>NC_072378.2:16730000-17355000 GCF_028885625.2 Pongo pygmaeus
GAAATTGTAATTTTAATGAAAAAAATGCAAATGAAAGAGGTCCTACCCTGAGGTGTCTCCAAAGAACTCATACAACACCAACAAGAGAGACAACTTGAATACCTGCCAAAGTAAGAGAACTCTAATGCTATAGAAGAGTACCAGGCAGGTAAGAACTGTCCTACTTCCTTTTCCTCATCTTCCTCCTGGTACTCCAACTCTGGAGAAGTGTGAGAGCACTTTTGGAAAGATGAAGAAGGACAGGCGCGGTGGCTTATGCCTGTAACCTCAGCACTTTGGGAGGCCAAGGTGGGAAGATGGCTTCAGGCCAGGAGTTTGAGACCTGCCTGGGCTACATAGCCAGCCCTTGTCTCTTAAAAAAATTTAAAAATTAGCTGGGCATAGTGGTGCATGCCTTTAGTCATAGCTACTAGGGTGGCTGAGGCAGGAGAAATCGCTTGAATCCAGGAAGTGGAAGTAGCAGTGAGCCGAGATCTCACCACTGCACTCCAGCTTGGGCAACAGAGCAAGACCTTGTCTCACAAAAAAAAAAAAAAAAAAGATAAACACAGTGAACTGTGGAGACACTTAGAAAAGGCACCTGATCCATCTGTAAAAGCTCATGGAGGGCTTGTTAAGGGAGATGACAGCAAAGTTGAGTCCTGAAAGTGAGGAAAATTTAGGAAGTATGTGTTCAGCAAACCCTAAGTACTGTTCTATGGAAGCATCACTGAGTACAAGGGGGAGGGAAAAGAGATTGAGCTACAGACAAGCAGGAGCCCAAATATGAAGGGATTTCCATGCTATATTAAGGCATGTAGATTTAATCCAGTCAATCAGAATATATATTATTTAATTGACTTAAAGTTGATGAGAAACTACTGAAGCAGCTTTTACAAGGGAATGATAAGGCCTAGTATCTTAGGTGTATCAGTCTAGTTGCAGTATGGAAAATGGCTTTGAGAGGTATAATATAGGCAAGAAGCCCAGTAGGGAAAGTATTAAAGTAATCCAGGTAAGAAAAAATGGAGGTAGAGATGGAAAAGGCAGAATAATTTTACAGCAATGTTTTATAGATTGAATTGTTTCCCCACCCCCAAATTCATATGTTGAAGGCCTAAGCCCCAGTGTATTTGGAATGGGGCCTTTGGAGATAATTAGATTTTAATGAGGTCGTAAGTGTTAGACACTCATGATGGAATTAGTGCCCTCTTAAGAAGAGACACCAGAGTGCTCTCTTTCTCATTCTGTTTCCCCTCCTGCCACATGAGAACACAGCAGGAAGGTGGCCCTCTATAAGCCAGGAAGAGAGCCCTCCCCAGGAAGTAAATTGGCTTGCACCTTCCCCTTGGACTCCCAGACACTACAATGATGAGAAAATAAATGTCTGTTGTTTAAGCCACCCAGTCTGTGGTATTTTGTTGTGGCAGCCCAAGCTGATTGAGACACAATGGAAGTGGAATGAAAGATATGGTAATTTATTCAATATAGGAAATAGATGAGTGAGGAGTCAAGGGTTGGATGAGTGTTGAGGTTTAGTGTGCAAAAAGAAAAGTAGATCTAAAATAAGGAACACTGTTAAAGAAGGGGGACCTGATAGAGACCAAAGAAAGCAGCCAGAGAGGTTTAGGGAAAGCAGAAAAGACTAGTGGGTGGGAATGTTTTCAAAAAGAAGATAATGTTCAATTTGTGCAAATTCTATACAGATGTCAAGTGAGATCAAGTTGAAAGGTATCTGCTGGCTTTGTTGATAAATGTCTCTGGAGATCCTGGCAAGAATAGTTTAAATGTTGTGAGGGCAGAAAGGAAACTGCAGTTGTTAAAAAGGGAATGAGATGTCATGAAGTACAGACAGCAAGTATAGAGGGCACATTTGAGAATCCTGGCTGTAAAGTAAGGGAGAGGTGGAGAGGTGATGAGAAGCGGGGCAAGTGGGATTTTTTTATGGGGAGCTATGATGGGAGACAAGATTTTTGGGAGGAATGGTGTTGAAGAAGAGTTAGAAGAGAGACAACAATTGAGAAGTCAGGTTCCTAAGTGTACAGGCTGTGATGGGCTACATAGCTCAGGTGCACTGACTGCCTTTAGAAGGAGGGGCTTCATCCTTCATCATGAGAGGAAAGTAAGGATGCTGTATTGGTCTGTTCTCATGTTTTTGTAAAGAAACCCCTGAAACTGGGTAATTTATAAAGAAAAGAGTTTTAATTGGCTCACATTTCCACAGGCTGTACAGGAAGCATGATGCTGACATCTTCTCAGCTTCTGGGGAGGCCTCAGGAAACTTACAATCATGGTAGAAGGCAAAGGGGGAGCAGCACTTTACATGGACAGAGAAGCAGCAAAAGAGAGACAGTAAGGATGTGCCACACATTTTTAAACAAGAAGATCTTGTGAGAATTCACTCATTATCATGAGAACAGCACTGAAGGGATGGTGCTAAACCATTCATGAGAAACAATCCCAATGATCCAATCACTTCCCACCAGGCCCCACCTCCCATATTGGGGATTAAAATTAAACATGAGATTTGGGTGGGGACACAGATCCAAACCATATCATTCCATCCTGGCCCCTCCCAAATCTCATGATCTTCTCATATTGCAAAGTATAATCATGACTTCCCAATAGTCCTCCAAAGTCTTAACTCATTCCAGCATTAACTCAGAAGTCCAAGTTGAAAGTCTGATCTGAGACAAGGCAAGTCTCTTCCACAGATGAGCCTGTAAAATCAAAACTAAGTTATTTACTTCCAAGATACAATGGGGGTAAATATTTGGTAAATACTCTCATTCCAAAAGAGAGAAATTGATCCAAAAAAGTGGCTACAGGCCTGATGCAAGTCCAAAACCCAGCAGGACAGTCATTAAATCTTAAAGCTCCAAAAAAATCTTATTTGAGTTTATGTCCCACATCCAGGACACATGGTGTGAGGGGTGGGCTTCCAAGGCCTTGGGCAGGTCTGCCTCTGTGGCTTTGTAGGATTCAGCCTCTGGGGCTACTCTCACAGGCTCTCATTGAGAGCCTGTGACTTTTCCAGGTGAAGGGTGCAAGCTGTGAATGTAGATCTACCATTCTGGGGTCTAGGATGGTGGTTCTCTTCTCACTGCTCCAGTAAGCAGTGCCCCAGTGAGAACTCTGTGTGGGGGCTCCAACCTTGCATTTCCCCTCCATGCTGCCCTAGTAGAGGTTCTCCATAAGGGCTCTGCTCCCACAGCAGGCTTCTGCCTGGAAATCCAGGCTTTTCCATACATCCTCTGAATCTTAGGTGGAAGCTCTCAAGCCTCAACTCTTGCATTCTGTGCACTGGAAGGCCTAACAGCATGTAGAAGCCACCAAGGCTTACAGCTTGCACTCTCTGAAGCAGCAACCTAAACTGTACCTGGGACCCTTTGAGCCAAGGCTGAAGCTGGAGTGGCTGGGATGCAGGGACCAGTGTCCTAAGGCTGTGCAGGGAATCAGGGCCCTGGGTTTGGCCCATGAAACCATTCTTCCCTCCTAGGCCTCAGGGCCTGTGATGGGAGGGGCTGCCACAAAGGTCTCTGAAATCCCTTCAAGGCCTTTTCCCCATTGTTTTGCTCATTAGCACATGGCTCCTTTTTACTTATGCAAATTTCTGCAGCCTGCTTGAATTCCTCCCCTGAAAATGGGCTTTTCTTTTCTACCACATGGGAAGTTGCAAATTTTTCCAAACTCTCACTTTCTGCTTCCCTTTTAAATATAAGTTCCAACTTTATGTCATTTCTTTGCTCACACACGTAAGTAGGTTGTTAGAAGTGGCCAGGTCACATATTGAAGGCTTTGCTGCTTTAGAATTTTTTTCTGCCAGATACCCTAACTCATCACTCTCAAGTTCAAAGATCCACAGATCCCTAGGGCAGGGACACAGTGCAGCCAAGTTCTTTGCTAAGTCATAACAAAAGTGACTGGTTGCCAATAAATTCGTCATTTCCATTTGAGACCTCATCAGCCTGGCCTTCACTGTCCATATCACTATCAGCATTTTGGTCACAACCATGCAACCAGTCTCTAGGAAGTTCCAAATTTTCCCTCATCTTCCTGTCTTCTTCTGAGCCCTCCACACTCTTCCAACCTCTGTCTGTTACCCAATTCCAAAGTTGCTTTCACATTTTCGGGTATCTTTATAGCAATGCCCCACTCCTCAGTATTAATTTTCTATATAAGCCCATTCTTACATTGCTATAAAGAAATACCCAAGACTTGGTAATTTATAAAGAAAAGAGGTTTAATTGGCTCATGGATCTGCAGGATGTACAGAAAGCATGATGCCAGCATCTGCTTGGCTGCTGGGAAGGCCTCAGGAAACATACAATCATGGCAGAAGACAAAGGGGGAGCAGCACTTCACATGGCCAGGGAAGGAGCAAGGCAGGGAGGGAGGTGCCACCCACTTTAAACAACCAGATCTCATAAGAACTCACTCACCATCATGAATATAGCACCAAGAGAGCAGTGTTAACCATTCATGAGAAACCACACCTATGACCCAATCACCTCCCACCAGGCCCCACTTCCAATGTTGGGGATTACAATTGAACATGAGATTTGGGTGAGGACACATATTCAAAGCATATCAGATTGGTGCAGATGTATGTAGGTGTGGAGATAATTCTACCCAATGGATTCCATTTCCTCCATGAGGTAGCAGGCAAGAGTGAGGTAGGTAGGGAGATGTTAGAATAGGGGATTGAAGGAGGTGGCTTGAGTAATTGCTGTGAGGTGTGGGAGAGAGAGAGAGAGCTGACCATAAACACAGTAGGAATGGCCATCAGTGTGGAAGCAAGTTGAATTTGTACTCCAAGGAATTGTGATGCTCCAATTCCCTTGTCTGTGCAATTTTCTCTTTCCTACTCAGGTAAATATGAAAAGAAGGCAGATAATTAGATTGTTACAAAGTTTGAATTTTGCTGTGATTGAGAAAGAAGAACAAGGTGAAAAAAGTCGAAGACCGTGGTAAAGAGAGTGGTCCAAATGCAAGTCCATGAGGTCTCTAATTAGATAGGGATGGAAGTGAATATGGGCAAAGGCTCAAAGATAATAAAGCAGTAAAGTCAAGATGCTGGATATCTTCATAAGGCAGAAAAACAAGTATATTGAGTATAAAACAGCCAGAGAGCTAGAAGCAAAAAGATGAAGAATTGAGTGATGTTTGAATTTAAGATTTTTAAGGTACTACAGTTCTGGGTGGGCTTTGATCGTGGGTGGCTGAAATGGAGTGAAAGTAAACTTGAAAGTATAGTTGAGGAGGTCAAATAATTTAAGTTAGGTGTTCGGAGTGTTTCTACTTCCAGTAAGATGGAGTAGACATACTTTTCCCTAGTCCTCTTCCAAAGTACAACTAAAAAACCATATATATATCATATATATATACATATATACACCATATATATAAAGAAGACTGGAAGGAGAAAACAGAAAGCTGACCAGATAGGGATCTTGAGACTGGAGAAATGAAAAGGTAATGAATTCCCTGGATTTTCTTTTTGTCTCACATATTGCAGACTTGGAGTGGAAGAAGCCAGTCAAAACAGTAATGGGCATAGACAAAAAACAAAACAAAACAAAACAAAAGCACCCATAAAGTCTGCTCTCTTTAGTCAAAGGACCAGGAGAGAGACAGTTTAGCAAGACAGAAGACTTTTAAACCATAACCAGTTGACTATAGCCAAACACCACAAAATAACTGTGGTCCACCATGACCAGCAAAGGCCATGTGGAGAGCCTGTACTTCCACACTAACCAGGCTATAACGAAGCATTCCACCTTTTTGCTAGGGTAGTGTCAGAGAAGGCAGTTGAGTCCTGGGACTTTCGCCCTTGTTGGGTAGTAACTAGTCCTACTGTGTTCCCCATGCCCCAGGATATGGGTTGAGACTACATAGGGAGTATGGACTGAGATTTCGTGGCTGCAGTGACAAGGCATCCCCATTGGGATGGTGTGAGAGGAAGTCTAGGAGTACTTCAGAATATCCCCACTGGATTGTCAAAGGAGGCCAAGTGGAGAACTTGAACTTCAACCCTCCCCTGGCAGTCATGAGGCAGCACTCCAAACCCCATGTTCTGTAGAAGCAGTGTCATAGGAAGCCAGCTAAAACAGAAGGCTGACTATATAACACACTTATTATTAACTATAGTCAACCTTATATTTAAGTATTTGTAGCAAAATATCAAGTTATACATGTTATACAGTCATGTAATAATAATAGTGATAAGTTGTGATATATGGTTTAGCCTGTTGTTCCTAGGCTACAAACATGTACAGCATGTGACTGTACTGAATACTGTAGGCAATCACAGCACAATGGTAGATATTTGTATATCTAAATATATCTAAACATTGAAAAGGTATAGGAAAAATATGACATAAAATATTAAAAAATGATACACCTGTATAGGGCATGAATGGAGCTTACGTGACTGGAAGTTGCTCTGGGTGAGTCAATCAGTGGTGAGTGAACGTGAAGGCCTAGAACATTATTGTACACTACTGTAGACTTTATGAGCACTGTACACTTAGGCTACACTAAATTTAGAAAAAAATAATTTTTCTTTCTTTAATTATAAATTAGCCTTACCTTACTGTAACATGTTTGCTTTATAAACTTTTTAAAGTTTTTTAGCTGTTTGGCTTTTTTGTAATAATACTTAACTTAAAACACCAATACACTGCAAAGCTATGCAAAAATATTTTCTTTATATCTTAGTAATTTTTCTATTTAAACATTTTTTTCATTTCTTTTTTAGTTTTTAAACTTTTTGTTAAAAACTAAGACACAAATGCACACATTAGCCGAGGCCTGCACAGGGTCAGGATCATCAGTATCATTGTCTTTCATCTCCACATCCTGCTCCACTGGAAGAGCTTCAGAGGCAATAACAGGCATGGAACTGTCATCTTCTATGATAACAATGCCTCATTCTGGAATACCCCCTGAAGGACCTGCCTGAGGCTGTTTTACAAGGCCTCAGCCTCCTGAATAGCTAGGACTATAGGCATGCACCACCATATTGGGCTAATTTAAAAAAAAATTTCATAGAGATGGGGTTTCACTATGTTCACCAGGTTGGTCTCAAATTCCTGGCCTCAAGTGACCCTCCTGCCTTGGTGTCCCAAAATGCTTGGTTAATACATAGTCATAAGCCACCATGCCTGGCCCAATTGACATTAAAAAAAGGAGAACGCTTTTAAATAATGGTAAATAGTATAGTATTAATAAATACATAAACCAGTAACAAAGTCACTTATTGTCACTACCAAGTATTATGTACTGTACATAATTACATGTGATATACTTTTATACAACTGGCATCACAATAGGTTTGTGTCCACCAGCATTGCCACCAACATGTGAGTAATGCTTTGTGCTACAATGTTATGACAGCTACAACATCACTAGGTGATAGGAATTCTTCAGCTCCATTATAATCTTATGGGACCACCATTGCATATGCAGTCCATCATTGACGAAAACATCGTATATACAGCACATGGCTGTATATACAATTTTTCCTTATCAATTATAGCTCAATAAACCTGGGAAAAACTTTAAAATACATTTTAAAAATAAAGTTAAAGTAATAAATAAGAAGTCAGAAATAAAGCTGTCAGCAGAGCCATGCTCCCTGTGAAGTCTCTAGGGAAGAATCCTTCCATGTCTTTTCCTAGCTTCTGGTGGCTTTTTGATCCTTGGCATTCCTTGGCCTGTAGCTGCATCACTCCAATCTCTGCTTCCATCATTACATGCCTTTCTTCCCCCTGTGTGTATCTGTGTGTCTTCTTCTTATAAGGACATTAGTCATTGGATTTAGAGAGCCTACTAATATAAATGTAACTAATTATACCTGCAAAGACCCTATTTCCAAATAAGGTCACAATTTAAGGTTCCAGGTGAACATAAACCTCAAACTTAATGAAATAAGACAATCAAGAGATGGCAACAGGTATAAGACAGATATGTTAGAATCATTTGACAAAGATTTTAAAGCATTGTAAAAATGCTTCAATGAGCAATTATAAAAACACTTAAAAATGAAAAAATAGAAAATCTCAGCAAAGAGAAAGAATATATAGGAAGAATCAAATAAAATTTCCAGAACAGAAAGATACAACAATTGAAATAAAAAGCTCAGTGGATGAGCTGAACAGGAAAGTAGAAAGTACAGGAGGAAAGAATCAGTAAATGGAAGATAGACTAGAAATTACCAATCTAAACAACAGAAAGAAAATACACTGAAAATAATGAACAGAGCCTTAGGCACCTGTGGGACTATAACAAAAGGTCTAACATTCATATCATCAGAATGTCTTGGTAGGGAGAAGAGAGGAGAAAGGGGACAGAGCTGAAAAAAGTACTCAGAAATTATGGCTGAAAAGTTCCCAAATTTGAGGAAAGACACAAACCTATAGATTCAGAAAGGTGAGAAAATCCCAAGCATAAAACCCCTCTGCAAAACACAGGACAGGCAAGTTTCTGAAAATTAAAGACAAAGAAAAAATTCTTGAAAGCAGCAAAGAGAAATGACACCTTACCTTTAGGGAAAAACCAATTTGAATTACAGTGGATTTCTCATCAGAAACTATGTAGCACAACATTTTTTAAGTGCTGAAAGAAAAAAAAATTATCAACTTAGAATTCTATAACTAGGAGAAATATCCTTCAGGCATAAAAGAAAAATCAAGACATTCTCAGATGAGAGAAACTAAGAGAATCTGTTACCGGCAGACCTAGCAAAAAGAATAGCTAAAGGAAGCCTTTTAAACATCAGAAGGAAGAAAGAGCCTGGTGTAAGCAAAAATATGGGTAAATATAATAGAGTTTTTCTCGAGTTTTCTAAATTATGTTTTACCATAGAAGCAAAAATGATAACATTGTCTGATATGGTTCTAAATATATGTACAGGAAATAACTAAAGATAATTTTTTAAAGAGCTGGGTAAACAGACATAAAGGGAGATTTACAGTTCACTTAAACTGGTAAAACAACTGCATCAGTAGACTGTGATAAGTTATGTAAACATAGTGTAATACTTAGAGCAACCACGAAAAAAGCTATACAAAGAGATAGTCTCAAAAACACTATAAATAAATAAAACAGAATTCTAAAACAATGTTAAGTAACCGACAGGAAGGCATAAAAAAGAAAACAGGAAATAATGCAGAGAGAACACATAGAAAAAAAAAAGACTTAAGCCCTAAAATATCAATACATTAAATGTAAACGGTCAAAATAGACATTGACAGGCTGGATTAAAAAACATGATCCAACTATATGCTGTCTATAAAAAACTCACTTCAAATAAAACTATACAGGCAGGTTGAAATTAAAAGGATGGAAAAAGATATATCATAGGAACATTAATCAAAAGAAATGAGAAATGGCTACATTAACATCAGACAACATGGACTTCAGAATAAAGAAAATTACCCAAGACAGAGAGGGATGTTATATGGCAATTGTAAATATCTACATACCGAACAACAGATCTGCAAAATATGTGTAGCAAAAATTGATTTCAATGAAAGGATAGGCCAGGCACGGTGGCTGACTCCCGTAATCCCAGCACTTTGGGAGGCCAAGGCAAGTGGGTCACTTGAGGTCAGGAGTTCCAGACCAGTCTGGCCAACATGGTGAAACCCCGTCTCTACTAAAAATACAAAAATTAGCCAGGTGTGGTGGTGCATGCCTATAATCCCGGCTACTTGGGAGGCTGAGGCAGGAGAATGGCTTGAACCTGGGAGGCGGAGGTTGCAGTGAGCTGAGATCACAGCACTGCACTCCAGCCTGGGCAACAGAGCAAGACTCCGTCTCAAAAAACAATAATAAGAATAAATGAAAGGATAAATAGATATCTACATGATTATATTTAGTGACCTTAAACTCCTTTCTCAACAATTGATAGAACAATTAGGCAGAAAATCAGCAAGGATATAGAAGAATCGAACAACCCCATCAATCCATAAAATCAAATTGGTACTTATAAAATAGCAGAATACATTATTTAAGTGTCCTTAGAACATGTGCCAACATCAACATATCCCGGGCCATGAAATGAACCTCAATAATTTTAAAGAATTGAAATCGTACGGAGTTCTCTAACTACGATGGGATCAAACTAAAAACCAGTAAACAGAAAGAAAATCGAAAAATCTCCAAACACTCAGAAACTAAACACTGCAGTTCTAAATAATTCAAGGGTCAAAAAGAAAATCTCAAAAGAAATGGACACATTGAACTGAATGAAGATAAAACATAGCAAAATTGTGGGGTGATGCTAAAGCAATGCTGACAGGGACATTTATAGCACCAAATGCACATTAGAAAAAGGGAGAAGAACAAAATCAACAATCTAAGATTTCACCTCAAGCATGTAGAAAAGGAAGAGCAAAGCAAACTCAAAGCAAACAGAAGGAAGGAAATAATGAAAATAAAAAGACAAATCAATGAAATAGAAAACAGGAAAACAAGAGGGAAAATCAATAATACAAACAGCTGGTTCTTCAAAAAGATCAATACATTTGACAAACTTCTAATAATACTGACAAAGAAAAAGGAGAGAAGATACAAATGACCAATATCAGGAATGAAAGAAGATATCACTACAGACCCTAAAGACACTAAAAGATAATAAGGGAACACTATACAAAACCTTGAGCATGTACAGTTGACAGTGCAGATAAAATAGATCAATTCTTCAAAAATAAGAAGCTACCGCACCTGACCCAATACAAAATAAATAATTTGAATGGCCCTATCATCATTAAGAAAACTGAATTTGTAACTTAATAATTTCCCCCAAAGAAGTCTCCTGGCTTAAATGATTTCACTGGAAAATTCTACCAAACATTTAAACAATTAGTACCAATTTTGCAATCTCTTACAGAAAATAGAAGAGGAGAAATCACTTCTCAATTCGTTTTATGAAGCTAGTATTATCCTTATACCAATGCATACAAAGGCAGTATCAAATAAAAAAAACTTCAGATCAAGAGTCTCATAAATATAGGGTGCAAAAATCTTTAACAAAATATTACAAATAGAATTCAGCAAATATACAAAGAAGTATACACCATGACTAAGTGGGGTTTATGCCAAGGATGCAAGGGGTTCAATATTTGAAAATCTATCAGTATAATCCATCATATTAACAGGCATAGAATCCAGAAATAGACCCACACAAATATGCTCAGTTAGTTTTTACAATGGTGCAAAAGTGATTCAATGGAGAGAAGATAGCTTTTTCCACAAATAGTGCTAGGGAACTGGACATTTATCAACAAAAATATTGAACCTCAACCTTATACAACAATGAACTTACAATGTGTCACGGAATTAAATATAAAACAAAAAACTAAACACCTTATAGGAAAAAAAATAGGAGCCTCTCTCTGGAATCTAGGGCCAGGTAAACAACTCTTAGACTTGACAACGAAAGCACAATTCATAAAAGGAAAAATTGGTGAACTAGACTTCATCAAAATTAAAAATTTTTTCTCTGTGAGAGACCCAGGATGAAAAGAATGAAAAGACAAGCTACAAACTGCAAGAAAATATTTGCAAACCACATATACAATAAAGGCAAGCAATCCAATTAGAAAATGAACAGGCCGGGCATGGAGGTTCACGCCTGTAATCCCAGCACTTTGGGAGGCAAAGGCGGGCGGGTCACAAGGTCAAGAGTTCGAGTGAAACACTGTCTCTACTAAAAATACAAAAATTAGCTGGACGTGGTGGTGGGTGCCTGTAATCCCAGCTACTCGGGAGGCTGAGGCAGGAGAATCATTTGAACCCAGGAGGCGGAGGTTGCAGTGAGCTGAGATGGCGCCATTGCACTCCAGTCTGGGTGACAGGGTGATACTCCGTCTCAAAAAAAAAAAAAAAAAAAAAGAAAAGAAAAGAAAATGGACAAAAGGCATGAAGAGGCATTTCACCAACCAGGATATACAGATGGCAAATAACCACATGAAAACATGTTCAACAACATCATTTGCCATTAGGAAAATGCAAATTATAAAATCACAAGATAACTCTTTACAACTCTTTACACAAGATAACTCTTGTACATTGCTGGTGAGAATATAACCCCAAATGGTACAGCCACTCTAGAAAAGTTTGCAGTTGCTTAAAAAACTAAATATGCAACTACTTTATGACCCAGATGTTACATTCTCGAGCATTCATCCTGGAGAAGTGAAGATTTATGTTCAGATAAAAACTTGCACACAAATGTTTATAATAGTAACTTTATTTGCCATAGCCCCGAACTGCAAACAAACCTGGATGTCCTTCAGCAGGTGAATGATTGAACAAACTGGTATAGCCATACCATGGAATACTATTCAACAGTAAAAAGGACAAACTATTGACATAGGCAACATCCTGGATGAGTGTCCAAAGAATTATGCTGAGTTTAAAAAGCCAATCCCAAAGGGTTACATACGATAAGACTCCATTTATAAAACATATTCAAAAATGACAAAATCATAGAAATGAGAACTGATTAGTGGTTGTAGGGACAGGGAGGGGGCTGAGGCTGGAGAGAAGCTGGTGTGGCTATGAAACAGCCAACATGAAGAATTTTTGTGGTGATGGAAATATTCTGTGTCATGATTATGTCAATGTTAATATCCTGGTTAGCAGTTAGCATATTGTTATTTTTATTTTATTTTATTTTTTTGAGATGGAGTCTCACTGTCTTCCAGGCTGGAGTGCAGTGGCACGATCTCTGCTCACTGCAAGCTTCGCCTCCTGGGTTCACGCCATTCTCCTGCCTCAGCCTCCCGAGTAGCTGGGACTACAGGCGCCCGCCAACACGCCCAGCTAATTTTTTGTATTTTTAGTAGAGACGGGGTTTCACTGTGTTAGCCAGGATGGTCTTGATCTCCTGACCTCATGATCCACCCGCCTCGCCCTCCCAAAGTGCTGGCATTACAGGTGTGAGCCACTGCGCCTGGCCAGCATACTATTATTTCATAAGACGTTATCATTGAGAGAACGTCCCATGAGTAAAGAGTACATGGGATCTGTCTGCATTATTTCTTACAACTGCATGTGAATCTGTAATTGTCTCAAAATTAAAAGTTTAACTTTTTGAAAAAGGGGTTAGGTGCTAGATCGATCACCCCAACAGACACTGAATCACCAGGAGGATGGCAAGACTTGGGGTGGAGCCAGCAACACTTCTGCCACCTTCTCTCACCCTCTGCAAGCTATCACTGCTTTCCAAAGTGGTGGGCCACTGACTGCATGGCTGGAGTTCTCTTAAAGACCTGCAGTCACCATGACACTCTGCCCCGAGGAGCTAGGCTCCTGGTCTCCAGGCCTTTTGTGTTCTCCACATTATCTGGATGTCCCTAAAGCCTCAGTGGCCTAGGTTTGGGACAAAGGGGAACGATGACTAGAGATTTCAAGACCCAGGACAAATGGCCAAGGTCACATGCTCCAAGAGTGGGTACCAGCACATCATCCCTCAAAGGCCAGACTGAACAAGCTGCATCGTCGTGGTCATCAGTGTGCAGAGAAGCCCAGTTCTCTCATGCTCCAAAAGAGCTCAATCAATGGTGCAGAGGGCCCTTCTTTCTTCTGCCATGAAAATATGGTATGCCTTCCACATGACAGAGTGTTTACCTGTAGAGACTGTCAGTCCACGCTGATAGGGAATTAAAATTGTAATTTGCAGTGTTTAAACTGCAAGAAACTTAATTGAAAGAGAGTGAGATATTGTTATCTGAAAAGTCTAGGTTGTTCCTATTGCCCAGTGGGGTGGGATAGGTGCTTATGAGGTCACTTCCAGGGCGGTGGAGATGCTTCCTTTGCTGGCACACCTTTGCTCCCGTATGCCACTAACTACATCTGCTATCATCAATGTCTTCTTTTTTAATCTCACTACCTTCCTTGTGACATTCCCATCATGAGGAAAGAAAGCACTCTACTGGCAGAGTTCTTCCACTGTCTCAATTACATACGCACTGGCAGGTCCAAGCCTCTTTTTTTTGAGACGGAGTCTCACTCTGTTGCCTAGGCTGGAGTGCAGTGGCATGATCTCAGCTCACTGCAACCTCTGCCTTCCAGGTTCAAGCAATTCTCCTGCCTCAGCCTCCCCAGTAGCTGGGATTACAGGTGCGTGTCACCATGCCTGGCTAATTTTTTGTATTTTTAGTAGAGACGGGGTTTCACCATGCTGGCCAGGCTGGTCTTGAGCTCCTGACCTCATGATCTGCCCACCTCAGCCTCCCAAAGTGCTGGGATTACAAGCGTGAGCCACCACGCCCGGCCTGAGCCTCATTTTTTAATTTGAAAAATGAGAGACTAGTATCTGAAAAATCTCTAACATTTTTTCTAGATCTTGTAATTTATGGCTCTATGAAATGTCCTTATCCTCCAGCACTGCCTTGTCAAGTTTTCATTGTAGCAAATTAAAATAAAAGAATATCAACCAGGATTCATCTTAGAGGGGGCAAAAAATTCTTTATTTAATAAATGTTATTAATGACATCCATGAGTCATTTGGTTGAAAAAAGTAGGCCCCAATCCACAGTCTAAAGGAAGAATGCAGAATAAAAAATATGATGAATTTATGTGTTTAATTAAATGAATGAGATTGGATTTATTTTCCTTTCTTTTGTGTTTTTTCCTTTTCTTTTTCTTTTTTTGTTTGCTGCCCTCTCCCCACAAAAGAGAAGACGAACAGAGGCAGCAAATGTAGGATGAGTGAGCAACAAGATGGGGCACCCAAAGGATTTTTCAAAGCAGCTATGCCTAATGTGCAATTTTTAGATGTGCACATTACTAGGCTGTACGTTTATATCCCCAGCACCTGCAGTAATCACTGCATCTCAGAAAGCCTTTGTGCAAGTGGTTTTTGGTGAAAACTAAGAAAGGAGGCAGGGTTTCAGTAAAGGGAATAAATGAATGGGGAAAGAAGCAGGGACGGATCCTGGTGAGCAAGGCGCTGGATTTTCCAGAGGACCTGGAGCGGAGATTCAGGCCAGTGTTACCTAGGTCTTAATGGCAGGGAGAGCCCAGCCCACATCTGGTTTACATATCCTTTTCCCCTTTACCATCTTCTCTACAAAACCTTTGTTGAGCCTTTCCAAATGGTGATCCACCCACGGCACCACATTTTAATAAATTCTTGTAAGACATTTACCCTATTCTGCCCTGATGTATAGTTATCTGTACATCTGCCTTACACAGTATACTAGATTGTGCACTCTTTAGGGACTCTGGCCTTACAGTGCCAATGATAGTAAATGCTCAATGGTAATTTATTGAATGGAATTTCTTTCTCAGCCATCCTCCTCTATTCTCCTAGAGGCTTTTAGTTGGGATGAGTCACACTGTTGACACATAGCAAATAATAACAATGACAATGAATGTGAACACCAGGGGTATTTCATATTTGCAAAAAAATAATATCTGGAGTGCTTGCAAGTAGGAAATCATATATATGTGCTTGGGGTGGGATGGGGAAGGCAGGCTTAACCACTAGTTATTTTACCGCTTTCTCAACTGACAAAGATCCACATGGAATATACTTTCATCCCTCATATAAAATTAATTGTACAGCTGATCCAGAGAAAACTGTATGAACAAACTTTAACCTCATGACTTCCATTATTTTATAATAAAAGGCTTAAAGCATAATGTGAGCTTTTTTTAGATGTGAAGTTCCGTGTGAGTAGTGTGTTGTTAATTTCATATTAATGCAGGGTGCCAGGAGAACTCAGCACAGAATCTAAAGAAGGAAATCATGTTCCTGCAGCTCTGATATCTGGTGAGCAGGGTTTGGCTAATTTTTTACTTTCTCTTAGATGAACTGAATATCCTTCCCACAATGATGCAGCACAGACCTTTGCAACACGTTTATCTCCCCAGTTCCCCCTGCTAACAATTAAGAAACAAAAGAGAGACAATTATTTGCTAAAACATAGCTGTGTTACCAGCAAATGTGCAGACTCTACTGAGCATGAATTGATATTTGTACTCCATTACCTACTTCTCTTTGAGGAGGAGACCTCACAAAGTTGACATGTTTTTCCTATTTGTATGCATTGGATATAGCTTCCGACCTTACCTTATGCACATTCCTGGGAGTTAGATGTGAGATATTATTTTTGTATACCTCAGTGAAAATTTGACAACACTATATCATCGGCCTATAATGAGCTTCCTTGCAGAGAAGACGAAAATCGAATCACAACCTTTCCCTCAAACATGCTTCAGGTGTTGTCCTATTTCTTTGGAAGGCTTCATGAAATCTATATCCCAGAAATTAAACTAGAATCATTTTCTCCCTGACCACAGAGTTTTATCTGAATTGAAACCTTCCCCTAAAGTTGGTGTGTTGTTCCTTTCTGAGTCCTGCTCTTGCACAATCACTACAGTGTCTGATGACACATTTTCTTCTTCCATTTCTGTCTTATCGTATTCCTTGTACTACCACTTAATGTGGTTCTTTAAATACATTATGTGTAGGACTAGGAGGGAGGAGAGGAGTGGAGAGTTGTAGTTACAGAGCAGGCCACACTACCTGGCCACCAGAAGGGGCTCCAGCAGGCTATGTGCAAACCTCCAGCCTTGTCGTCTTTTCTCAAAATTTTGAAAAACTTCAGGACAGAAGGAAAACAGAAGCTGAGTAATTTCCAGCAGCAGGTGGGTGGTCCCTTTAGCAGGGAGAGAATGGGTGTCCAGTGTGACACCCTCCAGTGTCCCGTGACTTGTCTGGGGGTCCAAAGCTCCTCCCTTCCTTCCCCTTCTTCCTCTCCTCTTTGTATTCACTATTCTTGTGGCTAATCCAGTAAAAGCTAAAATAGCTGTTCTAAATAGACGCATTTGGAAGACTTCATTGGGGAAAGGAGGAAGATCTGGCATCACCATGAGCTGCATGAAGAGGCTTCCCCTCTGTTTGCTTTTACATATTCCTTGAGGGCGGCCTAGCACTTTTTGTGACAGTATCATATGCATCCAGGTGTTTAATAAGTTAATGAATATTAGTTAACAATGAAAAATGACTTCATAAAGACTGCAACATTTTACTTGGCCTGTAAATTTAAAACAGAAGCCATTTTGAACTCTTTTGGGGAAAAATATGGATGCTTTCACCCAACCACAGTAGCCGTCTCCATCCCATCTTGAAAGCTGCCTGCAAAACCCTGTCCCAGTCATTCTGACAGCTTTCCAGGTTAGGAGACTAACAGACACACAGTCTCCTAACTGTCTTTTGTAGTGAATTCTTCTCTCTTTAATAAGCTACTTGGTTTCTCAGTACCTGGCTCTATTCCTACATCATTTCTCAGCTCAGGGCTTGGTCCTCCCTTCACCTATTGTCCCACCAAAGGAGTTTGGGTCTCTCTCTCTCTCTCTCTTTTTTTTTTTTTTTTGGCCTAGTGGCCCTAAAGTCTTGAGCACAGCAACCTTCATTCAGATTTTAAAATTAAAACCTGCTGCCAGTGTGAGGCATGTGTGAGTGATCCTGCTGATACAAAATTGTTGGCTCTATTGTAGCCTCTATTTTTACATCTGTCAGCCAGAAAGCCACAAGGAGCTGGATGAAGAAAGGGACGATGGTTTGCCAAAGATGATGTAAGGACCCAGACTGGCTCATATTGTGCATACAGCCAGCAACTGTTGAGTGTTGAACACATGTTCTAATTCTACCATCTTTCCTGTCTTCCTTCTCGTTTCCCCCATACAACTTGTCCACCCAACAAGTTAGGGAAAGTCAGGAGCCAACAACACTGAGCCTATATTGCATGGAAGAGATTCCACGCACTTCGGAATGGGTAAAATATGTGCTCATCGTTCCCTATTTTAAAACCCTTATAGCACATTTTTGCCAACATTTACCAGTGTGCTACCAACTGTGAATTTGTGTGAAGAATCATGCATAGCATTTCAAGGTGATAATCCCATATGTAACATTTTGCTAGGTCTCTTTCAGGGAAGTTTTCATGGCCCTCAATGGATTGTACTCCACAAACCAAGGTCTGAAGAAGACTAGGATGCTGGATGAAACTGAAAGTGGTGGGTTTCATAGAAAATCATGGGAAAATATCTTTACAGCCTCAAAAAATCCAAATAAACAAGAGAAGCACTCTGAATAGCAGGTCAGATGTTCTATGCAGATAGTTTTAAATGGAACTTCAGATAAATACTGAATGTTCCATTTTAGATTCACATATGGGAGTTAAAGTAAAATCTTCTCTTCCTTCATATTGATAATGGCCCAAGCTGATTCAACACAGACAAATTAACATGTTGTAAATATCCTGAAGGAAAAGTTGATAAATCAGCTCCTGTTCTTTTGACTTTAGGGAGAGTTTTATCAGATGATAAATAGTGGAAATGTATCTATTCTGAACTCAGAATCACTGCTTTGCAAAAAAGTCATTTTTAAGCTAGTTTACAAGTTCAAATCATTTCAAAGCTGGCTTCCTTTTTTAGTGGGCAGTCCTTGAAGTAGGGGAAAAGGGGATGATCTGGAGACTTTACTGAAAGTGGTTGCGGTAAAGTAATTCCCAACACTTCTGCCTGGCTTCCTTCTTGTCTCCCTTCCCCACACCCCACAGACATCCATGTTGGTTTTAAAAGCCACATAACTCAGAGAAAAAAATTAGCTGGGTGGAAGGTAGGCTTAGCCAAGACTCCACGTGGCAGCCAAGGTACAGGCCTCAGGAGGCCGCTGATCTGTCATTCAGCTCCGAGAATTCCTGCTCCTCCCCGCTTTGCCCTGGAAAGAGCGCTCTTGGGCTGCTGCTGAGAGCTCAGCCTGAAACCTCGCGTTCAGGTTCATTACTACTTCAGCAGTTTGCAGCAGGGAGACAGGGCAGAATCCTGCTCTGATTGGCTGCCGTCCTCTGACTTAACAGCGGCCCAGCAAATCACTAGCCTGTACTCCAAGAGCATAAAGATGAATTGTAACAGCCAAGGCCCTGGGGGAGAAAAAAAGAGCAACCACCACCAAAACAAAACCGTTCACGCAGCCTCTGGAGGGACCCCGGAGAGCCCGCTCTCTTCTGCAGGAAGCCCTTCTGGGCAGGCCCGTTTGCACCCCAACTCCTGGGCACTCCGCTGAGTTCATACCATTTTCAAAGTAGGTCATTCAAAGTCATCTCAGCAGAGGAGGGAGAAGCTGTCAGCAACTGTCATCAGAGCCTGGGAGGAGGCCCAGACCTTGCCCTGGAGGGTGGGGAACATACGGCTGGAGCCGCTAGGGCAGGAGGCGGCTACTGAGATGCTCGCTCGCCTTTCTCAAACAGCGACAGATAGGCTTAAGCAGATCCACTCCCTTTGCTGTTCACAATCGGTCAGGGACTAACTGTTCCAGGCAAACCTCTAGCAGGACTTCAATGATAACCTGAATGAAAATTCACTCTAAGGAGGATGATGTCATCTTTATTCAGCTCTTTGTTCTACGTGTTCAGAAAATTCATTGTTATTTATGAGGCACGTGGGGTTTTTCTAAGAAGGCATGCTGCTATCCCCTGGGGAGAATGCAAGTAAAAATACATGGATGTATGCAAAATTTTCCTAACTAATGTAGTGAGGAAAATACATACAAAACAAATGCATGTATCATTAGAAATATATACCTCGTACATGTTCTTAAGCACATAAAACTCACACAGTGTCATTCACTCTCACACTGATCAAAAAGGAAACCCCACTTTCTTGATCCGTAACATGCATAGACACACGTCAAATGAGTGCTTGCAAAATATACATTGTCTTTAAACATGACCTACCTTCAGGTATCATTAAGAAGTTACTTTTGCTGTGCTATTTCCTTCATCCTGTAATACCCTCCCTTTCCTCTTCTGGCAAAACCTACCCACCTTTCAAAACTCCATTTAAATTCTTCCTCTTTAGGAAACATTCTCTGTCTCCTGATTCTCAGTGCTTATTTCTCTCCAGCCATAACCCCTGCAGCAATAAAAGTAGCCAATACCACACACCTAGGACAGCTTTCATACCATGTGGTTGCTTTCTAATTGTTTATTGCACCATAAGTCCTAGAAAGCAGGGGCAGTGTCTCATACTTCAATTGTACATCCCACGTATTTAGCACCAACCCATTGCTTTAAGGACAACGGAGAAATGAAGGGGAGGAGGAAGGAAGAAAACTAACATTTATCGAATGCCTAATAGATACTAGCTACTGCACCAAGATTACTACGGATTTCTTTTTCATTTAAAACTCATAATGGCCCTAGTGTGGAAGATTTGCTTTCCACTATTTTAAAGATCAGGAAACAGAGGCTTAGAACAGTTACATAACTTACCCCAAACCAAACAGCCAATAAGCAGAGGAACCAAGATTCAAACACGGCTGTCTGACTCTCAGCTTTTTCTCCTACCCTCTGATCCTCAAGCTTGGCTGATCAGCTTTAAAAATAATCAGCTTCAGATACCTAGGGCCCACCCCTGAAAATTTTTATTTGCATTTCTAAGCCCAGGAGAGCAGGAAGTATGTATTATATTAACGGCAATGTTCCCACCAATGCCTTGCATATAGTAGCAGTCAGTAGACACTTGCTAAATGGATAAGTGCATTCCATCTATCCTAGAGCAGTAGTTCTCAGGCCTGTCCATAAGTTAAAATCACCTGGACAGGTGATTAAGCAATGACTCTCTCTAGGCCCTACCCCCAGAGAGATTCTGATGCAATCGGTGTAGGGTGGGGCTGCCTGGCAGGCATCCTAGTTTTCAAAAACTCCCCAGGCAATTCACATATGCAGCCCAGGCTGAAAACCATTGGTCTGGAGTGAGGTCATGGCATCTGCAGATTTTTAAAAGCTCCACAGGTAATTTTGATCTGCAGCCACGGCTGAGAGCTACCGCCTACACATCATGCTGCCTCTCTCTGGATTTTATAAATGGGAAAGCATTACTTTCTAAAAATAATTCTGTCAACAAGTATGGGAGTGTTCACCCAGGCACAGCAGCATACCCTTTTGGGGGATACATTATAGAGGAAACAATGGGGCCTGCTGTCACCTGATTTCTAATCTGTAACTCGCTGAGTGCTAACTTGTTCTTTGATTTTTGTCTGTCATGGGCTAGTTGGAGAATGATTTATGAAACTAGCAGACCAGGAGCCTTGTTTTGCAGCTAAGAGAAAGATAATGAATGTCTTGTCTACTGAGCTAAGGGATGCCTTTTAACCTTTATGAGCTTGAAAAATAAAATTGTGCTAAGGTGCATATTTTCACTTATGAATACATGAGAAAGAGTGAGGAATTAAAATATTAAAATACACAGCTTTCTGCAAGTTGTGAGAAATGGGCAAGAGGAGAAAGAAAAAAGACGATGCCTGTATATAAACCCCACATACATTTCATAACACCTCTCATGATCTGGAAATCAGGGAAAATTACATACCATGGGTTTATGTGTTGTTAGCTTTTAACATTTCCTAAAGTGAATTATCCAGAGTGTATCAGAAAACAACTTAATATTAGGGAGACATGTTCTTATTACTTTATGTAATAAGCCCAACCGAAAGCTGATGCATTAAACATAACTGTAAAAGTCATTTTGCCATTATGTAATTATTATGAGCACATAAATAGCCACTGTTAAGAATCAAGGAACAGGAACACTTAAGAGTAAATTATTTTAACATTGGGGAAAAACTTTTTATATGCACCGTGAAATTTGTACGCAATTAAATAATAGATGCCATCTACTGGGCACTTAACTTTGTGCCAGGCAGTCTTCAACATGCTTTTCACTTATTCTTCACAATAAAGAGATGAAATAGATACTACTATTATCATATTCTTCTTTTACAGAGAAAAAAAAACTGAGGCACAGAGGGGCTATTCAACCTGCCCAAGACACACAGCTAGGAAGTAGTAAACCGTGATTTAAATTCTGATTTCATAGCTGATGGTGTTAACCAGTATACATAAAAAATAATGTTTTCCTGTTGCTGTTGTTATGTTGTTTTAAGCAATTGCATCTTTTTCATTTTATGAGACCCTGACATATGGTAATCAGAGAAAACAGATTTCCTGAGGGAAAGCCACCATTGCTCATCCCAAACTTAATTCCACATGCTGTCTTTTAGTTTCTACTACTAAACACAATTTCTAAAATACCTTTCTCACGTACTGACATCCAGAACAACAAATATGAAAAGCCCCACTTATGTGTAAGGTACCATGCAGGGCTAGAAAATAAGCCAAACACAGCCCTTGTATCCCTTGTCTTTAAGAATCTTTTTAAAAATGCAGACAGATCCCCTAAATTTAAAATCTTTCTATGACTTTTTCCTCTTCACATCCCAAGCCCCCATGGTGAGAGCCATCATGATTTGGCCCTCCAGCTCCTGTTCCTCCTCTCTCCCTTGATGGGTTGAGCTTCAGCCACACTGGGCTTCTCCAGAGCTTTGAATGCTCCCAGTCCTTTCTAAGGTGAGGGTTTCCACAGGCACGGTTCCCACCACCCCACAGGAGTTCCTCCTTGCCTACTCTTGCTGCCTCTGGAAACTCCTGCATGCAGTAGATGACTGCCCAAACATCTCTTTCCCAGGAAATTCTTCCCTGATGGGTGGGACGAGGTCCTGCTTCTCTGCTAGAATTTTTCATAGCCTCCTCTACTTTTCATTTTTGGAACCTAACCACTGTATGTGATCTTTATTTGTGTAGTCATTTGTTGAGTGTCTCTGTCTTCCATTAGGTTGCAAAGTCTCATGAGGAGGGAGGAGAATGTGTTGATTACACTAGTCCCTGCATCTAGCATCTGATATTCTACCACATGGTAGACTCCAAATACTTGTTTTAAGATATATTCTTTCATTTATTTATTTTTATGCTTATTTATTTATTTATTTATTTATTTATTTATTTACTTATCTTGAGACAGAGTCTTGCCCTGTCACCTGGACTGGAGTGTAATGGCACCATCTCGGCTCACTGCAACCTCCATCTCCCGGGTTTAAGCAATTCTCCCACCTCAGCCTCCGGAGTAGGTGGGAATACAGGCACCCGCCATCATGCCTGGTTAATTTTTTTTTTTTTTTTTTGTATTTTTGTAGAGACAGGGTTTCACCATGTTGGCCAGGCTGGTCTTGAACTCCTGACTTCAAGTGATCTGCCCGCCTTGGCCTCCCAGAAGTGCTGGGATTACAGGCGTGAGCCACCGTGCCACCTATTCTTCCATTTAAATGCCATCTATCCATTTGGTCCCAGGGGTTGTAATGGCTCTGCTGTAACTGGGCCCAGGATTCTGCACTACCCTTTGTTCTTCCTCCACAACCCCCTCAAATTATCCTAATTTTCATGTGCCATTTATTTCTTGCTGGACCTTGACTGATACAGAGAAGAGTTAGATGGGCTAAAAAGAAAAAAGAAAAAACATGAGTGGTTCAGGCAGAGGCGTAGTGGTTCACAAAGGTGAATCCTCTTAAAAACCATTTTAACATTGTCATCTACATGCCTAAATACACAGTGCTAGGCATTTACCTAAAAATTACACGCACATCTGAAGAGTGAACTGATCCCAAGTCAGATTACATTGTATTAGGAGATGAAAGGCCCAATTCAATTCTTGTGAAACAGGCTCTAAGTCCCAAGTGCATCCAGCTCCTACTGCTTGGCTAGATGGGGACGGTGGGTTGGGGGGCGTGACCATTTACCTAAACCCCCACCACTCACCAAGAGGAAACACTGTGGAGGAAAAGAGAAGAAACGGCAAACTGTGGATAATGTCTTCTGTATTCTAGCAGCATTTTCTGTCTCCCTGCATACAGAAACACAGCCCCTCATCCCTGCAAGGACGCTGCCTACTACTCCAGTTCAGATGGCCCCCTGGGAAGCAGCCGCTGGCTTCCTCCATGTGAGCATCTTCACAGTAGGAGCCAAATGAGACCAAAGTCACTTTTTTCATCCACCCACCCCCACAAAGAATCTTAAACAAATAAAACTATTTTGGGGGTATTAAAACAACAGAAATTTATTCTTTCACAGTTCCAGTGGCTAGAAATCCAAAATGAAGGTGTTGATGGGAACATGCTCCCTCTGAAGCCTCCAGGGAAGAATCTTTGCTCGTCTCTACCACCTTCCGGTAGTTGCTGGCAACGTTGTCATTCTGTGGCTGGTGCTGCAGCACTCCAGTTTCTACCTTTGTTGTCACATGGCCTTCTTCCTTCTCTGTATGTTGTCTATGTGTCTCCAAATCTCTCTTCTCCTACGGAGACCAGCCACTGAATTCATGGCCTACCCCAATCCAGTAGGACCTCAACTTCACTTGATTACATCTGCAAAGGCCCTATTACCCAAGAAAGTCACATTCACAGGTACTAGGGGTTAGGGCTTGAATGTATCTTTTAGGGAGTGTGATTCAACCCACAACACTGCCTATGAATATAAAACCAATTATTTTCTTCTTTCCCCTTTCTCCTATTTTCTATAAGGCATGTTGGTGGTTGTTCTTTCTTCTTGTTTTCTTAGTCCAGTTATAGGTCTGTCAATTTTGTTGGTAGTTATTAAATTTATAATCTAGCCTTTAGGTTATAGACTGTCTGGGTGGAATTGTGGCTGAACTAGAAGCAGAATTAATATCTCCTAGGCGTAGACATGGTAATGGATAGGATATTGCACCTTTCTCTTTTTCCTCTTAGTTGGAATAGTTGCTTGCTGTTGTTGTTATGCATGGTGTCGCCATCCTTGCAATATGGAAGTTTAAGTAGAGTTTAAGTTTAAGTAGGAAGGTACTGAGGAACCAAAAGTAGATTCTTCTGGTTATTTGGGGGAGACTGGTGGGAGACTGCCTAAAGAAAAGAGGAGCCATCTTTGTTTTCTGTTTTTGATGGAGTTTCCAGAAGCTTCTGGGTTCCTACTCAGGCAACTGCAGCAGCACAGCTCCTGATGGAGCTCTGATTTTGGCAGTGGTAATGACAATGGTAGGTGACTTTGGGTTTCTGTTTTCATTTATTCCTTTTCTAATTCTCTTCCTTTCTTTCTTTGGATCTGACTTTCTGACCTATATCATTTTTCTTTTTTCTGAAAATTTTCTTTGAATATTTCTTGTAAGGCAGGTCCATTTGTGACAAATTTCCTCAATTTTTGTTTGTCTGAGGAAGTCTTTGCTTCTCCTTCACTTTGGAAGGATAATTTCACTGG
The DNA here is from genome assembly GCF_028885625.2 of Pongo pygmaeus. Classification (NCBI taxonomy): domain Eukaryota; kingdom Metazoa; phylum Chordata; class Mammalia; order Primates; family Hominidae; genus Pongo; species Pongo pygmaeus. The sequence continues at coordinate 16,755,122 of NC_072378.2, forward strand.
ATACAGAATTCTAGGTTGGTGGATTTATCCTCAAATATTTTAAATATTTCAATCTACTCTCTTCTTGTTTGCATAATTTCTGAAGACAGAAGTCCAGTGTAATTATTGTCCTTATTCCTTGGCAAGTTAGGTGTTTTTCCCTTCTGGCTTCTTTCAGGATTTGTCTTTGTCTTTGGTTGTTCTGCAGTTTGAATGTAATATGCAGAGGTATAGATTTTTGGGTATTTATCCTGCTTGGTGTATTTTGAGCTTCCTGGATCCGTGGTTTGGTGTCTGTTATTAACTTTGGAAACTTCTTAGCCATTACTATTTCAAATAGTTTTTTTCTGTTTGTTTCTCATTTTCTTTTCCTTATGGCACTCTCATTATACATATGTTATGCCTCTTGTAATTGTTCCACAGTTCTTGGATAATCTGTTTGATTTTTTTCTTTCTTTTTTTGTCTCCTTGCATGTTATGATGTGTTTTGATTTCTAGCATTTCCCTTCGATTTTTTTCTGAGTTGTCATCTCTCTGTTTACATTACCAATAAGTTCTTTCATGTGGTGTATTTTTTCCATTAGAGCTTTTAGCATATTAAGCAGAATTATTTTAAAATTCCTGGTCTGATAATTCTCAAGACTGTCATATCTGAGTCTGGTTCTGATGCTTTCTCCGTCTTTTGAGACCATTTTTTTTGCCTTTTACCATACCTTGTCATTTTTTGTTGAAAGCTGGACATGATGTATTGGGTAAAAAGAACTGGGGTAGTTAGGCCTCTAATGTGAGGCTTTATGTTTATCTGGCTGAGAGTTATCTGGCTCTGGTTGTGGTGTCAGAGGCTACAGTTTCTTCTAGTGTTCTCGTTTTCATTTCTCCTGTTATCTTTCAGTTTTCTTAGCAACTCCTTGAACAGGGTCTGTGGTTTTATTTTCAATATGTTCAACTTTTTCCTTGTTGTTAGAACAAGAGTGATAACTTTTCAATTTGTTACAGGTCAGGCTGAAATTTGGAAGTTCAGATACAACTTTTAAAGTTTATTTTATAAAATCTGAAAAATACAGAAAATTATTAACTATAAAATAAAAATCACCAATAATTTTACTACCCAGAGATGGTGGGTGTATGTGCTTTCTATGCCTATAATGTGTATGTTTATGTGATATATGTAAAATCATTTTAATAGGATTATGCTATGTTGTGCATAGTTTTATAACTTTATTTACTCACAAAACATTGTCATATATTTGCCCATTTTGACAGAAGTTCTTATACTTGCTTATTAATTGCAAATACTGCAAAATATTTGGTCAAATGAGCATATCATTATTTTGCTTATTTAATTGGAGTAATAGCAGAGAAGTTAAGGTCATAAACTCTGGAATTAGATTGCCTAGCTCAAATGCTACTTCACCCACTTACTAGCTACATGAACGTGGGCAAGTCATTCAACCTCCCTATGCCTCAGTTTTCTCCCCTGTTAAATAGGAACATCAAGATCACCTATTGCTTCATTGTTTTGAGGATTAAGTAGGATAACAAAACTTAAGAAGACACATAGAGCAAGCACTTATTTGAGCATTTATTGCATTTCACTAGCAAAATTAATTTTAAAATAATGCTATTTTGCATCTTGTTTTGGGTGTAAAAACGCAAAATATTTTAATGCATGCTACAATGCACTTACTCAGCAGTAATTTTCCTGGGGACCAGGAGGACAGTATTAGTGTACAAACCTGGCTTGCCAGCTTTGGTTGTTTCTCCTTCTCATTTTATGAAATAAGGATAACAGCAATACTACATGTCCTGTCTTCTACCTGTGGAAAAACTCAGTTCTGATGACTTACAAAGCAAAGGATGTCAGAGGCCTGAAGGTTCATGCCTTACACCCAGAAACATGAATGGAGAAACAGTGGAGAAACATTGGTGCCTTTATAGTTGAAATGCTAAACCAGACATTAAACTCAAACTCTGTTGGGTTATCATTGCATCATTTTCCATTCTAAGTTTAATAACAATGTCATATACAAACAAACAGATGTGTGAAAAAAAACCCTAAACTAAAAAAAATTAAAAACCTGAAACAAAAAGACACACAAAAACCAAAACCCTAAACAAACAACAACTTCAAACTCTTAAAGCCACTTTTCTGCCCTCAAAAACTCATGGTTTCTTAAGCCATTTTAATTTTTATATGTCATTAATTTTTCACTTCCATGTAAATTCTGTGGATTCTAAGAATCCTTTCATTTGTGGGTTTTATTCATTGGGTCCTTGTGAGTGTCCTGTGGGGCCAGGCTGAGTTCACTTATGTTTCCTAAGTGCTGCTTTTTGGTATAGTGCAGATTATCAGTCTTTATAAGCATAAAGGAGACCACTGCCCATTGGACCCACCAGTTCCAACCAAAAACCTCTGAGTCTTTTCTTCATGTCTCCCTCCTTGTCACCTCCCACATACAATTAGCTGCCAAGTTCCTGTGCATTCTTCTGCCTCTGGAATGTCTTCCAAATCCATCCCACCTGGTACCATTCTAGCACAGGCCCTGATTGCTTATCCTGCGGCCTACTGTAATAGTCTCCAAGCTGTTCTTCTGATTTCCAGCCTTTCCTGTTCAAAACATTTCTCCATATTTTGGCCTTCCCAAAATACTAATCAGATCATGGAACTCTCCTGGTTAAAGATGAAATCCAAATGCTTTTGACTATCATTCAAGGCCCACTCATATTCCTAGTTACATTTTTCCAGCCACATCTTGTGGCAATTCTTCCCCTTCCCAATCTTTCTCCTCCCCATCCCTTGCTTCCTAGGCTACCCTGCCTCATACTCCAGCCCCACCATGTCTTTCTACTTCATCCTTCAAGGCCTTCAAAGGCTCAGATATTAACTTTTTTTGGAAGCCTTCTTCCACTTTTCCTCTCTAGGCAGAATTAACTGCACCATCTTTTGTGCTTTCTTAGTGTCACGTAGGATAACCGGCTTAGAATCACATTAAAGAGCAGCTGTGCTTGTGTCTGTGAAAGAGCCAAATTGCCTCATAGAACCAATGTTAAGGGTTTTTTCTGAATAAACCTAGAAATTAACCTTCCCTGTCTTAAAACTTGAGAAAGTTACAATTGTCTTATCTGAGTTCCTTTCTCAGGAAACCAACCATCAGGCCCCCCAGAGAGTATCGAGGAACTGAAACTCAGCAGATCACGGCATCTCGACAATGAGATGCCAGACCCCTCACCCATCATGATTGCCTAACTAACCACCTACTTCCTGTTGACTAACTCCTCTTCCTTATCCCTCCCTAATTCCTGTTTTTCTGCATATAGTTACACTTCTTCCCTGCTATATAAACCTCTGATTTTAGTTGGTCAGGTAGATGGATTTGAGACAGATCTCTCATCTCCTTGGCTGCAGCACCTGATTAAAGCCTTCTTCTCCTTCTTCATACTTATTGTCTCAGTGATTGGCTTTCTGTGCCGTGAGCAGCAGGACCTAGACTGAACTCCTGATGTTTCAGTAACATCTGTATCCCCTTTTGGGTCTGAGCTCTAAATGCAGGGACTAATGTAATTTCCCTTCACTCCCCAAACCCGAGTAAATAGTATGTACTCAATAAGTGCCTTTTGAATAATTGGCATTCATTCAAACCTAGTTTAAGATGCTGTATATTCTTGCAGGTAGTCACATAACTAATTTTGGAATTGAATGTTTGCTGTTCTCGTTGTTTGTTGTTGTTATATTATACTTCTGCAGGCTCCAGTGATTGGAAATATGCTTCATTGGGGCAGGGCTGTCAAGTTACTGCAAGGTCCATTTCCTTGCCTGCAAATGTCAATTCTTTTGCTGAGAGATACAGATATACATGTAAAATAACATAAGTACTGAGCTGGAAGGATTCCTAGAGGTAGGTTGGCTTAGTACTTTCATTTCATAGATGAGGAAACTGAGACCTAGACAGGTTAATGCTCTTGGCCAAAGTGAATGGAGGACAGAAATAGAAAAGAGATGTCATTTCAAGCAAGAGCACTTTTCATTAAATCAGAACTTTAAGAAACAAAAGCTATGATTAAGACTTTTGCTAATTTAAATTACCCTTTTTCCCAGTTAGGCAGAATTAAGGAGCTCTAGCTGTTTACAATTTTTATTGTTGTTTATTGTTTATTTTATTTTATTTTTGTTTATTGTTATTTATTGTTTATTACAACAATTTTTTATTGTTGTATCTAATTTTTTATCTAATAACTACTGCAACTTTTATTAGAATACACAGACCTACAAATGTTCGGGTGAAAATGGATCTTACTATCTTTTCTCACCACCTATCATCAAAGAATTCTGGTAATACATTAAGGTGAAGGAAGGTGCCCCTGAACTTGGAAACATCAGCCCAACAACATAAGCATCCATAAAAAAATTTGATGAGGCCAACTGTATGAGTCACCTAAGAAAGAAAATCTGGAAAGCCATCAAGACCATTTGAAGTAACTTGGCTATAATTTCATGGACATGTGATTAGAATGTGATTTTACTAATCTTACTAAGAGTCTTTAACTCTTGCTTGCTAAAAGTCTTTAAAAGAGGAAATTACAGGGGAAGAATTTCTGTTTATCTCATATTATCCAAGGGCTAGGACACTAGATCTGAGGTTAATGAGCCTCATGATCACTAGAGAGGTGTACTCTATGATAAGATGAGGGTGGTTCATTCACAGGGCAGTGATTGTGCAGTGGCACGATCACAGCTCACTCCTGGGCTCAAGCAATTTTCCGGCCTCAGCCTTCTGAGTAGCTGGAACTATAGGGGTATGCCATTGCACTCAGCTTTTTTTTTTTTTTTTTTTTTTGAGATAAGGTCTTGCTCTGTCACCCAGGCTGGAGTGCAGTGATGTGATCGTAGCTCACTCCAACCTCAAACTCCTGGGCTCAAGCGATTCTCCCACCTCAGGCTTCTTAGTAGCTGGGACTACAAGTATGGACCACACACCCGGCTATATTTGTTTTGTAAAGATGGGGTCTCGCTATGTTGCCCAGGCTCATCTCAAACTCCTGGCTTCAAGTGATCCTCCTGCCTCAGCTTCCCAAAGTGTTGGGATTACAGGCAGGAGCCACGAAGCCCTACAGCTCATGGGACTTGTCTATGGCCTACATAAAAGATCTCTAAAGGCAGTCCAGCCATCCCTTTTTGTTCTGATTCTGTGTACCCCAAAACCACCTTTGGTTCCACATTGGCTTTTCTGACATTGGAAAGAGGATGATCTAGATGATACGCTTTAAATTTTCGGCCACAAGAAAGAAATAACTTCTATTACAAACTTTTAACTTGACCTTATAGTTTATGTATCAGTCTCTTATTAGGTTGATTAATATGAACCAGACCTCCTGAATCTGGGTGCACTGAGAAAACAAATGTCTACATCTGCAAAGTTGAAGACCAGACTTTGAAATGTTCTAGTTACCATAGGATTGGGTAGTTCGTGGTCAGTTTTGTGTCTCCTTTCTTTAACTTCAACCTGGATTACTGTATTAGTTTAATGATTCCTTTTTACTTAAAATATAAACTATATTTTATTTATTTATTTACCTAGAGACGAAGTCTCACTCTGTCACCTAGACTGGAGTGCAGTGGTACAATCACGGCTCACTGCAGCCTCCACCTCCCATGTTCAAGCGATTCTTGTGCCTCAGCCTTCTGAGTAACTGTGATTACGGATGTGCACCACCACACCTGGATAATTTTTGTATTTTTAGTAGAGATGGGGTTTCATCATGTTGGCCAGGCTGGTCTTGAATTCCTGACCTCAAGTGATCCCCTTGCCTTGGCCTCCCAAAGTGCTGGGATTACAGGTGTGAGCCACCATGCCCGGGGTTAAACTATATTTGAAACTTTTTTGTTTTTGTTTTTGTTTTTTTTTGAGAAGGAGTCTTGCTCTGTTGCCCAGGCTGGAGTGGAGTAGAGCGATCTTGGCAAGTTCCACCTCCCGGGTTCACACCATTCTCCTGCCTCAGCCTCCCGAGTAGCTGGGACTACAGGCGCCCGCCACCATGCCCAGCTAATTTTTTTGTATTTTTAGTAGAGATGGTGTTTCACCGTGTTAGCCAGGATGGTCTTGATCTCCTGACCTCGTGATCCGCTCGCCTCGGCCTCCCAAAGTTCTGGGATTACAGGCGTGAGCCACCACGCCCGGCCTGAAACTGTTTTTTAATGATTCCTTTTAACCTAAAATATAGTTTAAGCTTAACTAACATAAAATATAATAACCTAAAATATAGTTTACCTATATTTTACCTATATGTTACCTATATTTACCTATATATTTTACCTATATTATAATTAACCTAAAATATAGTTTAAGCTTAACTATATTTTAGGTTAAAAGGAATCATTAAAAATTATGATAAAGGGGATTTGTTCCCAAAACCAACTTGTATTTTAATTAGAAATGTATATATTCTGCTACTCTCTCTTTCTTCTTCCACGGGACCCAAATTTGAAGTTGCTTCTCAGAGTACTGAGAATGGGTTTCAGGAGTCCCCAGAAAATTACTCTCTCTAGCCACTGATAATGGGGAGCAGGAGGACTGAGCTCTTTGAACTAGTCACTTACGGTCTGCATCCCTGCTCCCCACTGTCCTTACACAAATATCGTTTGTAATGTGTTATAATAGGAAAAAGGGTTGAGAAGCACTGGTCACCAATTTTAACTTACAAGAGAAGGGGAAGCACTACATCCCACAGTTAGTTGTCTGGCCACAGCAATGCCCAAAAGGGCAGGGCAGATGGCAGCATTTTTCTCCAGAATTCCTATTGGTTTGAGTTTGGAAACCCTAGGTTAGGCCTTTATGCTGCTACCTCTTATTGCAGTGTATCTGTGTTGGGCTTAGTTTTCCAACATCATGAAGTAAACCTCGCCGGGCGTGGTGGCTCACGCCTGTAATCCCAGCACTTTGGGAGGCTGAGGCAGGCATGGTGAAACCCAATCCGTACTAAAAATACAAAAATTAGCCGGGCGTGATGGTGTGCGCCTGTAATCCCAGTTACTCGGGAGGCTGAGACAGGAGAATCACTTGAACCCGGGAGGTGGAGGTTGCAGTGAGCTGAGATTGTGCCACTGCACTCCAGCCTGGGTGGCAGAGCAAGACTCTCGGAAAAAATTAATTAATTAATTAATTAATTAAACCTCTACTCCCAGGGAAGGGAAAGCTGTAGGCACCAAATACTGTTTTTCCCACCAACAAACACTGATCTCTGAGACTCCCAATTTTGCAAAAGAGCCCGTGGTGTGTCACATGACAAGACTGAGCAGGCTTGTTTCTGGGCGCACGTGCTAAAGACCACAGACAAAATCGTTTCCACGTGTGCTTCTGTGGTGTTATCTTCTGTTTTTTACAATGTTTTCCAAAAACAGAGCAAATGAATGAATAAATAAATGAATAAATAAATAAATAAATGGAAACCTCCTGGGCATTGAAATATGCTATGTAAATTCCACAATGCTTTTATTAGACAGAATAATATCTGTGGCTGATGCATCCAGGTTTGTTCCAATAACTAAACTGGACAGGAAAAAAAAAGCTGTCTTTTGGACAAGAATTAGACTACAACCAACCACATAGAAAATTCTCCCTTGAAAAGGGTTCACTTTTAAATTTTTTTAGGTCTCCATAAATAGAGCTTTATGAGGAGAATTTCCAGAAGGCTTCAGTGAAATTACAAGTACAAATTAGAACCATATAACCTAACACTGGATAATCATATACCAGGAAAAGGATGACTGTTCTTTAGGGAATTGTCTTTTATCATTTTCTAATTTGGATTATATGTTACCATTACCTATCTACCTATACTAAATGCTACAATTATTTTTATTTTATATATAATTTACCAAATGTATAGTACACTAAATTTTATGTGTAGCATAGAATTACAGCAGTGATTCTCTTTCTGAATAATATCAGGGCTAGTGCTTTCTGCTGCCTTTACTATTTTATCCTGGGGTAGAAACATTCCATTAATACACAGATAGCCTCATCTCCAAATAATCAAAATGGTTTACTCTATGTAAGATATATATATATGGAGAGAGAGAGTGAGAATGAACGCAAAAGCATGAGCAAGAGAGAGAGGGAAAACAACTGGAAATGGGGCTCCCTTGAAAGAAGATTCCAAAGTCTCAGTAAGTATTTTTACCACCTTTCTAGGCGCACAGATGCAGAACTATAGTAAACTCAAGGAAAAAGCAAAAGCACTGAAGTCGTGAAAAGGATGATGCAATTGGCACCGTGGAAAGATCCCTTGAAGCTAGAATCCAATTATGTCAGTTTCAAGTCCAAGATCTCCATTTATTGGACCTACAACTTTAGAGTTTCATTAAAACTCTCCAAGCACCATTTTTTGTCTTGAGAAAAAAGTGTTAAGATCTTAATATTAGTATTAAAATCTTAATACTAATATTAAGACATTAATATAAAACAGTCTTGAGATATAACCTCCTCCTATTTCACAAAGTTATTGTGACACTCGAATGAATGAATGCTATAAAGTTGTTTTGTCTACCATGACAAGAAGGCATTATTTAACTTAAAAAGCAAACAAGCAAACAACTGCAGTTTCTTGAGCATCTATAAGTGCCAGGCATTGTATCAAATTCTTTGCATGCATTTTTGCTCTTCACAACACCTCCCGTGGCAGCCTCCCAAAGTGCTGGGATTACAGGTGAGAATCCCAGCCAAAATGCACCTGGCCAAAATGATCATTTTTTAAGTTGATGATAAACTACTTAAAAATAGAGCTGGGTGCGGTGGCTCATGCCTGTAATCCCAGCACTTTGGGAGGCCGAGGCGGGCGGATCACTATGTCAGGAGTTCAAGACCAGTCTGGCCAACATGGTGAAACCCCATCTCTACTAAAAATACAACAATTAGCTGGGCGTGGTGGTGTGTGCCTTTAATTCCAGCTACTCAGGGGGCTGAGGCAGGAGAATTGCTTGAAACCAGGAGGCGGAGACTGCAGTGAGCTGAGATTGTGCTACTGCACTCCAGCCTGGGTGACAGAGCAAGATGCAGTCTCAAAAACAAAAAAGAAAAGTTTTTAAGTAGTTACCTCAGTGAAGTAAGTATTGATATACACATGTATTGATATATACATGTAAGGATAGAGCTTGTTAAGTATTGATATACACATGTATTGATATATACAAGTAAGGATAGAGCTTCGAATCATATTTTCCGTGTTTTTCTTTGCCTTCCTAACCCCTAGTAATCCCAGTCCTCAAATCTTGGCTTTGGGGCTGCTGAGGTTGGTGGGAAGAAAGAAACATCAGGCACCTTCGCACCTGACTTTGCCTCTGTCTCTGCAGCACTGAGTGGGTAGCGGGTTGGCACAGACACGGGGCGAAAAAGTTGAGCTAATCTTTAACTTTTTTCTGCCACTCTTCTCAGATGTGCTAGACAATGAAAATAGACTGTGACCTTTTCGTTAAAACAAAGTGAAAGCTGAAAGGATGACACAGTTCTCCAAGGTAGTAACCTGTAATGTTGTAGGCACCTTGAGTGCCCTCAAATTCTGTATTATCTCACCTGGCCCTTCTCTGCAGGTTTTGCTGTTTCCCGTGGTTTGCCCCTTTTTACTGAAGAGCCTGCTCTTCACCTATTCGTGCAATGTTTGTTTTTAGCCTGTGTTCTGAAATATCGATGTTCTAGCAGCCAACTCAGAATATGACATAGAGTTTGTTCTGGGTGTTCTCCTGTCCATATCGATTGGATCAAAGGGAGATCCATCTGGAACCCACTTAATGTCCTTCCAGATGGTAAGCTTGCTTCCAGATGGCATGTTTAATAGGAGAAAAAGAAATCACTAAACACAAGCATCGTAGCGCTAGGGATGGCCCTGTGACCTTATTTCTTTCAGGATTCCTCAGGACATAAACTCTTTTTTGGTCTTAGATTTTCACAGGAAAAGTTTCCAATTCTCAGATTGAAATTTGGGGCCTTTGGAGAGTTATGACGTTATTTATAGCCAAATACCGATCATCTATAGCTGCGCACCTGCTTGTAGTGGTTTGAATCTTCTCATTTTAAAAGTTTAGATAAATTGATAAACCATTATCAAGCTGCACAAAGGGCTTAGGAGCCTCTGTTGTCAAAGTGCCACCTACTGGATGCAAGCTAATATTTGGCTGATCCTAAAAAGCAGAGAGCTTTCAGCAAGCCTGAGCCGCCTTCAGTTTATCATCAACTTAAAAAATGATCATTTTGGCCAGGTGCACTTTGGCTGGTATTCTCAACTGTAATCCCAGCACTTTGGGAGGCGGACGCAGGAGGATCTCTTGAGCCCAGGAATTTGAGACCAGCCTGGGCACCCCCATCTGTCCAAAAAATTTTTAAAAAATTTTTATTTTACTTTAAGTTCCAGGATACAAGTGCAGAACATACAGGTTTGTTACATAGGTATACGCGTGCCATGGTTTGCTGCACCTATCAACCCGTCATCTAGGTTTTAAGCCCCACATGCATTAGCTATTTGTCCTGATGCTCTCCCTCCCCTCCTCATCCCCCGACAGACCCCAGTGTGTGTTGTTCCCCTCCCTGTGTCCATGTGTTCTCATTGTTCAACTCCCACTTATGAGTGAGAACATGTGGTGTTTGGTTTTCTGTTCCTGTGTTAGTTTGCTGAGGATAATGGCTTCCAGCTTCTTCCATGTCCCTTTTTATGGCTGCATAGTATTCCATGGTCTGTATGTACCACATTTTCTTTATCCAGTCTATCATTGATGGGCATTTGGGTTGGTTCCATGTCTTTGCTATTGTAAATAGTGCTGCAATAACATACGTGTTCATGTATCTTTATAGTAGAATGATTTACGTTCCTCTGGGTATACACCCATTAATGGGATTGCTGGGTCAAGTGGTATTTCTGGTTCTGGATTCTTGAGGAATCACCACTCTGTCTTCCACAATGGTTGAACTAATTTACATTCCCACCAACAGTGTAAAAGCATTCCTATTTCTCCACACCCTCACCAGCATCTGTTGTTTCCTGACTTTTTAATAATCTGTTGACCACATAGATGTCTTCTTTTGAGAAGTATCTGTTCATATCCTTTGCCCACTTTTTGATGGGGTTGTTTGTTATTTTCTTGTAAATTTGTTTAAGTTCCCTGTAGATTCTGATTATCAGACCTTTGTTAGATGGGTAGATTGCAGAAATTTTCTCCCATTCTGTAGGTTGCCTGTTCACTCTGCTGATAGTTTCTTTTGCTGTGCAGAAGCTCTTTAGTTTAATTAGATCCCATTTATCAATTTTAGCTTTTGTTGCAATTGCTTTTGGCATTTTCATCAACCCCATCTTATAGAGATGGCAACCCTATTTTGAGGAGATGGCAACGCCATCTCTACAAAAAAAAAAAAATTAGCTGGGCATGGTGGCACACACCTGTGGTCCCAGCGACTCAGGAGGCTGAGGCACAAAGATTGCTGGAGCCTAGGAGGTTGAGGCTGCAGTGAACCACTGCACTCCAGCCTGGGTGACAGAGAGACCCTGTCTCTTAGAAAAGAAAAGAAAATTTCCATTTGCAAGATAAGTGAGCCTACTAAACATCACAAGTTTGTGCCTCAAAAGAGGCAACGTGCTTTCCTTTGAGCAAAGGTTGGAGACTGGATGTTTGCAACCTGGGCTCCTAAGCAAGTACTACCAGATAGGACACATACTTCCTAACTCCTTTGCTGCTACCTTGGTAAATGTCCTTTGCTTCAGACTTTTCAACACACAAACTTGTGTGGCCTGGTAACTTCTATTCATTCAACAGAGAAATACATATTTATTCATTTTTTCATTCATTTTATCAAGGGTATCCTATATGACAGGTCGTGGGCTTGGAGGTAGGGACACAGAATGATGATGGTGGGCAAATTGTCATTGGAGCCTGGATCATCCAGCTCTGAGCCCTTTCTTCTTCAGCACACATCCCTCGGACAGTGGGAGGTGCTTAGTGGAATTTGCACCTTTGCCCTGAACTTGCCCTTGCTCCATAGATGACACAAGGATCAACTAGGGGCAACCCCAATCAACCCTACAAGCTACGTGTGCTCCCTCATGGCCTACTGGCTGTCAACTCAGGAATGAAAGGTCCAGACCTCATCTAAAGTTCTCAGGGCCTGGATCCACAGACAAGGTAGTAGGTCATTCAACTTTGTTTTTTCTCCTGGCCAGTCAGAGATTGCAGGTGTTGGTATATGTAGCCCAGCTGCCAGCTGAACAGTGCTCAAGATCAAAGAGTGGTATGTGACAGGTCACTGTGTGGTCACCAACACTGGCCGCTCCAATGGCCACAGGCCAAGTGCCCTAGCAGTCCTGTGGACTTTGCAGTTTGGATCCCTGCAGCCCTTAGTTACGCAAAAATTGAAATAAAGATTGTGGCGATGTAGCTAGGACTGATGTTTTCATTTGCAGTATCTATGAAGATAGGGATTGCTTAGCAGAGTTCTAAAAATCCTATCTTCTTTGTATACTTCGTTAAAAATAAAGCAAAACAACAATATCCCCAAGACTGGGGGTAAGAGACAGCTGATAAATGCTTACATTAATTAAGAGAATACACAGTTCTCTTAATACTCAGTAATGCAGAATACACAGTAAGAAGAATTAATCTTACATTAATTAAGAGAACACACAGTTTTCAAGTAACCTGGAATGCTCTATAAACACCTATCAGGTTCATGCAACTATAGATCATTTTTATCTGTTTCTAAGAAAACATTTCTTAGGAAGATTTGGTTATTTTAGATCCACTTATCTTTATATCTAAAAGGGCTGGATTTGATGGACTGATTGCAATAAAGTCTGGCTCTTCACTAATTCAGATGGGTTCTCTTGCCCCATTATACTGAAATTGATGAGTTGTACTGTAGTCACAGAAAATCAGAGAGTTAGAAGGTGCTTTGAGGTCATTTAGCCTCCAGGCAGAGCTGTTCCTAAAACTATTTTAGACCTGTGGTGGCTTATATCATTATCCTGCGATCTGTATAATCATTCCTATTAAATGTTGCCACCCTACATAGATCATGTTTTATTTTTGTCAAGTGCTTTAACCCTCATTTGAATTATACCATCCGCAGCCCTAGAATGATTATTTCCTTCTCTCAAATGAGGAGACTGAGGCACAGTGAGGACCTCTGATTGGCTTCATGTCTCAGAAGCTATTTGCTATAAGCTAGGAATAGAACTCTCATGGTCCAGCTCATTGTGAATAGCAACAACTTCTCCCAGTCTTAAGTGCCTGCTCAAGTATGCTTCAGAGACTGCCTCTTCTCTTTTGTTTGAAGATGCGGGGTCCTATTCTCTAGCTTCCCGAAGATGCCCTGGTTCCCAAAGCCACACTGCCACCTCCTGCAGTCATGCAAACCAGTAGGTAGGAGATGGGGGAGAGAAGGAAATAAGTGAAATAAAGGAGGGAGAAAAGCAGGAGGCATTGTCTTTTGGGTTCCCACAACCTGCTAGCGGGCACCGTCCCTTACACATCCCACTCGACTTTCAGTTCAGAAACAGGGCAAGGCTGCCCTTAGCAACTACTTCAACAGGAGCTATATACTGGCCCAGAAATAATAAAGCCAATTTTTTGAGTGCTTGTTAAATAGGCAACGTGCTGAGTGCTATCCCATTTCATCCTCACATCAACCACAGAGGTCAGTCATATTACTCTTTCCATTTTGTAGATGAGGAACCCAAAGCATACAGAGGGGAAGTCACTTGCTGAAGCCCACATGGCCCATGTGCCTGTGTGACTTACAGGCGACTGATAACCAGTGCACTGAACTGCCCCTCCCGAGAGCTTGGGAGCAATGAAGCAAGTTTCAGGTATTTCACACTTTTTAGACAGGCATAGGAGGTACCCTGCTATTTTTGACACATCTAAGTTCATAATGGACAATCAGACAAAGCTGTGCAAATGTCGGGTCTGTGGATTATCGGAATTGGAATCTGTCACTGTTTTCAGTTGTTCTTTTTTTTTGGACATAACACTTTTTTGCCCAGAAAGCATGAAGCCCTTGGATGGACATGGTGTATCATTCCCAGGAGCTCTTTTGTCATTTCTGTTGGCAGAACTTAGAATTGCACATTTCACAGCCTGAATAGGAGTGCCAAAGTCCAAGGTTTGAAGGAATAAAAGGACCTACCCTTTTGAGTTTGTTTTCATTGACTCAGAAATAATTATATTAATAATGTGATCACCAACATTGTGCCAGGCACTGTGCTGAGCAGTAGGATAGAGGTGAACATAATGGGCTTTGCTCTTCTCTCATAGAGCTCAGAGTCTAGGACAGGGGTTGGCAAATAACAGCCATGGGCCAATTCTGGCCTGCTGCCTGTTTTTGTAAATAAAGTTTTATTGGAACACTCATCCATCTACAAATTGCCTAGGGCAGCAGAGTTGAGTAGTTGCGACAGGGATCATACGGCCTGCAAAGTCTAAAATATTTACTCTCTTGCCCTTAACAGAAAATGTTTACCAACCCCTGGCCTAGGATGAGATTTATTTTTCAAGTTTGGACATTTTTCTTTTGGATAGAACACATATTTATTCCCAAACTGATCAACCGTTAGGGTTCTTTCATTATAATAATAAAGTAACCATCAACATTCACCGAGTCTTTGCTACTTGCCGGGCAGTGTTCTAAGCACTGCATGTGCATTAACTTAATTAGTTCTCACAATAACTCTACATGGTAAGCATTATGATTATGCCCATTTTATGATGAGGACTGGTTAAACAACCTGAACAGAGGGCACAGCTAGAAGTAGCAGCACTGGGATTTATGCCCTGTCAAGCTGGCATGTGCTCTTCTCCACTAAGTTAAATTGGACGAGGCAGCAGAGTGTGGGTTTTACCCAAGCGGGTAAGAGAAGAGGAGGAAAGTCCACACTGGAAGTGGCTAGACAGTGCTGGTCTAGTGACTATGGGGCCTGTTTTTAGCCCCAAGAAAATCCTGGAGGATGAGTCTCTCTCTCTTAATTTTATACTCAGACACACTCTGATTAGAGGGGGATGGAATCGCTGCACCTCGCTCTGAGCTTCCCTGTAATTAAAGTGCTTCTCAGACATGGATGTGTCTAATGTCTGCTAATGCTGATCGGTGGAAGATGCTTTGAAACTCAGTGAGGAAAAAAAAAAGGAGAAGCATTGGTTTATTTTGTCAGAAAGAGGAAATGGCAGAGAAGAAGGACCCTCTTGACAGCTGATTCCTGTATCGATCTCTTGGGGATACCCAAGACCCTAACTGGTATACTCCTCCTTTTCTTCTGACATCCTCTGAATTCCTCCTCCCCAACTTCAGAATATTCTCATCCCTCCCCCAATGAAGATCTTTCTAAGACTGGAGGCCCCTCTTGGGGTTCTCGATACATGAATACCAGGACCACAAAACTCATAGCAGGGTAACTCCCATATCTTAGTAGGGGAGGGTAGTTTCCTGAGTTCAGGAAGCAATCATAACAGAGTAGAGAAGGCTACGTTCCTTATATACTTCCCCAATCACAACAGAGGCATACCCCAATGTTACCCAGATTTTCTTATGAACATGACATTAGTTGGCAAGGTTAGCTGACTTCTCCTTAGTGGGAAATTTTGCTTATGCCGACTTCTCCTTAGTGGGAAGTGGGTGCCCATGTAGAATCATTGGTCTTCTTCACAGGAACTTGTAGAAATGTAGCTTGTCATAGAAATGTTTAGAGGATCTTTTCTGTCTCTCATGCACTGGGGTAATTGGAAAAGGAAATGTGGTGCTGATTGATATAGAAAATCAGAACCACCCACGTAGGCTTTCCCCTGGCATGGGAACTTACACTGCCAAAGCTTCATCGTGCCTTCTCTGAACATGGACCCATTGCTTCTTGCACTCAAAGCCCTGTGCTACAGGTACATACAGTGGGATGCTCACCTAATGAATTTTCTAATAGTTATTCCTTGTTTCAGACATCAGCCTGAGCTCCTGATATAACCTTGATAAAACCATAAGTATAACAAGCAAATGTATATATGGTCTCTAAAATAGGCATGGGATTACGAAAAAGCAAAAGGCACCTGCTTTTAGGTCTGACAAGCTATTCACTCCATAAAATTTTTGCACCGCAGTTCCTGCTGTTCTGTAAAATCTTTGGGAGGCCTTGTATTTCATATGCAAGCGCTACCAGCACGGCATTCATAGAACATTTAAATAGCCTGTCTCTATAGAATTAGCTAGACAGCCAGCATTGGAGAAGCTGGGAGATAATTATGTCTCCCATAAAATGAAGATTCTGTTCTAAGGAGGGAATGTGGCCAAGATGCCAGGTATATTTTTTCTTTTTCTTCATATCTTGGCCATCTCATGCCAAGACACATTCCAAGCCATCCTTTTGCTCATGCTTCTCTCTTTCATGAAACGACTTTATTCTCTCAGAGTTCACTAGTAACGTTAATGCTAAAATGATACAGATTTCATTTGCCCCCAAGATTTTATGTGAGATACACTTTGGGGCTCATGCATAACTCCTTTGAAAAGAAATTTGTGACACAGAATGATCTTGTTATCTGTTTCTCTTTTTATTTAGCTCAAAATTGTCAAATTAACAGGTAGAAAAGATTCAAGCTTCCTAGTTTAAATTTGTGCCAAATTGGCCGGGCGTGATGGCTCACACCTGTAATCCCAGCACTTTTGGAGGACAAAGCAGGCGGATCACAAGGTCAGGAGCTCGAGACCATCCTGGCCAACATGGTGAAACCCCATCTCTACTAAAAATACGAAAAATTAGCTGGGCGTGGTGGCGCATGCCTGTAGTCCCAGCTACTCGTGAGGCTAAGGCAGAAGAATCGCTTGAACCTGAGAGGTGGAGGTTGCAGTAAGCCGAGATTGTGCCACTGCACTCCAGCCTGGCGACAGAAAAAAAAAAAAATTATGCCAAATTGATTCAGAGTTAACATATTTTTGAAAGGGTTACCTAATTAAATCTCAAATGGCTCTTGCTAATGTTCGGCACTGTTTCTCATTCCAGCTACCCTGTCAGACTTTGAGAAGTTAAAGTACTAGTGACTAGAAAAGTAAGAGAAAAGAAGATGAGGAAAAGAGAATTAGGAGATTGATTAAATTCATGCCCTTTATGTGGTGTGTTTAATATAGCAGGCATTTTACATCAGTCCCCCAAAAGAAAGGCATTATTTTGAAGAAAATAGTTTGGCTACCTCCAGTGATATCTCTGGATATTGTAGCTATCACAGAGGACTGCCATGCACAGTTGTTCAGTTGAGCACTGCACAGCTCTCAGGAGAATCATTCCTTACATAAACTGTGTGTATAGACCTGACCACCGACACTTCTTCTGTGGCACTGACCATCCTTGGCTCCCTGTTTTCCCTCCCTAGCTGTGGTCTGTACTCAGTCCTCCAATCAGGCCCATTTGTAGCCACTTTGCATCCTAGTCTATTGCAGTTAGCTTCCTGAGGGTCTGGCCACACAATCCACTCTTCTAGTAGGTCTACCCCGTTCTGAAGATAGAGACTTGGATTTCTGCTTTGCTCCTAGCAATGCCTAGTGACTTCCCGGTGCACCTGCTTCTTGGGTCACCATTACGGGTGCTTATGTTTTTGTTTTCAGTTCTTCCCCTATGCCCAGACCCCAGGTTTTCCTGTTTGCCTAGAACCATTTTGTCCCAGGTATATCTGGAAGCAAGAAGGGAATTCCTGTAATTCTCCCTCATTTAGAAGGTAGAGGAAGAGGGAAGAGGAAAGAAGAAAGGAATACCAAAGTTATCTTCCAGAAGACCCAAACCTGTCCCATTTTGGTTCACCTTGTCAAGTACTGGTTCTGACCCTTATCATATTTTTTATCATAGAATCTGCAGACTGCTACAGAATCTTTATTTTGAGCTTAATGTGATTTGAAATGGTCCTTTCATTAACTCCATTTACATCTTCCTCTGAGAAGATCTTAAGAAAGCTTGTTTCAGTTTCCAAGGAAGAGACAAAAAGTGCCACTTGTCTCATTATAGGTGTACCTCAAAGATATTGTGGGCTCAGTTCCAAACCACCACAATAAAGCAAATATCACAATAAAGAGAGTCATATGAATTTTTTGGTTTCCCAGTACACATAAAACTTAATTTACACTATACTGTAGTCTATTAAGTGTGCAAAGCATTATGTCTAAAAACAATGTACATACCTTAATTTAAAAATACCTTATTGATAAGAAATGCTAATGATCATCTGAACCTTCAGTGAGTCATAATCTTTTTCCTGGTGGAGGGTCTTGCCTCAAGGTGGATGGCTGCTGACCGACCAGGGTGGTGGTTGCTGAAGGTTGGGGAGGCTGTTGCAATTTCTTAAAATAAGACAACAATAAAGTTTCCTGCATCTATTGACTCTTCCTTTCATGAAAGATTTCTCTGTAGCATGTGACACTGTTTGATGGCATTTATCCACAGTAGAACTTCTTTCAAAATTAGTCAACCCCTCTCAAATCTGCCACTGTGTTATCAATTCAGTTTATATAATATTCTAAATACTTTGTTGTCATTTTAACAATGTTCATAGCATCTTCACCAGGAGTAGATTCCATCTCAAGAAACCACTTTCCTTGTTCATTCATAGGAAGCAACTGTCATTCATTCAAGTATGATAATGAGATTGCAGCAATTGTCACATCTTCAGGCTCCCCTTCTAATTTTCCCTTTCTATTTTTACCACATCTGCAGTTCCTTCCTCCATTGAAGTCTTGAACCTCTCAAAGTCATCCATAAGGGTTGGAATCTACTTCTTCTAAATTCCTATTAATGTTGATATTTTGACCTCCCATGACTCACAAATGTTCTTAATTGCATCTAGAATGGTGAATCCTTTCCAGAAGGTTTTCAATATACTTTCCTCACTGGAAGGCTAGATTTTTGTGTGTTTTTTTTAGATTCCAGTTCTCACTCTATTGCCCAGGCTAGGGTGCAGTGGCATGAGCATAGCTCACTGCAGCCTAGAACTCCTGGGCTCAAGTGATCTTGGCACTGTAGCCTCCCAAGTACCTGGGACTACAGGTGGGCACCATCACACCCAGCTAATTATTGTTATTATTATTTGTAGAGACAGGGTCTTGCTGTGTTGCACAGGCTGGTCTTGAACTCCCGGCCTCAAGTGATCCTCCTGCTTTGACCTCCCAAAGAGTTGGGATTACAGGCATGAGCCACAGTGTCTGGCCCTATTTCTCAAATAATAAGACTTGAAAGTTGAAATTACTCTTAAATCCATGGGTTGCAGAATGGATGCTGTGTTAGCAGGCATGAAAACAACATGAATCTACTTGTACATCTCCATCAGAGCTCCTGGGTGACCATGTGCATTGTCAATGAGCAGTGATATTTTGAAATAAATCCTTTTTTCTGTGTAGTAAGTTTCAACAGTGGGCTTAAAATATTCAGTAAGCCCCGCTGTAAACCGATGTGCTGTCATCCAGGCTTTGTTGTTCCAATTACACAGCACAGGCAGAGTAGATTTAGCCTAATTCTTAAAGGCCTCAAGATTTTCAGAATGGTAAATGAACATTGGCTTCAACTTAAAGTCACCAGCTGCATTAACCCCTAACAAGAGAGTCAGCCTGTTCTTTGAAGCTTTGAAGCCAAACTTTGACTTCACTCTAGCTATGCAAATGCTAGATGGCATGTCCTTCCAATAGGAGGCTGTTGCATCTCCACTGTTGTTTGGTGTAGCCATCTTTATCAGTGATATTAACTAGATCTTCTGGGTAACTTGGTACAGCCTCTCTGTCAGCACCTGCTGCTTCACCTTGCACTTTTATGTTATGGAGAGAGCTTCTTTCCTTAAACCTCATGAACCAACCTCTGCTAGCTTCACACTTTTCTTCTGTACCTTCCTCACCTCTCTTAGACTTTAAAGAATTAAAGAAAGTTATGGCCTTGATCTGGATTAGGCTTTGGCTCAAGGGAATATTGTGGCTGGTTTAATCTTCTATCCAGACCACTCAAACTTTCTCCATATCAGCAATAAGACTCTTTCTTTCTTATAATTCATGAGTTCACTGGAGCAGCATGCTTAATGTTCTTCAAAAACTTTTCCTTTGCAGTCACACCTTAGCTGTTTGTTGCAAGAGGCCTAGCTTTTGACCTATCTCAGTCTTCAACATACCTTCCTCACTAAGCTTAATCATTATTAGCTTTTGATTTCAAGTGAGAGACATGTGACTCTTCCTTTCACTTGCACACTTAGAGGCCACTGCAGCGTTAACAGTCGGCCTAATCTCAATATTGTTGTGTCTTAGCGAATAGGGGAGGTTCAAGGAGAGGGATAGAGATGGGGGAACAGCTGGTAGAGTAGTCAGAACACACACCACATTTATCATTTAAGTTTGCTATCTTCTATGGGCACGGCTGGTGGCACCCCAAAACAACTAAGTCAAAGATCACTGATCACAGATAACCAGATATTATAATAATAATAAAAATGTGTAAAATATTCCAAGAATTTCCAAAATGTGACTCAGAGACATGAAGTGAGCACATGCTGTTGCAAAACTGTCACCAATTGACTTGCTGGACACAGCGTTGCCACAAACCTTCAATTTGTGAAATACACAATATCCAAAAAGGGCAGTAAGGCAAGTGCAACAACACGAGGTATGCCCACATTTGGTTCTGCTAAAAATATTCCACAGCCACCTTTAGAAGCCACACTTTGTCTTTGGAGCATTGGCTGGCTGCCTCTCTATCATACCAACCTCTCTTGGTGCTTTCTTTTTCTGTCTTCTATTTTCCTTTTTTGTCCTTCCCTTTTTTTTTTTTTCCAAGCAATCAAGGGACCATTTTCTCTAGAGCTGAAAGGGACCTCAAGAAATCGTCTAATTCAGCGCTTTGCATTGCAGCAAATAAGATGGTTTAATCCTCATTTTACAGAAGAGGTAACAAGTCCAGGCAGAAAGAAAGAAAGAACAAAGAAACTTGCTTCAAGTTACACAAACTTGTAGAAGTCGTGAGCCAGTGTCCTCAACCTCGGCTGTGAATTAGCATCGCCTGGGGACTACGCTTCCAGAGCAATCGAGTAAGAATCTTAGGATGTTGTTTCTGAGTCTAATACACACCAGAAGCACCTGGAGGGCTCCTCAAGAACAGATGGCTGGGCCTCCCCAGAGTTTCTGATTCAGCAGTCCTGGGTGAGACCAGAGAATCTGCAGGTACAACAAGTTCCAGGCGATGCTGATGCTGATGCTGTGTGTGCAGGCACTGCACTGTGAGAACTACAAGGGTGGGAAACACCTTTATGGAGGGGCAAGTCAGCAAAGGGAGACTCGCTTGGTGGCGAGTTGGTGATTTTCTGGCCACTTCAAAGTGTTCCATCCAGTCCCCGGTCAGTGGTCCAGGAAACCTAGCCCATGTGAAGAGCCTCATATTCCGCAACAAGTTTGCAGACAGGAAGTGTGCTGCACTCGCAGGGTTCTCTCTCTCCTTTAGCATCTTCTTCCGGGTCTTTGGTCTTAGCATCACCCTTCATTGTATACTCCCTTGCCCCCGGCTCTGCAATACTCCTAACCTCTGGGTCATTGGGTATCCATAGGCCCTCCCGCTGATGCAAAATTTTGAATCTTCCCCAGGCTGTGTGCCGTCCTGCCAAGCTTAGCCAATGCCTGCCTGCCTTCAGGTCCCCATGGCTTGGTGCCCAAGATGCAGAGGGCATGTCAATCTCTCTGCCCTGTCCCTTTGCTCCTTTTTTTTTTTTTTTTTTTAGACGGAGTCTTGCTCTGTTGCCCAGGCTGGAGTGCAGGGGTGTGATCTTGGCTCACTGCAAACTCCGCCTCCCAGGTTCACACCATTCTCCTGCCTCAGCCTCCTAAGTAGCTGGGACTACAGGCACCCGCCACCACGCCCGGCTAATTTTTTGTATTTTTAGTAGAGATGGGGTTTCACCGTGTTAGCCAGGATGGTCTCGATCTCCTGACCTCGTGATTCTCCCGCCTCAGCCTCTCAAAGTGCTGGGATTACAGGCATAAGCCACCACTCCCGGCCTCTTTGCTCCTTTTTGCCCTGTACTGTTTGTTGAAAATACTCACTTGCCAGGCTGCTAGGCCATTTTGCCTTCTGTCTACTTCCCTATAAGGACCAGCCTTAGAAGCTGATCATTTCTGCTTCAAATATCCACATTTCTCATGGCTCACTAACTAGATTTCTGATGTTGCTCTGAGAGAGATCTCTTTTTCCAATCTATTTGCTAAGCAGAGCTGATTAACTTGCTTCACTAATTCACCAAACATTTATTGAGTACCCAATATGTAACTAGCACTATCCTAGGTTTAAAGGTAAGGAGAAAAACAAAAGTTATTCCCTTCCCACAAGGAGTAGCAGGGGAGACAGGCTTTAATACAAATCCCAGTTCAGCGTGACAGATGCAAAAATAGAATCGCGTGCCAGGTATGGTGATATGTATCAAGGCAGGAGACTGTGATTAAACTCTGAGCCCCAGGCTGAGCTTGTCCAGCTCTCCATTTAACCGGAACTTGGGCTTGCAGATTTCCTAATCATTACTGTTTGGCAATACAACATTGATTTATATACACTGGGTTGTTAACCAACACAAGAGGGCAGAGAATTACTCTTTCACAGCAGCGTGCTGTTCAGGGCAGTAGGAAGTTTGCACATTGGAAGGGGTTTCACATGGGATATATGATGCTGAGTAACAACGGGGATTTCAGAGGCGGAGTGTGAAATGAGTGAGGGGTTAAGTGACACACTCAAGGAGCAGGGTTGGAAGTGGGAGAGCAGAGAGCCAACAGGAGAGGAAGTGCTCACTGCTGAAAGGGAAAAGCTTAGAAGTGGTGAGCTGGAACCACCCTAAATGCTGAAGTCCTGTCCCCACAATGGGGTTTCCTCCTAGGCACTGCTTGGCTGTTGCCCATTTTCCGAGGCCACTTGGATTGAGAAAATAGACGGAGTAGCTAAGAACCCTGAGGTTGGTCCCAGCCTGGGAAGATGACCTGCAGGGTGGGTGACCATCAGCAACTCTGCAGAGGACATCAGCATTTCAAGGTGCTTCAGTCAGTTGAACAAAGATGCCAGAAACAAACAAAACCCAGCCCTTGAAGGATCACCCTGGGAGGAAATGCCAAGTGCCCAGGACCAAGAGAAGAACTGGCCACTCAAACACTCTGGAGAGGTGGTGTCCAGACCATAGAGCGTACGTGTAGTTGAAAGATTAAGCGAAATCCTGAGATGCATGCAGACAAATGCAGGGGGTTGAAAATGACTCACAAAGCAATCCTCTCATTACTTCCAATGATTGACTGACCCTTTCTGGGATATAGGTGCTTCATTCTATGCCGTGGGTGTGATTAAGTAGGATTTTTGTAAACAGAATTCTTTTTAAAAATATGCCTAGACAAGTTGCTATTTAAAGAAAGGCAAAAGATAGCTAATCTTTATTTACAAGGATTGAATTTTTTTCATGAGTTTTTTTATCATTAAGAAATGGGATCAATCCTTCAGCAAAATTGTTCAGGGGACAAGATCTTTTTCGAATATGTTCAGCTTTCTATAGCTTGCTGAGAAAACTCTAGCTTCTGATGAGCTGCCTCGTTGCCCAGAGCACCTATTGGTGGGTTCTTTAACCAGTTTTATCCCTCCCCTCCAACCTCTCCTCACCCCAGAGAGGCCTTTCCTGATCTATGTAACTCTTATGAAAAAAAAAAGTAAGTTACCTGTTCTATATCCCATTCTCTAAGCATGCTACTCTTTGCAAACATGGTAAGAGTATTAACGGATTAAGCATTTATGGGAACATTTGGTAAAGGCTTTTGAACTAGTGCATTAATCCAAAGGAATATTTATAATGGTCTTGTGGAAGATAGTTAGAGGAGGTATTTTTGGCTTAGGAGGTTTTCTAATACTCCCAAACACTCAGTAGCTCCTATTGGGAGCTGGACATGAGTTGAAAAATTCCAAATCCAAATGAATTATATCTACTCTAAGCTCCATCATGAAAGAGGCTCAGAGGAGAGCAACAATAGCCCTTAGTACTGGAAAAATAATTTCGAGAAAAATTAAAAGAAATGAGACTCTCCAGAGTGGAGAAGAGAATGCTAGAGAAGAAAAATTAATAGTACCTTAAAGTTATGTCTAGCACAATGGAGGTCTAATAAAAATAGAGCGTAAGACCGGGCACAGTGGCTCTCACCTGTAATCCCAGCACTTTGGGAGGCTGAGGCAGGTGGATCACCTGAGGTCAGGAGTTGAAGACCAGCCTGGCCAACATGGCGAAATCCTGTCTCTACTAAAAATACAAAAATTAGCTGGGCGTGGTAGTGCACACCTGTAATCCCAGCTACTCAGGAGGCTGAGCCAGGAGAATTGCTTGAACCTGGGAGGCAGAGGTTGCAGTGAGCCGAGATTGCACCATTGCACTCCAGCCTGGGTGACAAGAGCAAAACTCCATCTCAAAATAAAAAGAATGGGAACTGCATGTGTAAGATTAAATTCTCTAATGGGCACCTTAAACAAAATAAAAAGAAACCATTAAAATTAGTTTTAATAATATATTTTCTTTAACCCAACGTCATGGAAAATTATCATTTCAAACAATATGTAATCAATTAAATTGATTTAAATGAGATATTTTACATTCTTTTGTTTCATGCTAAATCTTGGAAACTGAGTGTGTATTTCCTACTTAATTTGCATTTCCATCTGGACAAGCCCATGTTCGAGGCTCAGTATCACATGGGCCTGGTGGCTATGGTGATGGGCAGTGCAGATCCAGCCCTGGAATGAGCCTCCTGCTTAGCTGTCCTAAGTGGCTGTTCTGAGTGTTCATGAGGTGGAAACGAGAAGGAATTTCAGTTAGGCTGGTGAAGGTGGTTAGGAAAAATATGGAGGCCTTAAGAGAGTCTGATTTAAACAGTCTAGCCTTGGGCCTGGGCCTGGGCCTGGGTATTTCTTAAAAGGTCCCCAGGTGATTCTAAGGTACAGCCAGGGCTGAGAGTCACTGCGCTAGAGGAAGAATTTCCGCGAAGTGAGAGCGTTTACACACTGAAGTGAACGCTTTAGGATGGTTTCCTCATCTCTTGTGTCCGAGTTTCAGAACTGAGAGGAGACTGAAATATCATGGAGTCCAACCCTCATTTTGCAGATGATGGAAGGTCAGCATTGGGTTTCAGTGTTTGGGGCTTATTGATGCTTTTGTTTGCTTGTCTGTTTACTTCCTCAATTCCTCCTCCCCCCTCCTTTTATTTATTTATTTATTTATTTAGACGGAGTTTTGCTCTTGTTGCCCAGGCTGGAGTGCAATGGCGCCATCTCGGCTCACCGCAAACTCTTCCTCCTCGGTTCAAGCGATTCTCCTGCCTCAGCCTCCTGAGTAGCTGGGATTACAGGCGTCTGCCACCACGCCCGGCTAATTTTTTAAAAATATTTTTAGTAGAAACGGGGTTTCACCGTGTTGGCCAGGCTGGTTTTGAACTCCTGACCTCAAGTGATCCACTCGCCCTGGTCTCCCAAAGTGCTAGGATTACAGGGATTAGCCACCGCACCCAGCCTCCTTTTCTTTCTTTTTTTTTTTTTTTTTTTTTTTTTAACCTGGAAGAGGTTTTCAAACTCTTTTTCAGTCTAGGGTGAATTTAGAGGGATGTGCCATTGTTTCCCAACACCCCAGCCAGGTTCCTTTAAGTTGTGAGGTGCCACTGGGTGCACAGGCTGAGGGTGAGGTTTCGGGGAGGGTCTCTGTTGATTCTTCCTCTCCAGAGAAGGGCTCAGTCCTGAGGCTATGATTCACGGCCCACATTTGCAGGGCGATCGCGCCTTCACGAGTTCTTGCTAACATAATGAGCAATTTCTGCCAGAAAGTTAAATATTTAGAAAGAAGAAAACATGCCTTACTGCCAGGTCAGAGCAGTTTTTTTTGTTGTTGTTTTTTTTTTTTTTGAGGCAGAGTCTCACTTTCTCTCCCAGTCTGGAGTGCAGTGGCGCGGTCTCGGCTCACTTGCAGGCTCCGCCTCCCGGGTTCACGCCATTCTCCTGCCTCAGCCTCCGGAGTAGCTGGGACTACAAGCGCCTGCCACCACGCGCGGCTAATTTTTTTGTATTTTTAGTAGAGACGGGGTTTAACCGTGTTAGCCAGGATGGTCTCCATCTCCTGACCTCGTGAGCCACCCTCCTCGGCCTCCCAAAGTGCTGGGATTACAGGAATGAGCCAGTGCGCCCGGCCCAGAGCTGTTTTAATAAACGTCATAGTTGGGGTTCGCTGTGTTTGACAAGATCCCGTGTACAGTTGACAGATAAACGTCACCATATTGTGAGATCTGAGTACAGCATCCATAGAATGTTCCACCCCCATGGAGAGTGGTGACAGGACCTATGCTGAAACCCGACTTGTCGGGAGCTGGGATAGCAACTTTCTCCCTTACCGTACCTATCCTTCAGTGCCTCTTTTATAAGACAATAAATCCCTCTCTTTTGCTCACTCTTGTTTCTAAAAGTGGGTCATTCTCCAGCGCTTGCCTTTCAGTATCGGGGGAATGTCTACTGTCTTCTGTGTTCTTGCTTAGCAGTTCAGGTCAAAGAGAATAAAAGAGAGAGAGAGACTAGCCACTTAGGTCACAGAAAGAACAAGCTGGAATTTTGTCCTTTGCTCTTTAAGGCTTTGAAACTGATTTGTATGGGATCAGGTTTATACCAGAAAGGCTAGGGACAGCTTATTATTTAGCTTATTCTTCCCTGGTTCTAATAGGTCTATTAACTAAGATTCTTAAGAACCTTCTCCTAAACCTCTTTAAAAAAACAACACAAAAAAGCCAAACCCACAGTAATTGCTGTTTGGGGCCTCTTTCTGAGGATCCCAGAGGAGGTTTACTGGTGATGAATACTGGAACCCCAGAAAAGAACAAATCGGTCTCACAAGCAGCGAGTGACAGCCTTTCTGAATACAGCTGCTTTCTTCATTAGAAAACTAAAAATAGCCCTGATCATTGCAGGCTGGTTTCACTTTAAGCCTTCTGCCACATCCATTTGTCTGTTTCATTCAGGGTTTCTGCATGTCTGTGACACCGTGATACTATTTCAGACTGAAAGTGCGTTGAAGAAATGTTTCCTTTCCCTCCTCCATGTTCAGTCCAGTGTCTGCAACTGTCCAACACTGTCTCATACGAGGGGACATCACGGGAATCTTCCGGCATCCTTGCCATCCCCATCTGCTCCACTCATTTTTGGAAAAATAAACACCATCCACATTGCTAGCAAGAATCTACAATTATTTTTGTTTTGTTTTGTTTTTTTCCCCAAGGAAATATTCATTGCCCGTGAGGTTTTCTATGGGTAGCTCATGAACTATGTTGCAGTGACTACACTTTTCAACTGACGTAGGGTTTTACTAGGTTCTCTACTCAGGCTTAGCTTGAGGAGATACTTTCTTTTTTCCTGTAGCTGGCTATGTTTGTGGCCACTAGTAAAGCCAGCTTCCTTTCCAGCTCCAAAAGGGATAGGGAAACCCATTGGAGGGTAGCCTCTGTGAGTACATACATCTAATATGGGAGAACGTTTGCTGAGACCTTTCCCTCCCTAATGAAATTGGTTTTGAGTTAAACTTGGAGGTGGCACCATGATTATAGCAAGGTGGGTTCCTTGTGTGGTTTAGAGCAGTCTGACATCCTTATCCTTCCCCCTTTCAGCATCCAGGGTATTGAGGAAATGGAACATAAAAGAGGCAAAAATTGGGGGAAGAGCAAAATAAATCAATCTACTGCTTAATACTATTCATTTACAAAAGGTGTACTCACAAAACACGCATACGAACTCATAACAGGAATCATTTACAATTAAAATATGGAAAATAAGCCTCAATCTTAAATTCAATTCACATTGTGTATACATTTGTATATACAAAAGTATGATTTTAATGGCTTTAATAGAACTGAAAATCCTAAAGATGAGAGCTAATGTTGCTATGGAAACTTTGCATGTCTTGACTGCAGAACTCTTAGTTTAAATTTGCAAACTTAGTATCACATTGGCTTTGTTCACATTAGATTTCTGGTTGGTCTTTTAAAAAGATAAAAGGAGAAAAATGACTTATCATCTTAGTGCTTCCTGTTACACTCATAGCCAAAGGAGAGGGTGGTTTGTGATCATTTGACACTTTTTTTTTTTTGGCTGAACAAGGAAACCTCCACAAAGGCACTTACATAAGGGCTATGCAGGGTGAAGATTTTGTAGCCAAGCATGATTTATTCAGTTTGAACATTTTCAAAATTTGAATGGCTTATTTTTCTCATAGAATTTAGATGTGTAAGCATGATTCGACAGCCAGGTGGTTCATGGATTTAAAACTAAATTTTACAGAGCTCGAAGCCCTTTAGAGAGTGGAAAAGCGATGGAGCACAGCACTCAGAGGCACGGAGATGCCTGCAGCCCTGTGCTCATTTGCTGCCACCACGCACTCTACTATACTACGGAATTGGGCCCTACATAGCAGCAATGTGAAAAGAAATACCATTTGGAAAACTGCTGCAGTCATAATTTGAGAGGCTGAGTCTCCCTGTCCCCACCCTTTCTCCATTATCTCCTGCCTGCTCTCAGCCCAGCCTCAGCCGTGGGGCTCATGGCAGAAGCTTTGGCAGCCTGGAAGCTTCGTGGGCTTTGGAGTCAGGTAGGCCTGGGTGTATGTAAAGGGAGCTCCACCATGAGGCACGTTATTTAACCTCTTTGCGCTTTATTGTCCTCACCACACAGGGATAATCGTGCTCATGCCACATGGATGTTGTAAGAATTTAATAACATATGCAAAATACTGAGTTCTTTACTCAAAACACAGCAGGTTTTCAGTCAATCATCTTTCCCTCCAGTTGAAAAATGTGCATCATCAGAGCCTTTGGGGGCTTAAAGGGGGCAAACTGGATTTGGGCTGTATCTGCTGAGTCGTTGTGAAGTGAATGTAAACTCCTCTTTCTCTCCCACCTCCACTATTACGCATTTGGATGGTTTCTGCCTAAATTATACAGATCATCTATTTACTCTGATACTCATTTACTTGTACTGTGATGGCCTTATCTTGTTCCCTACTATATTTTCAGTGTCTGGCATAAGGCCTGGCATAATACATACGTGTCGAATGCAGGGCAAAATGTGGGAGTATCAGGCACATATATTGGTGCAGGGGGGCCTCTACCTTTAAAATCTTTTAAAAATTGAAAACAAAATTCAGTACTGGGCTTAGGAAGGGGCCCATGCAAGTGTCGTACCCTGACACTACAGCTCTGTGAGCTTCAGAGGAAACCTACCTCTCTCTGAAGAAGTGAATGTGGTCCTGAGTAGTCAGCTGATGAATAAGGATGTGCCTTTTCTGTGATCTTGTACTGTGCTGTCACCCAGTTTGGTCCTATGATCATTGACTTTAGATTGGCTACTTGAGATGTAGGCTAATGATGAGAAACCATTATACCCACAAGGTATGTCCTGAGGTATGAAATGAACAGCCATGAGACTTTAGAGTGTCATGGGAAAAATTCAGACTCTGGCTTTTATCAATGACAATTAACTTAATTAACAATTAAAAACTAACATGTAGGCCGGGATCGGTGGCTCACGCCTGTAATTCTAGCACTTTGGGAGGCCAAGGTGGGCATATCACGAGGTCAGGAGATCGAGGCCAACGTCGTGAAACCCCGTCTCTACTAAAAATACAAAAATTAGCTGGGTGTGGCGGCACATGCCTGTAATCCCAGTTACTCAGGAGGCTGAGGCAGGAGAATCGCTTGAACCTGGGAGGCAGAGATTGCAGTGAGCCGAGTTCGCGCCACTGCACTCCAGCCTGGCAACAGAGTGAGACTCTATCTCAAAAAACGAACAAACAAACAAAACTAACATGTATTACTCTGCTAGGGGGCTGCCATAACAAAAAATCATAGACTGAGTGGCTTAAAGAACAGATATTTATTTCTCACAGTTCTTGAGTCTGAGAAGTCCAAGATCCAAAGACCCATTCAGTTTCTGGTGAAGGCTCTCTTCCTGACTTGAAGATGGCGCTCTTCTCACTGTGTTCTCACATGGCCTTTCTTCTGTGTGTGGAGAGAGAGATCACTCTTTCTTCCTCTTTTTATAAGACCACCAGTCCTATTGGATTAGGACCCCATCCTTATGACCTCATTTAACATTAATTTCCTCCTTTAGCAAGAACTATTTCCAAACAGTCATATTGGGAGTTAAAATTTCAACATATGCAGTTGGGGGAGACACAATTTAGTCCATAGAACCTGTAAGGCCTACTTCGGCTTTGCCTCTGGCTCTCATTTGAGGACTCACTTGCCTCCTTGGGCATTGATCTAAGATATGGGGATAGTATTAGAACAGGTCGGGTAGAAAAATGACCCCTAGGAGGTAGAACCAAAATGGTGCCATGCAATAGATCAGCTTATCCAACAGAATGTTGAGTTGCTGCATTATGTTGAAAGGAGGTAGCAGGCATTTCCTTGGTCTCTGATAAACCTTTGCTTTCTTCCCTCCCCCCTTTTATGTTATGTTTACTCTTCTGTTTTCTTCTTTCCTTCTTGTTTTCCTTTTCCTCCTTTCTTCCTTAATTTCCAACAGTATAGTCAGACGTGGTGATTCTTGGTCCTTTTAATGATGCTTATCTGCTATCGATTCTCCCAAAATGAAAGGGTTGACTTTGGGGAAAGGAGCAGGAGAGCAGAGCGGTAGAATACATGTGGGGGTGGGGAGGGAAAGTGGTGATAGGGTAGGGGTGGTGGCAGTGCAGAACAAGAGAATGACTGTGTTGTATCACGGCAGGGAGGCATGTGCTGACACAGAGCAGGAAATACCCCCACACGATGACTCTGGGTCTCAATTTTCTCATCATTTAAAAAATATGCCAGAGTAGAAAATCCCCAAGGTGCCTTCCATCTTTAATGTTCATTACCCTCGGTAGCTCCTTCTACCTTACCTTATGGGGAAATGGCATTGATAAATAAGGCTTTTTGTGTGCCGTGTAAGAAAATCATTATGTGAATTCAAATTATTGCTCAGATTAATTCTAATGAGGTTCAGGGGGAAAAACAAGTAACAACCAAAACTCTTTAATAAAGTGTTCTAAAAAGAAAAAAAGAATTATCGCCCACTTCTGCACTTCCTGCTTTTGGCAGGGACTAGAAGTGGAAATCTGAAAACACTGTGAGACAGTCTGTTCTCATGGTATTTCTAGCTGAGAACAGGAAGGAGGGGAGATCTCATATGAGTGAGAGAGCCTGTTTTTCAGTGATTAGCAGGCCAAAGAAGCTTCACTGGGCAATCAAGCTTGACAGCACCTCTAAAAGTTTTACCTTTATTTGGTCAGCATGGCAGATTTTGCTGGCAGCATCATCACAATCACCAAGGAGACAGCTATCTCTCATCATTAGTACTGAGGGGCTACCTCTCTGAGGCTGGGTGTTGGGTGCTGGAGACCCAGACGTAAGCAATGTGGCCCCTACCCTTCTGGAGTGTATAACAAAGCTGGAAGGATAAGGTATCTATAAATGAAAAATAATTGCCATTCAAAGTAGCATACGCCAAGTGCTGAATTTGCCATGCAGACAATGCTAGGAAGGCGCCGTCCACACATTTCTGGAAATTCCTGATGGATTTGCATTTGCTCTCCACCCCACCATGGTGCTCTCATCACTTATCACAGAAATATTTTGCACCTTTAGGCAAAACACGTCTCTTCGTTCCTTTAACTCTTTTGCCCACCTCCAGTCACAACAGACTTCCCTGTGTGTAATGCAGATGAATCATTGAGGCTGAATCATGTTAACAATAAGCGTTCAATGATTAATGCATATTGATTGGTTGGGCATGCAGGAACCAACCAGAAAAATCCCAAAGTCTAGACTAGATTGCATCGTCCCTAATTGCCTGCCAGAGAGTTATGTGTACTGGCATCTAAAGCTACAGCAGATATTCTAGGGAATGCCCTTGGTCGCTGACTCCATTAGATGCCATAAATCTCCTAAGGTGAGCGTCCATGACATCTTTACATCTAGGGCCAATCAGGGGCTCAGGTACAAGGGTGAGCATTCCCTCTCACCCTTTCCCTCCAGCCTCCAGGTGAAGAATACAGGAATTGCCCTTGTGAGAGCAATTCTCTCACCTACTAAGTGGAAAACTTTCCTGGAAAAAGATTTAAAAAAAGATTTGATTTTCCCCTAGAGATAATGTAGTCATAAGGATTATGCTCTGAACAAGGAATTGAAATTCAGTGCTTTATTGAAATGACCACCATTATCATGTTTAATCAACTATTTAATTAAATCTGGGTGATAGTCCTATACAGTGAATAGTAAAATGCTTACTAAAGGGCATGCAAATTAGACAGATACAGTTGGAGCCCATCACGTTGAACTGACTACAACGTTTTAACCTGGGTGGCTACTTTGTGCCATGAACAAGTTGGGAGGCTGGAGGAATGCGTTCAGTGATGGCATGGAATTCAGAAGTATTTCTTTGGATTAATTTTTCCTGGATCTTTGAGAAAACCTAGGATTGCTTCATGACTTTTATTTCATGTTGGGGATATAAAAACGAAGAAGACACAGGCCCAGCCATCGAAGGAGCATACAAGCCAGCTACCCAAATACGTACAGATACCCAAACACAGGGGTTAAGAGGACTTTGGGTATAGGGCTCTGCAGACTGGGAGTTGAGCATAAAATGTGACAATCATCAATGTTAAAAACCAGAATGCTGATATCAGGTAGTCATGTTTAAGAATTACAGAATCCCACATTTTTTGTTACATATTAATTGTAGGAAATTTATAAAATAGAGAAAGGCACAAAAATGAAAGTAAAATCACCCCTACTGTCACCCAACGAGAATCACTGTTAAAATGCTGCTCTATAGCATTCTAGTCATTTTTCTTTGCATTCTTAGATGGAATTATTAGTAGAATCACACTGTCTGTTATTTTACAAACTGTTGTTTTCATTTAACAATATGCTGTGAAATATACCATGATTATTTTCCCACACAATTTGCTGTCCTGCTATACCATGATGGTTTTTAATGGTTTTATAATGTTATGTCCTTTGGCTACACCGCACTTTATTTATCCAGTCTCCTAGAGTAGGACATTAAGACAGTTTTCAGTGCTTCACTAATATAAACAACGCTGTGATGAGAATCTTTGTATATAAATATTTGTGCATCTTGCTGATTATTTCCTTAGGATAAATTTCTAGAAATGAAATTGCTATATTATAGGCATGGAAATCCAAGCCTGGCAGCATGGCTAATATTGAGATTGCAAAACAGGCATGATGAGAAACTGACCCATATATTTCAGCAATGCTTGTGTTTTTGTTTTATGGTTCCTTTATATTGTATAAACAATATATTGTGATCTTAGACATAAAAATGTTGGTCATCCTGGGTCTGGCAGCAGAGTCTACCTACTGTTGGCTGCCATTTTGTCAACACTGGCAATTGTACTCTAAATGTGGCCAACACAACTAGATTTACCCGCCTCTAAAATGGACAAACAGAGCCTTACTTACCCAGAATCTTCTGTCTTTTGAGTCCTTGCTGCATTTTTACTGCACAGGGTCAAAGTTACAATTCTGGGCTGATACATGATCAAACTCAAGAGCAAACAATGAGTTTGATAATACATCCACAATGTAGGGAAAAAATGTTTATATCCACTACATGCAAGGTGTATTACTTTTAAAAGTAGGTCACAACTTCAGCTAGAGCATTCCATGTTAGCAGTCATATTCAGGGTGAGAATGTCATTTGACTATCAGCTAAGGGCACTGCTATTTTCATAAATATACTGAGAGGTATGCATTTAAAAGGAAGTGGCCAAAGGCACCTTACTCAATGTTTAGCGTTCTGCTTTCAGAATTGTTAGTGCATGAGTTTCATAAGTTAGTGTATGAGATCCATAATATAATTCCATATATATTTCCATATATATGGAAATATATAAGTGATGGGACTCTCTTTTTTGCTCATTTGTTTGTTCATTCAGTCATTCAGTCCTTTCTTTCTCTCTCTCTGTCTCTTTTTTTTGAGACAGAGTTTTGCTTTTTGTTGCCCAGGCTAGAGTGCAATGGCGTGATCTCGGCTCACCGCAACCTCCATCTCCCGGGTTCAAGTGATTCTCCTGCCTCAGCCTCCCGAGTAGCTGGGATTATAGGCATGTGCCACCACACCTGGCTAATTTTGTATTTTTGGTGGAGACGGGGTTTCTCCATGTTGGTCAGGCTGGTCTCAAACTCCTGATCTCAGGTGATCCGCCCACCTCGGCCTCCCAAAGTCTAGGATTACAGGCATGAGCCACCACGCCCGGCCTCATTCAGTCCTTTCTACAGCTATGTATTGAAAGCCAATTCTGTGCCTGAAACATGATTCAGCCAATGCCCTCCAAAGCTTATAGTCTAGTGCAGGAACAGAAAGTTAAAAAGCCTTTAGAGTACAGTGTCATGTAGTACTGGATCTCTTTTCCTCTTCTTCTCCCTTTGAGTCTGCTACACCCTGTCCTTTCCCATCCCCTACATCCATATTTCCAGAAAGAGCCTGGGGGCTAGGGCCAAGATGACTCAGGGGTTCTGTGGGGCCCAACAGAGGCTGGGGCCCAGGGAGCACCTGCTGGAGCAGGCTCACTGCTGCAGCTCTGCCTGGAACATTTGTGGAGCCTGGGGCCAGAGTACAAATGGAGGCCACTTACCATCTGTCGAAATATATAAAAGTTGTAAATCAAGTTAATAAGCTGTGAACTGAAATATAGCTTCAGATGGACAAAATTGAAAAAACGTGTAAAGCTATGGTTTTTATATGATGGAAGGTTGGAAGACTATCAAGCAGTGGGATTTAATTATTGTCATATATGGGTGTTCTGTTGATGGCAGGTTTGTGTAAGTGAAAAAGGATACGTACTCTCCTGGGAAAAACAATGATTGTCTCTGGGGATTGGGACCGACGCATGAAGCGGAGTCTTTTACTTCTTGATTTAGGTAACTTCTAAAAAACAATGAGATTATGGAAAATTTTTTTTCCTCTGTTTTCTCTGTTTTTCAAATTTTCTAAAATAATCATGCATTGCTTAGGTAATTTGAAAGAAAAATAAAACTAAAAAGAAAGAAAAGTTAAGACTAGAAAATCATTCTGGGATTGGAAAGTGTCTCATTAAGTTGAATTTCCAGAAAAAGGTTGTATTTAAATTTTTAGACCTATCTGATTATATCCCACAAAGTTAAGAAATTGATTAAAGTTAATCCCAGAAACACTAAACAATTTTCTTCCAGAGGTCATGGAGGAACTGGAAAAATGCCCAACCATCAAAAGATGGGCAAATAGAGAATCTATATTTTAAAAAGAGAACAGGTACAACCAAGGAACTTATTGCCTGATATTTCCAGGCATAGTATTTTTACAAATAATCAAATATTTATTTTTCAATGAGCTTAGACATTTCAGAATTTGGATAATTTCTATAATAAGATATTTCATTTACTTAGCAATTTCAGCTTTTCGAAGTGTTTCCTGTCAGTTGTCTCATTTTATCCTTACAAGGACTCAGTAAGAGAAGGAAGATGTCATCCCCATTTTCCAGATAAAGAAAGTGAGGCTTAAAGAATTGAGATTGGGCCCAGGACCTACGATTGGCCCCCTGTTGAATAAGGACCAGAGCATCGGTCTCTTGGATCTCAGTCCAGTTCCCTTGCCATAGTGCTATTAATAAGTGTACACAATGAATTTTCTAGAATGTGCATGTATTTCTAAAAAGCTTTGTAAATGTCTCTACTGTTTTTTTTAAAATTTGTTTTTTATGAAACTCGCTTGAAAAAGGCAGCCAAAATTTCTCTATGAGCCACTAAAAAATATTCAGCACCCGTTTTAAGAGATGCCTGACTCCCCTATAAGTAATTCCACAAATGAAGATCTTTATAGAAAGTGCTAATTAGTGCTAAGTACCTTTAGAGATGCCTTCCAGGCTAATGTCCAAGGATGTACCAGGTGGGGGAGGAAGTTATAATAACCTTTCCCTCAGGGACTCAGCTGATTTTCTGTGATGAGGAGAGACTATAAGATTATTTTACTTAGTGCTTATGATATGCATAAGTACTATGTTAATATTATTATAAGATCGCAGTATCTCAGTTACTTAATCAGTTTTTTCCATTGCTATTATCTTGTAATAGTCAGCATTTTACCCATTCTCTTAAAAAATACACTTTGGAAAGGTAATTTGATTTTTGTGAATTAATTTTTTAATTAATTATAGTTTAAAATGTTTCTAATTTAACTTATAGTTTATTCATTATTTTTTTAGTGCAATATATACAGAGAAGCCAAACAATCTTCCATTGCTACATCACACATACACAGGTCAACAGCCATAAATAACTGAGGCTGTTACCCCGGTGGGCGGATCACAAGGTCAGGAGATTGAGACCATCCTGGCTAACACGGTGAAACCCCGTCTCTACTAAAAATACAAAAAATTAGCCGGGCATGGTGGCGGGTGCCTATAGTCCCAGCTACTAGGGAGGCTGAGGCAGGAGACTGGTGTGAACCTGGGAGGCGGAGCTTGCACAGAGCTGAAATCACGCCACTGCACTCCAACCTGGGCAACATAGCCAGACTCCATCTCCAAAAAAAAAAAAATCACTGGGGAAAAAATGCCAAGATAAAACTGAAAATCTCAGGACGATTTATTTTATTTAATGCAAAATCTGAAAAAAAAATCTAGAACTTCATGTAAAAGGCTATTGCTCAATTAAAACAGAGCAAAACAAGGGGTGTTTTCTGAAGGGTGCTCCTTGATGGAGGTATTTTGGGATGTGCATGGCTCCCTGTCTTGCCTAAGTCTGAAAGTGAACAGCATTTTCACTGTAATGATGTAATAATCATTGCCGTTGACAGATTGGAGATAAAAAAATTTAAAACATGGACATTGGACCATTTTTTCCCTAGGGCAGAATTCTACAGTTCTGTAGATAAATACATTTTCTTCATATACGTGCATTTTATTCATGTCCTTAGCATAATTGTGTTGACACACTAATATTAGGTTGGTGCAAAAGTTATTGCGGTTGTTGCAATTAAGAGTAGTGGCAAAAACTACAATTATGTTTGCATCAAGCTAATATAATTAATCTATCCTATTGGAGAGATAAGCAGATTGCTCACATTCTTAGAAAAAGAGCACCTGCTTTCATTCACTGATTTTGTGACAGCTTTGACCACAATAGCAAAATAATTATAGTAAGAAGCCACTAGCAGGCCTTAGCATTTGCATTGTAGGGTCATAATTGGACTAAAACTGTTAAGAAGCGTGAGAAGGTCAGCTTTCCACTGCCTTTAGCATTTGTGTAACACTGGGGAAGTATTAATGCATCTGTTATTTTAGCTGGGCACCAGCCATTCAGAAAGCTAAAAGCAGCCATATCTAAGCCTTTTTAAGTTTTCTTAGCCATTGACTCATGTCTTATCCCCTCAGTTGATGGCAACCTGACTTTAGCCAAGCAAACAATATGCTAACAGCACAAACAAAATTGGTCTTCTCATTTTTAGAGCTGAGGAATATACTTAACAAAACCTGTGTATTTCCATGCACATAAGTCCCTAAGCACTACATTTCAGCGGTTTACACATCTAATAATGTCAGGAGCTACTCTTCTACACAGGCTGTAAACCTAACCAGAGCTATTTTGGCATAACAGATACAGTTCGCAGGGAGATTTAAATATGATTGTGGCTCATAACTGTCAACAAATAACACAAAGCCTTATACTCTTCATCAGAAAATCTGAATTTCAGGTGTAAAAGTTTATTGAGGAGCTGCTCCATCTGCCAGGATTGCCTTGCAAAATACGGACAGACGTCTAGTTTCTTTGTCCCTGTGTTTTGGAATTTCCAGGAAGCTGGCTTTCCACATTTAACTGGGAAATGAGAAGGGCGTTGGTGGCAGCATTGCCTGATGGGAAGCATCATGGTAGCTTGGTGGGAGGGGCTTTGTTCTCCTTCCAAACCATCCCAAATGAATGAATAAGCAGCGTGCTTGCTATGCCAGTGCAGCACAGAAGTCTCCTACCCACCTTCACCAGGTTGCCTTTCATTAGCTCCCCACTACAAAGACATTTTGTGGTGAAAGTAAAGGCTGACTTGGTGAAGTTATTGGCAAATGTCCTGAACCTCGACCTCCACCTAGAATTTCCCACTCACATACAGTAATAGAACAAGCCAGAATGAGTACTGAGCTATGTATTTGCATGAGGCTAAGTCTAATTTTAAATTGTGAATCCATTTGAGCTGTGCAGCTCACTTGAGGAAGGATGGAGGATTGAGCAATGCATATGTAGAGACTCACTAAAATTTGTTATGTAAATGAATCACCCATACGTACAAGCACTGTGCAACTGTGGTGAACTCGGCACTCACCATCCCTATCCTCAAGGGTCTCTTGGGCTAGTGAGGGAGAAGAACAATGGCAATTCCAAAGCATTCTTGACAGAAAAACAACAATAACAACAACAACAAAACTAACCCACGATGCTATAGTATCAGGCCAGAGGGACAGCCAACTCAGGTGTGCAGAAACTGGGAAGATTTCAAGGGGGAAGTTGCATGGAAGTCAGATCCTGAAGGATGTGTAGACATTAGTTATGGGAGTGGTAGAGAGGAGGGAGGAATACTCTAGGCAGATGAAAGCCCATGCTTAGTGATCTGTTTTGAGGTAAGAAAGGTCAGCAAAACACGGTCACAAAGGGCCTTGCAAAGTCGTGTTTTGAAATTTGGGCTTTATCCTATGAGCAGTGCTTAACCCATTGAAGGGTTTAAGCAGATCAGTGATATGATCAGAATCAGATCTGGGTTTTTAAAAAAAATCATTCTTTGTTTGAAGCTTATTTCATCAGGATCTTCTCTACCTAACATTTTGCAAATGATGATGACTGTACCTGGGTGCATTATTGTCTTTTTTACAATATGGGAGTATAACATTAGCATTATTATATAAATGCATGCCACCTTATTTTAAATGACCACAATGCCGATAAAATAATAAAAATAACCACAACAAAATTTGTTGAGCGTTTACTGAGTGCCAGGAACTGTGTTAAGCTTCTTACAAATTTTCAAATCTAACCCCTTTGAAATAAGTCCTGTTACTGTCTCCACTTTGTAGATAAGGGAATAGTGGATAAGAAGCTGTAAGTAACTTGCTTAGATCATATGGGAAACAATGGATCAAAATTGCATCGCTGGTGGTCAGACAGCAGAGACTATGCTGCTCCCCACTGTCTAGACTACACTTCCGCTTCCTCCTCTCCACCCCCTCCAAAAGAAAAAAGTGAACGATCACATCAAAAATAGTCTATGAAATTAGCTGGGAAGTAATTTTCAGCAGAATGATTGATCCAAATATGCTGGGTGGACATCATGACCCTGTTGGTATGTGTGTAGAAACTGGGTACCAGTTTAGTCCCTTGCTGAAAGGCTGTTTGTCATACTCTGGTGCAATGGTTTAAGGAACTTCAAATTTAACTAATTAGCAAGAAATAACGATAATGAAAACACTCAGACTTAGGGACATTGGAGTCTCTTCGTCTTAATGAAAAGAATCTTGTGGAAAAGGAACAAGAACTATCAAGAAGAGTGACAAGATTAGCCTGTATCGAGGACGAAAAAGTGTGAATCACAGGTTAAAATAACAAGTTTCCCAATACCATTGGATTGTGGATAGGATCTGGGCAATTTGGCCAGTGGTGATCTCACCTATATAATGATATTACAAGCATAAAGAAGATTTCATCCTCACTAAGCAACTCAAGTTGCTTCTCCAGAATGTACTTCCTTCCTTAATTATGTTTTACTAGTGCACGTCCCTATATGGGCAATCACATGTCACCTCTTAATCTCATCGGTGATGCTTGCGTTAGAGGAAGATAACAATTGCACTCTCATTAATTGCCTGCTTATCTGGGCTGACATTTCCAAACCCACACAGGGAGCCCATAACTTTCTGTTCAAGAATATTTTAGTCCAACTAAATGAGCATTTCACTGTTGACATACTAAATAAAAGGGTTGACTCACTCGTCACCCTGGAACCAAGGCTGTATTCTTAGAGGGTGTCACCTTACAGAGCCCTGGTGTCCTTAAAAACAATCTGCCTGTTCCTGAACTCTCATGAAATTCTATATTCCAGCCTTCCGAATCCCAGAAGCCGGCTAAGTGGTAACAATTGAAAATGAGATGCTGGCGTGTGGAGAATACTAGGCATGATAGGCTAAAGAAAGGAAAGCCCTTCTTCGGCAATCGTCAGATTTAACGTCTTATTCAGGGACCAGACTTGAGCTGGAAGGAGGGGAAGATAAAGTTTGGTTTTCCTGTGAATGAATGGCTGTGCCCACAGAAACAGAGGCCTCCTCCCGCAGTCCCAGCAGTTGCGGTCAGGGAACCTCGTGCTGTGTTGGTGGCTCTGCTCCTCTTTGTACAACAGCCTTGTCTCTCCAGCTCTGGTTGGAGCACAGGCCGCAAATAAATTGCTAACATTTAAGTGCATCTGTTGCAAAGAGAGAAGCACAGAGGACACTGGGGAAATTTCGAACCAAATTTCAGGACTGAGCTCATAAAAGCATGCACCATCTGTGGAATTTTGTTCATATGCATCACTATAATGGGAGGGGGGCAATAGAGAAGGGAAAAAAGAGAGAGATAAAGGATTGAGTGGTAACTGGATTTCAAACTGAAGTGTCTCTTCTCAGGTCGGTTCTCAGGTGGCATTTGGGCCAGGCAGGATCCTATCTTTCCTTATACTGAAGGGTTTGGCCGTGGGGATTTAATTGCATGAATCAGCAACCACAAATTCCTTCTGCCCCTGTGTCTAAATACAATTTCCCCCTGCTCTCCACCCTCCATCTGCCCCCCACCCTCCATAATTTACTGATCCTGTACAAAGATATAAGACTTTCCATCTTTCTTCCTGCTGCTTTGCTACTGCCCCAGGCTGGGCTGAGTCTGACTAGTTTCCTTCCATCATCCTTGTGGCAAAAAAAAAAAAAAAAAAAAAACAACTAAACTCAAAAACAAAACAAAAACAAAACCCTGATCATTTTCTGATAAGCACTTTACATTTCTATAGCGCAGGAAAAGGGAAGTTCCTTCAGAATCCCTTTATAGATGATTGCTCTCATTGTCTAACAAGCTTTTCATTGTTTGTAATTTTCATTTCCCTCCACAGTTCAGGGCACTTTGGAAAAAAACTCTATTCAGCACTTTTCCACTCATAATTCATGAAAAAAGAGTCATGCAGTATAATAAGGATAATTAGCTCTGACTGAAAATAATAAGCTTGGCACCAGAGAGCCCCCCCATGCACACAGTATCCATTTATCGTTTTGTGTACCCTCTGTCAAGGCTAATCACTACTCCTGTGATTACTAACCTGTTGAAAGGACAAAGGAAAATGCAATGCTGTACTTAAATAACACTGCTTCTTCCCATATCATCTCAATAAAACTCTTTTAGAACAGACTCTTTCCTTACAATTTTAGAGTTTAAAACTGCTGTTGTTTGTCCTCAAAAATATGATTTGCTATTGTAAGAATGATTTTCACTGTGTATGCATGGAAGAGGGGTTGCATTTCTTTAATTTAGATTCTTGTAAGATAAAGATAGCTGGGAGTGATGATCTCATGTTTAATAAGGCTCAACATTTATGTCGCGCGCTTCCTTTTCATTAATTTGTTAACCTTGGCGCAGTGTGGAAACAAGCACCATGTGAATGACCATATGCTTCCCCTGTTAACGTATCTTAATCCAGACCAGCAGACACTTGTAGTTTCCCTCCTAGGAGAGATGCTGCTGGTCATGCCAAACCTAAGTAGAGAAAGATGTAGACTAATAAATTCCTCTCTCTTTTCTAGGAGTGATGCACCCTGGGAAGGATTAAAACACAGGTTCCGATTGTCATCCTTTTCATTCCTCATTTATCTGCCTGTCCCACCTGATCCTACTAATGATTTTTTCTCTTCTGTACACGCTCTGAACCTTGTCTGCTAGGAAACAATTCATGTTCTTTTGGACTGTGCATAAAGAGGGTTGTGGATGTTGGTGTTTCAAGATAGTGAAGTCTGTTGTCGCAGCCCACCCTCTCTCTAAACAGAATTCTGAGTC
Organism: Pongo pygmaeus; assembly: GCF_028885625.2. Classification (NCBI taxonomy): domain Eukaryota; kingdom Metazoa; phylum Chordata; class Mammalia; order Primates; family Hominidae; genus Pongo; species Pongo pygmaeus. The sequence continues at coordinate 16,797,253 of NC_072378.2, forward strand.
TTCAGAAATAACCTTCTTTCAGGTTTACACAGAAAGAAATGTCCACATCAGACACACAAAGTTAGCTTGCATTCATTTCTGGGATCCAAATGGTTCATCTCTTATCAAAAGACGAAAATGAGAAATGTTGTTAAAGAGATTGCTGAGTCATTGTTATGAATCTGTAAAGAGTTACAGAGAACAAGGAAGGTTCAAAAACTGGGGTGTTATTCTGATTTCCAGAAAGGAAGTGAAAGTGAATTGTGGCCAAGATGCTAGAATGGATTATTTAAGAGAAGAAGCAATGATCACTAGGAGCTAGCATTGGTTCACTAAGAACAAATCATGTCAAACACAACTGATTTCTTTCATTGACAATATAACCAGGCTTATAGATAAGGAAATAAGCTAGATTTTTGACCTTTGTTTTTAGTCTATATTTGAAGCTTCATTAAGAATCTCACAAAATCATAATATTCTTGTGGAGGAATGGGCAGATTATTAGTGGAATATTAGTAATAACCATTATTATTAGCTATTACCCTCAAGCCAGAAAAACTGGAGGTGTTCAGGGAGAAGAAAACAGGGCAATAAGGAATTAGATACTATATCCATGCGAAACAACAGGGAAAAAGAGACTTTTTAGGGGGGACAGAAAAGAAAAAGTGTCCTGGGTGATTAGACTTCCGTATGGAACTGTGAGTAGCACTTGGACCACAGCGGCAAAAAGTGACAGGGACCTGGATTCCAGCTCAACCATCAGAGCTATCCAAAGATGGAATGAGTTGCCTCTGAAGGTTCAGTGAGTGCTCCATTACTGTAAAATCACAAAGGGCTACTTTACAACAGAGTAGAATTTCATAGTTTACAAAATCTTCACGTAACTCCTTGTCTTAAGTCTTTTCCAGGCAAGCTGAAACCTGAGGCTCTATCTGAAGCTCAGTGAGTTTTAGGAGAACTGGTCTAGTCTAGGGCTCCTGGATACGGATCAAAAAAGGAACTGAACATTGCATTTTGGATGAAGGCCGTCTTGCGAAGTTCCAAAGTAATCTGAGAAAGATCTTATTGGAAAAGGAGATAGAGGAACAGCAAGGACCTCGCCAGAAACAATGTTAGTCACTAATGCTGAGTGATGCTACTGCTCATGGGAGGGAGGAGTGGACAGTGTCTACTGCAACCTCTGGAGAGAGGGAGGCAGCCTTCTGGAGGTCTGCTCTAGACTTCCCTTGTCAACAGCAGGCAGAGAGCTCTTTACGACACTGAGCCAGTTCCAAAATTATCACATTTTATCCTCATGACTACCCCTCTGGGTGAATAGGAAAAGCACTTATGTCTCCATTTTTCAGAAGAAGAACCTGGAACACAGAGAGCTGGTGTAAAATTTTCCAAGCCACACAGCAAACATAAGGCAGAGCCATACGTACAACAGCATAGGTCTTCTGCCTCACCGCGGGCTTTATCGCACCAAGGTCAAGATGAGAACATAGGGAGCAGATAGATACGTTAACACAGACAAATGGATCTTGCCACCCCGGCACGCTCTGTATTCTTTTCCTCCTGCCCTGATTTCTATAATTTGTTTGACTGCAGAAAACTGCAAAATCTTCTGGGTCTCCCCATTGATCTACTTGTACCTATCTGATGTATTTTTGAGGTAGAGTTCATAATGCTACCAATTCTTTTTATTTGAATCTGTCTCAAAATCATAGTGTATAGAAGTTCATTTGCTCCTGCTGATAATTACAGACTAAAAGATATTATTCAAGCCTCTAAGGAGTTGGACATTTGCAGCTACTCAGACAATTTATAGCTGTCAGTCTAAAGTAAGATGGTGAGTTTTTCATTAGTCTGGAGTCAGATCCCAAAGTGGAGGGTGGGCCCAAGTGGTTAGGACTATTTTAGCTTACCAAGTTACCTGGGCATTATTGTAATTATTTTGAGAGGAGAACATCCCTTTACTATATTTATGTCTTTAAAAGAAAACAGTTTTGGCTGGGCACGGTGGCTCATGCCTGTAATCCCAGCACTTTGAAAGACCGAGGTGGGAGGATCACCTGAAGTCGGGAGTTTGAGACCAGCCTGACCAACATGGGGAAACCTCGTCGCTACTAAAAATACAAAATTAGCCGGGTGTGGGGGCAGATGCCTGTAATCCCAGCTATTTGGGAGGTTGAGGCAGGAGAATCGCTTGAACCCGGGAGGCGGAGGTTGCAGTGAGCCAAGATCATGCCATTGCACTCCAGCCTAGGCAACAAGAGCGAAGTTCTGTCTCAAAAAAAAAAAAAAGAATTTGCTGAATCATTTATTGGGTTTAACCAAATATTATTATTTAAAAAAACACTACTTATATTTTTTTAAAATGATTTCTTGAGCTGGTCAATGCATAGCCACATATAATAGATTAATATAAAGGCATGAATATGTAAAGAGGACAAACGAATCACTCCCAGGCATAAATCATTTCAAAGAATCAAAGTTGCTAGTTGTGATAATGAGAAGAGTGTCTTTGACTTGAAAACCCTTACAAGTAGGATGCCGTGCTCCTTATGAGTCTTGAGTTTCCCAAAGACCTTTGAGGCTCATGTTGAGTTAGGAGAATGAGGAAGGAATTTTTCTGGGCAGAGCTTCCTTCTCACTTTAGTTGAGTATTATTATGAGCTGTCGGAGTGGTAAATAACCTTATAAGGATAAATCTAAATCTGAATTCCTGGGACTTTTGCTGCAGTTGTTTTATGGTGGCATTAGGAATTCTCAGGAGGCTCTTGTCTAATCTGTCACCTATGAAATAACATAGGTAATCATGTAGTAAAGAAGGGAATTCTGAAACCCTCATGGAACAAAAAAAATGGTAGTGTTTAGTCTAAACCAGAGCAGCAAGTTGAACTTCCCTTGTTTGTCTTCTTCATTCTGTCTCAAAATCTCTTCTTTCCCTCCCATCAATCCTCACTTGACAGTTAGGTTCCAGGTCATTTTCCAATTCACTCAAATAGATGCCTCTGATGACCCCGTATCACACTGTCTAGCTGCTCAAATCTCTGAGAATATCTTCTTGTTACTATAAACTACAGATTGTGGGAGATATAAAAATTAGTTAGGCACAGTTCTCATCTATTTAGGAAGACTATTCCTGTGTAAAAATAGAGCCAATGAGACAATCAGACAGTGCAATGCCAGACAATGGTAAATGCTTGGCACTTGGTACAGACAATGGGAGCTACATAACTTCAGAAAACAAGTCTCTTTGGATTCAGGCAATCAGGGAAGGTTTCTCAAAGGTGAGCAGTGAGATGAACAATCCCTGGTGCCCACAGTTCTTATGAAACTATACCTGAGTGGCTTCCATATAAGTCTTATTCAAATGTGGCTGTTTAGTTGCAAAATGACTCAACCCAACTGCCACATGCTTAGTTTATTTGTGGCTACTCAACATTCTTTGTTATTTCTCTGTGCCCAAGCACACTTAAATGGACTTGTTTTTATAGTGTTGTGCTATAATTGTAGTTGGATTCAAGATGGGACGCCAGATATAGGTGAGGCAAGGCAAGGTTAACATGGAAGCAGTTTATCTGAAAACAGTTGAGCTGTCAGGAGCACTGCAAAGTCAGAAATCAAGACAAGGGCAAGAGGATAAAACTCAGCAAATAAACTGAAACTGGCTCAAAGTATCAGCACTCACATAGACATGGGCATATGGATATTTCAAAACTGAGGCTACCTTCCACAGATTGTCTTATGGACTTTATGCTAGAATAGAATCAAGGGAAGAACTGGATGGGTAAGGCTCTGTAATAGGGAGTAAGTTAACCACCTAGAAGAGGAAGTAATTAGATTGTGGTATAGTAAAATATATGGGGCAAAACACAGACTAATCTTTATACTCAAAATGCGTTTTGGGGTATCAAATAGTTTACTTAGCTCAATTACTAAGTAAACATAGTTTACTTAGCTCAATTTCAGATAATAAAGCATGAAAATATATAATTGATTATGTTGAAACATTGGTTGTGGGGGAAAGTGGTCATACTGGCCCTGAAATATGCTAATTGGAGCTCTCTTAGAGTGCTGAAGTTTGATCTAATCCACAGCTAGGAACATCAAAAGACTCCTTGAACTTCCAGGTCAATTTTTCATGTGCCTCTAATGGTAGCACTCATCTTTTCAATGTAGACAAACCTTATGATTTTCAATGAAAGTGCTCATGTAAGACCTTTAAAAACCAAGACCTGTGTGTTCTTCATGAAAATGTAAGAGTCCCTGACATTTAGGGTAACAGAAGGAGTTGCTCTGATATTCATTGCTAAATTTACAAGATTTGGCTGAAACTCCAAACGTCTGTCCTATCACGGTGGAGTATTAGTCAGTCTTTAAAACCTTTAGCTTACTGTACTCTGGTGTGTGAGTGTGTTAAATGCCATGAACTATGTGACTGGTGGGCAGATAAATTGCCCAGATTCAAGCAATTTTTCAAGGCAACTATTGACTACATGGAGTCATTTAGCTTAACCTAGGCATTCAAATCGTTTGGGAGAAGATGAGAATAACAGACGGGAACCATAGTGTCCAGGAGAGTTAGAACAGTCTTTTAAAGATTGTCAAGTGTAGCAGTCTAAAGTAATTTGGTGAGTAAGTTATGTTTTTCCACTAATTCTGAGAGATGGCAACATATTACCAGGAGAAAGTTTCCCAGATAAAATAATTTGTGGACACTGTGTTAAGCAAAGCCAAACAAGTTCCCTTGTGGTTCTTAGAAATTTTAATATGCTAGTATGCATTAGGAATAAAGAGAGCCATCAACTTATTTCACTAAGACTTTTAAAAACTTTCATGGATATAGTATTCTGAGAAATGCCAAAATATTTTCTCTTCAGAATGAAAGCAAGACCCAGAGTGGTTAAGGGCTTTGCCTAAAGTTACAAGCTACCTACGCACAAGGAGCTCTAAAATGATTTACTTGAGTGAGGGATCACCATGGTGGTATAACACTGTGTAAAAAACAGACAAAGGAAAGAATGGCAGCCATTTCTGAAACAATTAATGCTACAGATTTGAGGTTTTGAGTTGCATTGGACAAAGAGGCAAGGGAATGGCAGGAAGTAGCCTTACATCAACCAGACTAGATCATACATATGTGTGACCTATTGGCCCTACAGAGCACTTGGGTAAGGCCACAGCCCCTAGCCACCAGAGAAACTCACCATCAGCCATCTTCATTTGACTATCATTTGAACGACTGGACAGATTTCCAGAGGAATGTGTGGAGACCAATTAAAAGATGGCATTAATTTTTATAATGAGCATTTGCATTGGCTTATAAATCTGAGAAATACGTAACATGCTGCATATTAGCAATACATTTTTGTTGCTTTTAAATTTGCACTAGAATATTTTCCAACCATGTGTGGAAAAACACTATTAGAAAGGGGCTTCACTTTCCATTAATGATTTTAAGAGGAAAATTTTATAGTAGGATTCATGACCCACGGATCCCTAGGTGTTACATAAATAATACAGGAAACCGCAAAATGATCTTATGTAAAGTCACTCCACAAAACGCATGTTTAATTAGCACCTACTAATAAAACAGATGCATATAAAATTATTTAGAGTGACATGTACTATTCTGAACAATACAGTCTCAGCTCAGGTTGCCAAGGGCATGCAACATAACCTGTTTTTAATTGAGCAATTTATCACCAAACAAAATAAGAGACAGCTTGTGTTTTATAGTTTCTGTAGTACATCATTATCCAACAATAAATGCAAAAATAAATTACAAAAAAACAAACTTTAAACAAGAAAAAATTTAAAGGCACAGATTTTTTTTGTGTGTGGAGGGATTTAACAATCTAAGAGTTTTATGTGAAAACCAAAAAGTGGATCGACACCATGCTGGTTATTTTAAAAGCAAAATTGTAGTGTTTTCCTTTTAACTTGACCACATTATTTTCAATATGTTGTGAGAACTACCTTTGAAGAATAGCCCACAGCAGTTTTAAAGGCATGACTCTCAAATTTAGAATCTATTTTGATTTTGTACAAATGCAAAACAGAAGATTTATTTTAGTTGAAATAGGTTGCTTTTCACCACACATACACACACATACACACACACACTCACACACTTATAGAGTCAAAGTAAAAACTGGCAAATAATATGATGAAAACAGTAAAGAAGAACAGGGGTGTCCTTAGGTTTCAGTATTCAGGACTATCCCGGGAACTTCTCAGTGAGGGATTGTTTAGTCACTTTTTGGCAACAACTCTAACATTTATGATTAAATGAATGTCAAAGGCAGTCTTGAAAGGCAAAAAAAGAAAGAAAGGAAAGAAAGGAAGAAAGAAAGAAAGAGAGAGAAAGAAAAGGAAAGAAAGAAAAGAAAAGAAAGAGAGAGGGAGGGAGGGAGGAAGGAAGGAAGGAAGAAAGGAAGGAAACCAACACCAGAGCATCGCTGCTTGAGAGATAATTATGGAAAGGTCAAAGGGCAGTCCTCCTACTTGCCATGAGACCATCCTTGGCCATGGCGGTGACCAGAGTTTATTGTGCGTATCTGACTCTCATATCTTTTTTATCTCAGGACCAGCTGTGTCACCTCATTCTCACCCAGGAACTGTCTCTCCCTCTTGCCCCATCCCCCTGTCCTGTCAACCTAACTCTTGTCCTTTAAAGTCACTGCTGAGCTGCCTGGGGCCTGAGTCCTAACAGCATGGGGAAGGGATTTGAAGTGACCTTATTACTGGGCTAAAATATGAGGAAAATTCTGAATCCCACTCTAACTTATAAGAATTGTGGATTCAGAGGTCATGAAGTTCATTTCCTTCTCCATGCAAAATTCAGGAAATATTTTAGATGCCTACTGTATTCAAAGTGCTGAGCTAGGTACTATTGGGTGAAACAGGTCTCTTATCAAAGAGGTGACAAGTAAGCGTCATAAGAGGAGTTTTTAATAGGATGAAGGAGAGCCAGCCTATACCTCTGAAGTTAAACACGTGCATAGAGTCCTGGCCTAATTGGAGAGGAGCTGTTCTCCATCGATCCAAGTTTTTGATTAAATATCTCCAAATAGTTCTTGGTGCTATACCCTGCAATGGTTGCTGTGCACTCACATCGTATGCAATGGAAATTATTTAGCCTATCCTACAGCAGAATAAAGTGCCATACATAGAGAATCGAAAGTTTTATCTATAATAACATGAATCTATTTTAACAGAAAAAACCTCACCATTTTACAAAATATAGTGATAAATTGAAAAATATTTTTGAAATGTAAATATTAGCCTCATATGGTCTTTGGCTTAAAAGTTTGGATTTGTATACACTTGGTTCTCCAAAAGTAATACATACCCATGCATGTTCCTTAGGGGAGTCATTCCAGCAGTGGCTTAAGCCTTTACATATTGAGTTCTACATAAACTTTATATACTGCCCTCATTTTCTTTTGGCTTCATTTTTCTCACTTATTTTACCTGTTTTCTTTTTCCTCTTCTTGTATTACAAGTCTCTATATAAGTTGCTTTAAATCCTTTCTGTAACTAGATAGGGCATTAATTCATAAGTAAAATATCAGCTCTACATCTTCTGTCTAAGACACAAGATATCCTCATGTTGATATGCCAGGCCCAGGTCAGAGGCAAAATAATCCCCTTCAATCCCATGGTTACTATTAAGAAAGTTCACTCACTGGTCATTAGTAAGGCCCTGTGGGTTTATAATAGCTTAGCAACTACTTTCTGTTAAGGACCAATGCCTTTTGTGGCCCTAAAAAGCAGGGTACACATTTTTGCTCTTGAAGACATGATCAACGTGTTCTATTGGAAGGGTGTTTCAGATATAACTTTTGCATGTGAATAAGAAAAAAATTCAGGGCTGCCAGCTCTTTAGACTCCTTGAACATCAGAGGCCGAGAAAACAACATTTTCAAACCTTTTATGTATCAACAGAATAAAATATTTTGAAGACACACTAGTCACATATGGTTATCCCAGAATATCACAATTCATGAATATGGGTGTTATTGTTTTTTTGTTCTGCAAGAAAGCTTCACACACTCTTTCACAGATATGCCAAGTATAGCTTGATTCATAATAGATTCATAATAGACGCTGAAAGATGAACATGTGAACTGCCTGCAAAGTAGTTAACCATGTTTTATTTGTTGTTGACAAAGCTAGCAGCATTTTCTTTGCCTTGGAGTGGGAATCGGGAAATTTAACTATTGGTCTGAAAAGCAAATGAGAATGTGAAACTGAACATAGCCATGTGATGGGTGACTTCACTATTCTTTACCTCAGTAAGCCTTCAAAAACAAATAAACCTTTTCTTTCTTTAACAATTTCTCCCCTACTGGAATGTGAATGGTAAAAGAGAAGTCATCTGCAAAATCCTTTATTATGCTTTGAGGTAAGGTATTATAATAAAATACATATTACTATTGCAAAGCCAATTATTCCCTATATATTTTCTTTTGTAATACAGAAAACCCAAGAAATAGGAAAACCTGAGTTCCAGTCCTCACTCTACCACTGAGTAGCACTCAAGTCCAAAGTCAACTGAAGATACTAATTCACCTTGGACTTGAGTCTGATTATCTAGTTCATTCAGTCCACCAACATTTAGAGGTATGTTCAAGACACCATTCCAGATAGAGAATATATACGATAAAGTCCTTGTTCTCTTGGAATGCACAGTCATGGACTATAAGGAGAGAGGACAGACACACAAAAAAACATAGAATGGTAAAACCAAGTGTTATGGAAGTTTAGAAATTTGAACTAAGCCATTTTGTAAGGTCTCTCTGAGCTTTGTGATTCTACAGAAACCTTGTCCTGACTAGGGAAGACGATTTTACTCTTTCTGATTAGGAGATGTCTTCAGAAATAATCTACTAATGAATAGATGATCCTGTTACGAATGGGGCATGACACTTTACAAACTATATGATAGAACTGGTAGGAGTTTAATAGGAGAAGAGCTAGCCTTGGGTCTCCAAGGGAAGGCAGAGAGGAGGGCTGGAAATTGTGGAAATTGTGGCTAACCATCAAGGGGAGTGATTGGGGCAGGGAGTCCAGGATGGCAAAGTATCCTAATGAGTGACGAGCGCAGTGTGAAGAATTCAGAGAAAGAGATGCAGACAAACAGGGCAGAGCAGACAAGGAGCTGACATGGATGAAGGGCATCAGATGGAAATAGGCTTGCAGCCCCCAAGAGGGGGTTCATGGCCATGGCTATTGTTCCTGGGTAAGGAAGAAGCAAAGAGCTACAGTCCTGGGGCAAGTATAGTATGAGGCAGTTTCCCACAACAGGAAATTAGGAGCTAGGATCACTGGAGAAACCAGTTATAAAAACAGCAACAAATGCAAGATGAGAGTGGAAGCAAAGGTCATGTGATGCTAAACACCAGGCTGTTTACCAGAAGACTTAAGTCTTGCCACACAAGCAAGGACTGTCCTTGGGAAGTGAAGACAGGGCAGAGTCTGGGATTGGGGGTGGTCAAGATGGGAAGTAGGGCTGTGGGAAGAAGAGGAATTCAGAGGTGTGGAATCAGGCAAAGGACACTGTTCATAATCTAGGCTTCCTCAGGTATAATGAAGCCTCTCTTCATAGATGGATCTTCCTAAATGATCCATTTGCTAATAAAGCAAATATTCTTCTTATGTAACTGTAGTGGCTTCTGAGATTGTCCCGTCGACATTCACACCATCACTTTGTCATTGTTCAACATATTGATCTCCACCTCCAGGGATGAACCCTAATTGGTCTAAGCTGATCATGGTAACCCCATGCTGCTGACCAGTGATTGACACAGGAACCCAGACTTAAGCCAATCAATGCATAGCATTCACTTGGACAGGGCCATTTGTCAGGATTAGTTTCATGATGCAATTCAGCCAACAAGATACAAGAGAAGTTTTTTAAGGGTTTCGGGTATGTTTCCATGCCCTCAACAGAGAGGCACAAGGAGAGATGCTCTTCCTTTCATCTGGGCCTTGTAGGGTGCTGATGTGTGGCCTTGTAGTAACATATTGTGGCATTTCTCTGGCAGCTTGAGAATAAAGAACAAGGAAGAGGGCAGGGCCATGGGATCACAAGGAGAAGTCATATGTAATACCTGACCTACCTCTAGACCTTTATTTATGCAAGGCAATACAATTCTTTATTGTCTAAATCAGCTGATTTGGATTTTCTCTCACTTTCAGGCAAAAGCAACTTATCTGATATAACACCTTAACGATTGCCAAGTTTAACACTTAGGGGCCATTGCATCATTAGCAAGCTAGTCTACAAATCACATCTGATCATAGACAATTCTAAAAGCTAGAATCAAGTTATTAAGAGAGAGTCAATTTAATAATATTGAGCCTGCTTCAATCTTTAGGCTCTGTGGCATAAAGCAATAGGCCAGACTTGGCTTCCTGCCCTGGTTCTGCCACTCACGACTTGCCTATCCATGGAAAGTCCACCTTGCTTTCTTGAGGATTGAGTTATATCATCCGTACAGCTCTATAATTTTCTTCAGCTCTATAATTTCAATAAACAACTCAATCAAATTCAACAGTCCGGGAGAAAGAACTTATGTGTCAGGCATGATTACAGGCATTAGAAATAGAACATGGAGACATGGTTCCTGATGTCATGGAGCTTAACATCTTCAATAATTCTACTATGTCCAGTGCAACTAAACTAACCGATAGGTTAAAGAAATGGGGACTAAGCAAGAAGGGTGGTCTTCGTGCTTCTCTATGAGACTTGACTAAAATGATCAGGATTTTTTGGTCTGAACAGATGAAGTCAGGGAGAAATATGGTTTATGTGGAGAAAGTAAACATGGACCATTGTTTACCATTCTTTCCCTAAGAACCATTCTTGAAGCTCAAAATAGGAAAGTTTAGGACAAACAGCAAAGAGGTTTTGCATTTTCCTCTATTCGAGAATTTGAGGGGTAAAGTACTTTTGTGAGGGCTTTGTAATTTGCCCCAGCTTAAAATTACAGCTTCTGGCTCTTTGCTTATGGGTTTCCTGAGGGGAAATTCTTGACCTCTCTGCTTTGCACCTTCTCTGAAGAAGATAGCAAGAAGACTGTGGTTACTGACCTTCTTTCCCACATTTTTAAAGGCTTCAGAGTGTAGGGAGGTCTCTGAGCAGCAAAGCATCCTTAACCTGTTTCTAGAGGGGCTCCCAGGGCCTGTGGGTGCTCCCCATCTTTGCCCACAGCAGTGACCAACACGAAGGACTTTACACAACTTGTGTCTCCTATGAGTGATAGTTCTCACCAGGGTGCTACGCAGGGCCAGCTTCCAGTTGGAGAGCCCCTTGTGATTTTTCTCTTGAGTTCCTTACAGTTTTTTCTCTGCATCAAAGGTTGCTGTGGGAAAAAGCCAAATGTGATAGGAAAAAACACAAACTTGGGGATTAAATAGATTTGAGTTTGAATTTGTTACACATTATGTGACCTTGGGCAAGTTATCTGCACTCTGAGCCTCAGTTTCCACACCTGCAAATTGGGGATAATGCCTCATACTGTTGTGAGCACTAACCTGACAGCAAATGCAAAATATCCGGAAAGTGCCTGGTATTAAGAAAATAGTTAAGAAATGCTTCTTCACTTCTTCCTTCACAGAATCCCTCACCGCCTGGTCAGCTGGAAATCGCTGACCTTGTAGAGTGCTGATGTGGGGCCTTGTAATATTGTGGCATCTGTGTCACTGACCACCATCTTGCTCACAGCAAGGTCCCCAGTGAGCACTCTTTTTTTTTTTTTTTTTTTTTGAGACGGAGTGTTGCTCTGTCACCCAGGCTGGAGTGTAGTGGTGCTATCTCGGCTCATTGCAAGTTTCGTCTCCCAGGTTCACGCCATTTTCCTATCTCAGCCTCCCAAGTAGCTGGGACTACAGGCGCCCACCACCACGCCCGGCTAATTTTTTTGTATTTTTAGTAGACACGGGGTTTCACGCTGTTAGCCAGGATGGTCTCAATCTCCTGACCTTCTGATCCGCCAGCCTCGGCCTCCCAAAGTGGTGGGATTACAGGCGTGAGCCACCGTGCCGGGACCCCAGTGAGCACTCTTGAAGCTAAGCTCATGTCATCCACCTCTTTTAAGACTTAGGTCTTCTGGAGAGCCCATTAAAGCTTCCTGAAAGCTGCATTTGAAAAGTGAACCTGGGTATCATCTTGTAGTTTTCCATTGCTTTCTTCATCCTCTGCCCTTTTCTTCTTTTTTTCCTTCTTATCCTAGTGTATTAAAGAACTCTTTTCTTTCTTTGTTTTGCCTAAAATGATGGCAACATCTTTCACAAAGGAAAGATACAGGATAAAATATAAGTGTTAAAGATTTAGTTGGATTCATTAAAGACAAAACCATAATAGGTTTCTAAGAGAACCTACAGCTTCCTGCAGAATGTTTTTGAGGCACATCCTCAACCTTTGAGGTCGAAAGTGTAGAGCACTCTTTTTTCACAATCCCTTTAATTCAATCGGAAATAACATTGACTATTATTTTGTGACAATATGACGAAGCTGATGTTTTCTTGTACTGATTTTTACTCTTGCATTCATCAGAAATACATTACATAACTACAGTGTGTTAGAATCTTCACTTTCTGCTACAAAGACATAAAGATAAATCAGAAATGAATACTATTGTTAAGGAGTTTCAAAGCAATTTGTTTAAAAATAAAGCAGGCTTTCTTGGAACACTGAGATTTGGTCAAGCACTTTGGCAACTTGATATTGGACTGATAATTATGTTATTTAGCTCACCAGAAGTCTACAACCTGTAGGAACTTCTGTCTTTCCACATTTAAAGTGGGAACAAATTTCCACCTGTAGGAATTTCTGTCTTTCCACATTTAAAGTGGGAACAAAATAGAGAATTGGTGAGTAGTGGATCTCAGGAAAAAATTGATTTTATTGAGAAATAAAAAGCACTTTTGCCGTTATTTAATGATACAAAAGAACATCATCCTCAGCACTTGTGGCTACATGGGGCATAGAGGAAACCCATAGTGTTTCCCAGGAAAGAAAAATCCTTACACTTGGGGTTGAGAGTTGATAGGTTGGCAGACCTTAAGGTAAAAATACAGGAAGGATTTAATCTTTTGATTTAATAATCAAAAGAAAAAAGAAAATACTAAATTTATCGGTGAGAAGACATCTTTCTAGTAGATTAAGAATACTGTGAGGGCCGGGCACGGTGGCTCACACCTGTAATCCTAGCACTTTGGGAGGCCAAGACGGGAAGATCACGAGGTCAGGAGATTGAGACCATCCTGGCTAACATGGTGAAACCCCGTCTCTACTAAAAATACAAAAAATTAGCCAGGCGTGGTGGTGGGTGCCTGTAGTCCCAGCTACTTTGGAGGCTGAGGCAGGAGAATCGCTTGAACTCAGGAGGCAGAGGTTGCAGTGATCCAAGATCCTGCCACTGCACTCCAGCCTGGGTGACAGAGCGAGACTCCATCTCAAAAAAAAAAAAAATAATAATAATAATAATTTGAATGTTGGTACTCAATTAGATGCAAAACCCCCAACAATGGGCAGGAATTATCCATACTATTCATATGTGAGACTCCTGACTTTACGGTTAGGAAAAGAGATTAAGAGGGAATGAGAAAAGCCTTTAGAGGATTGAGAGTTGGTTTCACTCTTTCCACATGGAGGAAAACTGTTCTCACCCTATTATCTATTAAATATTTAATAATCAGTAGAGCATGGACACCAACCAATTAGAATATTATTTCCTCCCAATGCCTATGTGCCCTGACTACAGCTCTTTCCATTTCTTTTTTCTTAATGTGTTTCCTCTTCTTTGCTCTTTTAATCCTCTTCCTCTTTCTCCTCCTCTTTCTTTCATCAAAAATGAATGATGGTCTGGGAGCAGTGGCTCACGCCTGTAATCCCAGCATTTTGGGAGGTGGAGGCAGGCAGATTGCTTGAGCCCAGGAGTTTGAGCCCAGCCTGGGCAACATGGTGAAACCCCGTCTCTACAAGAAATACAAAAAGTAGCTGGGTGTGGTGGCTCAAGCCTGTAGTCCCAGCTCCAGGAGGCTGAGGTAGGGGGATCGCTTGAGCCAGGGAGGTTGAGACTGCAGTGAGCCATGATTGTGCCACTGCACTCCAGCCTGGGCGAGACTCTATCTCTTAAAAAGAAGAAGAAGAAAAAAAAAATGATGGCGCCTCCATAGGGCCAAGACAGAGGAAAAAATATTTTCAGCCCCATTTTCCCTACCTCAAATTATTTTTATGGTATACAGTCCTACTACTAGCCATAAGGATTTTGTTCCCTTAATGGATTGACAATACAGCAAAAATATTGATTGAATAATTTTTTTTTTGCAATGAAAATGGCAATTTGCTAGAGCAACAGAAAAACAAAATCATGTTTTAGCTGGAAAAAAATATATCCAAAGCCAAAATTATCCTGTGGTCTGTCACAGCCAGAAATGTCAAGAGAGGTAAGAGCAACTAGTCATCTCCCAATTTGCAGTGCTGAAGGCAAGAAGGAGAAAATAAATATGGGAGTAGGATGAAGGAAATGAATGAGACCCGCAAGAGACTGGAGCAAAGAGAGCTAAGAGCCACTGTGAACAACCTGTCAACCTTTTCAGATGCGCTGCCTTCATCTCTCACCTACTCATTGATCATAAGGAAATAAACCACAACACATTTATAAATTGTTGCTTAACCACCAACGGCCATAAACAGTGGCATAATGTTAAATTCTGTCCTCTTCCATCTCCATGTCTTTCCCGACAGCCTTCTAAAAATGCTCAGTCAAGATTGGGTTGAAAGATGGGTGATTGGAAATCCGCTCTCATACTGTCTCATCCAAACTCGTGGTAGATAACCTCAACCCCTACATGTGACTATCTGGAATCTGCAGGAATGGATGCCGTGGGAACAAGCCTCTAAAGTTTGAGAGCATAGGTGTACTCATGCTCTTGGGGGCTAACGATGGCCTTTGGGAGATATTAGTACCTGAAGCCATGGAATAAACTTCATGGTGCTTGTCTTGTCGATTTTACTCAAAGATTTAGTAGAGAGAATTATTTTTTATTTTAATGCAAACATAGAGTGTGTGTGTGTGTGTGATAAAAAAAATCTGCAACAATTTTAAAGATAAAACAAGAAGCTTCTAAAAATTTTATGCCTGCCTCTGCCTGCTTCAAGCTCTGACCTCAGAACTTAAGAGGTATTCCTTCACTCTCCTTTGCCACTAGGGAATAATTCAGAAGAAATATGTAAACACTGCTTCCTTAAGAACATAATTTGCTTTTCCCCACTATACCAGCACTCTGTTGTACCTTCCAGCATCCACCCTACCCCAAAATTAATAGGTGGTGAGTCATTGCTGAGTTGTTTTAATTTTGGGGACCAGCAGGCTTGGTGTCTTTTCCAGGATGAATGGGGGAGAGGGAAATGAGATAAGAGAGGGAAGTCTGCCTCTGAGAGCTGAGAATAAAAACTCACATCATTCGAGTGAATAAAATTACATCTTCACTTCTCTGGGAAAAACTTCAGAGGTAGGGGATGGCATTTTCCAATTCTGGGGAATGAAATTAGCTCCTCAAGTTTAAAACTTCCTAGAAACCACTGCAGTGAGTTGAAGATGGGGTTGGGGGAGTGATAGGGAGACTTTTATTCCCCTGACTTATCTATTCTTTGTTTTGGTTCCTAACTGGGTCATTGTATTGGCAGGGGGCCTTCAGCTTCAAACTATGTCTTTTCACAGTTTCCAGTCATTTTCATTGAAGGGAAACCTTCCTCTTTAATGAAGGCCCTCAACAACCTGTTATCTGGAAGAAATCTTAGTTAAAAATGGGTCATCCTTAGAAGGAATCTGAAGGAGGGGTGGGTGGGAGGAGGGAAAGACAGGAGGTCAAATCACGCTGGAAAAAATCAAAATCGCAGTGTTTGTGGAGATGAGTTGTCTCTTAGCATCCTTCTTTGCTCCCTATCACAACTGTCATCATGCTAGAGCCAGCCATTGTCACATGGGGACCTGCAAAGCCACCATTTATTTCATCCATTTATACCAGAAACATTTATTAACCACTTGTATATGTTGACATGCATGCTAGAGATTCAAAGATGAATGGCTTGGTTTTTCAGAAAGCTCATCATCCATAAATAGGTGATTATAGCCAGGCACGGTGGCTTGCACCTGTAGTCCCAGCACTTTGGGAGGCCAAGGCAGGCAGATCACCTGAGGTCAGGAATTCAAGACCAGCCTGGCCAACATGGTGAAACCCCATCTCTACTAAAAATACAAAAATTAGCTGGCCATGGTGGCACATGTCTGTAATCCTAGCTACTCAGGAGGCTGAGGCATGAAAATCGCTTGAACACAGGAGGTGAAGGTTGCAGTAAGCCGAGGTTGCACCACTACACTCCAACTTGGGTGGCAGAGTGAGACTCCCATCTCATAAATAAAAATAAAAAAATAGATAATTATAAAATGATGAAAAGGTAATAATAGAAGTAGCCTCAGGTTATTATGAGAGCTCCAGTAGTGGTCACCAGGCTGAACTGGCGGGGATCATGAAAGCTTGAGATGGTGGCTAGGAATGATCTGGCCCCTGTCTACTTCTTCAGCCTTACCTAATTCCACTCTCCACTATGCTGTGGCTGCACAGACTGCTTCTTTTGTTCTTCTCACATGCCATATCCTTTCCTGGTGTAGAGCCTTTACTACTGCTGTCCCCTCTGCCAGGAGTACTCCTGTTCATGGCTTGGCTGCCTCCCTCTCATTCTTTATTTGCATTCAGTGCTGTTTTCTGGGAGAGGCCTCTCCCAACCACCCTAGCTAAAGCACCCTACGTTAATTAGGGTAGGTTAAGCTATGGTGCACAATGCCTTAAGGACAATGAGGTTCATTTGTCACTCACGGAATAGCCATGGTGGGTGTTCCTGATTGGCAAGTGATTCTCTTGAAGCAAGGATTCAAGGTCCCCTCCTGTGGTCCTGCCTTCTCCTTGGGCTTTCTTGTTGCTGACATCTCACATGCCCATGTCTATAAAAGTTTGATCTAGAAATGGTGTATATCACTTCTGCCAACATTCCATTGGGATGAAGATGCAAAAAGAGACTAGGAAATGTAGTCTAGCAATGTGCTGAGGAAAAGGGCAAGGAGACATTTGTGCATTGTGTGAATTCGCTCATACAGCCCATTAATCCACACAACATCCTCCACTTACTGTCTTTATGGCACTTATTACACACCTGCCATCACCTTGTTTACTGATGTACACTATTGTTAGGTTGGCTGCCTCCACCAGAGTCAGTTCTGTGCAGACAGGGATCTCGCCTGCTTAGTTCATACTGTATCCCTTCTCTTAGCAGAGTATTTGATGCCCAGCACAGTCAGCAAAAAATTGTTTACTGAATTAACAAATGGATGAATGAGCAAAATCTTAAAGATCAACAAGACTTTGGGAGGACAATGTGGGTAGATCATGAGGTCAAGAGATTGAGACCATTCTGGCCAACATGGTGAAACCCCATCTCTACTAAAAATACAAACATTAGCCGGGTGTGGTGGTGCGTGCCTGTAGTCCCAGCTACGCAGGAGGCTGAGGCAGGAGAATCGCTTGAACTCGGGAGGTGGAGATTGCAGTGAGCCGAGATTGCACCACTGCACTCCAGCTTTGCAACACAGGAAGACTCCGTCTCAAAAAATAAATAAATAAAAATAAATAAATAAATAAATAAATAAGAGAAGAAAGTGGGAGAAATGCTTCTGAGTGTGTGTGTGTGTGTGTGTGTGTGTGTGTGTGTGTGTGTGTGTAGAAGGGTCTTCCAGGCAGAGGGGACAGTTTTAGCAATGACATGGAGGTAGGAAATAGCACAATGTGTGCAGAGAATTACCAGCACTGGATAATAATATATGAGTCAAGGAAAAGCTGCAGATAGTGCCAGAGATCTAGGGAGGAAAATACCTTTTGCTTTTCCATTCTTCAAAGACTTTTGATACTGAACATTAGTTTTATAATTTTCATTGTTCATGAGCCTCAAGAGGTTTCTTTTTTCTGCAATATGCTCCAAAGGCCTTCCATGATTTCATCCAACTGTATTCCTCCAACACTATTTCTCACTGTTCTTCTATCTTCCTATATTCCCCATGTGAATTTCCATTGCCTTTTCTCCGTTATTCCCCTGGTGCTGTTCTCTCACCTGGTATATCATCCTTCTTTTCCCCAAGGCGTTACTTGTGTTCTAGTTAAACTTTGTATTTTCTTTAATCACTGCAGCCTGCAGTTATCTCTCCTTTCTCTGAATTTCTTTTATTTAGTATTTAATTAGCTATAAAGTATATAGTAAGTCTCTCCTATGTTATAGTTTAATTACGTGTGTGGTAGTCTTGTCTCACTGACACTATATATATATTTTAGAGAGAGAGTCTTCCTCTGTTGCTCAGGTTGGGTGTAATCATGGCTCACTGCAGCCCTGAACTCCTGGACTCAAGCGATCCTCCCACCTGAGCCTCCTCAGTAGCTGGGACTACAGGCACACCACCACACCTGGCTAATTTTAAAAATTTTTTGTAGACAAGGAGTCTCACTATGTTACCCAGGTGGGTCTCAAACTACTAGCTGCAAACAATCCTCCCACCTTGGCCTCTCAAGACGCTGGGATTACAGACATGAGCCATTGTTTCTGACCATCACCGATGATGTTTTTATGTCCTGGGATACAGGGACTATGTCTTAGACTTCTGATCTGACATCATTCATTCATTTAACAAAATGTACTGTGCATCTCACAGCCCCAGACCAGAGATATAATACATTCTGTCACCCACAGTGTTTCCAACAGTGACAAATAATGGAGATTATTTCAAAGTTGCATAAGACCAAGTCCTTATTCTTGAGACACACACAAACTTATGGCAGAGACAGGTAATTGCAGGGCCAGGAGTAGGGATCGATTTCCTTCTAATCAACATTTAGGGAGTATGTCCCAGTTGTAGAAAGGATCCAGTGGACCATGTTGTCATCTGTCACTGCTGTCAGTCTCTCCTCTAATCCCTTGGGTAGAAAAAGAGCTGTTACAAATTCTAGCTAATGACTCCATTCACATTGCCAGAGTGTTGTTTTAAAGCTTTCAAAGGAAACTAAAATTTCAGTTAGTTCACGGAAAAGGGCATTACTACCAAATGTTACATCTGTTGGTTTATGATCAGGAAGATAAACCCCGCAGTTCACTTGGGTTTTATTGGAGTCACAGGAAACAAGCTGTCGGCTATCAGTAAGCATTAACCCCTGGCTGGGGGGAGATGATGACCTAAGGACCGTTTCTGGTCCTGATGAAATTTTAGAGGCAGCCTATGCTCTGAAAGGAGCTAAAATGGGCAGTGGTGGCACTTTCTTTTTTCCTTTTCCCCAGCCTCATTTTCCAATGCTGTTATCAGGGACAGTTTTGACATATTACACTTTCTAAAGGGGAGAGGGAGAAGCTCAGGTCTGTAGCAGGATAAGAACGTCTACTTTCCTCAATAAAGTCATCTTATATTCCTTATTCAGTGTCACCCTGGGCGTCCAACATTTCTTTTGTACTGTTAATCTATATAAATGCCCCTCTCTTCTGACTTTATATTCTCTCCTTGAAGGAAAATGCAGCTAGACAATCACAGTGAACTATAGGGCAAGAAGAACACACACATATCTGAATCTAGTGCATTTATCTATTCAGTTATTTGCAAGAGTGAGAAACAGGAGGAGGATGGGTGAATGAACTCTGCCTTCATATTTTTTAGAAATTCCTGTCTCCTGTACTGGACCTTTGACAAACAAAAATATCTCTATCCTTTCGCACTTTTACCTCTTGACCTTACCCAATCCATTTTCCAGTGGGCTCACAGGGATGGCTAGAGGGAGAAGGGAGAAATTCAGTGGCCTAGATAATTCCTGAGTTGGATATTTAGAGCTAAAATTGTCAGCCAGCTGTCTTGGCATTTCTTGTCTACCCTCTTCCTTTTATCATCCCCCATTCACTCATCTTGTCTATGCTCCACGATTCCAATGTTACTGGCTTAGTGCCAATCCAAGGCTGAGGTCTCAGCCTGTAACCTCAGGCCCTTCATTCCACACGTTTAGCAAGGACAGCTGGTGCTCACTAAGTAATCCAGGAGCTCCCATATATTCCCAGGCCCCTTTGGAGTAGATTGGGGCCACATGACTAGTTCTGACCAATAGTATCTTAGTCTGTTCAGAATGCTGTAACAAAATACCTCAGAGCAGATGATTTACAAGCAATAGAAATGTATTGTTCACAGTTTCAGAGGCTGGGAAGTTCAAGATCAAGTTATCAGGAGATTCATTGTCTGGTGAGAACTCATTCTTCAGGAATGGCACTTTTTTTTTTTTTTTGAGATGGAGTCTCCTTTTGTTGCCCAGGCTGGAGTTGCAGTGGCACAATCTCGGCTCACTGCAAGCTCTGCCTCCCGGGTTCATGCCATTCTCCTGCCTCAGCCTCCCGAGTAGCTGGGACTACAGGCGCCCACCACCACGCCCAGCTATTTTTTTTTTTTTGTATTTTTAGTAGAGATGGGGTTTCACTGTGTTAGCCAGGATGGTCTCGATCTCCTGACATCGCGATCCATCCGCCTCAGCCTCCCAGAGTGCTGGGATTACAGGCATGAGCCACCTTGCCCAGCCGTGAATGGCACCTTCTGTGTGTGCCCACATGGTTGAAAGACAAATAAGATCCCATGGGTCTCTGTATAAGAGCACTATTCCCACTTATGAAGGTGGAGCCCTCATGACATAATCAGATCCCAAAGCCCCTACCTTTAATATTATCACACTGGGGACTAAGTTGCCACATGTGAATTTTGAGGGGAAATAAATATTGAGACCCCAGCAAATGGCCTGGGAACAGAAATGGTAGGTGAAACTTCTGGAATAAGGCCACTAGGAGCCTGATGTCTCTTCTATCCCTCTCTTTCATTGGAGGACACATACTCCAGATGTTGTAGCATCAAGAGGAAATTACATCAGATTTTACATAAGCAAGAAATAAACCTTTATTATATTCAGTCTCTGATATATGGGTATTTGTCTGTTGCTGCAGTTAGCTTTAATTATTTGAACAAACCTCATAGCTCAAAGCAGCATTCCCAGACCTTATGTCTTTCACAGCTTATTTTAAAATACTGTTTTTTGGAAGCACATTTAAAGGACTTTAAAAGCTTAAAACCAGTCATCAATAATTACTACACAGCTACAGCAGCAGCAGAATTATGCCATATAGCATTTACAAAAGCATCCACAGTCATTGGACTTTCTTTTGAATGCCCTTCACCATAGCTCTTGCTTGAAAAAGGCTATCTTATATCTGTGCAGGTTGTCATATAGATGTATGAGAAATGTTTTGTGTAATTCAGTAAACATGCAATTTTTAAAAATTGCAGCCATTTCTGCAAGGCTCTATGCTATGTTGCATGAACTGCTCAGCTCAATATTTCTCCCACATGCATTGCTACAATGGCATATTTTTTGGTTAAAGCACACTTTATTTGATAAATAAAGATCAAACACGTGGCAATGTTTGTGGTGTATGCGTGTGCCACCAACCTGTAGTGTGAAGTTCATGTGCATCACATCAGGACCTTATTCCAATTGTTCCCGAACGTTTGAGTCTCACAACTGTCATGCTCAGACCATGCCTGTCTCTGAAACCTTAATTTCCATTGCTACTACTTTCCCTCACATCTTTGCTCATGTTGTCTTCTCTGGCATTAACACCCTCCTTCTTTTGTCCTTTTACATTTCCTATTCTCTCTCTTTTTCTTTCCAAGAGGCCAATTTCTACCTATATTTTAGGATCCAGCTCAAGCATCACCTCCTCCACAAAGCTTTTTCTAACCCCCTCATCAGCTCCCAGAGCATCCTGTGCTTATTTCTAGCACAGCAAGTGTCCAAGTACAATTCAATGGGTTTAGTATATTTATGAATATATGCAACCATCACCATAGTCACTTTCAGACCATTTTTATCGCCTCAGAAAGAAACCCCTACACTTTAGCCATCATTCCCCTTGTACTCCCACTCCTTCCCGCTAATTAGTAATTAGTAGAATTACTAATCTACCTCCTATCTCTAGAGATTTGCTGCACGTTCCATGTAAATGAAATCATGTAATATTATGAATGGCTTCTTTCACTTAACATAATGTTTTCAAGGTTCATCCATGTTGTAGCATCTATTAACATTTCATTCCTTTTTATTGCTGAATAATATCTAATTGTATGGATATACCAGTTTGTTTATCCATTCAAAGTTTTTACTTTTTGGCTATTATGTGTAATGCTGCCATGCATATTTATGTGCAAGTTTTTGTGCTTACATGTTTTCAGTTCTCTTGGATATATCAAGGAGGAGTTTCTGGTCCATATAGTAACTCTATGTTTGACCATCTGAAGAACTATTACCCTGTTTTCCAAAGTGCCTGGACTGTCAGTAGTGTATGAGAGTTCAGTTTCTCCACAGCCTTTTTACTCCTTGTTACTATCTGACTAATGATTCTAGACATCTTAACGAGTGTGAAGGGTATCTCATTGTGGCTTTGATTTGCCTTTTTCTGATGACTAATGATGTTGAGCATTTTTCATGAGCTTATTGGCCATTTGTACACCTTCTCTGGAGAAATGTTTATCCAGATACTTCGAACATTTTTAAATTGAGTTGTCTTTTCATTATTGAGTTGTGAGAGTTCTTTAAAAAATTCTATTATCTCTCATGAGATATACGATTTATAAATATTTTCTCTCATTCTGTGTGTTGTCTTTTTACTTTGTCTTGATGGTGTCCTATTAAACACAAAAAAATGCACTTTTATGAAATAATATTTATCTTTGTATTTTTCTTTTTTAACCTTTATTTTAGGTTTGGAGGTATATGTGAAGGTTTGTTACATAGGTGAACGCATGTCATGGGGGCTTTGTTGTACAGATTATCTCATCACCCAAGTATTAAGCCGAGTACCTAATAGTTATCCTTTCTGCTCTTCTCTCTCCTCCCACGTTTCACCATCTAGTAGACCCATGTCTGTTGTTCCCTTCTTTGTGTTCATGTGTTCTTATCATTTAGCTCCCACTTATAAGTGAGAGCATGTGGTATTTGGTTTTCTGTTCCTGTGTTAGTTTGCTTAGGATAATGGCCTCCAGCTCCACCTATGTTCCTGCAAAAGACATGATTTCATTCTTTTTTATGGCTGCATAGTATTCCACGATGTATATGCACCACATTTTCTTTATCCAATCTGTCATTGCTGGGCATTTAGGTTGATTCCATGTCTTTGCTATTGTGAATAGTGCTGCAGTTAACATTTATGTGCATGTATCTTTATGATAGAATGATTTATATTCTTCTGAGTATATACTCAGTAATGGGATTGCTGGGTCAAATGGTAGTTCTGCTTTTAGCTCTTTGAGAAATCACCATATTGCTTTCCACAATAGTTGAACTAATTTACATCCCCACCAACAGTGTATAAATGTTCCTTTTCTCTGCAACTCTGCCAGCATCTGTTATTTTTTGACTTTTTAGTAATAGTTATTCTGACTGGTGTGAGATGGTATCTCATTGTAGTTTTGATTTTCACTTCTTTAATGATCAGTGATATTGAACTTTTTCATATGCTTGTTGGCTGCATGTATGTCTTCTTTTGAAAAGTGTTGGTTCATGTCCTTTGCCCACTTTTTAATAGGGTTGTTTGTTTTTCTCTTGTAATTTTTTTAAGTTTCTTGTAGATGCTAGATAAACTTTTGTCAGATACATAGTTTACAATTTTTTCCTCCCATTCTATAGGTTGTCTGTTTACTCTGTTGATAGTTTCCTTTGCTGTGCAGAAGCTCTTAAGTTTAATTAGATTCCATTTGTCAATTTTTGCTTTTGTTCAGATTGTTTTTGGTGTCTTTGTCACGAAATCTTTGCCCATTCCTGTGTCTAGGATGGTATTGCCTAAGTTGTCTTCCAGGGTTTTTATAGTTTTTGGTTTTACATTTAAGTCTTTAATCCATCTCAAGTTGATTTTTGTATATGGTGTAAAGAAGGGGTCCAGCTCCAATCTTCTGCATATGGCTAGCTTGTTGTCCCAGCACCATTTATTGAAAAGGGAGTCCTTTCTCCATTGCTTTTTTTTTTTTGTTAGCTTTGTCGAAGATCAGACAGTCGTAGGTGTGAAGCCTTATTTCTGGGCTCTCTATTCTGTTTCATTGGTCTATTTGCTTGTTTTTGTACCAGTACTATGCCATTTTGGTTACTGTAGCCCTGTAGTATAGTTTGAAGTTGGGTAACGTGATGCCTCCAGCTTTTTGCTTAGGATTGCCTTGGCTATTTTTGCTCTTTTTTTGGCTCCACATGAATTTTACAATAGTCTTTTCTAGTTCTGTGAAGAATGTCATTGGTAGTTCGACAGGAATAGCATTGAATCTGTGAATTGCTTTGGGCAATATATAGCCCTTTTGATGATACTGAGTCTTCCTGTCCATGATCATGGGATGTTTTCCATTTATTTGTGTCTTTTCTGATTTCTTTCCACAGTGTTTTGTAATTCTCACTGTAAAGATCTTTCACCTCCCTGGTTAGATGTATTCCTAGGTATTTTATTCTTTTTGTGGCAATTATGAATGAGATTGCCTTCCTAATTTGGCTCTTGACTTGGCTGTTGTTGGTGTATAGGAAAGCTAGTGATTTTTGTACACTGATTTTGTATCCTGAAACTTTGCTGAAGTTGTCTACCAGCTGAAGGAGCCTTTGGGCCAAGGATATGGGGTACTTTTCTTTTGTTGCTTGTACCATTGGTGTCATATATAAGAATCCACGATTCCAATCTAATAATTCAAAGTCATGAAGATGTACTACTGTGTTTTCTTCTAAGAGTTTTACTATATTCGTTCTTAAAATTAGGTTTTATATCTATTTTGAACTAAATTTTGTATATAGTGTGAGGTAGGGATATGACTTTATTCTTTTCTATATGGATATTCTGTTGTCCCACTACCAATTGTCAAAAAATGATTTTTTTCTTGTTGAAGTTTCTTGGTACTCCTGTTGCAAATCAATTGACCATAAGCATGAGAATTTAATTCTATGCTCTCAATTCTATGATTCATGTGATAGACATACAATCCATATGTCTATTCTTTTGCCAGTACCACTTTGTCTTGATTACTGTTGCTTTGTAGTAAGTTTTGAAATCAGGGACTGTGAGTTTTCCAATTTTGTTCTTCTTTTTCAAGATTGTTTTGGCTATTCCCGGTCACTTGCAATTCCATATGTATTTTAGAATCAGCTTGTCAATTTTTACAAAGAAGCCAGCTGGGATTCTGATAGAGATTGCATTAAATATGTAGCTCAATTTTGGGAGCATTGCCATCTTAAAAATATTACATCTTCCTATCCATGAACACGTGGTATTTTTTATTTATTTAGATCTTCTTTAATGTCTTTCAACAATGTTTCATAATTTTTAGCATATGAGTTTTGTGCTTCTTTTGTTAAAAATTTTCTAAAGTAGTTTATTTTTATACCATTATAAATGGAATCGTTTTCTTAATTTTATTTTCAGGTTGCTCATTGCAAGTGTATAGAAATACAATTGATTTTTGTATATTCATTTTGTATACAGAAAACTAGCTGAATTTATTAGTTCTTATAGTGTTTCAGTGTATTACAGAACATATTCTATGTCAAGATCATGTCATCTGTGAATAGAGATAATTTTAATTTTTCCTTTCCAATTTGGATGAATTTTATTTCTTTTTCTTGCTTAATTGACCTAACTAGAACTTCTAGTACGATGTTGATTGGAAGTGGCAAGACTGAACATTCTTAATTTGTTTCTGATTTTAGGGGGAAAGCATCCAGTCTTTCACCATTAAATATAATGTCAGCTATGGGTTTTTCATAAGTGTCCTCTATCAGGTTAAGAAAGTTTCCTTCCATTTTTATTTGTGTTTTTCAAGCTATCATTTTTAGTTTAATTCCACTATGGTATGAGAGCATACATTGGATCATTTCTATTATTTTAAATTTGTTAAGATATGTTTTATGGCCCTGAATGTGGTCTATCTTGGAGAATGTTCTATATGAACTTGAGATATTGTGTTCTTGTTGGAGGAAGTGGTCTATAGATGTCAATTATATTCAATTAATTCATTGTGGTCATGTATTCAACTATGTCCTTACTAATTTTCTGCCTGATGGATCTGTCCATTTCTGATAGATGGGTTTTGAAGTCTCCAACTATGCTGGTGGATTCAAATACTTCTCCTTGCAATTCTATCAGTTTTTGTTCTATGTGTTTTGCCACTCTGTTGCTAGGTGCATACGCATTAAGAATTTTTATGTCAACTGGGCACAGTGGCTCACGTCTGTAATCCCAGCACTTTGGGAGGCCAAGGCAGGCGGATCACGAGATCAAGAGATCGAGACCATCCTGGCTAACATGGTGAAACCCTGTCTCTACTAAAAATATGAAAAGTTAGCTGGATGTGGTGGCAGGTGCCTGTAGTCCCAGCTACTCGGGAGGCTCAGGCAGGAGAATGGCGTGAACTCAGGAGGCGGAGCTTGCAGTGAGCCAAGATCGCGCCACTGCACTCCAGCCTGGACGACAGAGCGAGACTCCGTCTCAAAAGAAAAAAAAAAGGAATTTTCATGTGTTCTGGAGAAATTGGCCCCTTTTTTATTACATAATTCTCCTCTGTGTTCCTCATAATTTTCCTTACTTGGACCTGTCTGAAATTAGTATATTCTACTTTAGCTTTCTTATGATTAACGTTAGTATAATTTTCTCTATCCTTTTACTTTTCATCTGTATGTGTCTTTGTATTTAAGGTGGATTTCTTGCAGGCATCATATGGTTGGGTCTTGTTTTTTGCTCTAATCCGACAACTTCTGTTTTCTAAAGGGTGCGTTTAGACCATTGATGTTTAAAGTGATTATTGATATAGTTAGATTAATATCTGCCATACTTGTTACAGTTTTCTATTTGTTCCCATTTTTCCTTTTCCTAGTTTCATCTTCACTCTTTTTCTGCCTTTGTAGTTGAGCATTTTATATACTTCTATTTTTCCTCATTTCTTAGCATATATATTATACTTCTTTTTTTACTTTTTAAAGTGAGTATCCAAGAGTTTCCAATATACATTTACAACTAATCAAATTCCACTTTTGAGTAACATTATGCTGATTCACACGTAGAGCACACCTCATAAGAAAACATTCCCAATTCCTCCCTCCCATTTCTTGTGTCATTTCTGTCATTCATTTCACTTATACATAAGCTATAACCATCAAATACATTGCTGCTAATATTATTTTGCACAAACTGTCATGTTAGATCAATTAAAAATAAGCAAAATAAAAGCTTCTATTTTATCTTAACTTATTTCTTTTCCAGTGCTCTTCTTTTCTTTATGTAGATCCAAGTCTCTAACTTATACCATTTTCCTTCTCTCTGAAGGACTTTTTTTTTTTTTTTTTAACATTTCTTTCAAGGCAGTTCTACTGGCAACACATTCCCTCAAATTTGTTTGTCTGAGAGTCTTTTTTTCTCCTTTACTTGTGAAGGATCATTTTGCAGGATACATATTTCTAGGTTTGTGGATTTTTTTTTCTCTCGATACTTTAAATATTTCACTCCACTCTCTTCTTGCTTGCATAATTTCTGAGGCTCCATAAGATTTAATTCTCATCTTTGCTATACTGTAGGTAGGGTGTCCCTCCCCTCCCCTGGGCATCTTTCAAGATTCTTTTTTTCTCTTTTATTCTCTGAAGTTTAAAAACAACATGCCTAGATGCAGTATTTTGGGCATTTGTCCTGAGCATTATGGATCTGCAGTTTGGCATCTGACATTAATTTGGGGAAAATTATCAGTCATTATTGCTTCAATTATTTCTTCTGTTCCTTTTTCTCTTTGTTTTCCTTCTGATAGTTCCATTATGTTACACCTTTGGTAGTTGTATCACAGTTCTTGAATATTCTGTTCTTTTCTTTAATCAGTCTTTTTTCTCTTTGCTTTTCAGTTTTGGAAGTTTTTACCGACATATCCTCAAGCTCAGAGAGTCTTTCTTCAGCTGTTCCAAATCTAATAAAATGTCTACCTTCATTTCTGTTTCAGTATTTTTGACCTCTAGCATTAAAAAAAAATTCTTTCTTAGAATTTCCATCTCTCTACTTATAGTACTCATCAGTTCTTACATGTTGTCTACTTTTTCCATAAGAGGCTTTAGCAATATTAATCATAGTTGTTATTAATTCCCAGTCTGATAATTCCAACATCCCTTCCATATCTGACTCTGGTTCTAATGCTTGCTCTGTCTCATAAACCAAGTTTTTTGCCTTTTAGTATGCCTTGTAATTTTTGTTCCAAGTTGAACATGATGTATGAGCTAAAAGGAACCTTCGTAAATAGGCCTTCAATGATGTTGTGGTAAGTTGTAAGGGCTGAGAGAATAGGAAGTGTTCTAGAGTCCTGTGATTTGGTCTCAGACCTTTGGTGAGCCTATGCTGGTGGGCTGTGAATTTCACAAGTGCTTTTCAGTTTCCTCCACCCCTCCTTCCTCTGAGATGGGACAGGATGTCAACAGTGGGTATTTCCTTTCCCCCACATGGATAGTTTGAGAGGGCTGGAGTTCAGTTTCCCCTTCCCCCAGGTCATTTGTGTTCTGACAAAATCCTAGCAGATTAGACTCTGGTAAAATAGTTTCTCTTGATGGCAGGTCTTGTTAAGAAGAACAGAATTCTCTGGTGTATTTCAAAATGATGGTTTTATCCTCCCCCTATAAGGGGATTTTTCTCCAATATTCACTGTGAGAACCTGGGAGAGCTCCTGAGGGTAAAACTCACAAAAGTGTCAGGGCCACCTTATGACAGGGCTCCCCAGAGGAGTTGTGATTTTTTGTTTGTTTGTTTGTTTTGAGACGGAGTTTCACTCTTGTTGCCCATGCCGGAGTGCAATGGTGCAATCTCAGCTCATTGCAACCTCCACCTCCCAAGTTCAAGCGATTCTCCTGCCTCAGCCTCCCAAGTAGCTGGGATTACAGGCATGCGCCACCACAACCGGTTAACTTTATATTTTTAGTAGAGATGGGGTTTCCCCATGTTGGTCAGGCTGGTCTCGAACTGCCAACCTCAGGTGATCCGCTCGCCTTGGCCTCCAAAGTCCTGGGATTACAGGTGTGAGCCACCGTGCCCAGCCTTTTTTGTTTTTTAACTACCAGACTTGTCCACACTGAGCCTCTAGCAATTGTTTGGGTTTTCCTACCCCATTACTGGCTTCTGTGGAGGTTTCTGTTTGTGAGTTTCTGCTCCAGTAAGTTTGGATTCCCTGCATCCACTTGTCTTTCTCTCCAATTTTGAGGACAGTAGTTTTCCCTGGGACCTCACTGCTCTGACAGATCTACGAAGAGTTGTTGATTTTTTTCAGTTTGTTCAGCTTTTTACTTGTTTATAACAGAGTGATGACTTTAAAGCTCCTTTCATGCTGGGCCAGAAATCAGAAGTCCTGATGAGTGTTTTTTATGGTCAAAAAGTGTTGGATTTTGTCAAATTTTTTTTCTGAAATGGTTGAGATAATCATGTAGTTTGGGTTTTTTATTCTTTTGGTATGGTACATTACATTAATTGATTTTTGGATGTGAAAACAAACCTTTCACTCCTGGGATAAATTCTTCTTTGTGGTTGTGTATAACTCTTTTTATATGTTACTGTGTTTGTTTTGCTAGTGTTTGGTTGAGGATTTTTTAGTCCATAGTCAAGAAATACTGGTCTGTAGTTTTTTTTCTCATTGTGATGTCTTTGTCTGGCTTCAGTATCAGGGTAATATTGCCCTCATAGAACGAGTTGGGAAGTGTTCCTTCCTCTTACTTTTTGGAGGTGTTAATAAAAAACTTGGTATTAATTCTTCTTTAAGTATTCATAGAATGCACCAGTGAAGACATTTGGGTCTGGACTTTTCTTTGTGGATACTGTTTTGATTACAAATTCAGATCACTTTACTTGTTTTAAGTCTATTCAGATTATCTATTTCTTCTTGAGTCAGTTTTGATAGTGTCTTTCAAGGAATTTGTCCATTTTATCTAAATTATAAAATGTATTATGGTACAATTTGTTTATAGTAATCCTTTCTCATCTTTTTTATTTTTTGTAATGTTGGTGGTAATGCCCACTCTTTCAATTCAGATTCTGTCTTCTCTCTTTCATTCTTTTTTGGTCAGTCTAACTACATACTTGTCAATTCTGTTTGTGCTGTCAAATATCCAGATTTTGCTTCATTGATTTTCTCTATAGTTTTTATGTTCCTGTTTCATCAGTTTCTGCTCTATTTGCTCTTATTTTCTCCCTTCTGCTTGCTTTAGGTTTTGTTTGTTCTTTTCTTCTTTTTCTAGTCTTAAGGTGGAAGGTTAGGTTACTGACTTGAGATATTTCTTTATTTTTAATATAGGCATGTACCACTGCCAGCATTGCAGTGAAGCAATGCTGGCAGTGGTACATGCCTATATTAAAGTGATATATGTCTACATTAAAATGGTATATGCCTAAGTTTTGGTATGCTGTGTCTTCATTTTCATTTGTCTAAAGGTATTTTCTTTCTTTTCTTTTTTATAGGAGAAAGGGCCTACACACTTATTTAAAATGTACACAAGGCACCCTTCAGAGTAAGGACCAAACCCCTAATGAGGCACAGAAGCTTATATACCATCTTGAGGTTATAGAAACGACACGGTCTCAGAGCATGGGCAAAAACAGATTATGTTGGTAAATCTGGTTTTATTGGCAAGACAACTTATAAGAGGGACAAAGGAAGAGGCTTGGCTAGCATAGGAGGTCTTGTTATGTACATGAAGCCTCAGAGGCAGTAGCCCTTAGAGACAATAGATGGTAAATGTTTCTTTTCAGACTTTTAAAGGTGTCAGACTCTCAATCTCTCCTAGATTCTGGAAAGGCCTGGAAAGGGAAGACCTGGATGCATTAATGGAGATTCTCTACAGATGCAAATTTCTCCTCAAAAGCCAGCTTTACTGGGCTATTTCAATCGGCTGGCCCTGTGGCAACTATTTAAAAATATGTCAAAAAATATATTTTGAGGTAAAATATTTTGATTTCCTTCAGTCTTCACTTTGAAACTTGAAAAAAGTTTCATATATTAAAAGCCAGCCTGTTAGCTTTGGAGAGATTTGGCTTAGAGGTTACTAGATAGAGACAGGCAAAGAAGTGGAAAGACAAATTGGGATAGACAGAAAAGAACACGTTAAAATATATCATACCGTATTTTCTTTAGTCAGCCTCTTCGCCCTGAGAAGAGAGCAGTTCAATTAAATAGCTATGTCTCACTCCAGGATGTAGCATTGCTGATGGGCTAGGACTCTATACATGATGCAAGAAAACACATCTCCTGTAGGGATTCTCTAATTTACCTTTTGATTTCTTCTTTCACCTTTAGGTCATTTAGGAATGTGTTTTTGATTTTCCATATATATGGGAATGTTCAGTTTGCCTTCTGTTATTGAATTCTAGTTTCATTCCATTGCAGTTGAAGTAGATACTTAGTATGTTTCAAGATTTTTAAATTGTTGAGACTTATGTAAATCAAAACTAAAATTCTAACCCCCATACAACTAAATGGACCCCTCTTCCAGGGCAAGGGCATTCCAGAGTTAACCTGAAAAACGAGTTCAGGTCATGATGGAAAGAAGGAGTCAAACATGCCTTGTTATGTCTTCCACTCTTTGGAATGCAGGCACAGCTGACCAGCATTAACGTTAAAACAGACCTTAAGACTGACAAAACAAACCCTCTATAGCAATGAGATACCAACATGACAGATAGCAGGCCCTAAAAGAAATCAAAGTATTTTACCCCAAGATATGTTTCTGAGACATATTTTGAAGTGGCCTTGCAAAGCTGTCTTTAGTGGGGAAAATCTACATCCTATAGAGAATCTCCCTCCCTTTCCAGGTCTTTTTCCTGATCCAAGAGAGAATTAACTAAGAGTCTGGCATCTTCTTAAGTCTGGTAAGAAACATTTATAGTCTATTCTCTCTGAATCCTGCTTCCTGGAGGCCTCATTTGCATAATAAGAACCTTGGTCTCTGTCAGGCCTCTGAGCCCAAGCTAAGCCATCATATTCCCTGTGACGTGCATGTACACATCCAGATCGCTGGTTCCTGCCTTAACTGATGACATTCCACCACAAAAGAAGTGAAAATGGTCTGTTCCTGCCTTAACTGATGACATTGTCTTGTGAAATTCCTTCTCCTGGCTCATCCTGGCTCAAAAGCTCCCCTACTGAGTACCTTGTGACCCCTACACCTGCCCACCAGAGAACAACCCTTCTTTTTCCTTTACCTACCCAAATCCTATAAAACGGCCCCACCCCATCTCCCTTCACTGACTCTCTTTTCGGACTCAGCCTGCCTGCACCCAGGTGAAATAAACAGCCATGTTGCTCACACAAAGCCTGTTTGGTGGTCTCTTCACACGGACGTGCATGAAATTTGGTGCTGTGACTCGGATCGAGGGACCTCCCTTGGGATATCAATCCCCTGTCCTCCTGTTCTTTGCTCCGTGAGAAAGATCCACCTACAACCTTAGGTCCTCAGACCGACCAGCCCAAGGAACATTTTAAATCGGGTAAGTGGCCTCTTCTTACTCTCTTCTCCAACCTCTCTCACTGTCCCTCAACCACTTTCTCCTTTCCACTCTTCAATCTCTCCCTTCTCTTAATTTCAATTCCTTTCATTTTCTGGTAGAGACAAAGGAGATACATTTTATCCATGGACCCAAAACTCTGGCACCGGTCACGGACTAGGGAAGGCAGCCTTCCCTTGGTGTTTAATCATTGCAGGGACACCTCTCTGATTATTCACCCAGGTTTCAGAGGTGTCAGACCACACAGGGACGCCTGCCTTGGTCCTTCATCCTTAGCGGCAAGTCCCACTTTTCTGGGGAAGGGGCAAGTACCCCAACCCCTTCTCTCCGTGGCTCTACGCCTTCTCTGCCTTTCTGGGGGGCAAGAAACCCCCAACCCCTTCTCCTTCACCCTGAGCAGCAAGTCCCACTTTTCTAGAGGAGGGGCAAGTACCCCAACCTCTCTGTGCCCCAATCCCTTATTTCCATGCCCCGACCTCTTATATCTCTGTGCCCCGTTCTGTTATTTCCATGCCCCAACCTCTTATATCTCTGCACCCTGATCCCTTATTTCCGTGCCCCAACCTCGTATCTCTGCACCCCGACCCCTTCTCTGCTTTTCTGGAGGGCAAGAACCCCCCCACCCCTTCTCCATGTCTCTACTCTTTTCTCTAGGCTTGCCTCCTTCACTATGGGCAAGCTTCCACCTTCCATTCCTCCTTCTTCTCCCTTAGCTTGTGTTCTTAAGAACTTAAAACCTCTTCAACTCTCACCAGACCTAAAATCTAAGTGTCTTATTTTCTTCTGCAATGCCGCTTGACCCCAATACAAACTCAACAGTAGTTCCAAATAGCTGGAAAACAGCACTTTCAATTTTTCCATCCTACAAGATCTAAATAATTCTTGTCGTAAAATGGGCAAATGGTCTGAGCTGCCTGATGTCCAGGCATTCTTTTACACACGAGTCCCTCTCTAGTCTCTGTTCCCAATGCAACTCGTCCCAAATCTTCCTTCTTTCCCTCCCACCTGTCCCCTCAGTTCCAACCCCAAGCGTCGCTGAGTCTTTCTAATCTTCCTTTTCTACAGACCCCATCTGACCTCTCCCCTCCTCCCCAGGCTGCTCCTCGTCAGGCCGAGCTAGGTCCCAATTCTTCCTCAGCCTCCGCTCCTCCACCCTATAGTCCTTTTATCACCTCCCCTCCTCACACCCGGTCCGGCTTACAGTTTTGTTCCGTGACTAGCCTTCCCCCACCTGCCCAGCAATTTACTCTTAAAAAGGTGGCTGGAGCTAAAGGCATAGTCAAGGTTAATGCTCCTTTTTCTTTATCCCAAATCAGATAGCGTTTAGGCTGTTTTTCATCAAATATAAAAATCCAACCCAGTTCATGACTTGTTTGGCAGCAACCCTGAGACACTTTACAGCCCTAGACCCTAAAAGGTCAAAAGGCCATCTTAGTCTCAAAATACATTTTATTACCCAATCTGCTCCTGACATTAAATAAAACTCCAAAAATTAAATTCCGGCCCTCAAACCCCACAACAGGATTTAATTAACCTCGCCTTCAAGGTGTACAATAATAGAAAAAAGTTGCAATTCATTGCCTCCTCTGGGAGACAAACCCCAGCCACATCTCCAGCACACAAGAACTTCCAAACGCCTGAACCACAGCGGCCAGGCATTCCTCCAGAACCTCCTCCCCCAGGAGCTCGCTACAAGTGCCAGAAATCTGGCCACCAGGCCAAGGAATGCCTGCAGCCAAGGATTCCTCCTAAGCCGCGTCCCATCTGTGCAGGACCCCACTGGAAATTGGACTGTCCAACTCACCTGGTAGCCACTCCCAGAGCCCCTGGAACTCTGGCCCAAGGCTCTCTGACTCCGTCCCAGATCTTCTTGGCTTAGCAGCTGAAGACTGACACTGCCCGATTGCCTCGGAAGCCCCCTAGACCATCACAGATGCCGAGCTTCGGGTAACTCTCACAGTGGAAGGTAAGTCCCTCCCCTTCTTAATCAATACGGAGGCTATCCAGCTCCACATTACCTTCTTTTCAAGGGCCTGTTTCCCTTGCCTCCATAACCGTTGTGGGTATTGACAGCCAGGCTTCTAAACCTCTTAAAATTCCCCAACTCTGGTGCCAATTTAGACAATACTCTTTTAAGCACTCCTTTTTAGTTATCCCCACCTGCCCAGTTCCCTTATTAGGCTGAGACACTTTAACTAAATTATCTGCTTCCCTGACTATTCCTGGATTACAGCTACATCTCATTGCTGCCCTTCTTCCCAATCCAAAGCCTCCTTTGTGTTCTCCTCTTGTATCCCCCCACCTTAACCCACAAGTATAAGATACCTCTACTCCCTCCTTGGCGACCGATCATGCACCCCTTACCATCTCATTAAAACCTAATCACCCTTACCCCGCTCAATGCCAATATCCCATCCCACAGCATGCTTTAAAAGGATTAAAGCCTGTTATCACTCGCCTGCTACAGCATGGCCTTTTAAAGCCTATAAACTCTCCTTACAATTCCCCCATTTTACCTGTCCTAAAACCAGA
The DNA here is from genome assembly GCF_028885625.2 of Pongo pygmaeus. Classification (NCBI taxonomy): domain Eukaryota; kingdom Metazoa; phylum Chordata; class Mammalia; order Primates; family Hominidae; genus Pongo; species Pongo pygmaeus. Next base: position 16,832,414 of record NC_072378.2, read on the forward strand.
CAAGCCTTACAAGTTAGTTCAGGATCTATGCCTTATCAACCAAATTGTTTTGCCTATCCACCCCATGGTGCCAAACCCATATACTCTCCTATCCTCAATACCTCCCTCCACAGTCCATTATTCTGTTCTAGATCTCAAACATGCTTTCTTTACTATTCCTTTGCACCCGTCATCCCAGCCTCTCTTCGCTTTCGCTTGGACTGACCCTGTCACCCATCAGGCTCAGCAAATTACCTGGGCTGTACTGCCGCAAAGCTTCACAGACAGCCCCCATTACTTCAGTCAAGCCCAAATTTCATCCTCATCTGTTACCTATATTGGCATAATTCTCATAAAAACACATGTGCTTTCCCTGTTGATCATGTCTGATTAATCTCCCAAACCTCAATCCCTTACAAAACAACAACTCCTTTCCTTCCTAGGCATGGTTACTGTGGTCAGAATTCTTACATAAGACCCAGGACCGCACCCTGTAGCCTTTCTGTGCAAACTTGACCTTACTGTTTTAGCCTAGCCCTCATGTCTCCGTGCAGCGGCTGCTACTGCCCTAATACTTTTAGAGGCCCTCAAAATCACAAACTATGCTTAACTCACTCTCTACATTTCTCATAACTTCCAAAATCTATTTTCTTCCTCACACCTGACGCATATACTTTCTGCTCCCCGGCTCCTTCAGCTGTACTCACTCTTTGTTAAGTCCCACAATTACCATTGTTCCTGGCCCGGACTTCAATCCGGCCTCCCATATTATTCCTGATACCACACCTGACCCCCATGACTATATCTCTCTGATCCACCTGACATTCACCCCATTTCCCCATATTTCCTTCTTTCCTGTTCCTCACCCTGATCACGCTTGATTTATTGGTGGCAGTTCCACGAGGCCTAATCGCCACACACCAGCAAAGGCAGGCTATGCTATAGTACAAGCCACTAGCCCGCCGCCTCTTAGAACCTCTCATTTCCTTTCCATCGTGGAAATCTATCCTCAAGGAAATAACTTCTCAGTGTTCCATCTGCTATTCTATTACTCCTCAAGGATTATTCAGGCCCCCTCCCTTCCCTACACATCAAGCTCGAGGATTTGCCCCCACCCAGGACTGGCAAATTAGCTTTACTCAACATGCCCCGAGTCCGATAACTAAAATACCTCTTAGTCTAGGTAGACACTTTCACTGGATAGGTAGAGTCCTTTCCTACAGGGTCTGAGAAGGCCACCGCAGTCATTTCGTCCCTTCTGTCAGACATAATTCCTCGGTTTAGCCTTCCCAACTCTATACAGTCTGATAACAGACCAACCTTTATTAGTCAAATCAGTAAAGCAGTTTTTCAGGCTCTTAGTATTCAGTGAAACCTTTATATCCTTTATGGTCCTCCGTCTTCAGGAAAAGTAGAACAGACTAAAGGTCTTTTAAAAACACACCTCACCAAGCTCAGCCACCAACTTAAAAAGGACTGGACAATACTTTTACCACTTTCGCTTCTCAGAATTCAGGCCTCTCATTGGAATGCTACAAGGTACAGCCCATTTGAGCTCCTGTATAGATGCTCCTTTTTATTAGGCCCCAGTCTCATTCCAAACACCAGACCAATTTAGACTGTACCCCAAAAAAACTTGTCATTCCTACTATCTTCTGTCTGGTCATACTCCTATTCACCATTCTCAACTACTCATACATGCCCTGCTCTTGTTTACACTGCCGGTTTACACTGTTTCTCCAAGCCATCACAGCTGATATCTCCTGGTGCTATCCCCAAACCGCCACTCTTAACTCTTGAAGTAAATAAATAATCTTTGCTGGCAGGACTATGCTGAATCTCCTTAGTCACTCTCTAATCAGATGTCCTGAGTCGTCCCAATTCTTAGACCTTTCATACCTATTTTTCTTCTTCTCTTATTCCATTTAGTTTTTCAATTCATACAAAACTGTATCCAGGCCATCACCAATAATTCTAAATTACAAATGTTCCTTCTAACAACCCCACAATATCACCCCTTACCATAAAATCTTCCTTCAGCTTAATCTCTCCCACTCTAGGTTCCCACGCCGCCCCTAATCCCGCTCGAAGCAGCCCTGAGAAACATTGCCCTTTATCTCCCTATACCATCCCCCAAAATTTTCGCTGTCCCAACACTTTACCACTATTTCATTTTATTTTTCTTATTAATATAAGAAGACAGGAATGTCAGATCTCTGAGCCCGAGCTAAGCCATCATATCCCCCGTGACCTGTACATGCACATCCAGATGGCCGGTTCCTGCCTTAACTGATGACATTCCACCACAAAAGAAGTGAAAATGGCCTGTTCCTGCCTTAACTGATGACATTGTCTTGTGAAATTCCTTCTCCTGGCTCATCCTGGCTCAAAAGCTCCCCCACTGAGTACCTGGTGACCCCCACTCCTGCCCACCAGAGAACAACCCTCCTTTTTCCTTTACCTACCCAAATCCTATAAAACAGCCCCACCCCATCTCCCTTCACTGACTCTCTTTTCGGACTCAGCCCACCTGCACCCAGGTGAGATAAACAGCCATGTTGCTCACACAAAGCCTGTTTGGTGGTCTCTTCACACGGACGCACATGAAAGTCTCCACAACCCCTTATCTTAACCCAGACAGCCCCTTCTGTTGATTCCAGGTCTTTAGAGAAACTCTTTCAACCAATTGCCAATCTGAAAATCTTTTGAATCTACCTACGACTTGGAAGCCTCACTTTGAGTTGTCCTGTCTTTCTGGACTGAATCAATGTACATCTTACACATATTGATTGATGCCTTGTTTCTCCTCAAAATGTATAAATCCAAGCTGTAGCTGACCACCTTGGGCACATGCTGTCAGGATCTCGTTGGGCTGTGTCATAGCCCATTGGTCACTCATATTTGGCTCAGAATAAATCTCTTCAAATATCTTACAGTGTTTGATTCTTTTTGTTGACATTTGTTTTGTAACCTAAGATATGGTCTATACTGTGGAATGTTCTATATGCACTTGAGATAAATGTGTATTCTGCTGTTTTTGTGTGGAGGATTCTGACTAAGTCTGTTAGGTCTAGTTGGTTATGGTGTTGTTCAAGTGTTTTATCTCCTTATTGATCTTCTGTGTAGTTCTATTCATTATTGAAAGTGGAGTATTGATGTTTCCACCTATTACTGTAGAATTGTATATTTCTCCCTTTAATTCTCTATTTGCTTGATATATATTGGAGCTCTGGTATGAGGTACAAATATGCTTATAATTATGACATCTTCATGATGGATTGACCCATTTACCAATGTATAATATTCTTTTGTCTCCTGTAACATATCTGACTTAAAGTCTATTTTGTCTGACATTAGTATAGCCAGCTCAGCTCTCTTTTGGTTATTATTTACGTAGAATATCTTTTTATAGCCCCTACTTTCAATCTGTTTGTATCTTTGGATTTAAAGTGTATTTCCCATAAATTGCATGTAGCAAATCTGGTAATTTTTATTCAGTTTAATAATCTCTGCCTTTGAATTGAATTGTTTACTTCATTCCCATTAGATATTATCTTTCCTTTTCCTTTTTATTTTCTATATTTTGCATATCTTTTTTCTCTATTCCTCTTTTACTGCTTTCTTTTGTATTAAATGAGTATTTTCTAATGTAACATTTTAATTCTCTAATGATTGTTTTCACTATACTTTTTGAGTTATTTCCTTGGGGTTGCTCTAGGGCTTACATATACATCTTAACTTATCAGAATCAGCTTCAGATTTATACTAACTTAATTCCAGTGAGATATAGAAATATCACTCTTACATAGCTCTATTCCCTTTCCCCACTTTTTATGGTATTATTATTAAACATATGACATCTATAAATGTTATAAGCCAAGCAATACATTGTTATAATGATTACTTTATATAATTTTATGTCTTTTAAAGAAACTAAGCTAATAAAAGACAGCAATTATATAGTTATAGCTTTTTTAATATTAGCCCTCTTATTTATCATTTCTGATTCTCTTCATTTGTTCTTGTGGAGTCAAGCTACCATCTGGAGTCATTTCCTTAGCCCAGTACAGCTTTGCTCCCATCCACATTCTTGTTGCTGTTATTGGCAAGGATATTACCTTTCTATATGTTTTGAGACCAACAATATATGCATATTGTGTTACACAATTGCTTTTAAAATCAGTAGAGAGAAGAAAGGAGAAGAAATTTGCATTTATAGTCTTTTTATAGTTACATAATTACCTTTACCAGTGTTCTTTGTTTTTTTATGTGGATTCACATTACTATCTGGGGTCACTTGCTTTCAGCCTGAAGAATTTTCTTTAGTGATTTTTCCTTTGGTATTAAATAAATACTATACTTCCTTTAGTACTCTCAGCATTTGTTTATCTGGGAATTTATTCCACATTCATTTTTGAAAGAGAGCTTTGCTGGATATAGGATACTTGGTTGATTATATTTTTCTTTGGGCACTTTGAATATGTTATGTCCCTACCTTCTGGTCTCCATTGTTTCTGATAAGAAGTCAGCTATTAATCTTATTGGAGTTCTCTTGTGAATGACAAGTCATTTTTCTCTTGCTGCTTTCAAGATTTTCTCCTTGTCTTTGGCTTTCAGAATTTTTACTATAACGTGTCTCTTTGTAGTTCCATTTGCATTTATTTTATTTATCTCATCAAGCTTCCTGGGTGTATAAATTAATATTTTTCAATAAATTTGGGGTATTTAAGACCGTTATTTCTTCAGATTTTTTCTTCTCTTTCTTCCCCCAACCATAGTCTTATTATATGTATGCTGGTGTACTTCATGGTATCCCACCTTTCCTGAAGGTTCTGTTAATTTTTCTTCAATTTTTCCCTCTCTGTGCTATCACTCTATCTTCAAGTTTGCTAATTCCTCCTTTTGAGAGTTAAAATCTACTATTGAGCCCCGCTAGTGAATTTTTCATCTCAGTATAGTTGACACTTGAATGACATATGTGAACTTTAAAAAATAAATATTTTGGAAATTTTTTTGGAAATTTGTGACAATTTCAAAAAACTCACAAATGAATCATATAGCCTAGAAATATAAAACAAAATCTTTTAAGTTAGGTATGTCATGAATGCATAAAATATATACAGATGTCATTCTATTTTATCATTTAGTACCATAAAATATACACAAATCTGTTATAAAAAGTTAAAATTTATCAAAACTGACACACACAAACACAGACTGTACACGATGCCATTCACAGTCAAGAGAAATGTAAACAAATGTAAAGGGGCAGTATTAAATCCCAACTGCATAAAATTAACTGTGGTATGTACTTTACTACTGTAATAATTTCATAGCCACCTCCTGTTTCTATTACATGAGCTCAAGTGTTGTGAGAATATGCTGAAAACAACATGTGATACTAATCATCTTCCTGTGAGCAGTTCTTCTCCCTAATAAATTGCATAATGCAGTAAAAAATGATCTGTCAAGATTCTTATGTATTTTTCGCTGTGCTTAGTGTAATATTGTAAACCTTGAACAACGCCATGGGACCCATGCAAAGTAATGCCAGAAATGTTCCCAAGAAGCAGAGAAAAGTCATGACATTCCTAGAAAAAATTGAATTGTTTAATATATACCATAGATTGAGGTCTGCAACTGTGATTGCCTGCCATTTCAAGATAAATAAATCTAGCATGAACATTGTAGAAAAAGAAAAGGAAGGCCGGGCTAGGTGGCTCATGCTTGTAATCCCAGCACTTTGGGAGGCCGAGGCAGGTGGATCACCTGAGGTCAGGAGTTCGAGACCATCCTGGCCAACATGATGAAACCCCGTCTCTACTAAAAATACAAAAATTGGCCTGGTGTGGTGGCACGCACCTATATTCCCAGCTACCTGGGAGGCTGAGGCAAGAGAATTGCTTGAACTGGGAGGCAGAGGTTGCAGTGAGCCGAGATTGCACCATTGCACTCCAGGCTTGGTGACAGAGTGAGACTTTGTCTCAAAAAAAAAAAAAAAAGAAACGAAAAGGAAATTCATGAAGCCATCATCACAGCTATACCAGCAGGTGTGAAGACCTTGCACTTTTTGCAAAATACCTTTTTACATCATGTAGAAAATGCAGCTTTTATGCGGGTGTAGAATTGCTAAAGGCATACTTATAATCTCTCATATGATGTGAGAAAAAGCAAAGTCATTATATGACAACCGAAAGCAAAAAGATGTTGAAGGATCTAATGCTGGAGAATTTAATGCCAGCAAAGGATGGTTTGATAATTTTAGAGAAAAGTTTGGCTTTAAAAATGTCAAGATAACAGAAGCATCTTCTGCCAACCCAGAGACAGCAGTGAGTTCCCAGATGTCACTAAGAAAATCATTGATAAGAAAAGATATCTGCTAAAAGGTTTTTAATGCAGATTAAAGTGCCCTATTCTAGAAAAAAGAAAATGCCCCCAATGGCATTTATTAGTAAGAAAGAGAAGTGAGCATCAGGATTTAAGGCAGGAAGGGATGGGCTAACTCTACTCTTGTGCAAATGCAGTTGGGTTTATGATCAGGACTCTTTTGGGGGAGTCAAAAGTTATATGCAAATTTAATGTAAGTTTCATGAATTTGCTCTTTTAAAAAATATCTTGAAACGGCAGGCAACCACAGCTGCAGACCTCAATCTATGGTACATATTAAACAATTGAACTTTCAATAAATGTTACATGTAATATTTTTACTGTGTGGGGTGTTGGTGCCCCAAACCTGCATTGTTCAAGGGTCAACTGCATGGTACTTGTCAATTCCATGATTTACATTTTATTTGTAATTCCAATCTCTTTATTAGTATTGTCTATTTTATATGGCATTATCATTATACTTTCCATTACTTCTTTAATTATGGTTCCCTTTTGTTCTTTGACAAATTTGTAATGGCTACTTTGAAGTCATTGTTATACCAATATTTTGTTGTTCTTATAGGCAGTTTATGTTACCTGCTTATTTTTCCAGTGCATGGTTCGTACTTTCTCTTTGCATGTTTCACAATTTTTTGTTGGAAACTGGGCATTTTAGATAATACATTATACCAACTCTGAATACAGTCCTTCCACCACCCAGGCTTTTTATTGCTTATTTGTTTGGTTGCCACTGCACAATTTTAGTGAATTCTGTTCTCCTCACTCCTCTATGTTAAGTCTCTCATGTTCTTCACAGGGTATAGCATTGGGTAGGCCTGCAGTCACTCTGGGATGACAGTGGTTTTGGCAGAGTGACACAGCTCTCTTTAGCTATCTCCTTCACTGACTGCACCCAGACGTTGAGCTCCATGAATTCCCAGCAGATTTCTAGGGCTCCTGCTGGTTATCTCTTTCCCTGGCTGTTTTCTCCAGCAAAATAGCTGACCTACAGTTTAGCATATATCTCCAATGGACCCGCCAATGTCTTCTCAGCTGTTTGGTTTTTTTTTTTTAATTTTTCGTTGTTGTTGGTTTTTAACCACAAGTCCATTGTTTTTGAGAGTGCACTTAGGTTTGAACTTCTGCACACTTTCTTGTGAATGAAGTAAGTTCTTTTAGGAAGAGACTTGGGGCTCTCTGCTTTATAGTCTGCCTCTCTACTTGGGCAAAATTTCTGGACTGTAGATCTGGGGCTGGAAGTGGGGACAATGGTGTGTTTCTCTCCGAGTGACACCTCACTTTTGGAACTAAATGTTTGATGGAAAGGAGAGGGGCTAGTAGCCTCAGGTCTTTTCAGCTTACTTCCCCTGGCATAGATCCATCACCTTGAGAGATGATACAACAGCAATCAGGGCCTTTGTATAATCAGCAGCACTGCACCCAATACAAAGCCATCCCACAAGCGCAGGCTGAATGGAAGAAGGGAGCCTCTATCTCTTGGCTGCACTCACCCAGATTTTAGCCTCAGCAACAGGTAGCTGAGGACAAGATGAGAAGTGCTGACATCCTCTGACTGGGAGCTGTCTGGAGAAGGAGCTGTGTGCTCTTAGCTGTCTGGAGTGTAGTTTCCATTTCACTAAGCTTGGAGAGGAGAAGGAGGGAGTGATATTGGTTCAGATACCACAGATTCTCACTGTTCTTACTCAGTTTTAGTAGGTTCTCCTAAATGCTTCTTTATTTGCTGTATTCCCTTAGAACAATTTCTAGAGACTTTAAATGGTTATTTTTGTTTTGTTTTTAAAAATAATTTTGCTGGGCATGGTGGCTCACACCTATAATCCCAACAATTTGAGAGGCCACGGAGGGAGGATTGTTTGAGGCCAGAGTTCAAGATTACCTTGGGTAACATAGCACGACACCATCTCTACAAAAAAATAAAAAATAAAAAATTAGCCAGGTGTGCCAGTGCATGCCATATTCTGGGGGCTGAGGCGGAAGGATCACTTGAGCCCAGGAGTTTGAGGCTGCAGTGAGCTATGATTGTGCCACTGAACTCTAGCTTTGGTGATCCCATCTCTAAAAGAAAAAAATATGTATTTTTAAACCAGTTTCACTGGCTAGCAGGTTTGTGAAGCTCCTCATGCCATCCTGCTAGAAGTCAAACCCACCTTATTTGTTTTGGTGTTCCCAGTTCCTAGCCCCAAAATTTGGCACACAGTAGGTGCTCATAATGTAGATCAAGCAAATGAATAAGTGACTGGATGGATGGGTAGATGAGTGATGGTTATCAGGGATGGTTGATTTTATGTATCAACTAGTCTGTGCCATGGGGTTCTCAGACCTTTGGTCAAACATTCTGGGTGTGTCTGTGAGGGTGTTCCTGGATGAGATTAAAATTTGAATCAGCAGACAGAGTCTAGCAAATAGCCCTCCTTAATGTGGGTGGGCCTCATCCAACCAGTTGAAGACCTGAATAGAACAAAAAGGCTGACCCTTCTGAGAGTAAGAGGGAGCTCTTCCTGTCCAACTACCTTGAAATCAGGACATCATTTTTTTTCCATGTTTGGACTTGAGCTGAAACATTGGGTTTTCCTAGGTGTTAAGCCCACCAGCCTTCAGACTAAAACTACACCATTGCCTCTCCTTGGTCTCCAGCTGTCTGACTGCAGATCTTGAGATTTATTAGCCTCCATAATTGCATAAGCCAATTCCCTACAATGCATTTCTTCATAGATAGATAGATAGATATGTATGTATGTACATAGGTATATGTGTATATAATTTCTGTTTTTATATATGTGTATATATCGATCCTATTGTTTCCGTTTCTCTGGACAACCCTGATTAATACAAGAATTAACATATGAAATTTCATGACATGGTCCTATTTGGTAATCATAGTACTAAAAGTAGTGTCCTTATCATATGCATTGTACCCTGTACATCAGACATTTCTCCTTTGGATCATTAAGTTGAAGTATGTAAACATTTTCTATTTCCTTTTTTAAAAGTACCCCCTTTCAAAACAAGTATTCCTTGATTATCCAAATGAAATCAGTGATAATCATATCCACTATTCTTTAAGTATTACCTTCAAAGTGTGTGCAATTTTAAAAATGCAAATAGCGTAGATGAAACACATATTAAGTTTTGTTTCCAGAACTGACTTCTTGAGAGTTAAAGCAATTTTGTTTTAAAAATAATCGTCCCAAAATCTTTGGAGAAATCACAAGAAAATGGCAGTTGAGATAGTGGCATTTTTATATTATGCGCCTCAGTAAATGAAAGTCTCAGCTGAATAATTTCTAATCTGCATTAGCATGCTTGCCCCCCACCTCCCTCTCTCTATTTTGTATTACATTCACACAGACCCTATTATCTGATCCTACAGAGATCTTGTTTAGAGTACACAAAACTTCCCCGGAGGGTTTTCCATTTAAAGCAAAAAAGCAGATCAACAGTACTCTGGTGCAATGCTCTAGAAAGATATAAGCCTACAATTGATTTTCATTGTGGGAGATATATAGCATTCATCTGCTCACCAGCTTAAGTTCAAACTCGGCAGCAAGGCTAAGCCAAGAACTGGAAGCTGGCTTCTGAGAACATCAGGGAAACAACAGCCTTTGCTCGACCGTCTATTTTTTGCCCAGTTTTAACACTGAAGGGCTTAGGAAGAGAAATGACAACATTTTCAACATGAAGCTTATTCAGTGTTTCTGTGTTGCTACAATTAAGCATTTCAGAAGCATATGTGCTGCCTTTCAGTTCAAACCCAGTCGTCCGCTCTGACAGGTCACAGACAAAAACCAGGATAATGACATTCTATCTTAATCGCAGAATCCAGACAGACCAGTCTGCTGTAGATCAAAAAAGAAAACAACAACCCAAGTGCTGATTTAATTTCCTTCTCAAATATTGAGTTCATATTGAAATTGAGCATACCAAGTGTGAATCTTGCTAAGAATAGCACCTCTTAGTGGTGTATGAAATCTGAAATCTGCAAGAGTTTCTCCAGGTAATTGCAAAGTCCTAATATAGTATGACCTATGTTCATTATTTTTTCAACAAGTTCAGATCCTACTTAGGATATTATCCTATCTATCTAGACAAAATGAAAAGGACAATTGAGGAGATTATCTAGATAATTGATATGGTTTGGCTCTGTGTCCCCACGAAAATCTCACCTTGAATTGTAATAATTCCCACATGGCAAAGGCAGGACCAGGTGGAGGTAATTAGATCATGGTGGTAGCTTCCCCCATGCTGTTCTTGTGTTAATGAGTAAGTCTCACGAGATCTGATGCCTTTATAAGCATCTGGCATTTTCCCTGCTTGCACTCATTCTCTCTCCTGCCACCCTGTGAAGAGGTGCCTTCTGCCATGAGCCCTCCCCAGCCATGCGGAACTGTGAGTCAATTAAACCTCTTTTCTTTATAAATTACCCAGTCTTGGGTATTTCTTCATATCAGCATGTGAACAGACTAATACAATAATTTAGAAATTTTAGAAAAAAGTGGCTTTCCAGTATCAGGAAAATTGAGGGGAGAATGATACAAATCATTTTGACTAGCACACATGCTCAACTTATTTGAGCCTATTCTTCATTCTTCCTTGCCTTTCAGAGCTGTTACCATTTGAGGTTCTCAATGAGCCAGTTTGCAGAGTTCCATTCAAGATACTTAAGATATAGTGAGTCAGGCAACTTTCCCCTAGAGTCATGGTTTGAAAACATATTAGGATTTTCTCAAGCACGGAGGTCTAATTCCTTCCCATTGCTTAGATTTGGCCCCATTCGGTAACTCTCCTGAAGATATAGAAGCTTGGATGTCAATCAAATATGCACCTTCAATTTCTGGCTAACTCTTCTAGCATGAATGCCAATCTATTCTCTCAAATAGTGCTGTGCAAAGTGAAAACCTTGAAGCAACCTGTGGTAGGCTGAATCATGGCCCCAAAGATGGCCACATCCTAAATCCCAGAAACTGTGAATATGTTAACTTACATGGGAAAAGAAACTGCATAGGTGATTCAGTTAAGAATCTTGAGATGAGGTGATTATTTTGCATAATCCAGGTGGGTTCAATGCAATCCCAGAGGTCCTTATAAAAGGCAGGTGAGAGTCAGAGTCAGAGAACAAGATATAATAATGAAAGCAGAGGTTGGAGTGATGTGGGGCTGTGAATCAAGAAATCAGCAGCTGGGATAGGTAGGGAAACAGATTCTCCCCTAGAGCCTCCAGAAGGAACGCAGCTCTACTGAACCATTTTTAGGCCTCTGACCTCCACAACTGTAAGAAGATTAATTTGTGTTGTTTTAAGGCACTGAATGGGGGTGATTTATTACAATAGCAATAGGAAACTAATATACTCTACTTCTCCATTTTAGCCCTACAGTTTCTATACAAGCCTAATAAGTAGTCCTCCCTTGCTGTCTTTCCCTTAATTCTTCAGAGCAGAGTTCTTAAATAGGGTTTGAGTGGCAATCAACCTTCTAAAATTATATTTACAATTTTGTGTCACTTGCATTTCTCTGGAAAGGAGTCCATAGATTTCATCAGACTGGCAAAGTGATCTGTGATCTTAAAATTGAAAATGTTAGTCTTGATTGGACATTCCTAACTTCACATCTTTGTCCCCAGCAGACTGTGAGTGGCATTAAAAGAAAAAATGTGAGAAAGCGAAAGTTTCAAATATTTTTATTCCTTCATTACTGGTCGTTCCTTCACTCCTAAAAATGAGGCTGCACAGGGCTTAGCTCTAACCTGGTGCTCCCGCATGTCCTTGAGGTACTGCTCTTAATTTTTATACATGCAAAAATCTATTCCTCACGTGGAGTCGTAGTTATCAGTGACTTCACTGAGCATGAGGCTGGGTAACTCCGCTGCAGCCATCACTGCTGTGCTAGGCATGGTGGCACTGGTGATGGTGGTGGAGTGGACAGGGGTGTCCGCATGAACCTAGCATCCCTCTATCATTGCACATGAGTCTGGGTTTATGTCCTGGCCGTTATATGGAGTCTAAGGGCATCTCTGTGATGTGTAGACTTTTTCCACACTTATAAGGATGTGGGCAGAAGAAAGCAGAAGAAAGACTTCTCTTCTCCAGTCCTCAAATATGCATAACTAGCATCCCCTCATAGTTTAAGGAGGAGAAAAAAGGCAGACTGAAATAGAGACAAGGTATCATTTGAAATCGATTCTATTTGCTGTCAGGGTAAAGCAAAGCAGAGATTACGCATCTACTCTTCATTGTGTAACAGCTATGACTTTGGCTATGATAAGTGCAACTCTATTTTAGTACGATTCTTTGGTGCCTACATAACAATAAAGGCTCTACTCCCTTCACAGCTGCTACACCTTTAAATGGGTGACATGTGAAAAAATTGCTGTCTTGTTTGTGTCAGACAGCCATTTCCCTCTAAAATACTTCTTGTTATTCCATATTTAATAAGTGCCCACTGAGTGCTGGGCAGTGTCCAAGACACAGCCACAGTCCCCACCCACACACATGCATGTGCCAAAGCAATTTGGCAATCGGTGCTGTGATGTGCTTCTCTGACCATCGTGGATGGCTTTCTTCTGATACAAAGAGTGTCAACAGCAACCCAGCTGTAGATTTCTTCCAAGAAAGCTATAAAAGAAATTGAATGCATTTTGTTTGCTTAGTGAATTATAAAAGAAACCATAACAATGACTTGACAGTACATATAAAGACATTACAATTGCCAAGTACTTTCACAGCAGCTCTGTGTCATTGACACTTACATTTTTTTTTTTGAGGTATTCAAGGCAGATATTACTATCTCCCTTATCCTCTGAGAGGTGAAGGGACTTTTCCAAGAAGAATAAATAAATGGCAGAGCCAAGAGGAGAACCCCACTATTCTGATATTTCCTCCCACCCCCGCCAACCCCGAAGATATCACAAAGTCTCTCATTAGCTAAGAAGTTTCCAAGTATAAATTGTGAAATCTTGTATTTTAATCCTACTTTCTTTCATATGGATAACAGATCCTAGGGAATAGTCCTTTAAATTGTCTTTTCCATCTATAAAAAGTTTACTCTACAAAATCTTTATGTATAGATCAGTCACTATTTACCAAAGTTTTGGAATACATAAACCAACTAGGAAAAGCTTAGTTAAATAGAATTAAAATTCGTTTGGGCTGTGATTATCTGAAAAATGGTACCATTTTCTAAAATAGTGTTTTGCCTTTAGGCATTAATTTGATTTAAACATTTAGAACCACCTTTAATTATACACACACACACATACAGAGAGAGGGAGAGAGAAGAGTGTGTGTGTATGTGTGTGTGTATAATCACCAAGTTCCCTAGAGTTCCACAGAACATGAATAAACATATGGACTGTTCTCTTACACCTACTCCACAAGTCTGAGTATTGAGGATTTATATAGTTAGAGACTATGTGGTATAAATATGTATAAATTTATATTGTGTTAATTTATGGCATGCAGTACAGAAGGCTGTTTGCAAGTTGCAGTGTACTTCTTCCCACGTTTATGCTGAAATATCATTTCTGGGTTCCTTCCCCATGTTTTCCTTTGTCTCCCTACAGATGTTTAGGCAGCTTGTTTTCAGGGGAGTGAATACATCTTGGAAGTATGCTTGCAGAATGCAATTCAGGTGAAGAATGCACTATCTCTATTGGGATTTGGCTGAAGGATATTCCCCCTTCGCCTTATGTCCTGCCCACTTCTGTTATGAAGACAATTGCTCCAGGGCAGCCACACTCTGGGGGGCTGCCATTTCCTGGCCTGGGTGTCCTCAAGGTCCGTAGAGCAGTTCTAAGTAGATGAGTGGCATTTCATTATTTGTAAAAGGAAAAAGAAAAAAACAAAACCCTACACATCAAAATTCCTTTATGGCTGTTTGCCAAAGAAGCTGAGTTTTTGCTAGAGGGGCTCCGAGAGAGTCCACCTCTAGTTATTTGTGGTTCTGTTGAAGGGGAAAGAGCGGTCATAGATGAATGAAGTTCACAGAGTGCTTACAAACCACAACTTTTTAACCTGCTCTTTCACCGGTGTAAATTGTTAAAAAGTACTCATATCGACTTATTTGACTGAATCAATGTCTTCTTTCCTGGTCCTCCCATGGGGAGGTGTGCTAATGGGTAACGGAGACTGAGAAGGAGGCAGTGGACAGGAAGAGGAAGGAAAACAGAGCCCCAAACTGAGTTGACAGCCCCTGAATGAATAAAAATCTGGCAGCGGATGGAAGGGGGTTTGACTCATCCATGAATGCTCTAGCACGAGGCTACCACTTTCACAGACACTGTCTGTTTCTCCAAATTTAGGGGAAATTAGTGAGGAAAGTATTTTTAGATTGTTTACTTCTCCTCTGCCCTTACAATGGCGCTGCTTATGAAATTTGAGGACAGACCTATTGAGAGACTAATGGAGTCATCTGCCATAGAGATTAGACAAGGATTTGTGGATCAAAAGAATTGCTCTGCAAGTTTCTTTTAAGCACTATGAATTCACCAGCCCTTGCAATGACCCAACAATGGCAAACTAACATTTGTGCAGTCCTTTAATATTTTAACACTTAAAAAAAATCACTTAAAAATATATATGTATATATATGTATGTGTATATTTATGTGTATATATGTATGTGTGTATATGTGTATATATGTATGTGTGTATATATGTATATATGTATATATGTATGTGTATATATGTATATATGTATGTGTATATATGTATATATGTATGTGTATATATATATGTATGTGTATATATATATGTATATATATGTATGTGTATATATATATATATACTTTGCCACATCAACTCTTCCCAACTGTCTGGTAAGGTTCAAACTTTTCAGCAGAGAAAGAAAGGAAATTATAAGTGAGTGTCCTAAGGTCACATACTTGGAAAATATCATTGGTGTAATTCAAACCCTAATCATCTTTCCAACATAAAGGTGCTGAGTGGTTGCACTTGAGCATTGTGAGTTGGGTGAAAAATCAATGTCTAAAATATTTACTGAAATCTAAGTTTTGCCGGCTTATCTGCTACTCTTGCCTTTTTCTCCATTGTCTTGCACTTCTCTGGACTTTATTATTCAACTTTGGCCACGCCCAGTGAAAATGCAGGTATACAAGTTCAGCTGGGAAAGAATTTTCACACCAGGGAGTCATACAAAAATGACAAAAACGTGTTTGGGTGGATTTTGGTCCAAGAGTTGTTTAAATGCCGGAGTAGAGTTTGAAATTTCAGTAGTGAGAAGCCATAGAAAGATTATAGAAATAATGAACACCTTCTAAGAATTTATAATTTACAAAACTGTTCGCCTACAATTTTTTAGTGAGTTCTCCTAACCATCCTTTAAGGAAGAAGTAGTATTATGATCCCAATGTTACTTTTCAGGAAGTTGCGGCTTGGAGAAGGTGTGATTTTACTAGATTGGGTAGCCAGTCAATGATAAAACTCAATCTGTAAGCCAAGTAGTAAGTAGTGCTTTCAAAGCTTTGATCAGGGAATGGCTTACAGAATGTAGAATGTATTCAAAGGAGGGGAAACATTTAGAAGCTATTGCAGAAACCCATGGTGTGGAATTTTTTAAGTTAGAAATCTGAATGCAAACATCAGCTCTCAGGGCCATGATGCGGATTGTTGTTATTCTCAGTGTGATGGAAGCAAAGCGATGGTTTCTGGATCTAAAAACAGGTTAAACGCAGGCATGTGTCTTTCTCTTCATCTGACAGATAGATGAGTAATTGATTTCATTTACCAAACAGGCTGAGCACAACGTAAAATCATGCTACTCATCTAAACTGAAAAAATTCTCTATTTTCCAGAATAGTCTCAAAGCACCATGTGTGAGAGAACACGACAGAATAGAAACTGATTATGCAAAATGTGCGAGAGAGAACTGCAGCTCTTGGTGACATGTGGCAGCCTCATTGGGAAGGGAGTGCTGTGTAACTCTGGGTGCTGTCTCTGATGGCCACGTGTCACAAGCTGAATGGCAAAAGGGGGGTTAAAAACTGAGTTTGTGAATTGTTGCCTGTAGCCCTCTGAGACATTCACGTGCCATGCACACATGCAAGGAGGTATCCTGAGAGGCCACTCTCAGCAGCAACACTCACCCACACAGAGGTAAGAGGGGAATGCCAGGATTTTTGTCTGTTTTTTTTTTTTCGATGCTTTGTCCCAGAGTCCTTACTCTGGGCTGTGTAGACCCCTCTAAAGATATGACTACTCTATGAGAATCCCTCCCACCCAATGCAAAGATTGCAAAAGCTCTTAGGAGGATGGAAATGGTTACATGGTTGGATAGACGGGCAGCAGGAACACGGGGGGCATAGAAGCTTTTTTTTTTTTTTTTTTTGAGACAGAGAATTCCAGACACAGCAAAGAATCAAAATGGTGTTTGGAAGATTACAAGCCTAGCAAACCTTTTGTGCTCAGGAGCTATCCAGAGTACTGGGCTGCTTCTACCTCTGGTTCACCTGAGCTGAGGCCAGAGTCTTCTGCTCGGTATCTGACATCAAGTCTCTGCCTTGGGCTTGGCTTCAGCTCTAACTCATACCAGCTTCCTTCCCTCTTCTGTGTTCTACTGGACTCCACTATTCTCAGAACCAACCATTTGCAAGCCTTGGGAAAGCCTGGTTTTGATAACCAGCTGCACCCAATGCCACCTTCACTGTGGTTTTAATAAGAGATAGTTTGTTTCCCTGGATGTTTTCTAGCCATAGTGGACACACACACACACACACACAAAGACACGTGCGCGTACGCATGCACACACACACATTAGACTTTGCAGACATGAGGTTTATATTTTTAGATAGATTTTTGCATAAGCACATTTGAATTTATGTACAATATGTCAGACCTTCCTTTACAGTGACCTGATTAAAAGTTTTTTCTACAGATTTCTCTGTATGTGCATATATACAGAAGCCTGTAGCAATCAGTATACAAAAGAATGTCACAGGGAGGGGTTGAGCAATGTAGAAAGAACTGAGTGCATTGATGTCTAATGCCTATTCTGGCTATGGGAAAATGTACAATGAGAAAATGATGTCAGTTCTAGAACAGGCTGGTGACTTGAGCATAAGCATCTGATTCCCTGCATCTTAATCTTGATGTAAATGAGCAATTAAATGTCTAAAGAGAGTGTCTCAGATTGGAGAGACTCCCACTGGCCAGATCTGGGAAATTCTGAACTAAAATAATTAAGTACAGTAATGACTTTTAAACCATTGGGGAAAAAAAAGTAGGAAATCATGCGTCCATGCCGATAATAAATAGATAAATAAATAATTCAGGGAGAAGAGAGGGCTCTTGTTTACAGTTGAGTGCTAGAGACCAACTGGTAAAAATTGTAAAATCATCATCTTGCAAGCATGATGGTAAAGACTGAAATAGGCGAGAAATGTGGTTAAATGCTAAATCTCATAGGAGATTTAGAAGAGCAGGATATTTACACATATTAAAGTGCGTATGTGTGTGTGAGAGAGAGACACAGAGAGAGAGATGGAGAGAGGAAAAGAAAAAGAAAAGAAAGGAAGGAGAGAAGGAGAAAGAAGTAAAGAAAGAAAA
Source organism: Pongo pygmaeus (assembly GCF_028885625.2). Classification (NCBI taxonomy): domain Eukaryota; kingdom Metazoa; phylum Chordata; class Mammalia; order Primates; family Hominidae; genus Pongo; species Pongo pygmaeus. The sequence continues at coordinate 16,850,334 of NC_072378.2, forward strand.
GGAGGAGGAGAGGAAGGAAGGAAAGAAGGGGAAGGTTTTTGAAATGCAGATATTTTTCCCGGAAATGTTGGTTGGCAGCGATGGAAACTAAGATGGACATAATGAGCCTCAAAGAAAAATTGAGTTGGCCCCACACAATTTCTCGATAATCTTCAAATACAGTAGATAATGGAAACAACGTCTAAAAAATTTTGAGAGGATGTTGATTCATGAATTTCACAACAAGCCCAATGATTGTTCTGAGAAAGACAAAGAAAAATATTGTAAACTAAGCAATGACTGTGAAAATGTAAAATTTATGTATTCTTTTTGACAACTATTCTAGCTAACCAAGTGACTAACCAAAGTAATGTTCAAGAACATAGAAACTCTGGTATAAAAGTACTAAAAGTGAGTCTTAAAACTATTTAAACCAAAGTTATTCTAAATAATATTTATTGTATGATTGAAGAGATAGAATGCAAAATATCATTTATTTTAACATTTCCTAATAGACAAAATGTTCAACATAAAATAATGATGATCATATTAATAATAATTTAAACTATGAAATTACATATAAAATTCCATATTAACGGCCGAGCGCAGTGGCTCACGCCTGTAATCTCAGCACTTTGGGAGGCCGAGGTGGGCGGATCATCTGAGATCAGGAGTTCAAGACAGGCCTGACCAACATGGTGAAACCCTGTCTCTACCAAAAATACAAAATTAGCCAGGTGTGGTGGTGCATGCCTGTAATCTCAGCTACTCAGAGGCTGAGGCAGGAGAATCAGTTAAACCCAGAAGGCGGAGGTTGCAGTGAGCTGAGATCGTGCCAGTACACTCCAGCCTGAGTGACAGAACAAAACTCCGTCTCAAAAAAAAAAAAAAAAATTCCATATTAACTAACAAAAATGGGGTTGCAGGGGAAAAGGGATGAGAAAGCATAGTGTGTTAATTTTGATATTTTACACAGTGGGCACTATGTGAATCAGAGAACTGACAGGAAACTGATCACTCATGCCCAAGGTATAACTGAGGAGAGTTTAATGAAGGTTTATCATAACCCTTGTAGGAGGTTACGCAGGACCAGCAAGAGATGGCGAAACACTTGGGGATCGTATGAGTAGGTAGCTGTTACCAACTCCTAGGTCTACAGAGGTAAGGAAAAGAAAAATAGATAATTATAGAAGCGCTTAATAGAAGCCAGGAGCTGCAGCCTTCAAGAGAAGCACACAGCTGTGCCAATCCATGGCCCTACAGGAAGGGCACCAGAGAAGTAGATAGAGTGGGCTCTTTCCTCCCATGCTTCCATCTCCCGCCGGAGCCTCATGGGCTGAACTCAACTGAGACCCAGAGGAAGAGGAAACCCAGCTGAAGCCCATAGAAGAAAGTCTCTGCGCCATCAAGCAGAGTGGAGAAAGCTGGAAAATAAACCTCAGGAGGAACCAGAGAATATTTAGGGCAGATGACAATAGTACTTTTATTTACTAATATTTACATAAATATAGGTGCAAAAATGTAAATATCAGCACCACATTTTTCCAATAGTTTTCTATAAGACAATCGTTTCACTAAAGGTTTGTTGGGAAAGGGATTCTGTGTTCAAATAAATTTGGCCTGTTGTGTATTTTCTGCTGTTGGAGTCTAAAATTCATTAACATATTAAAAATTATAAGAACTACAGTGAGAAGGCTGTTTAATTTATCCTGAATTTCCCAAACATATTTAATGGCCCAATTTCTTTGTTGTGAATAATAGCTCTTAATACCCCCATGAAACTTTGGGAAATAATATATGAACAGATTTGAGACTATGATACATACTTTACAAATCACAACTGATGAAAAATTTATAATAAAAAGATTTTAAGGTAGTAATAGCAAGGAGCCCTACAGGAACAGAAAGCTTAATATTAGTAACAGATGTAAGGTGAGGATATCAATTATGCCAATATATAAAGGACAAAACTCCCTCACAGAAATACAAAGATTCTAAAAATAAAAAAAAAAAGAAAATCCAGAAGAATTATTATCTTCTATAAGTACATTTAAAACTAAAGAAGGTTAAAAGTTTAGAAATCACATGTAAGGAAGTCTTACTTTGAAATATACAAATGTACTTTTCCTTTGAATTTGCCTCCTGGCTGGGCATAGAGAGGGCGAGGGGAGGTTGAAAATATTGTGGCTGAAATGCAAGAAGAAAGAGTTGGCTGGGTGCAGTGGGTCATGCCTGTAATCCCAGCACTTTGGGAGGCCAAGGTGGGTGGATTGCCTGAGCTTAGGTGTTCAAGACCAGCCTGGGCAACACAGGGAAACCCTGTCTCTACCAAAAATACAAAAAATCAGCAAGGCATGATGGCACACACCTGTGGCCCCAACTATTTGGGAGGCAGAGGTGGGAGGATGGCTTGACCCCGGAGGTGGAGGCTGCAGTGAGCAAGATCATGCCACTGTACTCCAGCCTGGATGACAGAGGGGGACTCCCATCTTTTAAAAAAAAAAAAAAAAAAAAAAAAGAGTTAATGTTCAATTTGTGAGATGGGAATCTAGAAAGCCAGGCTATAGAGGAAAAATGATTACAATTTTTTTTAAATCCCTCTTTTACACAACAAGAGGTGGACCTGGTGGATCAGTTTTCTTTATGCTTTGGGCCTATAGAAGAAGCACATGACAAAGAAAAGGTGAAAAACCCAAATCCCATCTCTTTCAGCTCCCCCAGAATAGTGAGAATATAAGGGAGCCAGAGTAGGAGAAATGGGCAGTCAGATGTACTTCCTGATCCCCAGGCTCAGCTTTCAGTTTGAGAAGGGATGTTAGGCAGGTTAAGGAAAATGCTGATTGCGGATCAGCTTGACCCACTTCCCTTTCACAATGGCAAAAGGTGACCATTCACTGTTCGCATAACAAGCTGAAGCTGACACATGAAACTAAATTCAGTGACATCATATGGTTAGGCAGATAAAGGATCTTGGTTTAGCCCCACAGGGTTGCTCAAGTTGTGGACAGAATAAAGAATTTCTAGTGTGCCTTGCAGAGAGATGTCAAAGGTAGCTAAGAGTGCTGTCTGAAGAGCTTGCCTGTATGGGTTTTTGTGCAGTGGCCCTATACGTGAAGGTTGTGGGGCAGATGGGTCAATCTGGAGGAAGAATGAGTCTTAGCCAGAACACAGGGTTTCCCTGGGCCAATGACCACTGTGATAAAGCCTGGTCATCAAGAAGAGATAGCCATTGCTCCATAGACACATTGCTTCAGCTCTAGCAAAATAGCTAGGAATGGGACAATTGAGTCTCTGTTCACTAGTTCTGGCTGGTGGCCAGTAAGAATACACAGGTCACTTGGTTCATACTTAATCATTCCTCTACAACCACAGGGATGGGGAAGACACACCATCGCCCCCCAAATCAGATATCATTTTGGAGACAAGTTGGAGGAACACAGTGACTAACTGTCCAAGTTTGTCTGGGACTTAGTGGTTTTCCAGTGTGCAGGACTTGTAATGCGAAAACTGGAAAACTTTTAGGAAAACCAGTATAAATTGGTCACCCTAGGAGGATGGCAGAACTTTGAAATACTTGATGTTATTTTTTCATCTAAGCAGAAATTGTGCTACTTACAGAGACAATTTAAACTGATGCATTAGAATGATTCATCCAAATTGGGATAAAATTTATTCCCTGATCCTCCCTCTCTTCCACAGCTCTTCAGCACTGTGAGATCAGAGCAATTACAGACCAATTTTATTACACATCTGAATGTAATGAGATATATCATGCAAAAGAAAAACCATCACCACAATAAAAAAAACCTAAATAAACAGCACAACACAAAATACAGTAGAACTTCTGCTTCTGCTTATGAAGGAATAACTGCTGTAGAATTAAGCAACTGTTTTCAGACATTAGACAACAGAGGGTGCAGGACTGTGATCTCTAGAGCAGAAAAATAAATGAGTGTGTCCTATGATTCCTGCAGTTTCTCACATGGAGGCAGTTTCCTGGCCATAGCACAGGGAGGGGAAACCCAAACATAAGCCAGCAGTTGTGTTGAGTTAAGAAAGACAGAGACTGACATTCAGGAAGCATAAGGCAGCTAAAATGAATGGTACAAATACTGATGGAGAAGGAGAGAGAAAGAGAAAGAGAGGGGAGAAAGAGATAGAGATAGGTGTGCAGAAAGATACCTTGATTTTTTGGCAGAAAAAAAATTTTGGGAAAGAACTTCCAGAATGGAGGCTGAAAAAATTCCCAAGCTCACGTAAGACTGGAAATAGATCACATCCCCACCAGTCAAAGAGGAGAGAGTCTGTAATAAATGGGTATTGCGTATAAAACTCAGAAAGGGCTCTCCCTAGTAGTGGGGCTAAATTAGTCATAGACAAACTGTTTTTCTGGCCTTGTCCTAGCAAAGGTTAAAAGCAAAGCTTTGATAGGATCAAACTGATTTGAAGTTACATAACTGCATTCCAGAACAAAATCCCACGCTAAATGAATACAGTATAATCCAGCACCCAATAATGTGAAGTTCACAATGTCTAGTATTCAATAAAAATATTAACAGGTATGAAAAGTGGCAGGAAAATATAGAACTCATAACAAAACAAACAAACAATAGAAAGAAAACATTTCAGAAATAACAGAGATGCTGAAACTAGCAGACAAAGACCTTAAAGCAGCTGTTATAAATATGGTCAAGGGTAGCCAGGTGCAGTGGCTCATGCCTGTAATCTCAGCACTTTGGGAGGCCGAGGTGGGTGGATCGCTTGAGCCAAGGAGTTCAAGACCAGCCTAAGCAATGTGACGAAACCCTGTCTCTACAAAAAATACAACAATTAGCTGGGCGTAGTGGCACGTGCCTGTAGTCCCAGCTACTCAAGAAGCTGAGGTGAGAGGACTGCTTGAGCCCAGGAAGTTGAGGCTACAGTGAGCCATGATTGTGCCACTACAATCCAGCCTGGGTGACAAAGTGAGACTCTGTCTCAAAAGAAACTTGATGACAAACGTAAACTTACAGATCCTAGAAGCTCAGTGAACCCAACAAGAAATATAAAAACACACCAGGGCACATTATAAACAAATTGTTTAAAACCAGTTATGAAAAGAAAGAATAAAGGCAACCAGAGGAATAAAAACACATCATGTGCAGAAGCAGCAAGATAAGGATGACATCAGCCTTCTTGTTGAAAATAATGCAAGGTAGATGATAGTGAGGCAACATCTTGAAAGTATGGAAAGAAAAATCTGTCGGCCTAGAATTCTGTACTGTGCAAAATATCTTTCAAAAATGAAGACAAAATAAAGGCTTTTTCAGAAAAACAACAGCTAAGAGAACTCATTGCCAAAAAAGCTACACTATAGAATTTTAAAGAAAGTTATTTAGGCAGAAGAAAAATAATATTAGATGTAAATTTGGATCTATATACAAAAACGAAGGAATGAAAAGTGCCGGAAATGAAAAATATGTGGGTAAGTACAAAAGACAATGTTTTATTATTTTAAAGTCTCTCTAAAAGATAATTGCTTACAGCAAAATTAATAAAAAATACATATTGGGGCATAACACATATGGAAATCAAATGTATGATAACTGTAGTATAAAGGACAGGAGGGTAGAAACGAAAGTGTACCATTGTGAGTACTAGTGTAAGGCTCTTAAATTATACTTAAAGTGGTATATTATTTGAAGATAGACTATGGTAAGTTAAAAATGTATCTTGTAAATCTTGGAGTAAGCACTAAAAAATAAAACAAAGGAGAATAGCAATAGTGGAGATTGAGTGGAATCCTGAAAAATACTCACATCAAAAGAAGGCAGGAAAAAGAAAAAAATAACCAAAACATATGAGACAAAGAGAAAATAAGCAGCAAAATGTAGCTTTAAACCCAATAAAATAAAAAATTACATTAAATTTAAATGACCTAAACATTCCAATTAAAAGGCAGAGATTGTCAGACTGGATGAGAAAGTGAGACACAAATACAGTATATAGATAAGAAATTCATTTAAATGTAAAGAAGGGTATTATTTCAGTTACTTAGTAATAAATGCAGTGAGTGGACTTGACTTTACACCTAGACTCCATTATTGTCATCATTGTCCTCAAGGAGGTAGTCCTCTGCAACCAAATAGAAATTAATTTTAGTTAATTAATTTTAGTTGGCCACAAACAACTAACTCAGCCAAACTCATGCCAACACAAAAAAGACACAAAGGTACTTCATGAAACTGTGACTCCCCCTGAGAAACAGAACTAGGAGCTGTAATGTCAGGAGTGTCTCTGTTTCTTTATGCCCCCTTAGTCCCCACCCCTCCCAAAGGGCTTGGATTATAGGCTGCGCCCGGCCTGTATATAGGATTTTATTGTGCAAATACACTGTAGTTCTTCCATTCTACTTTTGATAGACAGATGAGTTGCTTTCAGTTTGGGATGCTGCGAACCCTGGGGTTATGAATGGTATTGCACATATATCCTAAGGCACAGGTTTCACGAATTTTTCAAGGGTGTTAAATCTAGAAGTGACTGGCTTGGCCACAGAAAGTATCTTTAATTTTACTAGATACTGCCAAACTGCTTTCCACAGTGGTTCTACTAAAGTGGTTTACTGGACATTGGCAAACTATTTCCCATCAATATTTCAGGAGGGTTACTGTACTAGTAACTCCATATCATCACTAGTACTTAGTCTTGTCAGACTTGTTAATTTTTGCCAATCCAGTGGCTGTGTAGAAGCCTGTGGGCTGAATTTGCATTTCATTATTTTCTAATGAGGTTGAGCACATTTTCATTGTTTTTCAGCATGTATGTTTCCTCTTTTGTAGAGTGCCTTTTCAAGAACTCTCTTTTGGGGTTTTGTAGTGTACCTTTTCAATGTCTCTCTTTCTATTGGAGTTTGTGTCTTTCTTATTGATTTGATGAAATATCCTAGAAACAAGTTATTTATTCAGTATGCAAATATCTCTTTTTTTTTTTTTTTTTTTTGAGACGGAGTCTCGCACTGTCACCCAGGCTGGAGTGCAGTGGCGCTATCTCGGCTCACTGCAACCTCCGCCTCCCAGGTTCATGCCATTCTCTTGCCTCAGCCTCCTGAGTAGCTGGGACTACAGGCACCCACCACCATGCCCAGCTAAATTTTTGTATTTTAGTAGAGATGGGGTTTCATCGTGTTAGACAGGATGGTCTGGATCTCCTGACCTCGTAATCCGCCTGCCTCAGCCTCCCAAAGTGCTGGGATTACAGGCATGAGCCACCGTGTCCGGCCTCTCTTCCCTTTCTTTATAGAGTTTTTTTAATGAACAGTTCTTCATTTAAATATGGTTAAGTTTATCAGTTTTTTCCTTTATTCTACTTCATGTATCTGGTTTAAAATATTTTTCTTTTTATTTTATTCTATTCAATTTTTATAAAAAAGAGTCAGGGTATTGCTGTGTTGCCTAGGCTGGTCTCAAACTCTGGGACTCAAGTGATCCTTCTGCCTCAGCCTCCTGAGTGGCTGGTACTACACCCACATGCCACCATGCCTGGGCAATATTTTTTTCTATATATTCTAAAATATTATCCTAGCCTATCCTGTGTATATTTTCCAATCTCTACTGTCATCTTAAAAGATTATACTTTTGGCCAGGCGCAGTGGCTCACGCCTGTAATCCCAGCACTTTGGGAGGCCTAGGTGGGTGGATCATTTGATGTCAGGAGTTTCAGATCAGCCTGACCAATATGGTGAAACCCAATCTCTACTAAAATACAAAAAATTAGCCAGGCCTGGTGGCACATGCCTGTAGTTACAGCTACTCCAGAGGCTGAGACAGGAGAATCGCTTGAACCTGAGAGGCAGATGTCGCCGTGAGCCAAGATCGCGCCACTGCACTCCAGCCTGGGTAATAGAGCAAGACTCTGTGTCAAAAAAAAAAAAAAAAAAAAAAAAGAACAAAAAAAGAAGATTATACTTTTGCTTATTTTTAGATCTATAATTCTTTTTGTGTTGATTTTTGTGTAAGAATGTGAGATATGGGTCCAATTCTGTGCAATTAGCATTATTTGTAAAGGGCAATATTTGTAAATGGAGTCAAGACTCTCCTTTCTCACCATTCTCCAGTGTCATTTCTGACATCAGTCAAGTGTTTATATGTGTGGAATCTGTCTCCCGGCTCTCTTTTTTGTTCCACTAGTCTTGCATCGATACCATTCAATTAACACAGCTTCTTAAGTTTAGATATTTGGTAGAGAAAAGAAAGACTCTCATCTTTTTCTTCTCCAGGAGAGTTTTGTTATTCTTGGCCTTTGTTATGTCCCCATAAAAGTTATTTTACTTTTTTGTCCAGTTTCACAGAGAAAATCACGTGGGGAGCAAGTGGTCTTTAGAGTTTAATTGGAATTGTATAGCTTTCTAGATCAATATGAAGAAAAATGGCATTTTTATAATATATAGTTTTCTTACCCATGTACATCATTGTAAATATTTCAATTTAACTCTTATTTTTAAAATGTTTTAAAATTTTCTCTGCAGAGTTGTTTTGTTAAATATATTCCTAAGTACAGATATTCCTGATGATGATATAAACGTTATATATTCATTAATTTTATTACCTGTTTGTTGCTTTTATAGAGAAATACAGTTGCTTTTTCAATTTTGATTTTATATCCTCCAGTATTTCTAAGCTCACTTATTGATTCCAATAATTCATCTAAAGATTATTTTGAATATTCATACACATTAATATAAAATTAATTATATCATCTATGAAAAATGATAATTTGCTTATCCCATTCCTATCCTTATAGCATTTGCTTTTCCTTACTGATTGGCAGGACCTCCAGTACAACACTGAATAGCCTCGGTAACAGTGGTCACCTTTGCTTGCTTAACGCCTCTTCCATACTTTAACATTCTACTTTTTAATATCTTAATGTTTTATATTTCTCTTATAATTATTCTATCCTTGACTTTGACTTTTTTCCGTCTGACAATTTCTTAATCTTTTAATTGAAGCATTTAGTCCATTTACTTTTTTTTTTTTTTTTTGAGATAGAGTCTCTCTCTGTCACCCTGGCTGGAGGGCAGCGGTGAGAGCTCAGCTCACTGCAACCTCCACTTCCCAGGTTCAAGCGGTTCTCCTGCCTTAGCCTCCCGAGTAGCTGAGATTACAGGCGTCTGCCACAGTGCTCAGCTAATTTTTGTGTATTTTTAGTAGAGACGGATTTTCACCATGTTGGTCAGGCTAGTTTCAACCTCCTGGCCTCAAGTGATCTGCCTGCCTCGGCCTCCCAAAGTGTTAGGATTACAGGCATGAGCCACCGTGTCCGACCCCATTTACATTTAATGTAATTACTCATGTACTTCGGTTTGAGTTTAATTCACCATTTTATTATGTTCTTTCTACTTGTGTCACTTGTTTTATTTTCTTTTTTCTTATTTACTTGATTAATTTTATTTTCTGTATTATTTCATTTTCCTCCCAACTATCACTTTCTGTTATTTTAATATTTCCCTAGAAATTACAGTAAGGACCACAATATTCCAAAATCAAATGTTAAATTAGTACATTTCACTTCTTTCTAAAAAGTACAAGAATCTTAGAGCACTTGAGTTTCATTTGTTTATCCCCAACATATACACTATTGTTGCTGTGTGTTTTAATTATATATTTATAGGTGTAGGTGAAACTTTCACAAAACAAAGTTCATGGCCATTTCTTCCAGTTTAGCAACTGCCTTCAAAGCTGAAGAATCTTTGAGTATTATACTTATTTTCTATATTTCTGGGGTTTTGCCTTCTTCTGTATTTGGTCTGAAATTTTCTCATTCTGTTTTTAGGTCTTTAAATCTTTTCTGAATGAATAGCTAACATTCTATTAGGAGACAGTCAAATTAGTCTAAGTGAAAGATTATAAGACCTTGAACAAAGGTAGTGACAATGTGGATGGGATGACAAGGAAATATTTAAGAAAAACTAATGAAGGACTGGTTTCAGTTCCTGAGTTCCTGTGAAAGATGTAAGACAAATGTTCCTTCTATAATCATCTATACCTCAAATACTTCCAAAACTTTAATGCCAGGGAACATTTCTTTCCATTCTAATTTGTGTGTTTTTCCCCCCTCAGGTTAAAAAATAAATAATTCTCAGTCTCTGCAGGTAGCTAGGAGCACAATTTAATGCTCAATCACAGCACTGACTTAGCTTCTGTGTCTTACTTAGCTGCTTTGTATTTCAGAATGGCTTTTAATTGCTTTATGCATGTTTAAGTAATGTTTTATGTATTTTTAATATTTAAACTTAATCATTTTTGAAAATAAATAAGAAAATAAATTCGGGGGTAGATTGGTTAATAAAATTAAGGTAGTTTCAAATATTTCTCTTATTAAGAGATGTAATTTAATGACTCATTCAAACAAAATAAGTAGCATATAAATATAGTTGCGTGAATTTGGGGGAATCATTATATAATTTTTCATTTAATTTTAATTTTATCCTCAGCTCCACTAGTCTCCACCTCTGAGTTCTAGTCACCTGAGGAGATAATCACATTCAATACTTTTTTTTTTTTTTTTTTTTAATTTTTTATTTTTTATTTTTTTTATTTTTTTTATTTTTTCTTTTTTTTTTTTTCTTTTATTATTATTATTATTATTATTATTATACTTTAGGTTTTATGGTACATGTGCGCAATGTGCAGGTAAGTTACATATGTATACATGTGCCATACTGGTGCGCTGCACCCACCAACTCGTCAGCTAGCATTAGGTATATCTCCCAATGCTATCCCTCCCCCCTCCCCCCTCCCCCCACCCCACAACAGTCCCCAGAGTGTGATGTTCCCCTTCCTGTGTCCATGTGTTCTCATTGTTCAATTCCCACCTATGAGTGAGAATATGCGGTGTTTGGTTTTTTGTTCTTGCGATAGTTTACTGAGAATGATGATTTCCAATTTCATCCATGTCCCTACAAAGGACGTGAACTCATCATTTTTTATGGCTGCATAGTATTCCATGGTGTATATGTGCCACATTTTCTTAATCCAGTCTATCATTGTTGGACATTTGGGTTGGTTCCAAGTCTTTGCTATTGTGAATAATGCCGCAATAAACATACGTGTGCATGTGTCTTTATAGCAGCATGATTTATAGTCCTTTGGGTATATACCCAGTAATGGGATGGCTGGGTCGAATGGAATTTCTAGTTCTAGATCCCTGAGGAATCGCCACACTGACTTCCACAAGGGTTGAACTAGTTTACAGTCCCACCAACAGTGTAAAAGTGTTCCTATTTCTCCACATCCTCTCCAGCACCTGTTGTTTCCGGACTTTTTAATGATTGCCATTCTAACTGGTGTGAGATGGTATCTCATTGTGGTTTTGATTTGCATTTCTCTGATGGCCAGTGATGTTGAGCATTTTTTCATGTGTTTTTTGGCTGCATAAATGTCTTCTTTTGAGAAGTGTCTGTTCATGTCCTTCGCCCAAACAACCCTTCATGCTAAAAACTCTCAATAAATTAGGAATTGATGGGACGTATCTCAAAATAATAAGAGCTATTTATGACAAACCCACAGCCAATATCATACTGAATGGGCAAAAACTGGAAGCATTCCCTTTGAAAACTGGCACAAGACAGGGATGCCCTCTCTCACCACTTCTATTCAACATAGTGTTGGAAGTTCTGGCCAGGGCAATTAGGCAGGAGAAGGAAATCAAGGGTATTCAATTAGGAAAAGAGGAAGTCAAATTGTCCCTGTTTGCAGATGACATGATTGTATATCTAGAAAACCCCATTGTCTCAGCCCAAAATCTCCTTAAGCTGATAAGCAACTTCAGCAAAGTCTCAGGATACAAAATCAATGTGCAAAAATCACAAGCATTCTTATACATCAATAACAGACAAACAGAGAGCCAAATCATGAGTGAACTCCCATTCACAATTGCTTCAAAGAGAATAAAATACCTAGGAATCCAACTTACAAGGGATGTGAAAGACCTCTTCAAGGAGAACTACAAACCACTGCTCAAGGAAATAAAAGAGGATACAAACAAATGGAAGAACATTCCATGCTCATGGGTAGGAAGAATCAATATCATGAAAATGGCCATCCTTCCCAAGGTAATTTACAGATTCAATGCCATCCCCATCAAGCTACCAATGACTTTCTTCACAGAACTGGAAAAAACTACTTTAAAGTTCATATGGAACCAAAAAAGAGCCCGCATCGCCAAGTCAATCCTAAGCCAAAAGAACAAAGCTGGAGGCATCACACTACCTGACTTCAAACTATACTACAAGGCTACAGTAACCAAAACAGCATGGTACTGGTACCAAAACAGAGATATAGATCAATGGAACAGAACAGAGCCATCAGAAATAATGCCACATATCTACAAGTATCTGATCTTTGACAAACCTGACAAAAACAAGAAATGGGGAAAGGATTCCCTATTTAATAAATGGTGCTGGGAAAACTGGCTAGCCATATGTAGAAAGCTGAAACTGGATCCCTTCCTTACACCTTATACAAAAATCAATTCAAGATGGATTAAAGACTTAAACGTTAGACCTGAAACCATAAAAACCCTAGAAGAAAACCTAGGCATTACCATTCAGGACATAGGCATGGGCAAGGACTTCATGTCTAAAACACCAAAAGCAATGGCAACAAAAGCCAAAATTGACAAATGGGATCTAATTAAACTAAAGAGCTTCTGCACAGCAAAAGAAACTACCATCAGAGTGAACAGGCAACCTACAAAATGGGAGAAAATTTTTGCAACCTACTCATCTGACAAAGGGCTAATATCCAGAATCTACAATGAACTCCAACATTCAATACTTTTAACATTCTTTTTTATATTTACAGTAACATTTAAAAATAAATGGTTTATGTGTTTGCCTGTTTCACACTGCTGATAAAGACACACCCAAGACTGGGTAGTTTACAAAAGAAAGAGGTTTGATGGACTTACAGTTCCACGTGGCTGGGGAAGCCTCACAATCATGACAGAAGGCAAGTGGGAGCAAGTGACGTCTTACAGCAGGCAAAGAGAGAACTTCTGCAGCGAAACTCCCGTTTTTTAAAACCATCAGATCTCGTGAGACTTACTCTCAGGAGAATCAAGAAAGACTTGCTTCCAAGATTCAATTACCTCCCACCCGATTCCTCCCATGACACGAGGGAATAGTGGGAGTTACAGTTCAAGATGAGATTTGGATGGGGACACACCCAAACCGTATCAGTTGATATTACTATTCATAATTTAAAATTTAACTATTAATTATTTTTTTCTTTTATGGAGATAAAAATTTAACCCTCTTACACCCTTTCCCTTATATAAACACACACATAATACTTCCAATTTCTTCGACTTCCAAATATTATTATAATTATGTTAAAATTGTTCACACTAAGGTACAAAATGTGATATATTTACTCTTTTTGAACGACTTTGTGTTTTTTCTAGAATTTACAGTTGCCCTGTTGTTTTCATGTACTTTTTTTATATACCATGTTTTTTTCCCCTAAGCACTTCTGTAAAGAGGTAAAATAAATCACTTTCTCATGAGCAAAACACGGGGAGCTGAATCTACTCTGTATTTTTCTCATCAGTATCTCTCCTAGAACCCATAACCTCCTGATTTAATCTGAATCTGAATGTAGCTTTCATCCTGAGCCTTCTCTTCATCATAACACTGGAAAATCTCTGATCCTGTTGCCCGGATTTATTGTCCTTCTCTTCATTGCTTTATTCTCTTGCTTAAATGGAATGCATCCTCCTATAGCTTCACAAGAAAGAATATGTGAAAAGTTGATTTTTGAGAACTTGTGTGTTTTCAAATGTCCTTTCTTTTGATACTTGATTAATAATAGCTTTATTACATAGAATTCTAGGTTGGACTAATTTTTCCTGATAATTTTCAAAGTATCATTGTGTTGTTTTATAGCTTCCAATTTTGCTATTCAAAAAAACAGCTCCATATGATTACTGATCATTGCTGTTTGATCTTCTCTTTTCTCCAACAGCCTTTATGGTTTCTTTCTTATTTTAGGTTCTGAAATTTTACAATTATATTTGATTTAATGTTAGTTTTTTCTTCATTCATTTTAGCCATCAATGGACCCTTTCAATCTGCAAATGAATGATCTTCAGTTTTTGACATTTTTCTTGTATAACTTATGCGATAATATCACCCCTTTAATTTTTCTATTTTTCTATTTTACTAGAATTTTCTTAATCCATTTAGACCCCCTAATTTTCTTTTCTCTCCTATTTTTCATATTTTTGTGTTTTTATTGTACTTTCTGAGAGAGTTCCTCAAATTTACCTTGAATGTTATTATTTTCAAAAAAATCTTATTGATTCAATTCCACAAACATTTGTGGAGTATTTATTATACTGAAATTACTATATTTAAGGCTGGTTGTGGGGGAAAAAAAAACAAGTATAAAAAGTCCCTCAATTCAAAAAATTTATAATCTACAAATTTATAAGCAAATACCTATAAAATAAAAGCTATAGTAATTTGAGTTAACAAATCTGAAAGTAAAGAAGGAAGAACTGTCATAGCTATTATTCTCATTTCTCAACCAGAAGTGCAACTAGTGAGAATATTAGCAAGTTAATTAAAAAAATATTACTAGTGGTGGGGCACAGTGGTTCATGCCTGTAATCCCAGCACTTTGGGAGCAGGAGGCAGGAGGATCCCTTGAGCCCGGGAGTTTGAGACCAGCCTTGGCAACATAGGGATACCCCATTTTCTACAAAAAATAAAAATAAAAAATTAGACTGGTGTGGTGATACATGCCTGTGGTCCTAGCTATTCAGAGACCGTGTCAAAAAAAAAAACAAACAAAAAAAAACCACATACACACCAAATTACTAGTGATTATATTAAGAAAGCAGACGAATTTTCTATTCAGATTGTCACTACTGAAGATAAAACTTTGATTGACATTATAGTTCAGTAATTCTAATGTATGTCTCAGAGCCCGTGCTAGACATAATTAGCATAAGGTTAAATTCTGGAGAAAATATATTCCATCCCATTACAGAATATTTTGAGATCAAATAATAGTGCTCTTAAAAAAGTGTAGGATATTCAACTACTGGCACACCCTACATGAAGAAATCACTCAATTGGTTTTTGTCCGGTTAAAAAAAGAGTCATCTAACCAAGGTCACATACGGGATTATTCACAAGTCTTAAATCTCGTAATAGAATGGATAATGGGGACACAAGAAGGGATATTTCACAGTTTTGACTCAAAATGTCTGAGCAGCATTTATAATAGAGCAACATAAAAGAATTGCTATTTGACACAAACAGCGGGAGACTGATCCACTTTTCTCAGTATTATGGAAGCAAGACAGGGTTGGTTCTAGAAAAGGAAGTTGAAAGACAAGGCTGTTTTGCTGTGAGAAAACCCACTCAAGTAAATAGTGGCTTTTTGTGCCTCAGGGTCTAGAAGGAAATGCTAGCTGAAATTGTTGGGTGGATGGGAACAATGTTTTGTCTGCAGATATGAAAGATGCTCCTCTGCGGGATATGCTGGCATTTGACATTGCTAAAGAAAGCCTAACTGTTCTGTGACTACTGTTCTTAACTGGAATCCTTCCATTTCAAGGACCTCTCATCACTGGGCCCCAGTCTTGGGAGTAGCTTTGAGAAAGCGGTACAGCACATAGCTTTGTTGAGTTTTTGTGGTCACAATCTATAACATTGCGTCTGTGTCATAGCAAACCCAAGTTTTGTCAAGGAATAAACCTGCACTAGGGCTGTGGACAGCAAAATGAAGCATGTTTCTGCATGTCTAAAATAAGTGGATTAGGCAACTCATTTCATTGATTTAACTGAATCAGACCTCTGTAAAACTGATCCAAACAGCTATGTGGCAATTGACTGGTTGCATGCCATAAAAATTGAGTGGTTCATGAGTGGTTTGTATGTTTAATGGATTTCTTCCTTCAAAACATTATTTTTGTATCTTAAAAACTTAACACAGTGTTTGGCACAGCACAGGTGCTCCATAAACATTTGTTAAATGAGTTAGCTCTAAGAAGTCAGACGAAGCAATTTAGTTCCACTCTTACTACCTGCTGTGCTAAAACTCTCCTTGGCTGATTACATATGACACTTACAAAACCTTTGTTGTTTTTTATATTGCATTTCATCAGTTCCTATTAGGTTTAAGGAAAAGAGGTGGAAATAGTTTTTCAGCAAATATTTATGGAATATCTACCATGTTCAATGCACTGTAGAATTCAAGACCATCTTTGCTCTACAATAGCTTACATCCTCAAAGAGGAGATAAGAGATATACACATGAGCACAGTCTCAGAATTACAGATCTCTAATTAATAAATTTATTCACATGCAATTGGTATGCTCCAAATATTATATATGGGGTACAAATCTCCTTTGGCTTAATGCTTAATATTGTTTAATGTTGAGACTAAAATGACTCTAGGCCATCCCTGGCTATGAGTAACAGTTTTTTTTTTTTCAGAGTTCACTTTGCTAAGTATTTCTAGAAAAGGTCTGGGGGTTGCTGTGGTGGTTTATTTTCATTTGTCCTTTCTTGAATATATTCTCCTCTTCTATCTGCCAGCTCTGAGCTCCAGGACGTTGATCTCTGCTGGCTGCACTCTTACACCGCTCAAGTTCCATGATCCACTGGCTTCTGGTTGGGTTGGGCCAATGGGAGGCAGTGGCAGGAGATGGGAGAGGGGAGCGTAGAGAGAAAGAATGGAGTTTTCATCCCTCTTCCTCCCTGCCTTGGAGCTGTTCTGAGAGCAGCTGCATATCTCTCAGCTATAGGTCCTGTCTGGAGACCGCTCAGCTCACTGGAGGCTGTGGTAACATCATTCATCCCTTGCCCCTCGTGATGGTTAATGCTATGTGTCAACTCGACTGGGCCACCTAGTGCCTAGATATTTGGTCAAACATTATTCTGGATGTGTCTGTGAAGATGTTTCTGGATGAGATTAACATTTGAATTGGTAGACTAAGTAAAGCAGATTGCCCTCCTCAATG
This sequence comes from Pongo pygmaeus, assembly GCF_028885625.2. Classification (NCBI taxonomy): domain Eukaryota; kingdom Metazoa; phylum Chordata; class Mammalia; order Primates; family Hominidae; genus Pongo; species Pongo pygmaeus. The sequence continues at coordinate 16,867,327 of NC_072378.2, forward strand.
TGGGTGGGCTTCATCCAGTCAATTGATGTCACAATAGACAAAAAGATTGAGTAAGAAGGAATTCCTCCCATCTGGGTGCTTGCACTGTGACACCAATCTTCTGCCTCTGGACTCAGACTTGAACTGGAACTTACATCTTAGTTCTCCTGGGTCTCCAGCTTGCTAACTACAGATTTTGGGATTTCTCAACCTCCATACTCATGTTAACCAATTCCTTATGGTAAATCTCATTCTATAGATGAAGACGTAGGTAGGTAGGTAGATAGACAGACAGACAGACAGACAGATAGACAGATAGATATAGCTTCTCACTGCTTTCAGCCTCTGGGTGCCTCAACATTCCTTGTTTGTTCTCTGGCTGCATTCTCATCATTGTAAATTGTCCTTCAAAAAAGTTTCTCAAAATCACAGTTGAATGTACCATCTGTTTTCTGCTGGGAGACCCATACAGTTGCTCATGAACATCAATGAAAATTCACGATGCCAGCTAGGAGGGTACAGGAATTCAGACACCCTGAGCTCCGAGGCACATTAAGGCCCACTTCCAAAACTGCTGGCCTCCAGACACTCCCACCCACATCTCTAGGTTTGTTCAACAAGGCCCCATCTCCCTCACTTGAGTGAAGGTTTGATTTTGCCTCGAAAATAAATAATTTGGATAGTTCATTTACTATAACAGAATTCCCCAATCTGGAAGTGCTGGAGAACGAAACTGATATGTAAAGATTTGGTTTGACAGTCGTGCATCACTTAACGACAGGGATGCATTCCAAGAAATGTGTTGTTAGATGATTTTGTCATTGTGCAAACATCATAGACCTAGATGGTACACAGACCTAGATGGCAGAGCCTACTACATACATAGGCTAGAGGGTAGACCCCATCACTCCCATGCTACAAACTTGGACAGCATATTACTGAACTGAATACTGTAGACAATTGGAACACAATAGTAAGTATTTGTGTATCTAAACATCTAAACAGAGAAACAGTACACTAAAATACAGTATAAAAGATTAAACAATGGTATACCTATAAAGGGCACTTACCATGAATGGAGCTTGCAAGACTGGAAGTTGCTCTGGGTGAGTGAGTGAGTGAGTGGTGAGTGAATGGGAAGGCCTGGGACATCACTGTACACTACAGTAGACTTTATAAATGCTGTACACTTTGGCTACACTAAATTTAGAAAAAAAAAATTTCTTTTCTCAGTAATAAATTAGCCTTAGCATACTATAACATTTTTACGTTATACACTTTTTAATGTTTTTAACTTTTTGATTCTCTTGTAATAACACTTAGCTTAAAACACACATGTTATATAGCTGTACAAAAATGTTTTCTTCATGTCCTTATTCTATAAGTTTTTTTCTATGAAAAAATTTTTAAACATACGTGTGCATGTGTCTTTGTAGTGGAATGATATATAATCCTTTGAGTATATACCCAGTAATGGGATTGCTGGGTCAAATGGTATTTCTAATTCTAGATCCTTGAGGAATCACCACACTGTCTTCCACAATGGTTGAACTAATTGACACTCCCAACAACAGTGTAAAAGTGTTCCTGTTTCTTCACATCCTCTCCAGCATCTGTTGTTTCCTGACTTTTTAATGATCGCCATTCTAACTGGCGTGAGATGGTATCTCTTCGTGGTTTTGATTTGCATTTCTCTGATGACCAGTGATAATGAGCTTTTTTTCATATGTTTGTTGGCCGCATAAATGTCTTCTTTTGAAAAGTGTCTGTTCATATCCTTCACTCACTTTGTGATGGGGTATGTTTATTGCAGCACTATTCACAATAGCAAAGACTTGGAACCAACCCAAATGCCCATCAATGTTAGACTGGATAAAGAAAATGTGGCACATATACACCATGGAATACTATGCAGCCATTAAAAAGAATGAGTTCATGTCCTTTGCAGGGACATGGATAAAGCTGGAAACCATCATTCTCAGCAAACTAACACAGGAACAGAAAACCAAACACCACCTGTTCTTACTCATAAGTGGGAGTTGCACAATGAGAACATATGGCCACAGGGAGGGGAACATCACACACCGGGGCCAGTCGGGGGGTTGGGGGCAAGGGGAGGGATAGCATTAGGAGAAATACCTAATGTAGATGACAGGTTGATGGGTGCAGGAAACCACCATGGCACATGTATACCTATGTAACAAACCTGCATGTTCTGCACGTGTATCCCAGAACTTAAAGTATAATTTAAAAAAATAAAAAAGATAAAATTTTTAATTTGTTTTTTACTTTTTAAACTTTTGTTAAAAACTAAGACATAAACACACATATTACCCTGGGCTTACACAGGTTCAGGATCATCAATATCACTGTCTTCTACCTTCATATCTTGTTGCACTGGAAGGTCTTCAGGGGCACAAACAGGCATGGAGCTGTCATCTCCTATGATAACAATGCCTTCTTCTGGAATCCCTCCTGAAGGACCTGCCTGAGGCTATTTTACCCAACTTTTTTAAAAATATAAGTGGGAGGAGTACAGTCTAAAATAATTATTAAAAATATAGTAAATACATAAACTAGTGATTGTTTGTTATTATCAAGTATTACGTACTTGATAATCATGTGTTATACTTTTATACAGTGGGCAGCACCGTAGATTTTTTACACCAGCATCACCACAAACACGCAATGCATTGCACTATGACATTACCACCACTATGACATCTGTCACTAGGTGACAGGAATTTTTCAGTTTCTTTATAATCTTATGGGACCACAGTTACATTAATATATGTGGTCCATCATTGACTGAAACATTGTTAGGTAGCACACGATTAGATTTAAATGTAGACTGGTAATACGTTACTCATGCTCAGGACTGCCTACTCTGCCTTAATCATCTCTGGAAATAAGATAGTAGGATGAAAGATAGTAAGGTGTAACTGAAATAATTCCTTTTTTTACTGTGTTTTAGCTACATTATGTGTTAAGCAGACTTTGGTCAGTTGATTTTGTATTCCAGCCATTTTCAATAACATTATTTATTGCAAAAATGTGTTCTTTGTTCCAAACAACTGACTTGTACTCTTGTTACAGAATTTCTCTTGTACCACAATTATTTGTTTATATGTCCATAGTAGTATACTTGTGCTCACAAGCAAGATCTTTTATTTGTCACTTTATCTCCAAAATATAATCTTGTGGTATATAGGCAATATAAGCATTTATTAAATGGTTGAAAGAATGAATAAACAACAATGAAGCTTGAAATGTTAACTCATTTATAAATTGAGGACTATCTGAAACTATTGCTGCCCCTTGGGTGGCACAGAGAATAATGCCATCAGATTCTTCTCTCCTTACTATAAACGCCCTGTCCCTCATCTCTTTCCAGGCTGTTTCCTACCTATTACACAGTGAAATGCCTTTGAAACTGATTAGCAGCCTGTGAAATTACCCAGAAATTCTGTGCTAAGCTGTTCTTTCCTGTCTTATGGTTTGCATACTTCCTTTCACCAATATAAATATAAGTTGCAGTGTACAAATCCTCGCCTATGAGCATAGGAGTCACAATATATCCCCACTACTCTTCAAATTTGCATATCTGCACAGGAGAATTAACAGTTGCTGCAGCACAGAGAAATTATTTGTGACCGTCTTTTGCCTGTCTCTACTTATTTATTATATAGCAAATTGATGACTCAGTGACAAACAGGCATTTTAAGCCCCCAAGCAAACTTTCCAAATGGTTCTCCTTATCCCTTGGTACGTAGGGTTACTCTTATAGTACTTTTTCTTATGAAAGGAGAAAATGGAGTCTACTTCTTTCCTGAATTTTGTGTGTTTCCTACAAGCAGAAGCATCAGAGTCATTAACCCTCTGCAGGCTGAACAATCTATATACACCATTTCCCACTCCTTTGGTTTGTAGAGTTCAGCAGAAGGGGATTTATATGCCATGTTTGGTAGAGTCACAGAGAATTCTAGCAATTCTCTGGAGCTATTCCTTTTTTTTTTTTTTTTTTTTTTTTGAGATGGAGTCTGGCTCTGTTGCCCAGGCTGGAGTGCAGTGGCGCGATCTCGGCTCACTGCAAGCTCTGCCTCCCAGGTTCACGCCATTCTCCTGCCTCAGCCTCCCCAGTAGCTGGGAATACAGGCACCCACCACCATGCCCAGCTAATTTTTTTGTATTTTTAGTAGAGACAGGGTTTCGCCATGTTAGCCAGGATGGTCTCAATCTTCTGACCTCATGATCCACCCACCTCGGCCTCCTAAAGTGCTGGGATTACAGGCGTGAGTCACAGAGCCCAGCCGCACTGTGGAGCTATTCTTTGTTGAACTGGAAGTACTTTCAAATTATTACTAGTCTTAACTAAATTGTAAAATATCTGTGGCTTTACCCAATAGGAGTTTATTTCTACTCATTTAACAGACCAAATGAAGTTTTTTTCCCCGGTTAGATGGGCAGATTTCCTCTAGTGGTGATTCAGGAACCCAGTCTCCTTCCATATTGTGTCTCTTCCATCTAGTAGGGCCTCAGAGCCCTTAGAAACCAGCAACCAACTGGAGGAGAGCATGGAGAGTGCCACATGGGAGGCTGTAATTGATCTGGCCTGCTCACATTTCATTAGGGAGCGCTCAACCATATAGTTGCATCTAAATTCAAGGAGGCTGGGAAATGTGGATCCTGGCTGGGCGGCTACTTCTTAGTAACAATTATACACTGGGAAAGAAGAACACAAGTGCTGGCCGGGTGCAGTGGCTCACGCCTGTAATCCCAGCACTTTGGGAGGCCGAGGCGGGCAGATCGTTTGAGGTCAGGAGTTTGAGACTGTCCTGGCTAACATGGTGAAATCCCGTTTCTACTAAAAATACAAAAAAAAAAAAAAAATTAGCCAGGCGTGGTGGCGCACACCTGCAATACCAGCTACTTGGGAGGCTGAGGCAGGAGAATCGCTTGAACCCAGGAGGCGGAAGTTGCACTGAGCCAAGATCGCGCCATTGCACTCCAGCTTGGGTAACAAGAGCGAAATTCCGTCTCAAAAAAATAAAAAAATAAAAACAGAAGAAGAACACAAATGCTTCTTTGAGTAGCTAGCTGACTCAGCCCCAGGAAATATGGGTACAGGGAATATAATCCCAAATAGAATTCTTTTGTGACTTAGCATGAGACAAGAGGCAGGAATTAAATCTGAAACAAAGAATATAAGGTATCTTCAGACTTCATCCCTTTGGTGTGGACAAGTTTTGATGTTAGTGTTGTTCTCTCTCATTTGAGTAGGAAGCCCAGATGTTCCTCCTCCTAAGGTGTAGAAGATCTATATTGGAAATACTAGTTGTTATCTTACCATCACCACACTTCCTCCTTAGAGAACTAGCCACTCCTCTCTCCTCTTTCTGATAAAGTCTGATAATGTAGACTCCACTGAGTGGTAATGGGCCCCCTGTCTTGCTCCTTCTACTCCTGGTCACAGTTGGATATGACAAGTTTAGACACTAGCCCAAGCTAAGACAATCAGATACTCTCTCCCTGAAATGAGGAATTAGGATTCAACAATATTTAGTTTGTCTCATTTGAGTGCTTAAACTTTCGGGTGAGTTAAAGCTAAAGCTGGCCATCTGTATTTCAACCTATGTCGCAGATACTCAGAAAGTTAATCTGGGGGAGAGGATAGGAGGCCGAGGTGGGTGGATCACCTGAGGTCAGGAGTTTGAGACCTGCCTGGCCAACATGGCGAAATCCTGTCTCTACTAAAAATACAAAAAAATTAGTGTGGCATGGTGGCGGGCGCCTGTAGTTCGAGCTACTCTGGAGGCTGAGGCGGGATAATTGTTTGAACCCAAGAGGCAGAGGTTGCAGTGAGCCGAGATCGCGCCACTGCACTCCGGCCTTGGAGACACAGCGAGACTCCACCTCAAACAAACAAACAAACAAGCAAAGAAAATCCTATATACAAATGAAAAGGAACAAACTGAGGCTACACAGAGGATTATGTGTCAACCTTAAAAACACAATGTTGAATGACAGAAACAAAACACAAAGGAATTAGATACGATTATTCCGTTTTAAAAGTTCTAAAATAAACAAAAGTAAATCATATTATTTAGAGATGCACAGACAGAGGATAAAATTGCAAAGAAAAGCCAGCAACTGATGCCTTAAAATTAAGATAATTGGTATTTCTGGGGTGAGAGAGGGAATATGACCACAAAGAGGCATGTGGTAGCCTTCTGGGTTATGCAATGTTCTTTTCCTTTTCTTTCTTTTTTTTTTGAGACGGAGTCATGCTCTGTTGCCCAGGCTGGAGTGCAGTGGCACAATCTCGGCTCACTACAAGCTCCACCTCCCGGGTTCATGCCATTCTCCTGCCTCAGCCTCCCCAGTAGCTGGGACTGTAGGCACCTGTCACCACACCCGGCTAATTTTTTTTATATTTTTAGTAGAAACGGGGTTTCACCATGTTAGCCAGGATGTTCTCAGTCTCCTGACCTTGTGATCCACCTGCCTCAGCCTCCCAAAGTGCTGGGATTACAGACATGAGCCACTGCCCCCGGCCGACAATGTTCTTTTTCTTGACCTGGTTGATAGTTTGATTAGTGTTCCCTTTAAAATTGGTCATTACACTCTATAGTTATGAATGGCACATAAATGTGCTTATTGTATTCATATTCTATTTCTCAATTTTTTAAAAAGCTCTTGCCATTCCCAAAACAGGGTGCATTTCCCCTGCCTGGATTCTTTTCTTCATGTAAGCTGTTAAATATCTATTTATAAAAAAAGAAAGAGAAAGAGAGAGAAAGAAAGAGAAAGAAAGGAAAGAAAGAAAGAAGAAAGAAAGAAAGAGAAAGAAAGGAAAGAAAGAATGTTTATGTTTGCCTTTTATTGCTGGGTTTCTCCACTTGGCCTATTATGGCCCAATGCTGTAATAACATATTTTTTGGAATTTTAATTTCTTTAGACTTAGGGAGTACAAGTGGTTTTGTTACATGGATATATTGTGTAGTGTTGAAAGCTAAGCTTTTAGTGTACCCATCACTGAAATAGTGAGCATTGTATCCAATAGGTTATTTTTCAACACTCAGTTTTCTCCCACCTTCCAACTTTTTTGAGTTTCCAATGTCTGTTATTCCACTCTGTATGTCCAGGTGTACCTATTTTTCAGTTCTCACTTACGAGTGAGAATATACAGTACTTGATTTTTTTGTTTCTGAGTTGTTTCACTTAGGATAATGGCCTCCAGTTCCATCCATGTTGCTGCAAAAGTATGACTTAACTCTTTTTCATGGTTGAGTAGTATCCCATGGTGTGTGTGTGTATATATATATGTGTGTGTGTGTGTGTGTGTGTGTGTATCACATTTTCTTTATCTGATCATCCATCCATTGATGGACACAGTTTACTTAATCACTTCGCTATTGTGAATAGTGCTATGATAAACATGAGTGCAGGTGTCTTTTTGATATAATGATTTCTTTGAGTAGATACCTAGTAGTGGGATTGCTGATTCAAATGGTAGTTCTATTTTCAGTTCTTTGAGAAATCCCCATTCTATTTTCCAGAAATGTACTTTTTAGAAAGAAGTGAAATGTACTAATTAACATTCGATTTTGGTATATTGTAGGTCCTTAATGTAATTTCTAGGGAAACATTAAAATAAAAGAAAGTGATAGTTGAGAGGAAAATGAAATAATATAGAAAATAAAATTAATGAAGTAAATAAGAAAAAAGAAAATAACACGGGTGAGAATCTTACATTTTTCTTTAAGATTCTAATGAATCCTCCTTTCTCAATGACCTTTTCCTCTTTATTTCCAGACAGCAGTAAACGTTGCATCCTTTACTACCCAAATGATTTGGCAAATGTCTCTGCTGTAACCTTCACCATGGTGTGTGTTATTATGCATTTACACACACACACACACATGCACATGCGTGTACTCACCTAGATCTGTGCTGCCTAAAGTTGTATTCCGTGGCTAGAGGCGCTAGCCATGTGTGCCCTTGAGTACTTGAAATGAATACTAGTCCGCATTGAGATGGGCTGTAAGTGTAAAACACATACTGGATTTTAAAGACCTAATCCCAAAATGATGCAAAATATCTCAATAGTCTATTTTTCTACTGATTTAATGTAATGACATTATTTTTTATATATTGGGTTAAGTAAAATATTGCTTTGTGTTAAATGTGGCTACTAGAAAATTTGAAATTACATATGTGGCTTGCTTATATTTTTATTGTTTCCTCGTTCCTTGAAATGCAGGGACTGTATTTTATCTATTTTTTATATTTTTGTATTTTTTTTTATATTTGGCATTGTATTCGGGGTGATACAAATTATTTGTTTCATGAAGGAGTGAGCAAGACAATGATTATTAAGATTACTATTGACCAGGGCTCAAATCTCACTGCATACAATGAATAAATCTCAAAATAACAGTGGTTTGAATAATTTAGAAGTTTATTTCTCACAAGAAAGAAGTTCAGAGAGGCAACTGAGGGCTGTAGGGTGGTTCCATACATCTGTGAAGGCCATAGGCTCTTTCCAGCTTTCTGCACCTCTATCTCCGATTTTCAGATATGATCATCAGACACAGAATTGCAAATGATGCCAAAATAAACTACAAATAAATATGCATTTACCACCATTATAATACGTGTTAGTGCAAAACCTTCTGTGGAGGATCATAGACAGTGTCCAGATATGTTGTGTTTGAAATATTTATATACAGAGGGAAAGATTTTAACCTAGGTCACTAAAGTAATGTGTAGTTAGCATGTCTTGTAGTTTCTCCTTCAGATATCAGATGTTTTTAGTAAGCTTTTGCCAACGGCTGGATCAGAGGCAGGCCTGAAATCTCTGAGGAGTGCCTGAAGAGTCTATGTTTTGTGTTGTTGATTAAAGAGAGAGCCATATGCTTTCAAGAACAGGTGTGCAGGTGGCAAAGCCTACATTCTGTTGTGCAAATTTAGTATCCTGACTTGTATACTAGCCCAGATGGGGGCTATCCTATTTGTGCACAGCAGGGTAGGTTTAAGGGGGAACTAATGTCTTTCAACCCAGTTTAAAATATCCATTTCAAGAACAGAGAAAAACAGAGATAGCAGGGTATCTGTGCAAAGCCAAATTTTACTGAAAAAAAAAGAGCTTTGAATTAATTCAAGCAGTTGAAGAAGAATTTGGTGGAAAACCTTGCCCAAAGGGTGAATGAGAGTTCTGGACTGCAAAAGGGCAGGTGAAACAATTTGGCTGTTTCAACCATAAAATAATCTAAGCAGAGCCTGGGTAGAAAAAGGATTCTTAGAAAGGTGGACCCAAATGAATAAGCTGCAAAATATATTCTTTTTTTTTTTTTTTTTTTTTAGATGGAGTCTTGCTCTGTCACCCAGGCTGGAGTGCAGTGGTGCAATCTCGGCTCACTGCAACCTCCACCTCATGGGTTCAAGCAATCCTCCTGCCTCAGCCTCCCAAGTAGCTGAAACTACAGGCGTGCACCACCACACCCAGCTAATTTTTGTATTTTTAGTAGAGACAGTTTTCACTATATTACCCAGGCTGATCCCAAACTCCTGACCTCAAGTGATCCCCTCTCCTCAGCCTCCCAAAGTGCTGAGATTACAGGCATGAGCCACTGTGCCCGGCCTATATTCTGAGATTCTGAATATGTCAACTTGGGCTAAAAATTTTCTGTTTTAATTTTGGAGACCATCTATGGTGAATATAGTTTTTGTTTAGTTAACGCATATTACTCTAGATAGCAAATTTCACTCATGCTATAGTTGGATGTGTGATATAAACTCCATTCTTTTTGTTTTGTTTTGTTTTCTGATTTTTCCCCACACCTCCTCCCATTAATTTTGGCCTGGTTGGAAAAGGTAGAAGAAACAGGAACGTCTCTCTACTTCGAAAATCTCTATGAACTAGGTCTTTCAAGCTTGGCCATTGATAGGCTAAAGGGCAAGAAAGCATTAGGGGACTCTTCTCTCAAGATAATAGCTTGGATTGCTTGGTTTATACATGGCTGCATAACCCCTTTGAGTGTCAGAAGCTGAATATTAGTTCAGTATTACTTTTTTAAGTTCTTTTATAATATATTATACTATTTCTTTATGGAGGCAAAGTGAAGGTTTATTTGGTAAGTCAAATGAAGACATTGCATTGAACTTCTAAAAAAACGTAACCACCCTTTCTGCAATTCTGTCAGAAGGCTACATTCACCTACATGATTGCAGCAGTTCTGTTGATGTTTGCACAATCTTGTATGTCTAGGAGACTGTAAGTCTCCCAAGAGCAGCAATCATGTTTGTTGCTTCCCACTGTACACTAAGCTCCTAGGATACTACTTAAAAGACTCAGTAACCAACTGTAAATATTTTTGAATGAAAAAATAAACCATGAAAAATCTGGAATCTACACCCAGATGGAACAGATTAATCCAGCAATGACTCATGCTCATTTAAGTCCAAGAAACTTTGTCTTTCATAATGTTAAGAAGAGAGCTGATGTAGACCATTAAAGAGAAGAATAGTAAACCAATGAATATTTAATTTGTGGCAGATGCATAACGTTCCAGTTTAAATGTGGGGTGGATTGCAATTTGAACTACATCTGAGGAGAAAATTAGGGCAAATAATTTGGCAAAAATTGGAAGCCATCAATAAAATGATATAGAACTTAATAAACACACACACACATACAACTAGGGAAATCAGAATAAGATCAGTAGATCATATCAGTTTTGCTATCAGTTTTGCCAGTGTTACCACTGGGGGAAACTGGGCAAAGTGTACCAGGAATCTCTATATTATTTCTTACAACTGCATGAGAATCTACAGTCATCTCAATAAAATTCCAATAAAAGCAAAAAACAGATAAATAAATAAATATATATAAAAACATAGACAAAATATAGATTCCTTGTATACTTTTCCCAATGTGATGTCCCCAATTTGATGACCCTGCAGTTTTGATGAGTACTGTCACAATTATTATGTGTATATATAGTCACAATTATATATACATAATTATATATATATGGAAGAAAATTTCTGCAAACTATGCAGCTGAAAAAGGTCTAATATCCAGCATCTATAAGAAGCAAACACATTTACAAGAAAAAAAAAACAACCCCATTAAAAAGTGGGCAAAGGACATGAACAGACACTTTGCAAAAGAAGACATATATGCGGCCAACAATCATATGAAAAAAGTTCAGTATCACTGATCATTAGAGAAATGCAAATCAAAACCACAATGAGATACCATTTCACACTGGTCAGAATGGCTATTATTAAAAAGTTAAAAAATAACACATGTTGGCAAGGTTGTGGAGAAAAAGGAAAGCTTATATACTGTTGTGGGAGTGTAAATTGGTTTAACCATTGTGGAAGACAGTGTGTCAATTCCTCAAAGTCCTAGAGACAGAAATACCATTTGACCCAGCAATCCCATTACTGTGTAGATGCTCAAAGGAACATAAATCATTCTATTATAAGGACACATGCATGTGTCAGTTCATTGCAGCACTATTCACAATAGCAAAGGCATGGAATCAATCTAAATGTCCATCAGTGATAGACTGGATAAAGAAAATGTGGTACATACACACCATGGAATACTATGCAGCCATAAAAAAGAACAAGATCATGTCCTGTGCAGGGACATGGATGGAGTTAGAGGCCATTATCCTTAGCAAACTAATGCAAGAACAGAAAACCAAATACCACATGTTCTCACTTATAAGTGGGAGCTGAATGATGAGAACACATGTTTACATAGAGGGGAACAACACACACTGGTGCCTTTTGGAGGGAGGAGGATAGGAGGAAGGAGAGGGTCAGGAAGAATAACTAATGGGTACTAGGCTTAATACCTGGGTGATGAAATAATCTGTACAACAAGACCCCATGACACAAGTTTACCTATGTAACAAACCTGCACATGTACCCTGAACTTAAAAGATTTTTAAAAAAGAAAATCTGATACTTCTATTATCCTTGTTGCAGAAGTCACACCAGAGACATCTTCACCTCTCCAGTTACTGTTGGCCCTGACAATTAAACTTTATGCTTACCCTTGAGGTCTATATCACACAGTTTTATCAAACTGTATTTTTTTCTTTTTAATCTTGCCAATATTTTTTTCTTTTTAATCTTGCCAATATTTTTTTTTTTACTTTTTCTTATTGAAAGTTTTTATCAATATAAAATATAGGATGGTCTGTTTATCCAAAGAGGACAGTTAAGATGGATTTCAGTTTATTTACAATTTTTGGTTAGGTCGATTGAGGTTGATGTCTTGAAAGCATACTTTAAATCCTTTGATCATCTCTTGTTATATTATTAGCTTTCTTATCTCATAATCCTCCATATGTAGTTTTATGTGTGATCAGATTCATTCATTTTTAGAATATCATTTTGTTGCAATAAGAATGTTAATTATAACATGAAACATTTTTTGATCTGATTGCATAACAAAATCAATTGTCCATGTTATGTTTTAAGGTTGCCCTTATGTGTATTTAACTTTTATACATCGTCAGCAATATTATAGCTGTAATTTTATTTTCTTTTCTTATTTCATTGTATATATTTATTGCATACATTGTGATATTCTGATATACGTATACATTTGTGGAATGATTAACTCATAGCTATAATTTTAAATTCTACATTTTTGCTTAGCATTATACCATGAATATTTTTCCATTTTTATTTCACACATTCATTCATTCATCTTTTATTCACTCAATTAACATTTTAAAGTTATTAGTAAGTGCTTGAGGGTAGGTTCAAGGGGGAACTAATGTCTTTCAACCCAGTTTAAAATATCCATTTTAAGTCCGGGCTTGGTGGCTCACACCTGTAATTCTAGCCCTTTGGGAGGCCAAAGTAGGAGGCTCACTGGAGCCCAAGAGTTCAAGACCAGCCTGGACAACACAGTGGAACCCTCTTTCTGCAAAAAGAAATGCAAAAATTAGCCAGGCATGGTGGTGTGTGCCAGTAGTCCTAGCTACTTGGGAGGCTGAGGTGGGAGGATCACCTGAGCCCAGGAGGCGGAAGTTGCAGTGAGCTGAGATTGTGCCACGGCTCTCCTATCTAACCTGGGTGACAGAGGAAGATCCTGCCCCCCACCCCCAAAAAAAAGAATCCATTTCAAGAATGGAGAAAAACTAAAAGTGAAGATTACTTAGTAGTCAGTAATATTGCTCCTTAGCTAGAGATGTAAGCAAAGTTTATAATAAACTCACTCAAAATACCATTGACAAGTCATCCCGATACTCATTTAGTCCTTATTGATTCATGCAGACACCCATGGTAAAATGACGGATAGGAATATATCTTCCTGTTCTTATTTTTTTGTGGATGAAATCTTAACAGAACCATTGCCAAACCTGTCATTCAATGTTCCTCCAAGTGTTCAGTAAGCTAACATATGCTGAAAACTGTCAAAGTGATTCCAAACATTAAGGGAATCTGTGCGCCTCTTAGTAGTAGGATTTATATGTGCCGATGGACCAGGGTGGTCCCAACAGGAAGCTGGGCAAGAATTAGGAGGAGCACATTCTTGCTATCTGAATGAAAGATATCTTGTTCACTGATATTCCACAAGCTGACCCTCTAATGACAGTAAAAATCAACCCAGCCAGAGCCTTTGCTTCTACTAGAATTCCTCTACCCTGAAGCTAGAGAAGAATATAAAGAAGAATAAAAAATTAGGATAAGGAAGAATTTTCTGAAATATGGAGCATTCTGTAAATGGGCGATGTTAAAGTACAGAAGAACATCATGCAGTCAGAATGTTTGTATTTGCTCTCCCCCTTTGCCTCGTTTAAGGAAAAGATGAGTTGTCACCAGAAGACACATTCGTAGACACTCCCAGTGTCAGAAAGAAAGGCAATGTTTCTCTTTGAGGACACGGCCTTAAACAACTCTATCATTGCTGACCTGAAGCTGGTCAAGTCTATGTTATCAGGGCCAAGCACGGCAGTGATGGGGAGGATTTGGAGTCCTATCAGTCCATCTGAGAAGGAAGAGGCTTGCAAGGCAGGTGAATCAGATGAGGAACAGGCTACTGTTCTGTGACTGCTGAGAAAGAGATTGGCTGAGAGTTGGGGTTAAGCTTCCTGGGGAGAGATGAGCAGATGTGCAATTTGCTGCAGAGTTCTGATGAAAATGCTTTCACACAAGATTCCACCTCATGAGCAGAATCTCGGTGAAAGCCTTGACCCTTTTATTCAGTTCTCTTTCCAGCTGTGTGATAGCCTTTTCGTCCTTCTCAAGAAGACACACAGAAGACTTTAACCTCTTTCTTACCTGGCTCCTTGGCTCAGTTTTCTTGGGAAGTGAGCCTAGCCTTATTTGGATGTGAATTCTGCAGTCCCCTGAGGGATGCAGAATTCTGTTCAGGTTCTGGTTGTGAAAAGAAGTTATGTGTCTTTTGTAAAGAGGGGCATTCCTGAGAAGCCTTGTCTACTCTGAAAGATGCTATGGGGCTGACCACATTCCTAGGCAATTTTTCGATGCTTTACATGGTGAAAGAAGCAAGTAGGGAAGTTAGTATACAAGACTTTTGAAGTCTGGGGTTTGGAAAAAGGGATTCAATTGACACAGATTTTTGTTTCAAAGGCTGGCAGTTGTTAAAGGGATTCTAATAGCTTTGTGAACTACCCTCTCTTGTTTCTCTGAGACTGAAGACCACAGATTTGTTTCTAAAATAAAATCCATGGAATGCTCATATTCATGAGTGCTTTCTGAGTGGGAATTCTCATATATTTCTTTCTCAATCCATGACATGGGCCTACTGGGAAACATGAATGATGCCAAAAAACTATATATATATATATACACACACTCTCATATGCATTTTGAGTTTCAGTGTATATTTTCTTCAGGTAAGGGCTGAGACGCCTAAGTTATAAAAGCAATATTTTGCCAAGAGCTCATCTGAGCGACCTTTGCAGCTGGGCACTTGTTCTCCTTGTGGAATTTTTTTGGTGTATAATTTTTCTTTCCAGGAGCTGTGAGTTTAGATGTAGCAGTATTAACCTTCCCTAGGGGACTATCTTTATGATCAAGGGGATCTTTTAGATCTGTTGTGAAAGACCTGACTATCTGGAGCTGCCACAACAACCAAACAAGTCCTGTATTCACTAACACAGCATAAGCAAGTTCTGTTAGATTTAAAATAAATAATCAAACAAACAAACAAATAACCTGTAAAGGACAGGTTTAAGCTGAAAGTGGAAGTCTTGGGCCAAGGTGTCCAGTGGAGATCTCTGATGAAACTGGTGCTTTAGCTAATAGACCTGATTAAAAGCTAGAATGTAATAAACCTCAAGGTAAAGGTAAGTTACAGCCTGGAGTGAGGTAGAGGCATGGGCAGCTGATCCGGCTAATCTCTCTGTCAGGGCCAGCTACATTAAAAATTTGGATCATGCAAATAGGCATTTTTTTCCTTCTCATTGAAACCATCATTCCCTTCCCCTCTACTCCACAGGAGCATGAAGTGGTTTATTTTGACTTTCTTTATAGACTCAAGGTTTTGAAGTGAACATTTATTGATGTTGCTTCCAACAAAATGTCTTTCATTTTTGTTAAACAATATGCCTAAAATCTGTGATGTCCCAAGTAATAAATTTGTACTTTACATCTTTACAATATGCTAAACATGCAGTTAAGAATGAGACCAACTTCTCAAGATCCATTAGAGGCTTCATGAATTGCTTGAATTAAACTAGACGCCAAATTCAGACATTAAAACAAAACAAATCCTCAGAAAATTCACATCTAGGATTCTCAAATCTTCATGAAGCTGAAATGGTTATTTGTCATATTTTTTTCTGATTATAAGAGCATTATGTCTTTATTGTAAATAATTTAGAAATGTAGAAAAGGATAAAAAAGAAAGTAAAATTCAATCCAAATCCATTTACAATCACACCAAAAAGAATAAAATACTTAGGAATAAATTTAACAAAAGAAGTATAAGATGTATGTACTGAAAGCTATAAAACTTTGTGAAATAAATTAATGGAGATCTAACTAAATTAAAAAGGCACCCCCTGTTCATGGGAAATAGTAATACCCCCCATGTTGATTTACAGATTCAGTGTAATCTCTGACAGAATACAAGCTGCCTTTTGGGGGGCAGAAACTAGAAATTCAAGAGACCTAGAATAGCCAAAGCCATCTTGAAAAAGAACGAAGTTAAAGAGCTCACATTTTCTAGTTTCAAGACTTGCTACAAAGCTACAATAATCAAGACAGTGAAGTGCTGGTATAAGGCTGGACCTATAGATCAATGGAATAGAATTGAGAGTACAGAATTATAAACCCTTACATTTATGTTCAACTAATTTTCAACAAGGCTCCCAAGACCATTCAATGGAGAAAGAACAGTCTTTTTAACTATGGTGCTTAGATGACCAAAGAGCCACAAGAAAAGAATGTAATGGGACCTCTGATGCAAATAATGTGCAAAAATTAACTCAAAATGGATCACAGACCTAATTATAAGAGCTAAAACTCTAAAACTGCTTGAAGAAAACATAGGTCATAAATCATGACCTTCGTTAGGCAATAGCTTCTAAGATATGATACTCAAACCACAAGCAACAAAAGAAATACAACTGGACTTAATAAAAATTAAAAACGTTTGCACGTCAAAGGACACTATCAAGAAAGTGAAGAGACAACTCACAAAATAGAAGAAAGTACTTGCAAATCATATATCTGATAAGAGATGTGAATCTAGAATATATAAATAACTCTTACAACTCTATAATAAAAAGACAAATTACCTAATTGAAAAATAGGCAAAGGATCTGAATAGACATTTGTCCTAAGAAGAAATACAAATGGCTAATAAACATATGAAAAAGAGCTCATTAGTTATCAGGGAAATGTAAATCAAAACCACAATGAGATGCCACTTCATATCCACTAGGATGACTAAAGTCAAAATGACAATAACAGATGTCAGAAAGGATATGGAGAAATTGGAATCCTAATACACCACTGGTAGGATTGTAAAATAGTGTAGTGACTTTTGAACACAGTTCCTTAAACTCCTTAAACTTAACATAGTTCATTAAACTTAACATAGAGTTATTATATGATTCAGCAATTCCACTCCTGGGTATACCCAAGAAAATTGAAAGCATATGTCCACGTAAAAACTTGTACATGAATGCTCATAGCAGCATTATTTAAATGGTCCAAAAGTGGAATAGCAAAAATATCTATCAACTGATGAATAGACAAACAAAATGTGGTATAGCAGGTAATCAGATGTTATTTTACAACAGAAAGGACCAAAATTCTGTAACGTAGATTAACCTTGAAAACATTATGCTACCAGAAAGAAGCCAGTCACAAAAGGTCATATGTTGTATGATTTTATCTATGTGAAATGCCAGAATAGGCAAATTATAAAGATGGAAAGTAGATTAGTGATTGCTGGGGGCTAGGTTTAGGAAGGAATGGGGAATTTCTGATAAGGGATACAGAGTTTGTTTTGGGTTGATGAAAATTAGATATTGTTGATGGTGTGCAACTCTGTAAATACACTAAAAACACTGAATTTTATCCTTTAAAAAGGTGAATTTTCTGGTATGTGCATTTTTTCCACAAGAGAAAGAGCACATAACTTTTAATATTGACATGCATTGGGGTCAAAGAAAAGTTGGTTAGAATTGAAGAGGTCAGACGCAGGGGCTTATGTACTCTAAAATAAGGGAAAGGGCTTGGACTTAAGGGAGGCCATTGTTTGAGATGATCAAACCAGAATGGTGTTTCTGGAGTGACGTGCCATATAATCTATCTTTAAAATGTGCCAGTTTTCCAAAAAACAGGAGATTCACAGCAACCAATCAGAAAGCAGTGCCTAGGCCAGCATAAGGAACTCCCTTCTGTGTTATTGCTATAAGGAAATTAACTTTGCAATGATTCTAGAAAAAGGCAATTATATGTGTATACTAAATTCTTTGTAATTGTGTTCATTTTCATCAGGCTTCAATTGTCCAGGAGGTATGAAACATACAGGTGAATGGAAAATAGGAGCCATTTTATGGAAGTCTTTATGCATGCTCATGTTGGTGTCGACTATGTATTCAAGGACAACGGTAGTAGCCCTTCTCTCACTGGTATAAGGGAGACTACTTCCTCAAAGGGCAACCCACACCTTACTTTTAAGCAGATAAAACCTAAAATGGGGTAGATAACTTTTTCTGTATCTGTTGAGTCTCAATTGCCTGTAGCCCAAGATAATCCTTATGTCAATGTGGCATAATTTGGGGGTGGGCCAACCCCAAGCAAGCTTAGATAGGCTATGGAAACAATGTACCTTAAACAAGTAGACAACAGTTTTACTAACATCACACAAGTTTGATGATTATTATAAATATACTCTGAAAATGTATTGCCAATATCAGCATTGGCTACAAGGTTGCTTTCCTCAAGCAGTGACGATATGTGAATTATATGTCAAAAAAGCTGTTATTTAAAAAGACAAATGAGTTAATTGTCACTTTGAAGTAGAGGTGCTACTTGTAAAACAAACAAACCAACAAACCACAACTCAATCTTATACCATATTACGTAGCACTAACTGTCCTTAACAATACATACATCCAGAACTTTTTCATACACACACACACACACACAGATATCATTTCCACAAAATTGTGATCGAACTGCATTCCGAGCCTTCATTTCTTCAGATGAGAGCATAGCTTTTCCCCCAGGGATACCAAATACTGTTTTAAAGCACAGTTTCTCCAGAAGGTGGGAAGTGTACCACTGGGGATACTCAGGACGATTTTAGCTAACACTTAAACATGTTTAATTTTGATAGTTATCTACTTATGTTAATGTGTATTGAAAAAATATAGTTAGCACCTCAAATTCATGGTGGCATAGATATATCATCACTTAGGACAAGGGTAATGTGGGATTCCATAGTTTAAAAACCGAGTCCATTTAAATAAAAATATTAAGCACATGATAGTAGAGCTGGACACAGGCAGAGCAAAAACCCTGAAGTGGTACTGAAATAACTGGATTTTGAAAAACACTATTACAAAATGCATTCTTGAACCACGGCAAAGGATTTTGTTTCACGGCTACACCATCGCTCCATCTCTACTGATGGGCTACTGGGTTGTTCATGGTTCAGAATTGTCCCTCTGGTGAGTCTCTCCATAGCCCAGGTGGAGCCCTCCTGGTCATGGCTGGCCAGGGGTGGTCACTGAGGATGAGGAAGTAGCCAGCTAAAGCTTTTCTAGTGATCCTCTAAGGGATCCCTTACATAAGTTCAGAAAGTACATTTACCTGACGGAAGTACTTGAGGATATTTAAAAGCTACCTATTCTCACAGTGATGCAAGAGACAAGAGACCAGGAGCCATGGTGGGTTAAACCACTTACTTTCTCCTCTGTTCTCCTCGCCCCCATGCTCTGCTCTCTCCAGGATTCATGACACATGGGTCCTGGAACAGAGACCAGGAGAACTTGGGACTCTTCCCACAGGACACCTCTTGCCCTCCTGGCAACCACTTCCTTGAATCTCCTGCCCATGCTCTTCCAAACACACAGGCTCAGAACAGCGAACCCACTAGGAAAAACCAGCTCTGAGAAGGACAAAATGCCTGATCTGTGTTTGAAACGCAACACCATGTATTTAGAAATAACCTGTTTTCAGGAAATTCAGAACAATCTTCTTAAAGTTATGCTGGAGCTAGCCAATTTCTCTTTTAGGGTCACTTGTTTGTATTAATAGAAATCCATCTGCATAAAGTGACAGTCTATGTTCCTGTTCCCCCGTCTGTCACCAGATGGAGACTTGGTCAATGTGGGATGCTGTCTTTCACGCAGATGCCAGCATATATAAAAAGACAAGTTATTGGTGGAAATTATAAGAGATGGAGATTAGGACCATTCTAAAACAGACTTGGATCTCTGCTTTTGACACAGGAAATGTTGTTTACGCCATTTCAGTGGGATTGCCTAAAATATACCAGTTCCACGCGAAAGATAATTACTTACACTACTTACTAACAGATAATGCATTCTTCTGAGTACGTTTAAAAAAAATAAAAAGGAAATTCTTTCAGTTAACACTGATTTATCCTTTTCACTTACCTTTCTTTGACTATGGAACCTTTTTAAAAAGTGAGCAGGAGAGGGCAGGTCCTTCCAGGAGCATGTTGACTGGAATGCAGCTCTTCCCTTTTTTCTCTCCACTCCCAACCCGGGGCTCTCGGCTCTGCCAAGTCAAACAACTACTGACACCCATGGACAGCTGCATACAAATGGGGCTTGAAGCTCGGGGTAGAGCCCTGGCGGAGAAAGCAAAGAGGATGGTGTACAGATTTCTTCAACATGACCTGGAAAACACTTGGAAAACAGCATTAGCCCCACAGGTTGAGGACCTAAAAGTGGCTGATCTTGGGAAGAGTGTGGAATGTCCTTCCTATTGCATTTTTATATCATAGCCAGAAGTCACTCTGATGTTTGTTTCCTGCATGATCCTGCCCTACAACCAGACCAATCCTGGGCACCTGAGCACAGGCCAATGTGCAGCCCCTCTGTTTACCCAGGCCATTGCCTGGCAGCTGCAGGAGTTTCCTAGGTCATTTTCCAAACTCTTCCATTCTACGGAATTACAGCTCTCTTGTCTAGAGCCCTTATTACCCCTCTGGAATCTTGACAGCTCCTCATTTCCTCTATCCCAACTCATGGCTGGCGTGCAGAGTTGGTTAGGATTACCTTTGTCCATAGAAGCCCGATTACACCAGCTTAGCCAATCAGAAGGCCATTTTTCTCATATAACAGGAGCTCCAGAGAGAGCATCTGTTTATGACTTCGGAAGATGTCTTAGGAGTTCATCAAGAACTGAGGCTTTTCCTAGTTTCTTGTTCTGCCATCTCATTGTGTGATTTTCATCTTTATGATTACAAGACGACTTTTCCACTCCCAGGCCTCAAATCTATTTCCAGGCAGGTTAAAATACAAAGGGCAAAGGGCACAAGCTGGCTAATGATGTCCCTTTTTATTTCATCAAGAAATAATAATTTTTAGAAAGTGTCACCCAAAAAAACCTTTGCTTTTACCCTGGTGACCAATACTAGGTAACATGGCCACCTCTAAAATCGAGAGTCTAAGGAAGTGTTTTTACCTGGGCACTTCGTAGCCCCAAACAAAATTTGGATTCTGTTATAGGGAAGAAGGGAAAATAGATATTGGGTAATGCTGCAACTAGCTGAGGAACACGTCGGACTCCTTGAAATGACGATGCTCCCATATGCTTGACTTCCTGTGTCACTTCCACCTGGCAGCTCCTCGGTGCACTGCTGTTTAGGACTTTCTTGATATTTTGGGTAGCTGGAATACTTCATCCATCTTAACGCTACTGTTGACCTATTGGCTGTAACCCTCAGCAGTCAACCCCATAGCTAGTGAAGTTCTGTGACATTTACTTTTTTTTCCCCAAACAGCTCATTTCAGTCTCATCAAAGCTCATATCTTATGGCCAGGACTGTATGAGTTATGACAATATGGGATCTCAAACAGGGTGGAAAGCAATGAGGATTGCAAAAATTAAGGAAAGAGTTTAATTCATCGAGGTGAGGCAGACACACTGGGAATTAGAATTTGAGTGACAAGTAAAAGTCCCTATCTCTCCTTAGCCCTCCACTCTAACCCCAGAGGCAATTTGTTTGTTTCTGGTATATCTTGCCGGAAACTTTCCAACCCTATACAAAATGTATGGTAGAATTTTTGTAAGTGTGACACAAATGAAAGTATACTAAACATCTGTTCAGTAACTTGATATTTTTCAGTACATAGAGATCTACCTGATTCTGCTTTGTGTTACATTATATAAATGTATCAACATTTCTTAAACTATTCCCCTACTGAGGGGCATTTAACTTGTTTTCGGCTGTTTATCATTACACATAATGCTGCAGGGAACTGCTTTCTACAAAAGACTTTAATCAACTATGTGAGTGTATATGTTGGACAATTCCCCACAAATGAAATAGAAATTCATATTTATTGAAAAGAATGAAATTGGAATTATCCCAGAAAATCTTGGTTGCATAGGCAAAATAATTAAAACTATCTTATGTGGACTTTTCTGGGACTTTCAATAAAAACTTATAAGATTTCTTAGTATTACACTTATGCAAACTGCAGTGTGTAACTGGTGTGGAGATGTGAATAATTCAAAACAGAAAACAAAACAATTTTGCCTTAAAATAGCAGAATTCTAGACTAACAGTGTTGTAGATTTTCTTTCTATGTTTTACTACACTGGAGGATGCCATCCTATTAGGATATTTGGGGGAAAATATTATTTTAATATTAAAAGAAAACTATATATATATAACGGTATATAACTTGAAATTTACATACATTTTTAGATAAACAGGAGCTTTTGAAGAAATCTTATTTTTGTTATCGACTGGTCTATGACCCTGATCTCTTATACATTTATCTCTGCAATTTGTGGTATGTCTGTGTCAAGTTTTCACTGGATGAACAGAAATTTTTCCTTCCACTCCACGTTTGTAAGAATGTGTGTCTGTGTGTGTGCACAGGCAGATTCAAAAGAACACTACAAAGGCAATTATATTGAAGTGCCAAACGGAGGGCTTGTGGAATTGGTAATGTTAACTCTTGTTAGAGTAATGTATTGCTCTGGGTTGAAGTTAGTAAATGTTAAAGTCTAGGGTAATACAATTAGATGTAAGCTTCTGAAGTCGTGGTTTGCTTGCCTCTGACTGATCTTAGGTCAACACAGAGACTAGACTGTAGGATTTTGAAAAAATATATATATTTTTAAAGAATTTAAAAGAAATGATGAACAAAACTTTCTGTCCATATCAAAAGGACTTTCATGATGTCTCCAAGCATTTGTTGAAACCAGAAATGTAGCATTTCATAGGATATTTCCTAAAGCTTTAAATTTTTCTGTCATGCTCAAGGCCTGAGGAATTATAGCGATTTCTTTTACCTGTCCTGGTGTTATGTAAAAAGTAAGCCCTTTACCTTGTTTGTCTTTGTTCCATGTCTCTTTTTATAAAGATGAATGATGACC
This sequence comes from Pongo pygmaeus, assembly GCF_028885625.2. Classification (NCBI taxonomy): domain Eukaryota; kingdom Metazoa; phylum Chordata; class Mammalia; order Primates; family Hominidae; genus Pongo; species Pongo pygmaeus. Next base: position 16,890,409 of record NC_072378.2, read on the forward strand.
TTGTGACTTTTGAACATCAGTGATGGGTTATTTCAGGACTTTTTCCCCCAATAGAGCTGCCTTCTTTTTTTTTTTAACCTTTTATCTATTTTGGAGTTAAGCATTGGCAGCATCACCCTGGCCCTCTTACTTTGGGAATGACTAAGAAAAAAAAATCAACTTCTTAAAAGGATTATCTTTTTCATTCTTGTTTTTCTTTTATACTTAAACCTCTTCATACTTCCCCCAGCTTTTTGTTTCTATTTGCATCGAAAATCTGTTTGACTTGGTGGCCAGTTGACGTGCATTCCATTTCTGTTTCCAGAGTCACAGGCATCGTCAACATCATTTTCACAAATGGGGACACTGAGGCACCGAAAGCAATAAGGGGTTTTGCAGTGTCCTCAACGTGATTTTTGATAGAAATGAAATCAGATGCATAGCTTTTATTTCCAACTATGCTCTTCCCCTTGTTTCATAACTGGCTCCTTCTGAAGTCTCTGGTCCTTCAAGTGATGGGTAACCAGCTGGTGAGGCAGAAGTGGCTGTTGTATTCAGCTATTGACACACAGGAAGAGCTAGCTGAATGTAGAGGTGACCTTCACAACAGCTCCCTATTCTTGGGGGAGGAGATGACCAGCCTCTTCAGTGATGCTAGCCAACCATCCAGCCTCACTCAACCAGACTTTGTTCTTCTGTTCTTTCATTACATCTAGACCTTGTAGTACTGAATTAAAGGAAGCCTGAGCCTCAGATGGAGAGTTGGGAAGACCTGGATTTTAGTCCAGTTCAATTAGCATAAGATTTGGGGCACCCTCTTAACCTCTCAGTTTTCTACTTTGGAAAATAAGAGCTTGATCTTTTATTTTTAAGTTCTCTTCCAGCCGTGTCGAGAGAATACAATGTCTGCCTGTATTCTCTGATTCTTATGAGCATGAGGAAAGGCCAAAGAATTATGAAAAAATAATTCTAAGAAATATCAATGTTCTTTTTGTCTTCTTTGTATCATTTGCTAATTATAGTAAAGACAATTGTTTTATCAGGCTATTTTTTAAAAAAATATGTAAGCAATTCTACTACACTTAATGATGGGTAGTGTTCTAATTGGATTAGAAGGAAAAAAGCTGTCCTTCATTTGGTTCATTAAAAATACTTAGCAACGAGTACGTTTAAGTTACAGTGATAGACCCCATTGGTAACACAAAGATGAGTAACGTACCACCTCTATCCTCAGAAAATATAGAGTATACAGGTGTGTGGCCAACTCTAACAAGACGTGTGAAACGAGTACAATGAGTTCACCTGAAAACTCAGAGAGAGAGAAATTGCTTTCAGTAGGAAGATCTGGGAAGGCTTTATGGAGAAGTTCAGCTCCTGCTACATAGCTGGTATCCAGTAAGTTTTTGTTGCAGATTAAATGGGGCTGTATGTGAACCAGGTCATCTAGGACTAGTAGGAATTAGTCTCCTTGAGTTGAGACAGTTGGAGATGAAGGCAGAGAGAATTGTGTGGACAAAGGTGAGACATTTTGGACACCTACAGAAAAGAGTCAATGGCTAGCCAAATCTGACAGCCCCAGGGGACCTCTCTCATTCAGCTGTGGCCATTTGACCTTTACTTCCAGCTTTATGACAGTCACTTGGACCCTGTATGTTGTGTGCGTGTGTGTGTGTGTGTGTGCACGTGCGCGTGTGTGTCTCAGATCTGACATTCAGGTTAAGCCTTGATTGTTAGCCAGGTCTTTTCTTGTTTCTGAGCCTCACTGCAGTTACAATCTCTAGATTTCTGTGCCATTTGCTGGACCAGAGCTCGCATTTAGTAACCAGCCTCCACTCTAATTTCTCTCAGATATAAAAGTCCTGCCTCATTCTTGGTCTTTCCTCACTTTAAAGACATCGATTCACTGTCTTCTAGCTGCTGAGGCTTCTGCTGACACATTCACATCAGAATCATTGTTCCCCTGTATGTAATGTGTCATTTTTTTCTAGCAGCTTTCAAGATGTTTTTGTTTTAATCTTTGGTTTTCAGCAGATTATGGTGTGTCTGGTGTGGTTTTCTTTGTGTTTATTGTTTATCATCTTTGGGGTTCATGGAGTTGCTTTAGTCTACAAATTTATGTCCTTCTCCAATAGTGGAAGTTTTTGACGCCAATCTATTTTATTTTCTTTCTGAAATTCCAATGACATATATGTTAGGCCTTTTGATATTGTTCCATAGGTTGTTAAGGTTCTATTTTTACTTTATTTTTTTTTCCCTTTCTTTTGAGACAGAGTCTCACTCTGTTGCCTAGGCTGGAGTGCAGTGGCATGATCCTGGCTCACTGCAACCTCTACCTTCCAGGTTCAAGCGATTCTCCTGTCTCAGCCTCCTGGGTAGCTGGGATTACAGGCATGCGCCACCACGCCCGGCTAATTTTTGTATTTTTAGTAGAGACGGGGTTTCACCATGTTGGCCAGGCTGGTCTCGAACTCCTGACATCAGCTGATCTGCCCAACTCGGCTTCCCAAAGTGTTGGGATTACAGGCATGAGCCACCGTGCCCAGCCTCTCTGTTGTTTAGACTGGGTAATTTTTTACTGATCTATCTTCAAGTTCATAGACTTTTCTTCTGTCACTTCTACTCTGCTGTTGAACTTACCCAGTGACTTTTAAAGTTTCAGATATTGTATTTTTCAGTTTTGCAATTTTCAATTGGTTTATTTTATAGTTTCTATTTCTCTACAGAGGATGTCTTTTTTTTTTTTTTTTAAGTATTTTCACCTTAGCCTCATGGATCATAGTTAAATAGCTGTTTTCAAATCTCTCCTTCAGAATTTCAACCACTGGGACATCTCAGTGTGTCATATATTGCTTCTTTTCCTTTGAGAATTGGTCACAGTTTTTCAGTTCTATGTATGTTTCTGCAATTTTGGATTGTACCTCGGACATTGTGTATATTATGTGTTGTGCTATTTTATTAAACAAATGGAAAATGTTGACTTTTTATTTGTTTGATATCAGGTAACCTGGTCAGATTCAGACTGAAAGTTCTGTTTTGCTTCCTGCGGTGGTTCTAAACTCAGGTTAGCTTTTAAAGCCTTTGGTATGCTGCTTTGAGTGTGTCCCATGCACATGCTACTTAGAAATTAATCTGTGATGTGGGCTGCATTTTAATATCAGTGCGGCTCTCACAGCCTCTGCTGTGCTGGTTTGTGTCTGATCCATGCATGCACTTGCGTGGGTTCATAAACAGGATTATGGGATCCCCTTCACTAACTCTCTCCTATCCACACTTCTGGCCCCTTTTCCCAGATCTTTCATCCAGAACGTTGGGGCTATCATCTAAGTTTTAGCAGTCAGCCCAGCTGATCCTTCCCAGCTCTGTGTTTGGGGCTGCCCCCAGGGAAAAGACATGAGAAAAGGATAAAAATGCACTTGAGAAATTCATTCTTTTGCAGGTCACCTCTCCAAGTTTCAACCTCCTTCCCCAATCTGCCTGCTTTGCCTTAATTTTTAGGGTCCCTGGGGAGCTGGTTTCTGTATTTTGCCGAGTTTTTAGTTATAAACAGTGGGAGAGGTCGACTGTGGCGGACTTGCCCTGTTATGCCAGAAACAAAGTCTAAGTTCATGTGGAAAGTACATTTTCAAGGAGCTTGGAAAGGAAAAGGAAGAAGAGAGCAGGATGCGGTGTGGCTAAGGAGGGAAGGTGGAGACAACGATGTCTTAGAAAGAGCTGGCGGTCTTGCTTGAAGGCCAGGAGCAGAGACCCAGAGAAGAAGTTAAATAATAACCATCTGCCTCAGTCAGAGAGGAAATGATGCGGGAGAGGACTCTGAAAATTAGGTCAAATCAGGCAAATTGCGGAGGGAAGTGGAAACATGGAGAAGTGACCTGCAAGGGAATTAATTTCCCAGGTGTCTGTCTTTCTTTCTTTCTCTTTCTTTCTTTCTTTCTTTCTTTTTCTTTCTTTCTTTCTTTTCTTTTCTTTCTTTCTTTCTTTCTTTCTTTCTTTCTTTCTTTTCTCTCTCTCTTTCTCTCTCTCTCTCTCTCTTTCTTTCTTTCTTCCTTTCTTTCTTTCCTCCTTTCTTTCCTTCCTCATGGCTTTGCCCTGCAGGTGGCTTTAAGCACAGAGCTGGGAAAGTGAGTCCAAGATGCAGGCTGCTACAACTCAGGTAATAACTGTCTTTCTGACCTGAAGAACTAGGTAAAGGGGCACTTGGGGGCCAGAGAGTATGGAATGGAGAAAGCTATGGAAGGAGATCCCATAATTTTGTTTGTGAATTCACACAGGTGCATGCATGGATCACATTGCAGACTCAAGAAGGAAGAGATGGGATTCAGGACATAAATGGTCGGTGTGGCTTAGAGGAGGGGAGGGATACTTTCTTCTCTGAGATGGAGGGAGGGAGGTGAAAATGAGGTTAATCCCCAGAGCTTTGGGGGTGAACAGAAAGGAAGCTGAGTTGGCTGATATCTAACATCCTACTAAGATCACCCGCCAAGAGTAAGAGGGGGCTGGTTTGGGGTCCAGGACTTACGAAGACATCTTTAGCTAATCAAATCCTTGTGAAGTTTAAATGGGCTTCAATCCAGTTGCAGTGCTAGTATCGTTTCATCTGTGACTGAGGCAGGTTATCCTATGTACCTTTTAAACCAGCACCGTTCCCCCAGGAGCTAAATGTCAGTGCAGAACTCATCAGAAGAGAACGAGGTCTAAACTTGAGTAACATGTGCATTGCATAGTCCCTCCATTTCCAGAGTTGAAAATGGCTTTGGAAAAAAAATCATACAATTATAATATGTGGACCACAGAAGAAAGAAGAAAAGTTAGCAGTGTTCTGGGAATGGTGCCCAGCTCTTTTATGACTCTGAGTAGTAAAGTTACAGCTTGCCACATGCAAACTTGTTGGCAGAATGCAAACTGAAGCAATGCTCAGTCAAGGCCTCTCACTCATCTATTTCATTTGTTGCCAGCATCACCATTATTAATGAGGAGCGACTGAGCCTCTTGGCAGGTTTGAGCTAGTTCTGATGTAATTGTCCATTATCTCTCTTGTAATTACTTCCATGCAGTTCAAGTTCCTCCCCTCTATTTCCTGAAATCTGACTCCCAGTACTTCAGTTCTGGGTGCACCAAAACGCCAAGTCACTTCAGATCAGATTTCTTCTGATTCTCTGAGTACTCCACTCCGTGCCTCTCCCACTTGCTGAGAAAAATCACTTAGAGTCAATGGTGATTCCATTTCTATTAACCAAGGTGCAATCTCAACATTTTCCTCCAGGCAAAGGTACAAATGACACATTTTTTCCACGTATGGTTTGCGTGTGTGTGTGTGTGTGTGTGTTAAGTGCTCTAAGACTGTTTTTATTAAAACAAAGCAAGAGCTACTTCCTGTGAGAATCAATGTTTTGTTGTTCAAGGATGGGGTTTTGTGTTTCTATGTTAAAGTCCCTTGGCCTGGAGTCAGGATTGGTGGTGGTGGTAACTGACTAAAGATTCACCCCAGAGTGTCAGCTATAGTGATCTCAACTGAAGATGAGGATAAGGAAAAGAGAAGAATTTATTAGAGGACGGAAAATGACTTGGAGATCAACTACCAACCACAAACTGCTGAGTTGATTAGTTTAAAATTAACGTACTGAGTGATGATCTCCTCTTGACTTTAGTGAGGATTTAATAGACGTTCTAGTCACCCAGGTAATCTTGGTTTTTTAAAAGTGAATTCCAGTGTCATATGATCATAGGACACTATTCTCATTCATGAGTTTTTGTTTCATAAGTAAGAATCTCATGGATCGGTTTATGAGCTCAAGAAGGAAGCTAAGCTGTAGACTCCTAGATATTTAAGGCTGAAAAAAGTAGGTTGAAATCCTCTTGTCCAACCCTTTTATTTTATAACCACAAATGGAAACACAAGAGACATTAAGCAACTTGCTAAAGGTCATACAGCTGGTTACTGACACAGCTGCAATTCAGATGCATGTGTGTTTCCTCCCTGTGTATGTGCTTTCCATCCAACGTACCTTCAAGATTCACACTTGTCTTGCTGCCTTTGCTTTTTCTCTTTCAGTTGAAGGGTTGGAGGCAGTGGGACGTGGGAAGAAGGAGAGTATTCACAGAGAGAAAGTCCTCTGAAAAGCAGTCGATTTCTCTGAAGGAAATGGCCCAAAGATGTTGATGCAAACTTATTGTAAGATTTCCATTCACTGAAGAGGAAGTCCGTGATCCTCACTCCTAAGAGGGATCCAGGAATCTAGAGACTCCTAAGACCCTCCAATATTTAGCGATGATGTCAGACCAGTGATTTTCTTGAGCTCACAGCACAAACTGTTATTAATGTTTCCTGCCCGTGCACCCCCTCCTACAATGTGCGAACACACACAGTTCATCATCATCTGATGATGGACATGCTGCAGTTTGAAAGTTCAGATTCTGTAGGTGTCCTTAGACTTGGTTAGCATGAGAATGTCCCCTTGAAAACAATCTCCAAATGAATGAAAAATGCTGGTGACTTCCAGGCAAGTTAGAAAATGAGTTCGTTTAGGTTTTCAGTGACCATCCTCTCTTCCGCAAATACATTCATTCTCATCCACATGGGCTAGTCTCATGAAGACATAACCAGGTCAAAATAGTCTCTCAGGGGTTATTTAGGATGTAACACTACACAGTGTTGTTAGAATGGTTAGAATCAGACATTTTCCAAGTCAGGGTTAGGGAAGACAGAGAGTCCAGGTGATACTAGAAATTCAGTCTCAGGGCCTGGCATGATGGAAATTAAACTGGCCTGACCCAAATCACTCATAACCACCAAACAGCTGGCATAAGCTAAAAAAAAAAAAATTCTGATTCAGGCCTCCAGGAATAATTTTTTGGAAATCTCTGAGCACTAGTTCTCATTTCCCAAATTCCTCTTCTTCCTTCTTCTATTGAAGGAACCAGACATAGGCCATCTGGGCAAGAGATTCCAAGAGAAAAGGTAACTCAGCCCTGTTAAACAAAGACCCAAGACTCATTCATACAGAGGCAACAGCCTAGAACATGCTTCTTGTCTTTGCTGGGAATGCCCTTCTTCCCATCCATGGATATACCAGTGGCTGCTCTTAAACTTCATTTTTTAACCAAATTAGACAATCAATTTGTGGAAGGAAAAGGAGGGTTTAAAAAGGAGCCCCAAGGCCCAATCCCAGTGGCAACAAAACCACAGCTATTTGTAGCGACTGAAGAAGGTGCTTTTAATCTCTTATGTCTAAGGATTTCTTTCTCCAAAATAATCTCTGTAGTCATCCCAGTTTAAAATTCTGTTTTTATTACCCCATCAGGCCTGTACATTGCAGTCATTGCAGCTCCTTTTACTTGGACTTGGACACAGCTTACATCTGTGGTCCATGGACCACAATCAACAGAAGTTTGTAAGAAATGTGAATCTCAGGCCCTGCCCCAGATCTACTGAATTAGGATCTGCATTTTAACAAGATCCCCCAGGTGACTGGTGTAGGAATTTGAGTTTTAGAAGTGCCACTCAGCTGGAGTCTCAGAAAACCAGCTATGAACCTGAAAATTTTCATCAGTCTTATTATGTTTTGCGGTCTACATAAGTTAAAAAAAAACTAAAAATATCTGCTTGTTGTTTTTGATATGCACACATATAACAAACTAACAATGTGTGTATGTATAAATATGTGTGTATATATATAAAATATATCAATATAATTCCATTTTTGTATGAAGATCCATCCTTTCAGTAAGGAGCTAAATATGATTAGCTCTGTAATAAATTTCTCATATCTTCCAGTAACTAATCTGGACCACACCCACACAGCACCCGTGCCAGTCACTGGTTAAATGGTGATAAGCAAAACATCCATATTTTCTGCCTTCCTGGAATTTACAGTAAGTCCAGTAAGAAGTTTTCACAATATCTGGAAAATAGAGACCATGTATTTTACATCGTTATGTCTTCCAAAGGGTCTAGAGCTAGAATGATGCAGTAAATGTTCAATAAACTTTTCTCAAGTTAAAATGATAACAACAGAATGCCTGGAAATTACCTGACTAATATTTTGCAATTGTTCAAGCTGTTTGGACGACACCCATCAGGAAGCTGAGAAAAATGTGGTTAACTTTTAATTTATTCTATTTCTTCTCACATTGTTAAAGTCTGAACAATTTGTTAGGTTTTATTTGTAACAAGTAACTTTCTAAATACAATGTATCCATGTTTTCAATACACATAAATAATAGTTGGCTATATATATTGCCTAAGCCTGTGTCTACCTGGCAGGAGAAAATAAAGCAAGATGTTCAGTTGGAACTTGTTCTACTTTTTTTTTTCCATATTGGTTTCTGCTTTTGTTTCAAGATGTGTGTGTCTGAGAGATTTCCAGACCACAGTTTTTGATTGAGTGACAGTGAGTCAGGTTCCCACCTGTTTTATCTGTAATACTTTCTTTGCAAGTTAAATAGAATGATGGAAAGATAATTTGGCTCCAATACAGAGTGATTTGAAAACAACAGAAAAAAAATTAGCTGGAAAATAGAAGCATAGGAAAAAAATCACAGAGCTGGAAGAAACCTTAGATAAAGTCTAATCATGTTGGAAGAAGAGTAGGGTGAATGGGGACAGTCCCTCCCCCTCACTTTATAGATGACGGAAAGAAGGTTCAGAAAGGAGAAATGACTTGCCTAAGGTCAATCAAGTTTTAGGGAAACAAATAGAAGTGATTTTTGAAAGATGTCTTCAGTTTTATATAAAAAATTCTCTAATGAATGTACTAGTGGGTTTTTATTTTTATAACCCAGATATATGGAAAAACTTACAAGGTAGGTGATATTTGCCTACGATATTCCAAGCTTTTTTTTCTATTTCCAATTTTACTCTGATGCCTTTTCTCCGACTCCCCCTTGTTGATTTTCTTATTATACTTGAAATGAGTTTCTTGCAGACATCATATAGTTGGGTCATGGTGTTTTGTTTTTTTAAGCTAACAATCTCTGTCTTCTAATTGGCATGTTTATACCGTTTGCATTTAAGATAACTATTGATGTACTTGGATTTAGGTCCACATTTTATTATTTGTTTTCTGTTTTATTCCTCTGTTTTCCTCCTTCTGCTTCCCCTTCTCTGCCTTCTTTGGGATTATTTAAACGTGTTTTAGCATTCCACTGTGATTTTTTTATTGTATGTTTGGCTATATCTCTTTGTATAGTTTTTTTGGCGATTGTTCTAGAGAATGCAATAAACATACATAGATTTTTTTACAGTTGACTAGAGATCAATATTTTATCACTTTAAGTAGAATGGAGAAATCTTATCACTATTAAGAATCCTTTGCCAGCCCAGCCAGGGTGGGATCATGCCTGTAGTCCCAGCACTTTGGTAGGCTGAGGCGAGTGGATCACTTGAGGTCAGAAGTTCAAGACCAGCCTGGCTAACATGGTGAAACCCTGTCTCTACTAAAAATATAAAAATTAGCTGAGCATGGTGACAGACACCTGTAATCCCAGCCACTTGGGATGCTGAGGCAGGAGAATTGCTTGCACCTGGGAGGCAGAGGTTACAGTGAGCTGAGATCATGCCACTGCTCTCCACCCTGGGTGACAGAGTGAGACTCTATCTTGAAAAGAAAAAAAAAAAAAGATCCTTTACCCTCTCCCATTAATGTTGTAGCTATCTAAAGCATTGTATGTATATATTTTGAAAACCTAATCCGATATGTTATAATTTTTTATTTCAATCATCCAATATATTTTAAAGAACTAAAGAGAAAAGTAGTCTACTATGTCTACCTACATATCTAACATTTCTGTACCTATTTCATCATTCCTGATATTCTAAATTTCCTTCTAGTATCACTTACCTTCTGTCTGTTTAGAAGAAATGTTTAGAAGTTCTTCTTGAGGAGGTCTGCTGGTTAAGAATTCTCTTAGTTTTCCTTCTTCTGAGAATATCTTTATTTCTCCTTCATTTGTCATGCATATTTTCCTGAATATAGAGTTGTGGGTTAATATTCCTTTGCTTTCAGCACTTAAAAAATGTCATGCCACTTCTTTCTGGCTTCATAGTTTTTCAGGAGAAATTTATAGTGACTTTTAAAATGTCACACTGCTTTGTTCTGCCTTCGTGGTTTCTTATGACAGATCTACAGTCAGCTGAAACATTGCTTCCTATAAGTAATGTGCTATTTTTTTCTTTGGGTGTTTTTAATACTTTGTCTTTAGTTTTCAGCAGTTTGATTATTATGTATCTGGGCTTGGGTTTTTTGTGGGTGGGGGAGTTGTTTATTTGTTTGTTTGTTTTTCTGTTTGGAGTTTCCTTAGCTTCTGGAATATGCAAGTTTATGTCTTTCACAAAACTTAAACTTTTCAGCCATTTATTTTCTAACATTTTTTGGAAAATGCACTTCATTTTCTCTTCTCTTTCTGAGACTCCACTGATATAAATATTACACATTTTGTGATCGTCACACAGGTCTCTGAGACTCTATTCATTATTTTTTTTTTCCAGTATTCTTTTCTCTCAGTTGCTCAGGTTAGATAATTTCTATTGGTCTATCTTCAGCTTACTAACCTTGCCTTTGACAGTTCTATCATACTGAGCTCATCTAATGAGTTTTTATTTTTGTTATTCTACTTTTTGGCTCTAACATTTTTATGTCATTCTTTATAATTTCAATTTTTATGAGACTTTCTATCTTTCCACTCATTTCAAAAATATTTACTTTTACTTCTTGGAGCATGTTTATAATAGCTGTTGTAAAGCCTTTGTCAGATAATTTCAACATCTATATCATCTCAGCATTGGCATTTGTTAACTGCCTTTTCCATGCAATTTGAGATTTTACTGGTTCTTTATTTGCTGAGTAATTTTTTATTTTATCCTGGACATTTTGGATTATGTTTTAAGATGCTGGGTCTTATTCAAATCTATGAAGAATTTTGAAGTTTTTGTTTTACTGGATGAACAGCATGTTTGGATTGAGGCCACAAGTTTCAAACAGCCTTCTGTAGTTTCAATGTCTATTCCATTTTCAAAGCTTTGTAGTGGTATTCAGATCAGTCCCAGGTTTGCACCATCCAGTGGCCATTCTGAGACCTGGCCAATAATCTGTCCTATAGTTCAATTCTCAAAGTTTACAGGATGCTGGTTGAGGTCAACCAGTATTGGTACAGGTCATAAGACTAGGAGTTCAGAAATACTTTAATGAGTTTACTTTCCTGAGCTTTTCCCTCTCTGCTATCTCCATGATACATTCCAATTCTCTGAGATTCCTCTTTTTTAATCCCCTGGTAGAAAGCTGGACTTTATTTGCCCATTCTGCCATGTAATTCCTACATATCCCATATCCAGAACCAAGCAGTGGGAGGATAGAGAGAGACAACAGCAGGGGCTCTCCCTCACCCTCTTGAAATTCTAGTTCCATCCATCTGAGAGGAAGGTCCATTCCTTCAGAGTTTCATATGCGTATAGGCCACTGGAACCTGGGGAGCAAGAGAATAGGAAAATAAAGAAATAAAACCACTGTCTCTATATGTTGAGACCCCTTTTCTTCTTGTGCTTGAACTAGAGGAATTTTCTGAAGCACTTTCTGTCTATACCAATGGCCATGTCTGGGTTTCAGGATGCCTGAGCCCAGGTCAAACAATAACAATTACAACAAAACAAAGGTAAATTCATTGATGGTTTAGTGGTACTTAGAATTCTGGTCTTACCCAATCCACCTACTTTTTACTTTTCAGAGCCCTCAAATAACTGCTCCATGCATTCTGTTCAAGTGTTTAACTTCATTGAGTAGGTGGAATATGTTTTTCCATCTTACTGGAAATCAGAACTTTGAAAGCTTTAAAAATTCAAAACAAAACAGATATTTAGGTCTCAGCCCCAGCGATACTAATTCAATTTGTACGGGATGGTATTAGAACAAAAGTTTGGGGTTTTTTGTTGTTGTTGTTTTGTTTTTTAAGATCATCCTTTTGATTCAAATATACGCCAAAGTTTAGAGTCACTGTCATAAACAAAGATACCTTCAGGCAGATATTCATTTTAAAATCTATTGCTACCCTTTATTGCTATCTTGCCAGATACTCTGCTAAATATTTTAAGGGTATTTAACTAATAGATAATGGTTAAGGGTTTGTGCTCTGAGATGAGCTGTACCTGGTTTTGAATTCCTACTAGACCACCCATTTGTTGTGTGTTCTTCAATAATTTGCTTCATCTCCAAGCCTCAGTTTTGTATCTGGGAAATGGAGTAATAATAAAACCTACATTAAGGGGTTGTTAGAAGTATTAAGTGAGTTAATGAAAGCATACAGTATAGTGCCTGGAATATAGTAAATATTCAATAAACATTATCAAGTATTACCACTGACATTGTGTAGGTGAGAAATTTGAAGCTCAGATAGGTTAAGTGAATTGCCCAAAGCTGCTTCTTAGAGCTTTTTGAGTTACATCAACCAGACCCTGAAAAATATAATATTACCCTCTGTAATGGGACAGTTGGAAATATCTGAGAAGATCTTTTAAGACTGAAATTGTTCAGATATAGTTTTGACTTTATGAAAAAGAAGTCTGTACAATTCATCTTAAATGTTCATGAGTAACAATTAAAAAGGCAGCTTCTTCTAGGAAGCCCGAGTTATGATAATATGTGGGCAGAGTCACCAGTGGAGAGTATTTGTTCTAGAAACCTTCAGTGACTTATTTCCATATATGCATATGCTTAAGGTTTTGCATGATAATAGAGAATAAGAAAATCTTGTGATTTCCTGGCCACGTAGAGTTCAGAAACAATGTTTTGTTTTTGTTTTTGTTTTTTTTAAGTTCTTGGACAGGATACATATAGGCTTAAGACTGTGTTCTGAAGCATCCATTAAATGGTTGCTAGACATATAATCTGTGTACATGTATAGTATAAATTATGATACAATATTTGTAATTCATGCATAGGGTTTTATTATCTGGGGAATTTTAAATTAACAAGGAACGCCTCCCAGGTTTTCTAAATTAAAGGCTTCACATGATATTTTAACTTATTTGCTTCCCAAAATGTACATTTAATTTTAATTTTCCTTTCTAGTTTTTTCTTTCTCATAATTATTTAAAAAAGAAAAACATGTTTTTCTTCTAGGCAGAAGAGGTCCTGGTACTCTCCTAGAAGAAGTTCTATCATTGTAATAGGATTCCTTCTTTGAGAATGAGGAATGGTGTCCAACTCTTATATTTCATCTGCGAATTTATTAATAGGAATAGCTCTTAGGAGATCTTTATAGCATCATGTAACATTATCCACATCAGAAGCACAACATCTAGCATAAATTTAATGCACCTTTTAAAACCACAACGTTGAAATATTCACAAGCTGTAAATGTGTTCTTGGTCTGTATGTGTAGATGGAGGGAGGCAAAGTGGTGGTAATGAAGTGGGAAGGCCCGGGAAGAACAGCTAACTGTATAGGGGTGAAATGACACTGTTGATACTCAGGTGGTAAATGTCAATATTTTTCCAAATTCAACTTTGACATTCAGAACAATTATAACTTCTGTCACATTTCCATGGGGCAATAACGATTTCCTTACATTGTAATTTATCTTCTTTGACCTTCAAATGGCATTTTTCGCCGCCTTTGTCAGATGTTCCTTTTAACTCTCAATCTTGAGGACCAAGTTTTGGCAAACAAGGATCTCACATTATCAACTGCATTTTAGTGAAGTCATATATTACAAGGAGTAGTTGGCAGCATGACCTAATAAATACCTCCCTCTTGTGTAGAAACTAGCACAAGTACACATCACAATACTTGAATAGGGGATCTTAGATATGATACATGACATAGTTGTAATGAGCCAAAGGTTTTCTTGGAAAAGATTGAGTGCTTATGAAGCAAGACAGAGAATCCTTCACTCTGCATTGCACCCAGCCACGTGTACAGTGCACATTGAAGTATAAATGGCTTTTAAAGTATAGCACCTCTGCTAACAAAGTCTCTTTGAACTGAGGTTAGGATAGGATGTGTGGGCTTGTATAACCATCAGAGTGTTTTAGAAAAAAACACAAACATGACAAGTTGGGTGGGGATTTTCATTTTCTAGTAGTGTAACATAATAGTCTAGAAGCAGTTGTGTCTGGAAAAGAAAAAACAAACAGATGTCCACAGCTGATTCCAACCATACCCATTGTGGATTTCCCACTGTGTGGCATTTCTCCTGCCAGTTCTTCTCTTTTTAGAAGACAATTTGGAGGAGGTGGAAACAGTTGGATTTAACGAGATTCAGTGTTGGGCCTGCCATTTACCAGCATTGATGGGATACATCTCTTCCCTGAGTCTCAGTTTCTTCATCTGTGAAACGGGAGAAAAACAGTAACGATTCACTAAGTCATTATGACTATTAAGAGAGGTGGCATTTAAAAATAACTTTGAAAACAATAAAGCTTTAAATATATGCTGATAATAACAATGGTAATAATAATAAACATTCATAATGGTAAACATTTACTGAATACTTACAATGTATCAGAAACTGCACTGAACATTTTTCATGCATCGTCTCACTTGGTCCTCATAGCAACCTAAAGAAACAGGTACCAAACATGATGCTTATCACCAAGTAAGGACTCAATAAATCTTTTTTTAGAGGATCTCTATTTTTCAGAGGAGAAAACTGAGGTTCTCCAGGTTTGATCATTCATTCATTCTTTCTTTCCTTCATTCATTTACTGTCCAAATACTTGCATTTAATTTTCCAACTAAAGACTTCAAGTTCCTTGAAGGGAGAACGCATCTTTCTCCAGATCACCAGAACCCCTGGATTGAATGAATGAATTTAGATCAGTAGTTCTCAACCAGGGGTAATTTTGCCACCCAGGGTACATTTGGAAATGTCCAATAGCATTTTTGCTTGTCATTTTTGCTTGGCCTCTACTGGGTTGAGGCCAGGGTGCTGCTCAGCATCCTACAATGCACAGGACATCTCCTCACACACACACAAAAAATGTCAATATGACAAAATGTCAACAGTGTTGAGGTAAAGAAATCTTGATTTAGATATATGAACAAAATAGGAAAATAAATTAATGCACTTGCTGAACCGTCTTCCAGAACATAATGTGTCATGCAAGCTCTCTCCAGTCATGAGAAGGTGCAAGCTCTCACCTGCCTCTGGTATGGACCCTCAACATCATCCCTTCATAATCCTCATTCTTCTTTTTTGTGCTCGAGGAGACTTCTCCCAGCAGAGATTAGATGATTGTGCTTAGCTAACTGCCATGATATGACAACTCAATAGAAAACCTGATAGAAATCCAAACCAGCTTTTCTCCAAGGAAAATTGTCTCCCCCTCCTATCTCTGCAAAAGATATTCTGCTAAAACAATCTCTTAGAATAGATCTGGTCAGTCAAAATGAGAAGAGGAGCTGATTCCAGCAAGTTTAATATATGATTTGTTCCTGATTCTTTCAAACTTTCTATCTTTATATTTTCTTTTACTCATTTTCTGACCTATTAATTTATTTTATCTTTCTAAATTATTCATATTTTTGTAAGGTATTCTTAATCATTTCTAGCATAAGGCAGGGAATAAACACATGCATCAAATAGCAAAGAGAGGCATGCCATTTAAAATTGCTCCAACATTTTCATTTTCTTCATTAGTGTTTCTTGAGCAGGGCTAGGATTTTTTTTTTTTTTTTCCTGCTAAGAATCACTAACTTAGCATAGAAAACTACAAGTAAATAAAAAAGCAACCAATGACTAAGTTTTTTTTCTTTGGGAGGGGTGGTGTTGAGTGAGCAGTGGCAAGATGGGGAGGATAGGAAAAGAGACCAGGGTGGAAGATATACAAGATATTTGATTCACTTTAAAATTCTGAGTAAAAAATACGCAACATTGATTAATAAATACAAAAATATAAACATGCTTCAGGTATATGCTATGCAAGGAAATGAGATAGTGCATAAGAAAAAGCGGTTGGGTAGGAGAAAGAGAAAGAAGAGGGGAAATACAAAAAGGGGGAGGGAGATAGGGGAAAGGGGAGGCGAGAGAGTGAAGTGGGGTAGAAAGGGAAGCACGGAGGCAGGGGGTGAGGGGATGGGAGAGGATACAAAGAGAAGAGAGGCCTGAGGATAGATAAAGGCCAACCTCTCCTGCCCACCCAATTACCATTCCCTGCAACACCCTCCCCCTTGTCTTGCCTCCTCAAAGCTTCACTCCTTTCTCATTTCTCCATTAGATAAAAATTCTGCAGAATGTCTGTCTGTACAGATTTTATGGTAGGACTTGAGAAATACAAAATGAGAATAATCATTTTTCAACTCAATGTTTTATTAAATTTTTATTGCCTTCAGGAAGGGCAAAGGCTTTATTCTTTAATTATTTGCTAAGCAGTTCCCTCTTTTCCCACCCTCTCTCCAAAACTGCCAGCAAACCTCTTTCCTTTCATAGAATGAACTAGGACAAAACAGGCCCTGTCCACCTATTACTATTACTTACTTTCTCTAAAATAAATAAACAAAACACATACACACCAGAATTCATCTAAGGTGAAGTCAGAAACATTTGTTCAGGTATAAATAAGAAAAATTTAATTCTACTTTCTGTGCAATATTGTAATTGATTTTCTGCAATTTTCAATTCTGTGGGTAGAAAATGGTTGGCAATTTTACACCCCCCATCTTCATGCACATGTACTAAATCCCATAATTAGTGTTGGCTGAGCTGATCGACACTTGAAATAATAGGTGCATTTTTTTAGACATGAAGGATGGTGCTTGGAGGTTAGTTATCCTCTGTAAAAATTCCTGGCAAATTAATTGCTCTGCTGTTGCACTGTTGAACATTAAATATTTGATCTCCCATAATTTCAACATTAAAGGCCTTTTCTAGTTTGTTGTGTTTACATCACCAAATCAAAATGTCTTTGACTAAGCAAAGACATATTTAGCTCTTTCAAGATTGTGATAAACACCTCTAAAAATAAAACACAAATTTATCTTTGTACTGAGTATACAGTTGGCAAAACAATTTTGTTAAAGGATGTTACAGAAATCAGGCGATTCTTCCAGGGAAAAGAATGGTACATGTATCTTATAATCATTGTATGGGAAATCTTGAAGTACTTTGAAAGAATTATTCATTTTCTTGTAAAGGAAATGATAATTCTTTCCCTAGTTCCTACTTCTTCCTGGTAACTTAAGAAGAATAAACAATATCACCTAAAATCGTGGAGAAATTTTACAAGCCATAATTATTATATGATTTGCAACTGCAGTTACTACTCAGAAAGCCATTCCTATATGTGATTCTGTCTCCAAAACTGTGTCACTGTGTCATAGACTTGTAGATGATCCAAGACTGTTGCAAAAAGGTTACCCAAAAAGGTTACCCAGCTCCTCAATACTGGATCCAGACTCTGTTAGCTGCTGCTTTATTTTCCCATTAGATTTCAATTATAAATCAATGTTTCAGAGAGGACTCTTCTTTCCCAAAGAATTGTCCACTTCTGATTGTTGGGATATTGAAATGTCATTACTAGTAATGTATTCACACATTCCATAAGTTTTTACTGAATACTTTTTGGACACATAAGAAATCACAATCCCTTCCCTAAAATGTTTGCAGATTTGGTATTGGAAGAAAGACAATTAAAGACAATTATGGATTTTAAAAGTCCACTAGTGGGCTGTATGATTTCAACTATGTGGCATTATGGAAAAGGCAAAGTTATAGTGACAGTATAAAAGATCGGTGGTTGCTAGGGGTCAGGAGAGAGGGAAGGATGAATGGGCAGAGCACAGAGATTTTTAGGGCAGGGAAAGTGCTCTGTATGATATTATCATGGTGGATACTTGTCATTATATACTTATACATCCAAACCTGTAGAATGTATGATAGCAAGAGTGAACCCTAATGTAAACTGCCAACGCTGCATGAAAATGATGTGCCAAAGTAGGTTCATGGATGGTAATATAGGTACCATTCTAGTAGGGATGTTAATTACAGGGGCGGCTGTGGATGGGCCATTTTCCCTTCCTTACTCCTGCCATCTTCCTTATTGTCTCAGCATGTACACTCCTTCATATTCTTTAGAAGGCAATTCCAGTCTCATGTCATTCACTAAAAATTATCTAACTACTCTAGCTCCAGCCCAATTGACTCTCTTAAAAAAAAACACAACAAAAATTACTCCAGAGACATATTATTTACATAACTAATCTGAGCCCTTAGCCATTGTTAGGTACGGTGAATTGGCTTAGTTAATCTTTATTTCACCCTTTCTGTAGCAGAATTCCTCACCCTCAGCACCATTGACATTTTGGGCCAGATAATCTTTTATTGTGGGGGCTGTCTTGTGTGTTGTAGGATGATTAGCAGCATTCCTGGCTTCCACTTACCAGATGCCAGTAGCACAGACCCCGAGGTGTGTTAGCAAAATCACCCCCAGTTCAAAACCGCTTCCAGGGTACTTCACTGAAAGTTGGAGGCTAGAAAGCTGAGAACTGTATGTCTCAGGTCCTATTGCAGCCCTGATTCTGGCCAGGAACTAGGTTCTGAGAATTAGCTGAAGTTGTGCTGGATTTTTAAGGTTCAACTGAAGTGGAGATTATCTTCCTTTACCCTTGGCTGTTCTCAAGTGGCAAAAATGGAGTTGTAGAGATACAAAATATTTCTGCAGCAATATTCCACGTCCCTTCTCCTGAGTGCTGAGGGCGAGTTGTGTATATGTGAATGGGGAGTTGGGGGGTGGGAGGGTGGTGAGGCATGAGTGGTCTCAGTGTTCCAGGGCCCATTCTATAATCTGATGAGTGCCCTAAGGCAATTTCTATGGCCACACAGTGTTGGCAGCTTCCTGATGTCTGAATAGCAGCTGTCAGAATGAGCTCTTGAACTTGAACAATCTGGTGGTGGCTTCAAAGGTACTAGTTTCCCTTGCGGTCAGTTCTGTCATGTTCTAGGAGGTGGTCTCCAAGGGTCAGTGGAGAGCAGACTCTTCAGCCCTTCCACAATTTTTTCTGCATCTAGTTTACTAAAGCAATATTTCCCCAAACTAAACAGTATGGTTTCTCTTTCCTGCACTGAACTCATATAATGCCTTACTTGGATTATTTGACTCTTAGTAATTTCCTTTCTTTCTGTGTGGTTGAATTCCAGACAGGAAGGAATCATATTTATTTATCTTACCTGCCCCCCATAATTTCTATTCAGTGTTATACTCACAGTGTGAAATCAGGAAACCAGTTTGATTAGTGTGTATTTGGCACTGAGTAAAAAGTTTCCTGATGAATAAAAAACTTAAAAGAAGGGATAAAAAACAAAATAGAGACAATCCTCTTCTCTGGTTCTCCCTCATCTTCAGTGTGGGTCTGCACATCTGAGCTAGGAGTAAGAAATTGACTCTAGTGGAAACTCTTGTGAGACTTTCTCATCAGCGAGCTCAATCATACTCCCCATCCCAGGTAAATGGCTATGTTATGTATCCAGAACACCTTCTTGCTGGAATAATCTCAGTCGGGTGTTTGGCTCTAGATCCCTATTTGCTGATGACCCTCAGGTTTGCATGTTCAGACCCAGCCCCTCTCTGAACTT
Source organism: Pongo pygmaeus (assembly GCF_028885625.2). Classification (NCBI taxonomy): domain Eukaryota; kingdom Metazoa; phylum Chordata; class Mammalia; order Primates; family Hominidae; genus Pongo; species Pongo pygmaeus. The sequence continues at coordinate 16,909,945 of NC_072378.2, forward strand.
CAAGTTTGTATAGACAAGTGCCTATGTGATATTTCCATTTGGATGTCTAATATTCATATTAAATGTATCATGTGCAAAACCAAACCCTTCTTTCCCTAGCCCAGTCTACTTCTTTCATTTTCTTTGCTTCTTAGTAAATGCCACCACCACCCACTCATGTATAAAACCTGCAAAATAACCATTAATTTCTTCCTTTCCTTCAACCTCCACTGTTAGACTATCAGCAATTCTGTGTTTTAACTTGAAAGTTGATCTAAAATCCATCCGCTTCACTGTATCTCCACCATGTCCAGCTTGGTTCAAGCCATTATCATCTCTCATTTTCTAGATGGTTTCACTGTTTCCAGTCTTTCTCCCACATTTTAAAACATAAATTGAATCATGACTCTACTCTGCATAGATCAAGACCAATAGCTTCTCATCAGGATAAGATCTATACACCTTACCCCAGTGAACAAGGCCCTACGTGATGTGGCCACTGCCTTGTTCTCCAAACTCATGCTATACCATTCTCCTTTTGCTATGGTTGGAATGTTTTGTCCCCTCCAAATTCATGTGTTAGAAGCTTAATTCCCAGTACAATGGGGTTAGGAGGTGGGACCTAATGGGAGATGTTGAGGTCATGAGGATTCTGCCCTCACAAATGGATTAATGCCATTATTAAAAAAAGCTTATGGGTTTGCTCTCTTCTGCTCTTCAGCCACATGAAGAACAGTGTTCCTCCTCCCTGAAGGATTCAGTGTTTAAGGAACCATCTTGGAAGCAGAGACATGCTCTCACCAGACACCAAACCTGCTGGTGCCTTCATCTTGGACTTTCCAGCTTCCAGAACTGTAAGAAATAAATTTTAGTTCTTTATAAATTATCCAGACTGTTGAATTCTGTTACAGCAGAATACTACAGGACAAAGACACCCCTTTTTCGTTATACTCCGTCCCTAGGCCTTCTTTCTGTCCTTGAATTGCCCAAGTTCATTCTCACCCCAGGGTCCCTTCCACTTTCTGTACCTGTGCACTGGCTGGCTGTCTGCATGTCTAGTTCTTGTCATCTTCCAGATCTTAGCTCACACGTCATTTTCCAGACATGTTTTGCTTGATCATCCCATCTTAAGTAAGATTAACAGGGTGGCCCTCTAAGTCACCCTGTTAATTTCCTTTATGGCATCCAACACTATCTGAACTACCTCATCTGCTTCCCTGCTCCTTTTCTGCCTGTGCCCACGTACCAGAATGTAACCCTCCTTAGGGCAGGATTGAGGATTTGCCTTGCTGCTACATTCCAGCACCTGAAACAATGCTTGGCACATAACAAGCTCTCAGGAAATATTTGTTGAATTAATGAATCGTTGAATATGTTCTCACCCATGTTTTTTAGACTTGTTTTAAAGAGTGGGAGGATAAAGTGAAACAAGTAGCTAGCTCTAAGACAATTATCAACTTTGCTCTATAGGAAAGGAGAGAGCCTTGCTGAACTGAAAGTGACATTGTCATTGCTTAGGTATGAAATTGACACTATTTCTGAAAAAGTTCTTTGGTGTTCTTTATTTCAGACACAGCCAGGCCTGGAAAATAGGGGCTTCACTGTGTGTTTTGTGCAGAATGGATAACAAAATTAATAACAATAATATTAGTGATAACAGCTTATATTTACATAAGTGTTTGCTGTGCATCGGGTACTGTTCCAAGCATTTTAATCCTGATAGAAACCCTGTGCTTAGGTGCTGTTATTAGTCTCTTTTTAACAGATGAGTAAACTGAGGCTCGGAGAGTTTAAGCCATGGCTAGTAAATGTCAGAACTCTGATTCTCACTTTGGGAGTCTGGCTCCACAGATGCTGTGCTGCCTCTACTAATAAATACATCTTTTTGATCATGGTGCAAGTGATGAGTGAAATCAATGGGCAAATTCAACTTTCCTTTAAGGTTCGCCGGTAGGTCTGAATGCTCCTTAGAGACCGTCTTGAAACATGTCAGCCAGCCCAGAAAGCCTGTGCTTGGGGCTTTGGAGTCCAGGGCTTCCAGGCAGAGCTCTATGCTACCTTCCTTCCCAGTCTCTGGACACCTATTTGAATCTCTCTGACTGACACATTTCCTTGCTAAACCTTTACAATCACTCAGACTCAACCAGTGACAGCATTCTGGTCTGCCATGCCAACGTGACACCATGCTGGGTACTTGGGCATGCGTGGTTGGTATTACCTTAGGTACCTACATTTTTTGCGCTCCTACCTTCCTGTGGCATCTATCCCATTTTTGGAATTAGTGTGCTCCCTTCATGTTGCTGCTTTGGATTCATCAAATCTCTGAAATAACACCTGGCCACTACCTCTACTTTAAGGCTGGCTCATTTGAGAAGGCCTATTTTAAAAGGTCAGTGTTGTTATTAGTGGAGAACAGCAGTAGCCAAAGCAGAACAGAGTCGGAGCATCAGTGCTCTGGTCAGAAACTCCCTGGGGATCGGAGCAGAGGAAAGTGCATGGAACCCTTTCTTGGCACATTGCTGGACCACGGACCTGATGCAATAATCTGTAAAAGCACACCCATAATACACGCAGTAGTCACAGATTTCTTCTCCTTCCTGCTGGAATATTGAGTTGGGAAAATCTTCCGAGCCTGAGCTGGCATGTTGCTAGCGAGGCAGAGATTTCAGGTGAGAAGTAAATGTGCAGAGCGGATGCAGTGACCTTTCTTATTTGCAGTGTTTTCATTCTGCAGCTTGCACGGCAGGGACCCTGACATCAGAGGCTCTGATGGCCCGAGGCTGTGTTGGAGAGGAAATAAATTAGCCTGCCCTACTTCCAGAGGCTCGAGTAATCTACGTGCAGCACGGAACCTGGGCAGGGCAAGATGTGTGTGGATGAGCGACCTCTCGTGGCTGGTAGCGGGAGCTGCATCGCCTGTTCCGACCGGCTGGAGGAAAGTAGAGGGGACCCTGGGTCACACCATGGTCTGTGTACCCAGTCCGGTCCTGGGTGTTAGGGAGGATTCAAAGGAATTATACACAGGCAAATCTAAGGAGCTTATCCTCCGACCTGGGGAAATAAAAGGAACATACGGTTTCTCTATTGACTTGAGGTCATAAGAGTTTCCTAGAAGGGAGAGACCCGCACGGATCAGAGTAATCCAGGAAGCTGAGCCTAGAAGGATGATTGGACTTCAGATAAAAAGAGGGAGGGCTTTCTGGGATAGGAGAAGAGCACAAACAAATCAGGCAGGAAGAAAACCTTGATGACATAGAACAAAGATTTTGAATGAAAAAAAAATGTTGAATAGTTTGGGGTTTATAGATACAACTGAAAACCAAGCGATGTGGTAGGGAAAGCAGGAATAGAAAAAGGTCCTGCCCTCAGAAGCCTTCGTAAAAGACCTCCTCAGGTCTCCGCCGCAGAAAAATAGCCTCACCACGCAGCCTGGGCTGCTCTTTCTGCCCCAGCGTTTGGTGCGTTGTGGACCTATCATGACAAAATCAGGGGTTGCAAACTCAAATGCCACTGGGGCCTAACAGTTAACGTGAATGCATGAAACAGACTGGGTGGAGGATTCTGGCATTTCCGAGATGTCGACTTCAATTTTAAATTTTTCGGTGACATTTAGACAGCCTAGAGTCATGACTAGGATTGGAAGTAGTGGAGGCTGTAACAAAAATAGGAGGGCTTGGGCCTCTTTACAATAGGCAGCAATGACTCAGCTCTGGCCGGTGCTACCGTCAGGGATATTGCCAAGTATTCCAGGTATTCAGTAGAAGCATATATATTACGTAAAATTTAATGGAAAATCTCCCCATGTTTAAATGTTGGATCGACTTTTTTTTTTTTTTTTTTTTTTTTGAGACGGAGTTTCGCTCCTGTTGCCCAGGCTGGAGTGCAATGGCAAGATCTTGGGTCACTGCAACCTCCGCCTGCCAGTTCAAGCAATTCTCCTGCCTCAGCCTTCCAAGTAGCTGGGATTACAGGCGCCCATCACCACATCTGGCTAATTTTTGTATTTTTAGTAGATATGGGGTTTCACCAAGTTGGCCAGGCTGGTCTTGAACTCCTGACCTCAGGTGATCCACCCACCTCGGCCTCCCAAAGTGCTGGAATTACAGGCATAATCCACCGCGCCCGGCCTGGATCAACTTTTGAAAACATCGTATGGATCGGAAAAACCATTTGGCCTGCAAATTGTCACTTTATAAATGGGGATTTGGATTAATCAGGTTTATTCTGGAAAAGAAAATTTTAAAACACTGAATTAAGTAGATTCTTATGTTTGGGGGAGAGCTATGGATGCTGGTGGCTGCTTTCATTTCTTTTTGGTGAGAGCCAAAAGTGTTTTTTCTCTGACGGGTTCCTTGAACAGGGCTCGGGCTAAGGTCAGGAGCCTTCTGCTCCTGTTGTCTGTCTGCCTCTTGTTAGCAAGTTGGGGTAACTTTTCTGAGTTTCTGTTTACTCATCAGTGAAATTGGCAATCTAATTCCAGGTCCTTTTAGCTCAAACATTCTATGACTCCTAAGGCACCATCTAGATCTAAAATGCCGCAATTCTTATTCCAAGCTGGAAGCACATGTGCTTTCCAGCTGACCTCACCTTACCTTATGCTCAGAGAGAGTTGCATTTTGTGTGCTAGCCTCCTGTGATCCTTCAAGAAAGGCAGTGTAATGTAGCAAAGTCATCGTCAACCTTAGCCACACATTGGAATAAACTGGAGAGTTTTGCAACAAACCCAATGTCAGGCCCCATTCTGAACCACCCAGACAAAGGGAAGTAGCCTCTGGGGATGGGCCCCAGGCATGGAGCTGTTTTCATGACTCCCTCAGTGAGTGTCATGGGCAGCCAGGATTGTGAATCAATGGTGTGGGCAGAAGTAGGCATTTGACCCGGTCTCTGGGATCTGAAAAAGCTGAGCAGCAGCAATGCACATTGGAATCTGAGGCAAAAGGGAAAATGTGGCCTCCTATACACACTTATCAAAACATCCACCCCTATTCTGAACAAAATGGAAAAAGTTAATAAAATCTCTACAATCAGAAATCAATAACTATATATAAAGCCTATGTTGCCCAATCTGTTCATGCACTATTGTCAACACTCATCAACCTGGCTGGGTACTCCATAGCCATGTGATGCCATGGAGCCATGGACTCATCGGACAGGCTGATTCCCATTGCACAATAATACAGCGTCATAAATCAAGCCAAGGACAGCAGCCTGTCATCTTTACTTAAAATGATGAAAGTTTGTTCATTATGGGTATTCTTACATTCATCTTAATTTTTTCAAATACTGAATTCAGATATTATTTATCTTGATTACTAAATGTTTTGCTGCCCCCTTCAATTTTACAGCCACATTGAGTAACTCACTCATCCCACCCTAATCCTGGGTTCAAATGCTGTCTCTGCCTAGGTAAGTTACTTAGCCAGTCTAAGCCTCCACTTACTCTTGCATAAGAGGCAATCTTAACCTCTTTTATAGAGTTGTGAAGATTAAATGAGGTAATGTAGTGAAGTGCTTAGCACCAACTGGGAGCTCTTGAATACACTAATATGTGTTGGCTAATGTTACATACAAAGATTATGTAATACTATGGTTATCATGGGTCTGATTTGTCTGTTTATTCGAAGACAGCTGGCTCACCTGGGATTTCCCAGTTCTCTGTGGTTATAGAATTGGGGGTGTCTCAACATCATAAACTGTCTCCAGCCAGTGGCATCTAGATTAGTGGCATTCAAGCTCTTCCACACAAACCCCCAAATCCAAAAACAACCAGTTATTATTCATAGCCAAACCATGACTATATAAATTGACTAAAAGCCATAATTATTTTAATCTATTCTATATATTTGGCTCTGTGCAAATTTAAATTCAAAGAAATGTAATCAATTTGAAGAAAAAGTTACATTTTCTTAAAATGTTTGAAGACTACACTTCTGGATCGTGTTTTCAAAGTTTAATGTCCCGAAGATTCAGCTAGTGGTCTTGTTACGTGTAGATTCTGATTCAGTAGGTGGGTGGTGAGGCCTGAGCCTCTGCATTTGGAGCAAGCTCTCAAGTAGGACTGGCTACATAATTTGTGGAGCCCAGTGCAAAATACAGGACTCCTTGTTCAAAAATCATTAACGATTCCAAGATGGTGATGACAAAGCACTAAAGCAAGTGGTTAGTGGTTTAGTGGTTTCTCAAATCAACAGGAAAAATACAGAAACTCCAATAGAAATTGGACAAAAAATATAAACTATAATTTTATGAAAATGCAGAGCTGGGCAAAGTGGCTCACACCTGTAATCCCAGCACTTTAGGAGGCCAAGGCAGGCAGATCGCTTGAGCCCAAGAGTTCAAGACCAGGCTGGGCAACAGTCTCAAACAGTTCCTGGGCACAAAGTCCTATACCTCTGCCCAGGTCACATGACAGGAAGCCAGTGCTGCTCTCAGGCAATGCTGATGTTGCTGGTTCAAGGCATACTTTGAGTAGCGAGAGTCAAAACTTCATTGTCCAAGAGAACTTTTTGTGATCACGGAAATATGTTCTATCTATGCTGTTCAGTACGGTAGCCACTTAACCACATGGGGCTATTGAGCACTTGAAATGAAGCTGGTGTGACTGCAACGAACGTTTTATTGAATTTTAATTAAATTTAAATGGCCCCATGTATCTGGTGGCTGCTGTAGCAGACAGCACAATTTGGACATCAACTTTGTCCAGCAGGACAGCTTCTTACTTTAGCAAATTGTCAGTTTCAAAATTGACTACAGAGCATTACAGTCAAGGGGGGTCAGAACAGATCTTTTTCTTTATGTTTTAATACATCTATTTAAACTTAAAAAAAAAATCTGACAGGTAATAAATGCTACTCCAAATAGTCTCATGGAAAAGACATGGCCCAAGCTGGCAGATAATAATTTTTCACATTTACTAAAATATATATATATATTTCTAATTTACTGTAGCAAATATTGGCAATTCATATGTTAAAAGTTTCTTGTCTCCTCTCATAAGAAATGATTGACAGCCTTTAAGTGCTGTCTGTGTCTCTTAAAACAAAAGTGACTGACATTCTTCAAGCAGACACACTTTTCTGCAGCCTTGCATATGACTTGCTCTCCCTAATGTGAAGGTGGTTTTCAAGCATCCTTGCTGCTTCTTAGGCTTTTAACCCTCTGTGGTCAGACGCCTTCTGGCTGGTAGTTAGAATGAGACTGTACAGGGAGGCAAGACCCACCAGATTGCTACCAGGCCTGCTATGATGAAACAAAGAGGCACTTCAATTCTGAAGGATTTTTTTTTTTAATTTGGGCTGAGTGAAATCTCCAAATTGCTAATCTCCAGAGAGGTTTTCTGATTTCCAAACTCTGTTCAAGACTTTAAACTTCCTTTTTGAAACAGGATTAGTGTGGCACTCAGTGAGAGAGATAAAGGGAAGAGGGAGGGAGATAGGGGGAGAAGAAAGAAAGAAAGAAGAAAGAGAGAAAGAAAGAAGAAAAAAAGAAGAAAAAGAAAGAAAGAAAAGAGAGGGGGAGGGAGAGAGAGAAAGAAAGAAGGAAAGAAAGAAAGAAGAAAGAAAGAAGAGAGGGAGGGAGAGAGGAAGAAAGAAAGAAAGAAAAGAGAGAGAAGGGGAGAGAGAGATAGAAAAGAAAGAAAGAAAAGAGAGGGAGGGAGAGAGAAAAGAAAGAAAAAAGAAAGAAAGGAAAGAAAAGAAAGAGAAAGAGGAAGGAAGGGAGGGAGGAAGGAAGAAAAAGAGAAAGAAAAAGAGAAGAAGGAAGGAGAGAGAAAGGAGGGAGGGAAGGAAGGAGTGAGGGGGAGGAAGGAAGGAAGGGTAGATGGAAGAGAGGGGAGGGTAGATGGAATAGAGGGAAGAAGAGAGAGTAGGAGGAGCAGGAAGAGAGAAAGAGGGAGGAGGAGAGAGAGAAAGGGAGAGAAAAACAGAGAAGAGAAGAGAGAGAGACATCTGACCTCTTGAGTCAAAGAAGATGCTATCAGAAGGCTGGGCAACCAGGAAGGAGGGAAGGAATGTGAGAAGGGGCTCATTTAAGAATAACAGTCTAAAACCAAAGTTCTACCCAACAAGAATGTGTAAGTACCACGGAAAACAGCCCTTGGTTTCTGTGACAGTTTTTTCTCTGGATCTGTAGTTAGTTCGTGGCTCTTGACATCAAAGCACAAAACACAGGAAGGATTAAACATTCTCCAAGTGCTCACTGCTTAGCAGCCCTGAGATACACTACTTAGACATCTAACACCTGGACACAGACCCAGGAATCTATGAGAAGTTAGGAGTGATAGCACAGTGGGGGAAAGGAGGTGTTATTCACAAGTGTTAGGTCAACTGGCCAAACATTTGGAGAAAATAAATATTGCTAAATACTTACACTTTACAACAAAATAAATCCCAGATGGATGAAATATTTGTGTGTTAAAAATAAACAAAAACTCAAACTATGAAAGTGTTGGTAAAAAAGTGGAGTTTCTGGGACAGGAGCATTGTAGGCACTTAATTTCACCAAGCACTGCCAGATTACTCTCCCAAATGGCTGCCACCCTTCCATTGCCAGTGCGAGAAGGGTTCTGTGCCTCCAAATCCACACCAACACCTGAGATTGTCTAGTTTCTGGTTTCAGCATTCTAATAAGCTCATTAGTGTTTTAAAATGCATTTCTCTGATTATAAGTGAATTTGAACATCTCTTTATACACTTGTTAATTTTGGGAGGTTTCTATTTCCTCTTATTTTATTTTATTTTATTTTATTTTATTTTGAGATAGAGTCTCACGCTGTCACTCAGGCTGGAGTGCAGCGGCATGATCTCGGTTTGCAAACTCTGCCTCCTGCAAACTCTGCCTCCTGGGCTCAAGCCATCCTCCCCCCTCAGCCTCCCAGGTAGCTGGAACTACAGGTGTGAGCCATCACGCTGGGCTAATTTTTATATTTCTTGTAGAGACAGAGTTTCACCATGTTTCCCAGGCTGGTCTTGAACTCTTGGGCTCAAATGATCTACCCGCCTCAGCCTCCGAAACTTTTGGGATTACAGGCGTAAGCCACTTTGCCCAGCCATGCATTTTTGTAACATGCCAGTTTATATATATTTTTTTTTTTTTGCCAAATTTCTATTGGAGTTTCTGTATTTTTCCGGTTGATGTGAGAAAGTTCCTTGCATGTTCTAGATATCGGTCTCTTGTTAGTTTAGGGTCTGCAAAGATTATTTTACTCTTTGTCATCCACTAACTTTGTCTATATTCATCTTGGTCAAAGTCCTTCATGTTGGTGCAGTGAGTTTCCTCTCACACAGGTCCCTAAGCGAATGCAGTGTTTGTTGTTTACGGTGGTGGAAGCTGGAGGTGAGCAGTGCGTCCATTCCTGGGAGGGCTATTGGGTGAAATGTGGGGCATGCATACTACAGAGGGCTGAGCAGAAGTTAATAGCAATGGACCCGAGGCACACTAACATCAAGGAGGGACCCTAAAAATGTAGTCCTGAGCAAAACACGTAAGACACAGAATGAGATATACAACACAATATCACTTATGCCACTTAAAATGTGTGAGCATTATACAATACATATTTAGCAAAAACAAATGCATACAAAAAAGATACATATTTAACACATTCAACTGGTTGTATGGGGGGACTGGAATAGGAAACATGGATAAAAGGGATTTTAAAAAGTAGAAAGGGACCTAGGAAGATTAACCACCGATAATGTCTTAGGAAATGAGGAATATAATTAACTGCACCAACTGCACGTGACGACCTTACAATTCGACTACAGAAGAAAATATAGGTAAATATTTATATTGTGTTGGTGTAAGAAAAGACTTTCTAAGAGCAACACTTATGACAAAAACTATAAAGGAATAGGATGATACAGCTGTCATATTGTGATATAATAAGAAATACATAGGCCGGGCGCAGTGGCTCACACCTGTAATCCCAGCACTTTGGGAGGCCGAGGCGGGTGGATCACCTGAGGTCAGGAATTCAAGACCAGCCTGGCCAACGTGGTGAAACCCTGTCTCTACTAAACATACAAAAATTAGCCATGCGTGGTAGTGGGCACCTATAATCCCAGCTACTCAAGAGGCTGAAGCAGGAGAATCCCTGAAACCCGGGAGGCGGAGGTTGCAGTGAGCCGAGGTCGTGCCACTGCCCTCCAGCCTGGGAGACAGAGAGAGACTCTGTCAAAGAAAGACAAGAAAGACAGAAAGACAGAAATAAAGACAGAAGGAAAGAAAGAAGGAAGGAAGGAAGGAAAGAGAAAAAAGAAAAATAAAAAATATATTTTTGAAAGTTTATAAAACTAAGTATAATAGAAATTTAAATTGAATTTTTCAGGGGTGTGTTTTGCAAGATTTTAGCAAATAGACTTCTGAAGTTATTAAAACTCACAGCTGTGCTAAGCTTCTTGAAATACTTTGCAGATAAGGTTGCCTCTGACTTCAGTTTCACTATAGCTACTCAGCATATGTGTAGGTGGTAGCCTCCCCATCTTCTCTCCTAACCTTCTGCCCTTTTAACTGGTGATCTATATGTGAGGACGGCTGCTAATGTGAACTCATTTCCTGCTCCCCAAAGCCGTGTGATTTCCACGAAGTTGCATCAAAGCAAAGGTATAGGGAGAGGGTTAAAAAAAAGTGGGGGCACTGGGGTCACTCAGCCTGGACAAGAAGAAACTCAGCACAGGACAACTGTCTTCAAATATCTGAGGGGCTCAAGAAGCAGAGGTGCCATGAGGAAATGCTTTCTACTCATGAAAGCTCTCCATCAAAGAACTGGGCTCCCTTGAGAAGCAGTGAGTTCCCCTTCCCTGGAAATGTATCCCCTGTAGAGGAGATCCTCTGCTGGCTTGAACCAGATCATTGCCAAGGTCTCATGATGCACTTGCATTTGGGGATTGACTAAGCACACAGCAGCATTATCAAGTTGCTTCCTCAAAGGATGAGAAGAAGACCACAAGGGGAATCGGTATCTGTGGAGGAGGCTTTGCTGCACGTGCCTGGTAGCCGGTGGAGAGCAAGATTGCAATGTGAGCTTAATTTCCTTAACGTCCTGCTTCTGAGATTCATCATCAGTTTCAGCCAGACTGCTCTACCCACTGTCTTCCAGTCCCAAAGCAGGCTGACCTCTCCACCTTCTAAACTGCCTTCCTCTCTACCTTCCCCACCCTAACCATTTTCCCACACCTCTCTTCCTCCATGGAGTCATCTCTTATAACTTCATCCTCCATCCTCTCCTGTGGCACTTAGCGGGGGGTCTATTTCAACATCATTGATAGAGCTCATCTTGGTCTACACACTTGCCCATTTACCACAGCGCAGCAAAATATAAAAGTTAAGACACTGGCCTTTGGAGTCAGACCAAAGTTAGAATGCAGGTCCTACCAATAACTACTTATTAGAATTTCCTTAGCACCCCTCAACGTTGGTTTCCTCATTTGTCAACTGAGCAACATGATGCAATTTCCTACCTATTTCACCAGGCACTGAGTGCATCATATGGATAATCTCTCCTAATCCCTTCACAACCTTAGAGGTAGGTACTCTTTACTATCTTCATTTGATGGACTCAGAGAATTACTGTCAGGCAGGTACAATGCCTTACCCAATGCCTGGTGCACTCTCAGCACCATACAAATACTGCCTCTTTTTGTTATAAGGCAGGCTGTGGGAGCAGGCGCTATTCTAGCAATGATAGCCCTAACTCCACTCCTTTCTCCTCATTGACCATGACAACCTATGGGGATGTGATACCAAAGTTGAGAATAGCCAGTCTGCACACTAATTGGGCATTTATTACATTCGATCTTGGACTTACCACATCACTCATGTGTCTAGATGTCTTATCTCTTGAGGACAAGAACTTTCAGTGACACATCTGGACGCTTCCCCCAAAGAACTATGAGCATCCCAAGCTCACACAGTCGTGGTGAATGGGGGAGGTGAATCCCAGCTGGGTGGTGACTCCAAGTCAGGCTCAGGAAGGGAGCTTTCCCAGGTGCCAGACAGATGCTTTAGGAAGAAATGACAAGCTGTGGGTGGAGGCTCAGATAACGGAGAGCTCTAGGTCTTCACACCTCCAAGCTTACCTTGGCAACAGCTCTTTTCCCTGTTCTCTTTTGAAAGGGAATTATGTGACTGCTGGCACTAGGCAATTATCATTCATGAACATTTTTTTTCTCGTGTCACGTCAGGAAAAGACACACAAAACTTGCCTGTGAACAGTACATTCAGGAATTACAGGCATGAGCCAATCTAGTTTTAAAAATGATGTTGCCATCTAAATTCTATTAACTCTATAATGCAATCTCCCTTAGACCAAAATATTGCAATTTCCTTCTCTTTTTACTTTCTTTTTCTCCAATTTAATTTGATTTTTGCTCTCTTTAGAGGATACACAGTAATCAGGTTAAGCCATCCTCTTTTCAGTATTGCCGTTAGAGTTCCTTCTCTTTCTATTTCAGTCCATTCTCTACTTCTTCCTTAATCCACTTTCTGCCCAGTGAATATCCCAAGAAGAACTGGACAGAGATAAATCATTTTGCCTTGGAAACTTATCAGGCTGAAAAAAAAAATAAACAAGCTGCTGCCCTTCGAAAGTCAGAAAATCACGTTAGCCTAAGGTACCAAGTCTGTTTATTTTCCTTTGTCTAAGGGATAGATTTCATTATGAAAGCTGGGCCTGACTGAATGGCCAAAGAAGTCCTTAACACTAAGGAAGTGCCAAAAATCATAAATGAATGTGTTTGCTATTAAAATGGTCCAATCTGGATTTCAGAAGGGATTATATATATTTTTTAAGGGTGGCAATCATAGAGGTTTTAAATAATAAATCTGCAACTTCAGCTCTTTTTGAGGGCATACAAAAACAGCTTGCCACCTCCCGAAAGCCCAGAGAGTAATTGACTTAACAAGACTGAAGCAGTATTGCTTTTTAGGCAGTTTAAGCTATAAACAATTTCTTCTTAACACCTTTCCAATGTTTGGGATAATAACATTCATCGAATTATATGAAAATATACACATCTTTTAAAATATCCAGTCTTTGTTCTTTCTCTTTCTATATCTGAGAAAATGAAGAATAGAATGAAGAAACTAGAATGGAGTAAGTGACGAGACTAAGTGGTTTTGTTTCTTTCTTGTGCATTTTGTTTACATGTTGACTTGGAAGAAAGGGCTCTCTGCCTACAAGATCTAGTTAAGTGCCTTTTTATTCTTTGGGGAAGGGAAATGAGGAATAACAATATGATAACATTTTCATCCTGGCAAGGCTGGAATGGTTACCCCATCCAAGATTAGTGCAGTGAAGGAGAACATCCTGGACTGGGATCATTCAAAGAAGCATCCCCAGCAATTGGGAAGCTTCACGGAAACTCCGTAACAAAAACTCAGGCACCCTGACTTGTTCACGAGTTCCCATATCCCGGTCAGCCTTGCTACCACCCTCACTCCAGCCTCCTAAACTGGTGTCCCAGCCCACTGGGATTCTGCCACCCTGCAGCAAGATGGCTTTGAACTGGGATAACCTTCAAAAACGTCTTCCTGGTTACATGCCCACCAGGTTTCGGACATCCTTGGTTACAGCCCCGCCAATGTGGCTTGGAAAATTCTCCATCCAGGAAGACTGGACACAAATCAATAGGCAATTCCTGCAATCCAAAGGGAGAATCTATGTTCTTCCAAAGAAGACTATGAGCCATTTAATCTGCAGGGGCAAGAAGGAATATATAAAGGCCTTTTGGTACAATTCTTGTTCTTTTTGTCAGACTTATCACTGACGGTATGATGATATAAATCAACAGAAACCAACATGAATCTATCTCATCTATCTATATCTATCTATCTTCTAATCTGTTTATCATAATGTAAATGTAGATCCAATTAATATTTTTGCTAATATTTCTACCATATTTACATGATGTAGCTTGACACAATAATGTCGTGACATTTAATCTCCCTTTTCTAAATGGACAAAATTAAAAGCAATTCAGCCCTAGGCGATGCAGCAGGCAACAGTGTATTACCAAGTATTGTCAGTGACTCTATGTGGGCTGTGGAGAAGGCTCCAGAGTACGAAAATTGAGTGAAAGAGTAGGCTTGTACACTTTGTGAAGCACACATGAACACAATTAGAATTTGCCTCAAACTTTGCAGTCAATTTACCTTGAATTGATGTCAAACAGGGAAAATTTCAGCCTGAGGACACATTCTAAAGGAACTGATCAGTATAGGAGAACAGAGGAAACAGAGCGAACTGGAATGGGCGTGTTAATAGGAACTCTGTCTCAGTCATGCCTGTAGTGTTAATGTGAATACGACAGTGGAATAAGTATCATTGAAGCAGATAATTCCTCTTGTTCCTATTACCCCACCATTCAACCTGCCAACCTGTCATTATTTTAAAGTAGAATTTTTTTCCTCCTTTCTGTTTTTAGCATTTATATCTGAGCACTGAGGTGCTACAATAATGTACCTGTAAAATGTACTGGGAGGGAGCCATATCAGGCCAAAGTCCACAGCCACAAAGAACACTTGAGGATCTTCAGTATAACTAGAGGCACTGCAAAAATACACCTCAAAACAACGTGGTCACGGTGGATGATCTTTATTTATCAAGTGCCTAGCTTATCATGATTGACTGTATTTAATAAGCATCCGTCTACTCACCTGCTCAAATGGAAATGATTCTGTCACCAGAGTTATCTGAAACCAATATAAGTCATTCAAAGGGTCCTTAATGAATCTTCTCTCCATTATCCATCTCTACAACGTCCAGGAAGGGCCCAGGCCAGGATACCATCTGCTATTTCAACAAATGGGTGAAAGGAAGGGTCTGGGGTTAAATGACATATATGGTGCTTTAGTAGCCATGCCGTGGGGCCAGTACTGAGCTTCTGTCTCTTTAGATCCTGAAGTAATTGGAAGCAGAATGTACAGGAGCACACTGAGGTCATCTCATCCCTGCTTCTTTTTTTAAGGGAAGAAGTCACGTAGGGTGGGAAGATCCAGTTTGGAAAATAAAACAAAAGTCAAAATGATAGGGCTGTGGGATTCTACCTGGGGTTCTCATCAACTTTACATCCTTTCTAGGGGACTGTTTCTGGGGTGTGGGTAGATGGCTTTCATCCTGGCTTTCAATGGATTCTAGTCCCATCCAATCCAATTTAATCTCTCAACACATACACCCCTACCTGCCTTTGATGCCAGATGGGGAAGAAAGGGCAAAGTGATGGAGGAGAGAGTTGAAGCCATGAGTTAGGCAAAAGGGAGACTAAGAGGATAACAAAGGAAGCAGATGGGGCAGGAGATCTGGAAAAGCGACTGAGAAATGGTGGTGGTAGGTGAAGCATGGACGTTCAATGCACAAAGTCTCATCAAAGCTGTCTTATCTGCCCAGTGTGTGGTCTCACACCACTCCAAGTTTTGTTTTTCTATCTCAGTGGAATTTCGTGCATATGTACTGGGGCCGGGAGGAATGGAAGCTGGGTTTGCAGTGGTGGGAAGGGAAATATGATGAGAGGAAAGGAATAAGAAGAAAAGAACTGCTAATAATACCCTTGATTCTCCCCTCTTGGCTTCGCCTCCATGTTTATCCAGAATGATGTGTGATTACAAGAGCAAGTACTGCAGATTCAGCAGCCGGGGCATGAAAATTGAAATTACTCACCTTTGAAGAAGGACACATTTGTGATCGGATAAATGGAATGACTGTGTTCATTCATCAGAGGCTGCTATGCATTGAATTTCCAACTGGTTAACTTCTAAATAACAGGACTTGCTATAATGAAGGGTGAGGGTACTTGAGTTTGGTTCTTATATCATAAAAAAGCATCAAGATTTTCACTTATATTAAACTTGGTGGGGAGCTCTTGATATAAAGAAATAGCAAATTGTGACCTGTGGTTCTTCATCTGTGTGGGAAAATATCTGAGAAATCTATGGCAGGATATGAAAAAGACTACGGTGCAAAGAGAAAGAATCATAGAGATCAAATTTGGCAACATCTATCCAAGCACTGCCTAAGGGAGAAGATGCTCTCTGGGTGATAGGAAGTACGTCCCCATCTAAGAGGGGGAATGTATACAACTATCAGACTCTATGCCATTAAAAATTCCAATCCAATTCTGATGCCATGCTTACCAATCCCCCTGCAATGATCTGGCTTCCCAGAGAGCTTGCTTAAAAGGGAGAGAAGAGACTGCTCAGGCCAGTGCAAATGTCTGGGCTAGCCAAAGTTTCACTTCCTATTGTCAATTCATACACTTGCACTTTATATATTTGTTTTAATATTCTAATTGCAATTCTCTTGTATTTAACTGAGTCAAAAAATGACATCCGAACAAAGCTCTCCTTCTTCAGAGCCATGAGGAGTAGTCATGATCAAGATCAACACTTGTTTCCAAATGTGTAACTCCCTTAATTAATGGAAGCTGATGTCTACAAAAATATCAAATTGTATAAGATGAATCCATTTTGAATGGATCTTAAGTGAGTCATCTTACTGGGTTGACTTGGTTATGTATTGACTTTGAATTTAAATACCACATACTCTACTTTCCATTGCTAAGTTCATACCCTGCATTTATGCCAATGGCAGAAAACACATGACCTTGTCATCCCTTCTAGCTGAAAGACATCTCTAGGAGAGTTGCCCAGGCTTTCAAGGTGTCTCCCCATTTCATTGGTAAGTACATTCTCTGGGTCTTCCCAGTATCCGCAAGGAATAGCTTGACCCACCCATTCTTTTAAGTGCCATGCTGTCACCAGTGCTAATAACTCTGGCTCTGGCAAATACCTCTGGAATTGAGTTCCCACACTCTATGACCTCCTTGTCCCATCCCCAGGCTTCCAAATCTCTGAGCTTATCTAGAACTCCCAAGCAGCCTCTAAGGCTTAGCTGTCAGCCCCTGAGCTGTTGGCCTCTTACCCTCCCTAGCATGTTGGTTGCAGAGCCATGCCACTCCCTAGCATGTTGGTTACAGAGCCATGCCACTCAATTCAGCTTTTCTTCAGATACATGATCAGAATAATCTTTTTAAAACTCAGATTTTTTTTCATCACCCCTTCTCCCAAAGGATTCAATGACTCACCATTGCTTTTAAGATGAAGCTTCTTACTGAAGCCAATGTGCCCAGGTTGCCCTTGCCCTGTTCCCACTCTCATCTGGCCCCACATTCTCTCCAACTTCCGCCCCAGCCTCACCAGCCCTCCTCTGTCTGCATTACTCACCATGCTCCTGCTTGCCACAGGGACTTTGTACATGCTGCTCCCTCCACCTTGAATGCTCTTTCTTCCCTCCTCCCTAGTTAACTCCTATTTGCCCTTCAAATCTCAGTTCGACCTCCATGTAGTCAATAGATGGATGAGCTGTTAAGGTATGTGGACGCCACCTTTTCTATGCCAAGGCTTTGAAACTGTAGTTTGCAGCTGATTTCTTGTTCCCTAGTGAAGCAGGGGTGGTGGATCAAAAGCCTGCCCTTGACTTTCTCCTTGCCTCAGACCCTAGGACTCTGTCAACCACAGCATGAAAACCACTGCTTTAGGTGATAAAGAATCATTTAAAGCAGAGGAGGGCAAGATAACATCTATGCTTTGGGCAGCTGGCTATTGAAGCAGTCCATCGTTGCTGTAGGGAGATCATGCATCTCTCATGTACCACTTCAGATCTTTTCAGTCTCCAGTCTTTTGCTGCAGCTGCTGCCATGGCAGATAGCACTACACGGGCTCTAGCAGACTCAATAAAGGTGCATACTGATGGTTGCCTGCTTCTCCCCAGGGCCAAGTGCCTCTCACTTCCCACCGTGGGGTTTCCCTGTTGATATCAAGGCGTGGGACATCACAGGATCCTCCCCAGACTCACAAATGCTCAAACTGTACATTCAGAAACTTATTACATCACAGGGTTAAGTTCTCCCTTTCTCCCCACCATAGAAGGATGGTCCTGAGAAGGAATTTCTGTGGCTTTTCAGAAGACTGTTTTCCAGGCTCAAGCAATCGGTCACACTTAGCAATAGCCAATGCAGTAACACACCGTTGTATTGATTCTTCCTCCCTCCATGTCCCTCTCCTTGTCTGCCCCCATGTCTCTCTTTGTGTGTGCTCCCTAATAAAGTAGCAGCCTCTGCCTCTGGCTAAGACAGAGAGACAGGAAACCAAGGCACAGGGATTTCCAGCAGGTCCCAGTCAGCAGAAGCCCATTCTTAAGTTTGGATGACTGGCAGCTTTGCCAATAATTCATGAGAGATGATCTAGGCCTAGTCACAAAGAGTAGCTACGAGAATAGAAAGAAGAGATAGATCAGAGAGAGGTCTGGGGAGAAGAAAAGGTAGAACACAATGACTGATGGGATTTGATATAGGATGAGTCCCAGGTTTCTAGTTGGTGCACTTGCGTAGGAAGATAGAAGTTCAGTTTTGCAAATGTTGTGCTTGAGCTGCCCATAAGATAATTAAAGAGAGGTGTCCAAGAAGTGGCTGGAGTTATGGATCTGGAGCTTAGGAGAGAGGTCTGAGCTGACCATGAAGGTGTGAGACTTATGGGGGTGCTTGGAGTCAAGGAGAGGGTGAACTGAATCACCCAGAGTAAGTACACAGAATAAGAAGAGGGCTAAGGAAGGAGTGGGGTGGATGAAAAAAGAATAGCTATGGAAGAGGAAGGATAAGTCTGAGATGTGTGAGCATATGAGCCAAGTGGTGTCCAGCCCAATCACCTGAGAAAATGATCACTGGTACATTTCTACATGAGAAAACAGAAGATTGGAGAAACACAGTCAAAAGAACTTTTGTTTATACGAAACTGACATAGTAGCTCCCAACTTGTCCCAATAGATAGGTAATATTCAACATAACATGGTCACTAACTCTAAATAACTTCTAAACTTTGAAACTGAAAAGACTGAACCATATGATCTCAGCAGAAGTCACGGTATTTAAGGGAAAAATTCCACACTTAAGAGAGGGGAAAATGTCAACTTACTTGCAAATTGATGAGTGCTTCAGTTTTAGTAACTCTTCAGTTTTAGTAACTCTCAAATAAGGATTCTTTGGCTGTATCCATACTCTAGGTCCAAATGTTCATTTGGGGAATTGGAGAGGGATAAGTTCTCAATCTCTTTCTTAGATTTATATCTATATTCAAAAATATAAAATAACTTTTAAAACCTAACAGACAAAAAAACTTGTTGTAGTTGTGGAATTTTTAATGATCATTTACAAAAGGGGCTCATATAGAACTTTTGAAAAAAACTCATTTTAATTGTGTATTCGGGAGCAAATTCAAAATAAAATTTACCCTTGAACAACACAGGGATTGGGGCACTGATGCTGCGTGCAATGAAAAATTAATGTGTAACTTTTGACTCCCCAAATCTTAATTACTAATAGCCTACTGTTGACCGGAAGCCTTACAGATAACAACATCAGTTAATACATATTTTGTATGTTATACATATTTATACTGGTGTATATATATATATATATATATATATATATATTTGTATGTTATATATATACTTATTCTTATAATAAAGTGAGCTAGAGAAAAGAAAATGTCAAGAAAATAATATGGAAGATAAACTATATTTACTATTCATTAAGTGGAAGTGGATAATCATAAAGGTCTTCATCCTCACTGTCTATACATTGAGTAGGCTGAGGAGGAAGAGGAGGAAGAGGAGGGATTGATCTTGCTGTCTCAGGGTGGCAAAGGCAAAAGAAAATCTGTGTATAAGTGGACCTGCACAATTCAAACCCATGCTGTCCAAGGGTCAACAGTATTATAAGGCTGGGAGTGGTAGCTCACACCTGTAATCCCAGCACTTTGGGAGGCCAAGCCAGGTGGATAGGTTGAGCCCAAGAGTTTGAGACCAGCCTGGGCAACATGGGGAAACCCTGTCTCTACAAAAAATACAAAAATTAGTTGGGCATGGTGGCTTACAAACAGTTCTTGAACTGATAGTAACAGGCTTAACCAATACTAGCAGCCAAACGGCTATTTAAACATACCAAGATTTCTTAGTTAATTTTGTTTTTTTTGAAATGGAGTTTTGCTCTGTTGCCCAGGCTGGAGTGCAGTGGCACAATCTCAGCTCACTGCAACCTCTGCCTCCCGGGTTCAAGTGATTCTCCTGCCTCAGCCTCCCAAGTAGCTCAGATCACAGGCACCCGCCACCATGCCTGGCTAATTTTTTTATATTTTTAGTAGAGACGGGGTTTCACCATGTTAGCCAGGCTGGTCTCGAACTCCTGACCTCATGATCTGCCCGCCTCGGACTCCCAAAGTGCTGGGATTGCAGGCGTGAGCCACCACGCCTGGCCTCCTAGTTAATCTTAACCAACAGGATAACCTGTGTCACATCAGATATTGAAAAATATATGTTTTTTTAAAAAATGAAATTTCAAGCTTAATTTGCTTGCATGATATATGTTTGGCCATATTTTTCTCTCTGGCTCATTCTATAGTCACAAAGGCTGTTGCACAGTGACTGCATGGTGCTTGGAATAAATGAGATGCATTATACAGCTTTTGATTTTCTAAGGCGGCTGGCTAAGTTACAACAACTTCGTGTATCTGGGGGCTTTTGACATAGGTCCAGTTAAAACAAAAACTTCTAACAAACCCTGGAGAAGGTTCCATTCAGCAGGATGAGCTAACCCCCAAAACAGTCACTTCTGGCAACTTATCCTGCTTAGGTTGCAGCTGTCGATTTGGTAAGCAGTCTGGTCTGTTGGTTGGCAAAGTGCTGTGAAAGCAGATGTGAAACTCCAGGACACACACACATACACATGCTATGCACACGCACAAGGTTACAATCACTGAACTCAAAGAAGAGACTCATCTTTTTACAAATTGAAAATGAGTAAGACTGCTTGTCTCAGTGTCTATTATCCTAATCCAAATGGCATGCAGACATCAATTGGAGCATTTGTTAGCTATTCAACTTCCAAGACTAATTCAACAATTACAATAAGGAATAGAAATTTTAGGCCCGACATGGTGGCTCACACCTATAATCTCAACACTTTGGGAGGCCAGGGTGAGAGGATCACATGAGCCCAGGAGTTCAAGACCAACCTGGGCAACATAATGAGACCCCGTCTCTACAAAAAAAAAAAATTTTCATTATCCTGGTATGGTGGCAGGCACCTGTAGTCCCAGCTACTCAGGAGGCTGAGGAAGAAGAATCACTTGAACCCAGGAAGTCAAGACTGCAGTGAGCCATGATCACACCACTGCATTCCAGAGCCTGGTGAATAGGATCAAAAAAAACAAAAAAAGAAGTAAATCACAGAGTACTCAAAAGGAAGATGCATTCTTAAGGTCTGGTTTCTTAGCAGTAACCTCCCGTTCCAGCCCGCTTGCTTACCATATAAAGGCTTAAAGAGACAATGTGACCCTACCTACCCTGCCATTGCAACTCTAGCCGGAGGGCACACTTCACACCTTCCGTAGTATAGGCAGGGCTCCAGCAATCTCCAGAACAGGATCCTTGTCAACAGGGCAATGAAATTCACATACTTAACACAAAGGGCCTTATTTCTCTATGCAGACAGCTGTATATTTGATGCAATTTTGAAATATGCATGTCAGGTCAATTCTCATTCTTCTATTTTTTAGTCCTTACTTTTTAAAATTCGAGCTTTAATAACTTAGTAAGAAATCTTTTACTGGAAAGATAGCTTTTCTTTTTCATGAAACTAAGTCTATATGAGGGAAGAGGACACGAGTGTTAGTTCAGCTATGTGGGAAATGTCCTTCCAATAACCCCTCCCCAAGAACTCCTTTGTATCTACCCCATAATGATACAAATGGTATTTGCATTGCTCTAAGTCAGAGATGTTGCTGCTGAGATTCTCACAGTTAGCAATGGAGGCTTCTGATCTGGTTGCATACACAACCAGGAAATAAGTGACTTCAGGGCCTTGGAAATAAGTTATTGGGTCTATTGAGCCCAAGGATACAGTATTTCTGGGTCTCAATTCTTTCATCTCTAAAATTATGTCCCACTTATTCTATGCATAACTCTCTTTATTCTCATTTATTCTACACACCATTGCCAGATTGATTTTCCTAACATTACCTCTGATCTCAGCTTTGCTCTGTTCAGCGGCCAATCTTTACCCTTAGCCTGACATAGAAACTTTTCATCCACAACTGAGACCTGCTGGTAAAAAATGTCAGCCAATTGTTTAGCAATTTTCCTCTCAAATCCCCCTACTTATACTCTGCCCTTTAGCCAAAGTGGACTGTTTCTGTTCTCAGTGTATTTTTACTCTGTTCTTTCTCCAATCTGTCTTGTAACTCTTTCAAGTCTCGTATAACCTATTTCAACTTTTGCCTCTTTAATCAAACATTTTTCGGGTCCTCCAAGGATGTATGTGGTCTTCCCTCTTTAAATAGGTACCAAACTTTTTACTTCTCTTAACAAGGTCTGTATTACTCCTAGAAGTGTGTGTGCTTATTTCAATCCCATCTTCTAGTT
Organism: Pongo pygmaeus; assembly: GCF_028885625.2. Taxonomy (NCBI): domain Eukaryota; kingdom Metazoa; phylum Chordata; class Mammalia; order Primates; family Hominidae; genus Pongo; species Pongo pygmaeus. The sequence continues at coordinate 16,932,392 of NC_072378.2, forward strand.
AACAGTAAGCTCCTCAAGGGCAGGCAACATGCCTTAACCTTATATTTGTGCCTATAGCCCAACCTCTACAGCACAGCATCTTCCCCAAAAAGGATATCTGTGGGAATAAACTGAATCTATATGTTTTCCACTTATTCATAAACAAGCGAAGGAGTGACAGATATTAGATGGGGCTATGCAAGTGAAGTATTGAATAAGAAGGACCATGGAGAACTGTTGTCTTTGTTCTATTTAGAGGAGAAAGAATATCTTTCATCCAGTCCTCATGCTAACCTGTTACTATCTCACACCATACCAGTGAGGTCAAGAAACAGCAAAAGAGAAAAAAGGGACTTCGAATTTCAACACCATGTCACCTTCAGAGTGAAGGGACTTCACTTGTCCCCAGCAGCATCCTTAGACAGTTAGTGAATAGTGGGAGAAATGCGGAGAGAGGAGTTTGGAAGGGGTGGGGTGGCTCCTAATCAAGAAAGTGGGGGCTGGGCAGGGGCTGGTAGCATGGGAATGAGAAGAGAAAAGAAAAAATGGGCCACACCAAAACACTGAACTGGGGAGGAAAGACCTTCCTGTGTGCAGATGAGGGCTGCTGGAAACCTACGACACAGCTCTGCTCTTCTTATAACTTAACCTCTGTCCTGGTCTCCTTTTCCATGAGATTCCATGGAGGCAATGATAGTCAAAGCACGTGAAGATTCTTGAATTAAAAGGCACTATGTAAAGACAAAGCATTATTATTATTATTAATTAAAGGAACTTGTCATAGACAGAAACAGACACCGCAATGCATAATTTTTTTAAAAAAATGAATACCATGCTGTCAAATTGGATACTGACTGGCTGTTAGATAATTTGGCAACCATAGCGGAGCAAATGTTCAGGAGAGGTGAGTATTTTTCCACTATTCCAGAAGGCTGGAAGCATAAACAGCAACAATTTTTGCATCAGTCTCTCAGTCGTGTCCATCAAATTAGGCTTTCAAGTTTAATGCTGAATAAAATACCCTAAACACAGCAGAGAGCAAGCCCAGACAGAACATCTTGAAAGTGGTAAAGCTGAAAGAGAGAGCGTGCACATTCCACGTGAATGTTTCAGCAGTGTCAGAAAATGCAGCACATTAAAAAAAATCAGTCAGTGGATTTCTTCAGTGCATTCCCTTTTCATAGTCCAAAGGGAATTCACATTTTAACTGTGGGATGCACTGTCATAGCTGCTTAGGCAGAGTGGTTAGTATCAGAAGGGGGAAGAGCAGTTAGCCAAACACCCTGTGCTCTACGATAAACTGGGGCACTCCAAGAGCAGGAAAAACCTACACAATAGGTGCATGCATCACGTAGCCCAGCTCTTCATGCCAACCATCAGCACAAGGCAACCTCAGCTGTGTTTGTCTGGATGTAGGACCAAGGGCATAGGTGGGGGGAGTGGAGGGTGGCATGTAGCCACAGACTTGCCCACAAGCAAAGGGATTAGCTAATAATAGTTGTGTTTATACCAGGGAGGATTGAAGACACGGCAGAAGGGGAAACTAAAGACATTACATTTTGGTGGAGCTAATTTTGGAAGAATGGGGAAAGTGCTGAGGGAAATGAAACAGGATAAAGCTGTTGAGGAGAAAGCCACGGAGGAAATAGAAAGTGTTCGGAGATAAATTAATGCATGACCAAAATCACTACAAGCTACCCAGTCATAAATATTCCAGCAGGGGGAAAGAAGGCCAAGGTGGATTAAAAGTGAGAATCAATGCTTAGAGAAACAGAAGTGCTGTATAATATGAATTTGTGGAAGTAGAAGAAATCAAAGATCGGCTAAAATACAGTGACTGAATGAAAGTCAAATGTGGAGAGGTAAATCTTTTGTTGGACAAACCCCACTGTTTACTTCTCGTACACTTTGCTTCAAGTTCCCTTCCTGCCATCCTATAAATACTCCTATTTGTATTTTTCTGTCTGGCATCCACTTCAACTCTCTTGATTCACGTCATGTTTACTCTCATATGTTCTTGACTGGAGGTAGGGAGTTGTATTTGAAGATGGGTTGGGGGGAACCTACCCCAGAGAAAATACTAAGGCCTTAAGCAATGGCTACCCTGCCTGCTTTTTTGTTTTTTGTTTTTGTTTTTTTTTTTTTGAAACAGAGTCTCACTCTATAGCCCAGGCTAGAGTGCAGTGGCGCGATCTCGCCTCACAGCAACCTCCGCCTCCCAGGTTCACACCATTCTCCTGCCTCAGCCACCCGAGTAGCTGGGACTACAAGCGCCCACCACCACGCCTGGCTAATTTTTTGTATTTTTGGTAGAGATGAGGTTTCACTGTATTAGCCAGGATGGTCTCGATCTCCTGACCTCGTGATCTGCCCGCCTCAGCCTCCCAAAGTGCTGGGATTACAGGCGTGAGCCACCGTGCCCAGCCTACCGTGCCTGTTAATAATGCCCCCTCAGCATCAGAGCAAGAGCTGAGAGAAAGGTTTGGTAGTTGAGCTGTAGACAATAAACAAGGTCTTGTTATGGAGAATACAGAGTCACTGAGGAGAGCACGTGGGAGTTTGTCTGCCTTCCTCTTCCCTTAGGGACACTGCTCGCAGTTCATCATGGAGAAGACATGTCTATCTGTGTGGTTTTGCACAGGGGTGAGGAAGGCACAAGAGACCTACAGCTTTAAGCCTTAACTTCCTCATAAGTAGGTCAAGTAGAAGTCTGCAAATTAAAAATGGAAATCAGGAAGGTACAAAAATTATACCTCGTGGATAAATTACAAGCAAATGACTCCAACTCAGCATGGCCAAAAAGGAAAACATAGTAAAAGGAATCTTCTGATCTGTAGCAATGAAATATACTTATCAACAAGCACTCATACTCTATCATCCAAAATAACTTGAGTTTTAATATGTCATTTTAATAGAGTTTTGGGGTCTCAGTTTGGTGGATAGCTTTCTTTTGGTATGAAGATTCTAGAAAATGTTCTAGGTACTAGTAGTTACTACTTCCAGGCAAACCCTTAAGACCCCTGTCTAGAGGCTCTGTGGGGAGTGGCCACAGGTTGGGAATCCCCAGTGTGCTCCACCGTCTTTGTGTCAGCTACACTTGGAGGAGCGTAGACATGGCTGGACCTTCCACATCTTTCTTTCACAATAGAGAGAGTGATTTCTTCACTGAGAAATCTGGTGCCTCGGAGTACCAGAAAACAGAGTAGGGCTTGGAGCCAGCTTGAAGACTAAGGACAGCAGGCTGATTCTCAGATTCTGGGGAATGCTCAGGGAGAAGAGACTATGCTTGACTAAACTGATATCCTAGCTCATAGTATGTCAATAAGAGGAAATTAGAAGACGACTGTACTGGGTTGAACTGTGTTCCTTTCCTAAAATGGATGTCCATCTAGAACCTCAGAGCATGACCTTATTTGGAAAGAAGTTTGTGGCAGATGTAATTAAAATGAGGTCATAAATTCAATGACTGGTGTCCTTATAAGAAGGCCACGTGATCACGTCTCTGAGTAGCCACTGCACTCCAGCCTGGGCAACATAGAAAGACCCTGTCTCCAAGGAAAAATAAAGAAGGCCACATGAAAACACGGTTATGGACAGCCACACCCAGAAGAAAGGCAACTATGTGATGACAGAGGGGAAACTGAAATGATGGCTGGGCACAGTGGCTCACACCTGTAATCCCAGCATTTTGGGTGGCCAAGGCAGGCAGATTGCTTGAGCTCAAGAGTTTAAGATCAGCCTGGGCAACATCATGAAACCCCATCTCCACCAAAAAAAAAAAGAAAAAACACATAAAATTAGCCAAGCATGGTGGCATGCACTTGTAGTCCCAGCTACTCAGGAGGCTGAGATAGGAAGATGACTTGAGCCTGGAAAGCAGGGGTTGCACTGAGCCATGATGGTGCCACTGCACTCCAGCCTGGGTCAGACCCTGTCTCAAAAAACAAAGAAAGAAATTGAAACGGTGCAGCTACAAGCCAAGTAATGCCAGCAACCAGCAAAGGCTAGAAAGAGGCAAGGAAGGATTTTCCCTACAGCTTTTAGAGGAGGTATGGCCCTGCTGATTGACACCTTGATTTTGAACAGCTAGCTTCCAGAACTGTAAGAGAATAAGTGCCTATTGTTTTAAGCTAACCAGTTCCTAGTACTTTGTTACGACAGTCTTAGGAATCTAATACATGGGCTATGACAGGCAGATATTCTGATAATAACCAGGAAATGGAATGAGGGAACAGTCAGAATAACTACAAAAAGCTCTTTCAAGGACAATAAAAGCACCACTTCCCAGAGCCTTTTGCCACAGAGTAAACAACTCAATGTAACCCCTACAAACAGTTGGGGGTAAAGGGAAAAGTCAGTGGACATTTAAAGTTTTGAGTCTGCAGACAATTTTGATGGGCATGAAAATAATGTTGTAAGGGCCAGGCGTGGTGGCTCACACCTGTAAGCCCAGCACTTTGGGAGGCCAAGGCGGGCAGATCATGAGGTCAAGAGACTGAGACCATCCTGGCCAACATGGTGAAACCCCGTCTCTACTGAAAATACAGAAATTAGCTGGGTGTGGTGGTGTGTGCCTGTAATCCCAGCTACTCGGGAGGCTGAGGCAGGAGAATCACTTGAATCCAGAAGTCAGAGTTTGCAGTGAGCCCAGATCAGGCCACTGCACTCCAGCTTGGTGACACAGCAAGATTCCGTCTCAAAAAAAAAAAAAGAAAAGAATGTTTTCATCCCCACTGGCCAGATATACGGCAAAGGAAATGGCAGGCAGGGACAGCAAAGAAAGTGTCTTTTGTTTCCAAGGGGCAGTGTTTTTCGCAGCCCTCTGCTGGAAGCTATTCTTTCCCATCCAAAAGCACAGGGAGGAAATAAATGGCTCCTTCTAGCAGATTTTGAGTAGAGACCCAAGAGACCGACTGATTCCTGGAACCAGTACAGGAGGGTATTCTGACACTCAGAATAAGCCACAGAATTCCAGCTGGGAAGATGTGTGGGGGTGGGGCAATTGCCTCTAAGGTGTTCTTCTACATGTTCATGACCAATTCCTTCTTCTATTTCTCAACATGTGGTTACAACCCTTCATGACTTTCCTTGAGGTCCCCGGCCTTCTCCTCTGCCCTTTTTTTCTTGGCTTTGTACATCCTTGCATTTCACTTCACAGAGAAAATTCAGTCCTCCTACCAGGGAGTACCTCCACCTCCTGCCCTGATATGGTTTGGCTTTGTGTTCCCACCCAAATCTCATCTTGAATTGTACTCTCATAATTCCCACGTGTTGTGGGAGGCACCCGGTGGGAAATAATTGAATCATGGGAGCGGTTTCCCCCATACTGTTCTCATGGTAGTGAATAAGTCTCACGAGATCTGATGGTTTTATCAGGGGTTTCCACTTTTACATCTTCCTCCTTCTCTCTTTGCCTGCTGCCATCCATGTAAGATGTGACTTGCTCCTCCTTGCCTTCTGCCATGATTGTGAGGCTTCCCCAGCCACGTGGAACTGTAAGTCCAATTAAACCTCTTTCTTTTGTAAATTGCCCAGTCTCAGGTATGTCTTTCTTAGCAGTGTGAAAATGGACTAATACATGCCGCCTTTACTGCAAGTATTACACATGTTCCTCTTCTGTCTTGGAGTAGTAGGTGCCCCCAACATGTATAAAGCCAACTTCTCCACCTGTACTCTGTATCTTCTAATCTTCTCAGGGACCTACTCTATCAATTACCTCCTCTTTCATGTCCTCAGCCTTTTCTTATTTCCTTCAGTATAAAATATATTAAATCCTCCTCATGTTAGAAAACCTCTCCCTGGCATGATAGCTCCCATTGCCTTTGGCAACCACTCTCTTCTATTCCTTTGCTTCTTAAAGATTCTTACAAGAACATCCTGCTTTCAGCAGGATGGTTTCCCTACCATCCTGCTTCAATCTAGTTTTTTATCCTATCACTATAATGAAACCATCCTCGCCAACATGGTTATCAAATTAAACAAATATTTTCTAGTTCTTATCTTCATTGATAACTCTGTGGTATTCAGTATTGCCCACAACCCCATCTCCTTGAAATTCTATTCTTTTTTTTTTTAACTTAAAGAACATTGGAAACTCTCTGCCCAAAAAATATCATTCACATGCTCATCTAAATACATACTGATGACTCTCAAATATATACCTAAGGCTCTGGTCTTTCTTCTTCATTCACATCCCAAAGGCCCTCCTAATTCAACAGGTTCAAAGTTAAACTCATCTGTCAGCTCTATTGTTCTCCTTCTTAGTTCCTTCCATTCCTTACTAATAATTAAGCTAAGGTTTCTTGAAGTGCCAAATGTGTAGGTGCTTGGTCCTGAGCTTGCAGAGAGAAATAAAATCTCAGAGACCAGCATGGGAGAAAGACAGGCAAATATTGAAGTCAAAGTTCAACAGTAGAAGCAAAACTAGAAGTAGTGGTATCATGGAAGAGAAGATGATTATTTGAATCAGGCCAGGAATGACATTAGGTCAGAGTGCCAGGGAATGCTCCCAAAGATAGAAGAGATTATCTCTCCCCTCAAAGAGCTGCTGGCTTGTCCCAGTCAATGCCCACCACCACCACCAATCCATGACACTAGTCTGAATCTCAGGAGTTTTCTTAGAGTCAACTTCTACATTGGATCAATTCCTATCAGTTCTACATGCAAAAATCTCTTAAAATTTTTATCTTGGACAATTCTATTTATCTCCTAATTGGCTTAAGTCCCATTTCATCCCCAATTCTACCTGCATGAGAGCAAGGAGTCCGTCCACTTTGTTTATGCCTGTATTCGATGATTCGATCAATTTCTGCACTCAGTGGGTGCTTAAGAAATGGCTATTAAATGCAAGAATGCTTCAGAGTGATATTCCCATCACTAAAACCTAGACCTGATCATACCACATTACTCTTTATGAATCTTCAGGGCTCCTCAGTGCCTGAAGGAAAAATTAAAACTCGGCTTGGCAAACAAAGCCCTTTACGATATGCTCTCTGCAGATTTTTATCAGCCTCGTTTTCACCGGTTCTTCTGTTCACCTTCCTTTTAACCACAAAAAACTACCCACTGACATGTCAGCCAGGGTATCACACCCTTTCAAGCTTCTGTGCCTTTGATTGTACTGCTCCCTCCTCTAAAATACATTTACCTTTCTGGTCCTTAAGATAGACTTCTATTCATCTTTTAAGATGCAGTTCAGGCATCTTTTTATTTTTGCCATTCATTCTCTCTGACCAAATAAGGCCATGACTTGTCCTTGATCCTCTGTGTTAGAGCCTCAAGATGTTTATCACTAATTGTCTCTTTGACATATTTACATATCCTCTTCCCCAATAAAACTATGAGCTCCTTGAAGACAGGAACTGGGAGTCAGAACAATAAAATCGACCTAATTAACACGCAATGGTGTCACTTTTGGGTCAAAGAGAAAACCAGCAGTAGAAACAGATGCAGGCCGATGTGAAATGTGCCTTCTACCGTACACATGTTGCTGTCTCCCTGGGTGAAGTTATATTATGTTTGTATAAGAAAGCAGTCAAGTGTGTAATATAGTTAGAAAGATTCTGATCAAAATGGTTTGGATTTTTAAAAATATTTGGGAGCTTACAGAAGATAAGCTTTAATTATCTAAAGTCTGTTGGTATGGAACACCTCATTCCTTTCCAAAGCTAGATATGGATATGTACAAAGGTTGCAAAACATGCAGAACACTTTCAGAGCAAATGCAAGATGACAAACACCACTGCTATGAGCTGCACTGTGGATCCCCAAAGGAAAAACTAGAAAGACCATGGATAAAAGCCACAAAACCAAGGAGACTACAAAACATTTAGCAGGAGAAGGGAAGGAGAGGTGGCATTATGGAGGGGACAGATTTCTAGAGGCCTAAAAGAGAACTTTCTTCTTTTAGACATAAAGGAAGACTGCTGCTTAGAAAGTGTTTTCAAAATCATGATACTTAGCATGCCTTTGACTCTTATAAATTGCAAAGGATGATTATGAATATTAACTAATTGATCAACCTGCAGAGCACTCTTTAGAATTCTATAGAACTGGACCCCAATTAAAAAGGAGCAAACATGCCTAGAGAAGTCCCATGAAATCTTGGGGTTGGGTCTGAATTCTCAGGAGCAATGAGGTCTGCCCTTGCAGATGTAAATTGCTCAGGTCTTAGCCTTGGGCCAGTTCTGGAACCTTTTTAGATGAGTTTAGTTGGTAAAGGATGGATATTTTTCATTTCAATAGTTGATTAATTATTTTAATGTGCATTTAAACAATTATAAATAAAGTATCTTATTCATGACTTTGTATGCTTGACATGAGTAAAAATTTAAAAAGTAAGTCTATTCAAGGAAAAATAGTAATGGTGCTGACACTTGCCTAGGGAAAAGGCCACCCTGGTTATATATCAATATATTGACATGTCAATAACTGAAGTTTTGAGAAAAGCTGAGAGCAATGCTCACTCTTATTTTCTCAAATGTATGCCTGTCTATTTAATCTTCATGTCTACAACTAAATGATTTTAAATTTGTGCAGTTTTTATTTCTGATGTGGAGTTAAAGGAAAACAGATAGAAAAGGGGGATGAGATGAGGACACAGGAAGCAAGTAAGGAAAGTTCTAAAACCATGCAAGCTCTGAAAACCGGTTAAAGAAAACTAGCAGAAACAAGTGTTTTGAATGCAGTGTACACAACAGTCTGCATGAAGATGCAGCTCTATTTTATTTAGAATTTGGCTCTCTTGAGTGGCCTGGGGAGACAGGCATCTCATTTTCTGGAGGGGCCCGGAGAAACAGCAGTCACTCGGCATTCTTCTTGCCAACATCTCTCACAAATAGCACGCAGCAGTGGCTCATTCTAACAACAGACAACACTACCGAGCACTCAGAGCCCTGTTCTCTCAGCAGAGACAAGGCTCCCGGAGGCAGTGACCAAAAAAAAAAAAGGATTTTTTTTGGAACTTCCTTTCTTATTTCCTTTCTTCAAATTACCTCTTCTAATTGCATACATGGAGTTTACAGAAATTTAACAGGAGAAATCAGGATGGGAAATATATGAGAAGAAGTGACATAAAGGCATGTCATGTCAAATCCGCAGGAGATTGCTGAAGCAGGAACCAGTAATAGATCTGCCAGAATAGAGATCTATGACATCGCATTTCAGCCACTAAAGGATGCTCTGTGGTCTTTTCTAGAAGGATCCAACCACCGGCCCTTGGACATCTCTCAGCCTCATCTCTGCCCATTCCAGCTAAAGTGGTTCATTCTCGCAGTCTAGCTGGTATCTCATTTTTCGTGACTCGGTCCAGCCTCACTTCTTTCATAAGACTTCCCTGGTTCCCATGGTCTGAGTCAGATGCAATGCTCTGGGCTCCCATAGTGCCTTCCTCTTTCCTTCCTACCTTCCTTCTTACTTCCTTTATTAGATCCTTCAGCAAATATTTATTGAGCACCTACTATGTTTTGATGACTGTTTTAGGTGCTAGAGCTATGATAACAGGCCCCCTCTTCTCATGGAGAATCCATGGAGACGGGTCAGGATGGGAAATAAAACACAACCCCCTCAAAAGCATCCCAAATTATAAACAACATAATTTTATAATAAAAGTTCTGTAATGGCAATAAAGAGGGTTACGTGTCATGATCTAAAGAGGGTCATTTAGTTTAGGTGGGGTAGACAGAGAAGGCCTCTCTGAAAAGATCATTTTAAGCTGAGATCATGATGATACAAAGGAGTCATAAATGAAAAGATCTGAAAGGTTAGCAGCAACAGCATATGCGAAGGTTCTAAGATAAGGAAGCGCTCTTAGGTGTTTCAGGAACAGAAACAAGACCAGTGGGGCTCAAGTGGAGTGGGTCAGGAGGTAAGCAGGGGCCAGGTCCCATGGGGCTTTTTCAACCATGGTAGAGCACAAGGATTTTATTCTAAGGACACTTTAGAAACCACCTACATAAGTGATGAGATGGGAAGAACTTATTAAATTTACTTAGGGAGCCATTTTGAAACTCTCCTGTTTACCAAACATGCTGAATGCACAGGTCTGGGGAGACCAGGTAGATACATTTGTGTTCCACTGACCAACACGCTCTGTAGACACATCGAACTTGACATGTTCAAAACCAAACTTATTACCTTCCTTTCACTCACCCTTCATTCCCCCGACCCCAGCCCAAGTGGCTTCTGCTGTATCCTATTAGCATCCCACAGTCATCCAAGTGGGAATTCAGAGTCATCCTTGATGCCTCCTCCACCTTCCAACTAAATTCAATCAGACTAAGTCCTGTTAGTTTTACCATCAAAATCTCTCTTGAAATGGTCCCTTCTCTCCTTCCTCACTGCCAACTGCGTTCATCCAGACTCTCATCATCTCTCCCCTGATATTCGTGATAGTCTCCTAAACTTGCTCCTGGTCTTCATGTTCAAGAGATCGTCCACATTGCAGCCAGTGTTCTCTTTCAAAAACAGGGAATGCGATCACAGCAGTAAGCCTCTGTCTAGGGGGAAGTACACTGACATTTCCTTTCTGGATATTGCTGACCTTCTTGCCTGTTTGATATCAGGGATACCTCCATGTGCTTACAGGATAAATCTCAAGTCCTTATTATGGTTTATCAGGACTTTATGTGTCTGACTCAACTTATGTGCCTGATGCCTCCCTAACATCCTACGTCCTACGATCACTTCTTGCTTCTAGAATACTCCCTGCCTTTTCCTGTCTCTTTGTCTTCACCCAAACTCTTTCCTCTGCCCAGAATGCTCTTCTCCCTGAGCAAACTTCACTTGCGTTTTAAGTTCCAGCTGAAATGAATCCTCCCATCGAAATGTAGGTGGTCCATTATCAGTGCCTCTGCGTATAGCACTTAGCACTTTATATTTTCAGGGCTTCTCATCTTGGTTATAAATCTTTGTATTCCCATGAGCTTATCAAGAGCAGAGATTAGGTCATGCTTATCTCTTTATTTCTAGCACTTGATACCATATCTGGAACAAAATGCATGGAAGACATTTGTTGAAAGGATAAACCAATGAATTACTTTTTCTCCCTCTGCCCCATTTGCCATATATTTTGATATCCAAGCCCACCTTTGCAAGCAAACAACAACAGCAACAAAACACAAATAATATGCAAAATGTCAAGCCATTTCTGTTCAATGTCCGCTATGGATACTTCCTCAGTCACAGCTTTAAATAATGTGAGGTGATGCTAAATTGGAATTATCTTGGCACGGTAAACGCATCTGAGATTTAACTGAGTTTAGGCCAAAAGATTTCATTTTTCAAGGAGTTTGCCAAAATGGCTAAAACAGAAACAAGCAGACACTGCTTTAAATATGGGTTGCTTCCTCTTTGTTCGAGGAGTTACTGGCCCACTTTAAAATGGGTGAAAGCTCCCCAGAGGAAAAAAGCAATGATCATTCCTTTTTGTTTAACTACAGGTAGAACAGCTACTTGGAGACCCCGGAGCATTTGAACTCTTTGTCCTGGCACTTTTATTCAAGTTTACCTAATGTAGTGCTCTGCTAAGAACGTGCTAATGAAAAAGTGGCGTTATTAATGTTTGGCTGTGCTTAGAAATCCAGGCAAGAAGGTCAGCAATATCTGGAAAGAAGATGTCAGTATATTCCCCTTAGGCATGGGTTTACCCACTGTATTCACAAAACAGAACACAGAAAGCAAAGGCAGAGGTCAGGCTGAGCTGGAAGACTTGATGCATAATCACACTGAAATACAACCAAACCCTACGGAGACAGGGGGTGCCATTGCACAGAGAAGATCTCTGTGAAGATCTCAAGATCACTTCAATTGTTCAGCTGTGTCCATCTTTGTCTGGACAATAGAAAGGCAGCTTCACTGAGCTGTACTCTCGTAACTTCTGGATGACTCCAATCCCACACTTGCAGGTTTCCATTTTCTCAGCTATAAAATAGTGGAATTCAGGTCTAGGAGAGTATGACTCTGAGTTTAGAGGAGCCAAAGATTGCTGACAAGAGAGTGTGTTCCATGTCATGGAAGGCTGCACAGAAGCTATAGGCTTTGAGCAGTACCTGGAAGAATGCATAGGACTTCAAGAGAGGAGTTAAGAGAGGAACGGCATCAATGTGAAGAGGGCAGAAGATTGTTCTGAGTTCAGTGAGTAAACCTGTTTGGAGAAGAGCTAAGTCCTACCATATCTGTTATTTAAATCTTTTATCTGCTAACATTAATCAACATTCTTCTATAGTGCCTTGTACTAGGACCCTGGGGTGGCAAAAAAAAGAGACATAGCTTATATCCCCGAAGGAACTCATAGTCTATGGAGGAGACAGACTTGTGAACAAGTTCAGAGCGGTGTGATTGATGCTACAATAAGAGGTGTAATCAAATGCCTTGGAAGCACATAGAGAGGACAGCCTGACTGCCCAGAAGAATCACAGAAACTTTTATGGAGGTAGTGACAATTGGAGAAGTCTTGAAGATGAGCTGGAGCTCACTAAGTGAGGCAGAAAGAGAGCTCCAGCAAAGAGTCCCTTGTCGTTGCTCAACACAAGCCTTCAGGTACTTAACAGTCTCTTCAATGCTCCTCGTATTTGCCAGACTCATTTTCAGCCTACTCATACTGCTCATTGCCCATCATGTTTGCCAAGCCTGGGATGCCCATTCCAAAATGCCCAGGTCCATCACCTCTCTGAAGTTTGCCGTGTGATCTCTTCAACTTTGTTAGCTAGAGAAATGATATGCACGCTGATACACCTGAGTTGTCCAGAGATTAGGCAAAACAGGGTATAGCAGTGTGAGGGCTCATACAACCCATGCAAACGAACTGCTCATTCGGGCCCATCTACTCCTGTTCCCAAAAACATTCCAGGAAAATGCAATGCCAAGTTAACAAATGGCTGCCACTATTCCAGCCCACAGTGTTCTCTCTGTGTTTGGAAATTCTAAAACACCCTTAGTTTGTACTGCCAACTTAGCATACACAAATGTATCCTTTTAAAAATAAATGCATCATTTTTATTGTTTCTTTTGTGTTAGTTGTATCTCACTAACTAGACAATAGTTAGTTGGACAGTTAGTTGTATCTCACTAGACAATAATCTCCTTCATGATGGCAACCAAGTCTAACATTCTTCTATAAGTAACATGACCCTATGCCCCCAGGCACCAGTGGCAACCCCAGTTACAACCAGTTATGTGTCCTACTTAGAAGTTTCCCACTAACCAGCCCTGTACTCGAAACATTCATCTACTCAGTTGCAGACACACTGAAAATATTTGATGAATTGATTTGCTCCAAATGTTCACGAATCCCCTCGTCCTAAAGACAGAATGTCCCAGAGCATTTCCTCATCTGTAACAGCTGCTCAAAAGTGTTCATTGCATCTAATACTATTAATTTTACACAAATGACTTCTAAAGCTACATCTCTATCCCAGACATGTCACATCAGCTTCAAGACTCCCATTGTCCTCTAATCCCAGTCACTTAATATGTCCAGAATTTATCCTCGCCACTCTGGATCACCCAGATACCTGCTCATTCTCTCTCATTTCCTATCTCAGTGATTGGCATCCATTCTGTTGATCAAGCCAGAACCCTGTGAGATATCTTCCACTTCTAAGTAGAAGGACCTACGATGACTCTGCTTCTTACTTTCTCGTATTACTTCCTTCCTTGATGATCACTCACTCACAAAATCCTGTCGATTTCATCCTTTAAATATCTCTTGAACACGGCTGCTGTATTTCAGATTGCCATCATCTCCTGTTTAGATTATGGTGAGGGCTTCCAAACACATTTTCCTGTTCACAGTCTTTCCAGTTTCTGGTCTATTTTCCACCGAACAGAGGGCTCTTTCTAAAACATACACATAATCATCTCACCCTTAGGCTTAAAAACTCTTTAGCGGTCTCACTTTTTTTCTTGGATAAAGTCCAAACTCCTCAATATGGTTCCCATTTACTTCTTTGACATCATTTCTCATTACCTTTATCTCTTTTTACTCTGGGGATTTATGCTACAGCCAGATTAAATACTCCAGGTTCACTGTGAATGTCTACTCTCATCTCCCAGCCTCTGCACAGCCTCTGCACATCCTCTTCCCCTTGCCTGAAACCCTTTTCTTGCCCTCCCATCTTTCATAAGGTGAACTCTTTTTATCCTTCAGCACTCCTCCAATCTTACTCTCAAGGATTACACCCAGCCCCCAATCAGCAACTGGAATGACCTAGCTAAAATGCATATCTAACCACGTCACTTCTTTGATCAAACGATTCAGTGCTTTCTGATCTCCTACAGCATAAAATCCAAGCTCCTTACTACATTGCTGCAGATGTTGACTTCTCATTGTTCTGTCTTTGTGCTTCATGTTTCATGTGCCTAAATGCCCCTCCATATTTCAGGAGGGTGCTGGATTTGATCTTGGCCTTAACACTTAGTAGCTGGGAATTCGTATCTGTTTATTCTCAGTACAATGGGGATATTCTATCTAAATACTGCATATATCTTAGACTTATTTTGATGATATGAATTAGTATTTTATGCATTGTACATAATGAGCTTTCAATGAGTATTGTTCATGATCTTCATTATCTTTATTGTTGTTGATGTTCTAGGGATTGTCTCCTTCAAGACATTTTTCAACCCCAAGATTTCATTCATTCATTCAATAATATGTATAGAGCCCCTGCCATGTTCCAGACACTCTGCTAGGCACTTGTGAATAAAGATTAATAAGGTAATCTTTGCTTTCAAGAATATTATAATGTAGTCCTCCTCTTCTGATACTAGTGGTAATCATATCACTTTACCATGGTGCACAAAAATCGTCTATTTATATCACTTGCTTCATGAGATTGTATCATCCTCAGAGTCAGAAATGGATTTATTCACTTTTAGTCTCCCAATGCCTAGTATACTTCCTGGCACATGGTACGTTTTCAATTACTGTTTGTTGAACTGAACAAATACCACACTTCAGCATTCCAGTCTTACTCAACTCTTGGCAAATATTCTGCAGGCAAGTCTCAAATTCATAAAAACTAGTTTATACCAGTTCCAAAATTTACTTTCTTGTTTCTGCTGTTCTGAAGAAAATAAAAATGTTACTGCACTATTTGTCGATTATTTCTGATTAATTTAGAAGTCTGCAGACTTTAGAGACAAAATATGCTATAGCACCTTATAAACTATGGATGGAAGTAAAACAAGATTTATTTTGGCTAGGTTTTCTTAGCAAGCTCCATAAAGTAATCATTGTGTACTTTTCTGGAAGCACCAATAACAGTCCTGCACCATGGACAAATTTCAGCAAGGATCATAGAAACCTTGAGCCACCCATCCATCCACCCTTCTCACCCTCCCTTCTTTTCTTCCTTCATCCATCCATCCATCCAACCAGCCAGCCAGCCAGCCAACCATTCATCCATCCATCCATCCACCCATCCATCCATCCCTCCATCCATCCGTCTGTTCATCCATCCATCCATTCATCCATCCATCTATCCATCTGTCCATCTGTCCATCAGTCCAACCATTCATCCATCCTTCTGTCCATCTACTCACCTAGACAACTATTCATTCATCAACTAACTTCAACTAGGCATAAACTCTATGGTCAGAATGGTGTCTGGGCACTGAAGTCTTATGGATTTCAAGTATTTCTTATAGAATTTTCAGCATTTCAGTAGGAGTAGTGGAGAAGATGACATGGATGTCTGTTTTCTCCTTAACACATTTGTTATTGGCATTTTTGTTTGATTACAAACACTTTTATCTGAGTTTATATTAAATATGACATATTTGAGGAAAGTTACCTTTTTAAGAAAGAATTTTTTTTTTTGAGACAGAGTCCTGCTCTGTCACCCAGGCTGGGGTGCAGTGGCGTGATCTCGGCTCACTGCAACCTCCGCCTCCCGGGTTCAAATGATTCTCCTGCCTCAGCCTCCAAAGTAGCTGGGATTACAAGCACATGCCACCACACCCAGCTAATTTTTTTTAATTTTTTTTTTTGTAGAGACGGGGGTTTTACCATGTTGGCCAGGATGGTCTCGATCTCTTGACCTCATGATCTGCCCACCTCGGTCTCTCAAAGTGCTAGGATTACAGACGTGAGCCACGGTACCCGGCCAAAATACTTTTTAAGTTGCTTTCAGAAAGCAAACGTGAGTGAACAGATAAAAGTTCTGAGAAATTAATGGAGCTAGAACCTTGGGACCTAATGAACAAATCAAGAGAAATGATGATGTGGTTCTAAGTTAAACAATGAATTCCCCGTTGCTTACTTAGCAAGTTGTAATTATTACCAGTGCCACATGTGCTTATAACATTAACAAATCCAACCCCCTAAATCAAATCTAATTGACCTTGAATAATGGCAAAGAATAGCCATCATAGTAAAACGGAAAATGTTTAACTTTTTTTGTGTTTGCACACTTTTCAGAAGCAACACATCAAGAATCACTTCCTTTTGAGAAAATTCCATAAGAACAATTCTACCACCATAGTCCATGGTGTTCAGCTCTCTCAAAGTCTGATCATCTCTTTTGAATTTTTTTTTAAAAAAAAGGGTCCCCACCTAGGTATGTCATTTCCTGCATAGTTATAGAGCTCCATCTGCTCAACAAGGCATGGACCAGCATGCCCTAAAGTCCCCAAATCTCAAGGGCAATAAAAAGATTGGATCAAATCTATGATGACAGGGAAATGATCACAAGCTTAGTCTTGCAAGAGCTTCTTTACAAAAGCCCCAAGCAAGTCAGCCTTCATCTGAGCTAGGTTAACATCAACAAGCAAAGGTTGTATTGTTATCTTGCACAGTCTATTTCTATGGGGAGTATTAGGGCAATTCCCACACTTACCTATCTTCTTTCTGCTGCACCTGGGGATCTTCAGCCCCCAATCCTATATCAAATCAATAAAAATATATTTAACTGTGAATGTCTGATGAAATCCTCCTGGAGCTCATTTTCCTTCTCTACTCCATTGCAGCATTTTCCAGGTGTTTCCCTTGAGAATGGACCATCAGCACTTCACAGAGTACACTGCCCACCTGCTCTTCCAAAAGCTGCAACCCACAGGCTCAGCAGCAATATCTGATGTAATTATTACATGTGTCTCATCTTGAAATCTGCAGAGGCTGGCAAACAGGACCACCTCAGTGGAGGACCTTAGGGAGACCTTCCACCAAAGAACAGCCTTCAAGTCTTCTGGTCTCACTCATTGACTGAAAGATCTGAATTTCTCATTATTAATTATTCACTATTTCCTAGGAGTCCCTAAGGCTTTCTAGTTATCTAAAGAACGAAAACATTAGAGACATAATATGCTGAGAAAGGAAAAAGAAAGAACGAAAACACTGTCTTTTCATTTCTTATCTGTGGATTTTACTTCCTTACCCTGAGTTCTATTCTGCGACTTAATTATTGTAGAATAATCTAATGGAATCATCATCTCAATAGTTGGATGCCTCATGTCCTTTCAACTAGAAGCAGTTATCTGCCTGAAGGTAGTCATCAACAAGGAGACAGACTCCTGGGCAGGGACCCAGTGGGGAACCTCTGAGAGACTGTGCAAATCAGGCCAGCTTTTCCAAGTGCTGAAATGAACCTGCAGCAGCCTTGCAGGCAAAGGTATATTTTAGGACAGCAGCACTGCATATTTAAAAGTTAAATCGCCTGTTACACATTAGTGTTTCTCTCTGTTTCTCAGAGACAGGCAGACACAATCTGTTTCTCATTGTGTCTGATTGTCTCTGTGTGTCTTTTTCTGTTCTGTCTCTCTCTCTCTCTCTCTCTTTTCTCTAGTTCTGTTTATCTCTTTGGGGTTCTCTCTCTGTCTCTATCCATCTACTTCTCCACTTCCCTCTTACTCTCCGTAGTGTAGCCCTTTTATTAAAACAATAAAATTCTATTGCCAAATAACTGCTACTAATTGGGTCACCTGAGCCAGTGTGCCCTACCCCATTCTTAGGTTGTTCTTCTTGTACTACAGAGACCTGAGCGAATACAGGTTTTAAGGGAGGAAGAAATTGATGTTTTTGTATCCTCAAGATTTAGATGCTCAAAAATGGTCTAGCTGTCTGCCAAAAGAAACGTGGAGAAGAAGTATGCCTCTGGGGATATGGAGTGCCAGGTCTTCTAACCATGCCAAGTCAATAATCAGTAAACTGATAACGTCACAAGAAGTGATGTGAAGTTGAACCCCAGGTCACAGGCTATCAGAAGTCAGATTCAGGCTATTCTGATGATTTTAGAAAATAGATAGTATTCAATCCATGTTACAGGGATGTTTTGAACCAGTCTTCTGGTTCAAACATGAAAACAGCTAAAGGCAACTTCTTGCATCTATCCTTCCCCCACGATCCTATCCAACAGCCACATCAACATCTGGTGAACATTGTAATCAGCCTTCATAATTGGGAGGAGGAAAGTGGAATGTTAGTATGAAAGAGTAGGAAAGATGATCAGAAATGATTCGGGGGGTGGGGGGCAATTGACAATTGGAGGGAAGCTTTCCTTTTCATGTCTTTTTCAACTCGGAATAAATATATCCTAAGTTGGGAAATGAGCCACTAAAATAAGCAAAAATTAATTGAATTTACTAATTTCTAAAGAATAGGTCCAAAGAGAGAGTGTTTTTTACCTATGAAATTGGCAAAGATTCTAAACTGAGAATGCCAAGTGCTGACAAAGGTATAGTGGAAAAGGCAATCTTAGGGCACTCATAAGATGGAAGCTTGGTACAACAGTTTTGGAAACAGTCTGATGGAACATTGAGCTCCTGGAAGTTTTTCATTTCCATTGACACAGTAATACAACTTCAGAGTAGAAGTCTAAAAATACGTTCTGAAATAGATAAAATATTAATGCACAGGGATGTTCATCATAGCATGATTCATTATTGCATAAAGAAAGATAAAGTGGAAACAACTTGAATATCCACCAATAGGGAGATAACGAAAAAATCATTTGTGGAGAACTTTAAATATAGAGAAATGCTTATATATGATGTTAGGAGAAAAAAGGCAACATACAAAATGGTCTAAACTATGATAATATGAGTAAGAAAAATTGAATGTGGAATAGTAAGCAATTTTTTCCTTCTGATTTTGTCATGCTTTAAAAATAAAGCAAGGATTTTTGAAAGCCTTACAAAATCTCTACAATATGCAAATATATTTGCTTTAATAATCAGGAAAAATGGCATTCTTTTGGCTGTAATCTGAGAGTGAAAGCCTTTCCAATACTTTGATTGAGACCTCAGAATTTGAACTCTTCTCACCAGTGCACAATGCTTGATTAGCTAAAATGTTCATTTATAGCATTAAAATAATCCTCTTAGTTCACCATAGTGCATTCTACTTTCATCCTCAGAAAACTGTGCACTTGAAGGCAGAAATTCACTCATATAAACCTTCCAACTAGACTCACCAACCAATTCTCTGAAGCACAGCTCTCTGAGAAAAGGGACTGTATAAATGTTTCCTTCTGAGATTCTTTGACTCTCTGATAACTTTCTATAATTATCCTTTATTGAATTAAATTACCACAGCCCTGATTACCCACCCACACATAGGATTTTCAAAAATCTTCTGGAGCAGTTTCCCAAATCTTCCAGGGTTTTCTGCAGTTGCAAAATCAGAGAGTTTAGCTAAACTGGATATTGCATGAAAATACACTGTTACAAGTTGGCTTACAAAAGTTATCTGGGAAGATTTTACTAACTATATTTTGGTGAATAAATGGAACTGGGAAAGTGTTGCAATCATGTTCTGGGATGTCTGTATCTGGGAAAGGATACTCTTGCTAGAAACCTCCACTGGGGCCCTTGAGCTGGCCTCAGGGTGTCATGGGATGGTCATCATACCTATTTCCAGATAAATTTATTATGTTCTCACAGAACCTGTTGGTCTGATAACTCAACATTGTCTTTACTTTGTGTATTCTGGATGCCTGTATTTGTCAGATATATGTACTAGAAATATCTTCTCCTAGTCTGTGGCTTGCTGATTCATTTTCTTAACAGTGACTTTTAACCATTTTTCTGAAGTCCAATTTATTATTATTTTTTCTGTTAGTTTTAGTGTTTGTTTGTGCTTTCTAAGAAATATATCCCTGTCCCAAGGTCACAACGATACTCTTCTGTGTTTTCTTCTAGAATCCTTATGGTTTTAGCTTTTAAATATAGTCTATGATCTATCTCAAATTAACTTTTGTGAGGTAGGTGTGGTTTAAGTTGATTTTACCCCATGCATTTGTTCAATTGTTTCAGAACTATTTTGTTGAAAAAAAAAAAGGCAAACTTCACTTTCCCTATTGAATTCTCCTGACATACTTGTTGAAAATAATTTCAACACAAATGTATGGGTTTATGAGTGAACTCTATTGTATTCCACTGATCTGTTTGTACATCCTTACACCAATATCACACTGTCTTGATTATAGAACTTAATAATGAGACTTTAAATTATGTACTTGGTTCCAGCTTGGTTCTTTTTTTTTCCTCTGAGATAATTTTGACTACCCAAGGCCCTTTACATTCCCAGATAAATTTTAGAATAAGCTCTTCAGTTTCCTTTTTTTTTTTTTTTTGAGACAGAGTCTTGCACTGTTGCCCAGACTGGAGTACAGTGGTGCGATCTCGGCTCACTGCAAGCTCCGCCTCCCAGGTTCACGCCATTCTCCTGCCTCAGCCTCCCGAGTAGCTGGGACTACAGGCACCCGCCACTACGCCCAGCTAATTTTTTGTATTTTTAGTAGAGATGGGGTTTCACAGTGTTAGCCAGGATGGTCTTGATTTCTTGACCTCGTGATCTGCCCGCCTTGGCCTTCCAAAGTGCTGGGATTAAAGGGTGAGCCACCACATCCAGTCAAGCATTTCAGTTTCTACAAAATGTCTTGGGATTTTGACAGAGTGTATTAAATCCACAGATAAGCTTGAGGATAACTGACATCTTAAGACTATTGAATCTTATTTATGAACATGGTATATATTTTGATTTCTTTAATTTCTCTTATAGATGTTCTGTAGTTTTCAGGGTGGAGATCTTGTCTTTCACTAATTTTACCCCTTAATATTTTACAGTTTTAGAAATCTGTTTCAAATTAGTTTAAAACATTTTTCATTCCTCTAGTGTTTGCTGTTATTAGGTTGGTGCAAAAGTAATTGCCTTTTTTTCCGTTAAAAGTAATAGCAAGAACTGCAATTCCTTTTGCACCAACCTAATATTTTATGTATATGCAGTTAATTCCTGCATATTGATCATGGACCCTGTTATGTCCAGAATTGGTTCCTTCTGGTGGGTTCTTGGTCTCGCTAACTTCAAGAATGAAGCCGTGGACCCTCCCGGTGAGTGTTACAGTTCTTAAAGATGGTATGGCCGGAGTTTGTTCCTTCAGATGTGTCCAGTGCTTTTTCCTTTTGACGGGTTCATGGTCTCGCTGACTTCAGGAGTGAAGAGACAGACCTTCGCAGTGAGTGTTACAGCTCTTAAAAGTCACGTGTCCAAACCCCGTCTCTACTAAAAATAGAAAAAATTAGCCGGGCATGGTGATAGGTGCCCATAGTCCCAGCCACTGGGGAAGCTGAGGCAAGAGAATGGCCTGAACCCGGAATGCAGAGCTTGCAGTGAGCCAAGAGCGTGGCACTGCACTCCAGCCTGGGCAACACGACCGAGCCTCTGCCTCAAAAAAAAAAAAAGAAGTGGCATGTCTGGGGTTCTTTGTTTTTCCCAGTGGCTTCGTGGTCTCGCTGACTTGACGAATGAAGCTGCAGACCCTCAGTGTGAGTGTTACAGCTCATAAAGGTACTGCAAACCCAAAAACAGAACAGCAGCAAAATTCATTGTGAAGAGCAAAAGAAAAAACCTTGCACCACCTGGAAGGGCACCCGACTGGGTTCCTGCTGCTGGCTCAGGTGGTTATTCCTTTATTTGGCCCCACCCACATCCTGCTGATTGGTCCATTTTACAGAGTGCTGATTGGTCCGTTTTTACAGAGTGTTGATTGGTGCATTTACAATCCTTTAGCTAGACACAGAGTGCTGATTGGTGCATGTACAATCCTTTAGCTAGACATAAAAGTTCTCCTAGTCCCCACCCAACCCAGAAGCTCAGCTGGCTTCAACTCTCACTGTGACCTTGCTAAATTTACTTATTCTAGTACAGATTATATCCAATTTACAATGATTTGACTTACGATTTTGTGACTTTACAATAGTGCTAAAGCAATATACATTCAGTAGAAATTGTATTTCAGGTACCCATACATCCATTCAATTTTTCACTTTCAGTATAGCATTAAATAAAGTACTTGAAGTATTCAACACTTTCTTATAAATAGGCTTTGCATTAGATGGTTTTGCTCAACTCTAGGTTGATAAGTATTCTGGGCACATTTAAGGTAGGCTAGGCTAAGCTATAATGTTTGGTAGGTTAGATGTATTAAATGCATTTTTGACTAATGATATTTTCAATTTATGATGAGTTTATCAGGATGTAACCCCACCGTAAGTCAAGAAACATCTATAGTTGTTTTGTAAAATTTTTAAGGCATTTTCTTTATAAACCATCATGTTATCTGCAAGTAAAGATCATTTGACTTCTTCATTCCCAATATGTGTATCATTTTTTCTTATAGTTTTATTAACATAAAGTTGTATTTTATCTAAAATTTTTGATAAAGACATTCACTACTAATACTTAAGAAAATGATGGAGACTATGTCTTTGCTTGAGCCACATATCAGACAGTCACATGTTACGTGTAGACAGGAAGATATTCTGAGAAGAAAGTGGGCTTCCTGAATGCAGATTTGAGAGAAGAAACCACTCTCATTTTCTCAAGATGATGATGAAAGGCAGTTTATCTCAGCCCACATAAAGCATTTACAGATATATTACCAGTTTTGACTAAATAAGTCTTTGAATTTTGACCAGTATTTTAAAAGGTTTTCCGTAAGGAAACCAAAGACTGAATATAAAGCACCAAGAACCAACTTCTTCCACTCCTAAAACTAGCTCTTTGAGAGACACTTTATGAAATAAAAACAATGCTGGTTTAACCAGATCTTATGATAAGTCACCTGGAGAGGCTGACTATGAAGGAAAGCAGCACAAGCAACCCAGAGCCTAAGTGAATATCAATTACTACAGGCTGAATGGAAGAAATGAAACACTATGAGCGTGTGACGCAGAACTCAGTTGACATCAGGGAAAAGGAAGGGCAGAGAGTGTTACAGCAGCTTATTATCAACCCCGTAGCATGTTTTTAAAGAAGATGAGAGAATGGTAATATTCTAGAAGTGACAACGAAAGACCCCAAATAGCCAAAGCAATCCTGAGCAAAAAGAACAAAGCTGGAGGCATCACACAACCTGACTTCAAAATATACCACAAAGTTATAGTAATCAAAACAGCATGGTATTGGTATAAAAACATACACATCAACCAATGGAACAGAATAGAGAACCCAGAAACAAATTCAGTATTTACAGCCAACTGATTTTTGACAAAAGTGCCAAGAACATACTCCGGGGAAAGGACATCCTTGTCAATAAAGTGTGCTGGAAAAACTGGATATCTATATGCTGAAGAATGAAACTAGACCCCTAATATCTCACCCTATACAAAAATAATTTCAAAATGGATTAACAACTTAAATGTAAGACCAAAAACTATAATATTACTAGAAAAAATATAGGAGATGCACTTCAAGACATTGGCCTAGGCAAAGATTTTATGGCTAAAACTTCCAAAGCACAGGCAACACAACCAAAAATAGACAAATGGGATTATATTAAACTAAAATCTTTTGCACAGCAAAGGAAACAATCAACAGAGTATACAGACAACCTGTAGAATGATAAAAAAATTTGCAAACTATTCACCTGACACATGACTAGTATCCAGAATACACAAGAAACTCAGACAACTTAACAGAAAAAAAATCCCATTAAGAAGTAGGTAAAGGATCTGAACAGACATTTGTCAAGAGAAGGCACACAAATGACCAACAGGTATAGGAAAAATGCTTAACATTACTAACCATCAGTGAAATGCACATCAAAGCCACAATGAGATATCACCTCAGCCAAATTAAGAATGGCTATTATCAAAATGACAAAAAAAATAACAGATGCTGGCAAGGATACGGAGTAAAGGGAACTCATACACTGTTGTTACAAATGTAAATTAGTACAGTTATTATGGAAAAACAAAATGAAAGTTTCTCAAAAAAACTGAAAATAGAACTACCATAGATTCCAGCAATCCCACTGTTGGATATTTATTTAAAGGGAAGAAAATCAGTACATCAAAAGGATACCTGCATCCCCCATGTTTATTACAGCAGTATTTAAAGTAGCCAAGATATGAAATCAACTTCAGTGTCCATCAATGGGTGAATGGATACAAAAATATGGTATAATACACAATGGGATACCATTCAGCCATAAAAACAGAATGAAACCCTGTATTTGCAGCAACATGGATGGAACTGGAGGTCATTATGTTAAGTGAAATAAACCAGGTACAGAAAGACAACTATCACATCTTCTCACTCACACGTGAGAGCTAATTTAAAAAGTGGGTCTCGTGGAGGTAGAGAATAGAACAAGAGTTATCAGAGGCTGAAAAGGGTGTGGGGAAGTGGTGGAGGTTGGGGGGATGAAGAGAGTTTCGTTAACAGATACAAACATACAGGTAGATAGAAAGAATAAGTTCTAGTGTTCAATAGCACAGTAGATTGACTATAGTTAATAATTTATTATATATTTCAAAATAGCTAGAAAAGAAGATTTGAAATGTTCCCAACAGGCCAGGTGCAGTGGCTCATGCCTGTAATCCCAGCACTTTGGGATGCTGAAGCGGGTGGATCACCTGAGGTCAGGAGTTCAAGACCAGCCTGGCCAACATGGTGAAACCTCGTCTCTACTAAAAATATAAAAATTAGCCTGCATGGTGGCAGGTACCTGTAATCTCAGTTACTCAGGAGTCTGAGGCAGGAGAATCGCTTGAACCCGAGAGGTGCAGGTTGCAGTGAGCTGAGATCATGCCATTGCACTCCAGCCTGGGTGACAGAGAGAGACTCCATCTCAAAAAAAAAAAAAAGAAAAAGAAGAAAAAGAAATATTCCCAACACAAAGAAACGATAAATGTTTGAGGTGATGATATGCTAATTACTCTACCTTGATTACTATACATTGTATGTAACAAAATATCACATGTAACCCATAAGTATGTACAAATGTCCTAACATATACATATGTTGTTATGTATATGATATACATACATACATCAATACAAGAACAATTAGAAAGCAAAATCAAGAATGTTAGATATTTTCATATTACATCTTAACAGAAAGAATTCTTTGAAATGATACTGTCTTGTTCTTTTAACACATAATATATTCAAAATTACTAGACCAATTAAAAAACACCTCATAGTTAACTTCATTTTATTTTCTGGCTATTTCAGGCAAAAGAAAGGTTTTATTTAACTTAGCCACATAATTTACTCATGAATCAAATTATTTTGGATATTTAATATTTGGGAAAAGTATAATCTGAAATTTGTTTAGCTTAGAAATGCCCATTGATTTTTTCAAATTCTAATAGCATTTAGAAATATTTGTTCCTTCCACTTTAAATCATACACCCCACCCCTGCCCTCCAACTCTTGCCTTCTGTTTTCAGCCACACTTCTGGAAAAATCTGTCTCCTCTCACTGATCCCATTTTCTTTCTTTTTTTAAAAAAACTTTTATTTTAGGTTGGGGGGTACATGTAAAGGTTTGTTACATAGGTGAACTCATGTCATGGGAGTTTGTTGTACAGTTTATTTCATCAACCAGGTACTAAGCCTAGTACATAATAGTTATCTTTTCTGCTCCTTTCCCGCCTCCCACTCTCCACCCTCAAGTAGACCCCAGTATCTGCTGTTCCCTTCTTTGTGTTCATGCGTTCCAATCATTTAGCTCCCGCTTATAAGTGAGAACATGAGGTATTCGGTTTTCTGTTCCTGCATTAATTTGCTAAGGATAATGGCCTCCAGCTCCATCCATGTTCCCACAGAAGCATGATCTTCATTTCTATGGCTGTATAATATTTCATGGTGTATATGTACCACATTTTCTTTATCCAATTTGTCACTGATGGACATTTAGGTTGATTTCATGTCTTTGCTCTTGTGAAATGTTGCAATCAATGTTCACATGCATGTGTCTTTATGGTAGAATGATTTATATTCCTCTGGGTATAGACCCAGTAATAGGTTTTCTGGGTGGAATTTAGTTCTGCTTTTAGCTCCTTGAGGAATCGCCATGCTGCTTATATTGCTTTCCACAGCGGTTGCACTAATTTACATGCCCACCGAAAGTGTTTAAGTCTTCCCTTTTCTCCACAACTTCACCAGCATCTGTTTTGTTTGTTTGTTTTTGTTTTGTTTTGAGATGGAGTCTCGTTCTGTTGCCCAGGCTGGAGTGCAGTGAGGCAATCTTGGCTCACTGCAATGCCTGCCTCGCAGATTCAAGCGATTCTCCTGACTCAGCCTCCAGAGTAACTGGGACTACAGGCATGTGCCACTAAGCCTGGCTAATTTTTGTATTTTTAGTAGAGACGGGGTTTCACCACGTTGGCCAGGCTGGTCTCCAATTCCTGACCTCAAGTGATCTGGACACCTCAGCCTCCCAAAGTGCTGGGATTACAGACATGAGCCATCACACCTCACCAGCATCTGTGATTTTTTTACCTTTTAGTAACAGCTATTCTGACTGGTGTGAGATGGTATCTTATTGCGGTTTTGATTTGCATTTCTCTAATGATCAGTGATCTCATTTTCTTAAATCCCCTTCAGTTTGTAAAGCACCGTGATTTGGTTTCTGCCCCACTAAGGTTCTGAAACTGCTTAATAACCTTGCTGGTACATAATCTTTCCTTCCTGACTTCTCCACAGCTTTTGTTGTTGTTTACCATACCCATTTAAACGACACACACACACAACACACACACACACACACACTATTTTTCCTTACGGTCTGCAACATGCCACTCTCCTGGTTCTCTGCCTATAGTTCCATTTTAGTTTCCCTGGCAGACTTGTTTCCCTCTCTATCTTTAAAATACCAATATTCTTCAAGGTCCTGACTTGGTCCCCTTATATGCCCTCATTTTCAAAATATTTTCCTAAATATTCTCAATCTTGCTCGTAGCTGTAATTATCAGCTTTACCCTGATGAATCCCAAGTCTCTATTTTCAGCCCAAACTTCATTTCTGAGCCCCAGTTCTGACATCCAACTGCCTATTTAACTTTTCCACTTGAGTGTCCAGATTGAACACGCCTCAAGCTGGACTCACTCTCTTGGATCCCCTCCTCCACCCCACCTGCTCATCTTCCCATGCTCCTTGTCTTGCATAAATAAGAAGTTCAGTCATTCTCAAGGAATCCCCAGGAAATCATCTTTGACCCCTCTTCTTTCTCCATGCCCCACATTCAACCAGCCACTAAGCTTTGCCCACTGGACTTCCTAAATATCTCACAAAAGCATCCAGTCCCTTCCAAACCCGCTCTATTATCCCAGTGCAAGCCACGCTCATTTCTCACTTCAGGTATGCATCTGTGTTCTTGCTGCTCTCCGTACCCTGAGTCTTTTCTCTCCTTGTTCTCCACACTGCTACCAAACTGATATTCTAACGTGAAAATCTGATCCTGACACCTCCCTGCTCAAGACCATTAGGTGGCTCTGTACTGCTCTCACAGCAAAGACTGGCTCTCTTAGCATTCCTTACAAGGCCCTGTGGGATCTGATTGGAGACGGTGCCTCTGGCCCCTTTGCATCCTGAACTTCCCCTGTCATAACAGTAAGTGCCTGATAATATCTCCAAACATCAGCCTTTGTGCTTTGCTTTTCCCAGCATCCTTGTGCTTGCGTGACTTTTCCGTTGTCAGAGGCATCTACTTTGCCTGGAGGAGAAGGAGGATTGTTAAAGCAGGAATTTAAAAAGCAGGAAACAGTCAATGTTCAGTGTTTCTTTTTTTAAAAACTTCTAAACAGGATTTTGAATATCTGAAGATATGTCCTGAGGGAATCAGAGAACAGAGTTTAGACCGTAAAAGTAACAGAAGAAAGAGGATGAAAGAAAATGAAGCCTCCCCTCCCTACCCTCCGTGTAAGTGGAGGAGATTGGGTGGAGGAGCAGGAACGTGATGGGGGAGGGAAGTGCATGGCCTTAGAGGAGGTGGGAGTGGGAATGAGAGGCCAACCTGGCAGGACAAACACACAGCAGTGGGGCAAGCATCTGAATCGCTAACTGTATGGTGAACAACACCAGGATTCATGTTAAAGCCCAACCAGTGCCTGCTAACCATTCATTGCCATTGTAGGTCATACCACACAGTACCCCAAAAGGGTGCATCTTCTCCTTGACAGTTTCCATTACAATACGTAAATTGTTGCTTTCTCATTGAAATGTGTGGGTTGCTGCTCCCTTCCATTTATCAAGCGCTTGGAATACTCACAAGTTTTTCCTCCAACAGAGGGTGATGGGACCCTGACACCCAGGAATGAGATGGTGGAATGGAAGGAACAGTGCCTAGCACTAAGGGTGGGGTGTAACTGGACGGCAGTGAGAACCATTCCTATCACACGCTTATTGCACAGTGTGCTAATAATTTCCTTGCTTTTCCTATCTCCCACGTGACTGTAAACTTATAAGGGCGGAAATCATATTGATCTTGGTCAATATTATGCCCAGTGCCCACTGCAGTGCCTGGCACATTGTGAGTGCTCAGTAGACACTGATTGGTTAAATCAACAATTTAATGAAGAATGAGTGGTTTTAAAGACATTGATTTTAAAAGACATGGATTTCCTTTAAGTAGAGAGAATATCAAGATGGTGATGGCTTTTTATCCTAAGCATCTAAGGCCTAACACTTTTAAAAATTAAGCAAAGGGACTGCACTATTAATAATTTTTAAGTAATTGTAGACTTTCCTGCTCTGTTAAGACTTTCCAGCCTTTGAGGCCTATTTATAGTCTCCTGTTATTCATCATTTGGAATGCCATATATATTTGGTATTTAAAATGATAAAGGCATTTGGGATGACATCTAGAGAGTTAGAATAAGCACTCACACCAGCATGAGCAAATTCCTTTCCTTCTATTGGCAAGAAATAGTTGGCCATACAGGGAATTATTATGTGACACTGTTTCCCTTTGTACTTATGGTACAAACGGAAAGGTGAATGATGACCCTCCAAAGATGTCCATGTCCCAGGCCCCAGAACCTGTGAATGTTACCTTATATCACAAAAGGTACTTTTTGAATGTGATTAACTTAAGGATCTTGAGATTTTGGGTTGTCCAAGGGCCTAATGAAATCACAAGAGTTCCTCTAAGAGGACGCAGGAGGGTCACAGTCAGAAAAGGAAATGCAAAGATGGAAACAGAAATTTGAAGATGTCATGTTGGTGGCTTAGAAGATGGAGGAAGATGCTGTGGGAGTCCAAGGCAGGCAGATCGTTCAAGCTCAAGAGTTTGAGACCAGCCTGGGCAACATAGCGAAACTCTGTCTCCACCAAAAATACAAAAACTTAGCTGGGTGCGGTGCCATACACCTATAATCTCAGCTACTTGGGAGTCTGAGGTGGGAGAATTGCTTGAACCCCGAAGGCAGAAATTGCAGTGAGCTGAGATGGCTCCACTCTGCACTCCAACCTGGGCAGCAGAGACCCTATCGCCAAAAAAAAAAGGCCATGAAGTGCAGGAACCTGCTAGAAGCCAGCAAAGTAAGCAGATTCTCCAGAAGGAACACAACCCTGCTGACACCTTTTCATACTTTTTCTTTAATGTCAAAGTTTAAAAAACAATTGTCAAAAATTGAACATATTTAAGGTGTACAACATAATTATTCGATATACATATGCACTGTGTAAGGATTGCCACAATCAACTGAAGTAACTTATCACCATTCATGCTGTACATCACACCCACACAACTCCACATTTTTTTTTAAGATGGAGACTCACTATGCTGCCCATGCTGGAGAGCAGTGGCACAATCTCAGCTCACTGCAACCTCCACCTCCCAGCCTCAAGCAATTCGCCTGCCTCTCAAGTAGTTGGGACTACAGGCATATGCCACTCCACCCAGCTAATTTCTTATTTTCATTTGACACAGGGTTTCACCGTATTGACCATGCTGGTCTCAAACTCCTGACCTCATGATCTGCCTGCCATTGTCTCCCACCACACTTCAACTACAGGTATCAGAACATTTTTTTTTCTTTTGGACAGTCTGGTGCTGTAGCCCACACTGGAATGCAGTGGCACGATCTCTGCTCACTGCAGGTGTCCAGAATTGGTGGGCTCTTGGTCTCACTGACTTCAAGAATGAAGCCACAAACCCTCATCATGTGTGTTAGTTTCTAAAGCTGGCACGCCCAAAGTTTGTTTTCTCTGTTGTTTTCACGTGTTTACAATTCTCTTTCAGACGTTCGTTATAAACAGTACAGCTCTTAAGACAGTATGCCTGCAGTTGGTCATTTCTCTCAAGTGGGTTTGTGGTCTCACAGACCTTGAGACTAAAACTACAAACTTTTAAGGTGAGAGTTACAGCTCATAAAAACACTGCACACCCAAACAACCAACCACAACAAGATACATTGCACACAACAAGGCGGGGGGGAAGGAAACCCCCCCCCCCCCCCCAACTCTTAGCATAACACAACACTATCCTAGCAGATTGCTGCTACTGGTACCAGCAGCCTGCTTTTATTCCCTTATCTGGCCCCACCCACATCCTGCTGATTGGTCCATTTTACAGAGAGCTGATTGGTCCATTTTACAGAGAGCCGATTGGCCCATTTTACAGAGAGCCGATTGGTCCGTTTTGACAGGGTACTGATTGGTGCATTTACAAACCTTGAGCTAGACACAGCGTGCTGATTGGTGCATTTACAATCCTCCAGCTAGACATAAAAGTTCTCCAAGTCCCCGCTCAACTCAGTAACCTAGCTGGCTTCACTTAGTGGGTCGTTTTGGGGTTGTAGGCGGAGCTGCCAACCAGTTCTATGTTGTGGCCTGGTGGTAAGGAGCAGCGAGCGTCCGTGGGGGAGCCCAAGGTGGGGGGTGTAGGTCTCAGGCATACCGGGCTGTGGGTTCGGAGCTAGGCATGGCGGGCTGTTACTTGTGAGCCCTGCCTTGTGGGTAGGTGGCTGACGCCCAGCATGGCCGGGCAGGCACTGGTGGGGAACCTATCTGCCACGCCCCGTGCGGGGCCTGTCGAGGCCGCGCCCACGCGGAACTTGCGCTGGCCCGCGAGCACCAGTCGCAGACCCTGTTCCCGCCTGCGCGTTTGCCTCCACACCCTTCCGTTCCAGCCCGCCCATGTTCCACCACATATCCCTGCAACCAGAGGGAGCCGGGCCTGGCCTCAGGCAGCGCAGAGAGAGGTTCCCATGGTGCAGCAGCGGGCTGAAGGGCTACTCAAGCGCAGCCCGAAGCTGAGGAGGCGCCCGGAGGCAGGGCTGCCTGCACGCTGTCACCTCTCACAAGCTGCGCCTCCCGGGTTCAGGCCATTTTCTTGCCTCAGCTTCCAGAGTAGCTGGGACAACAGGTGCCTGCCACCACGCCTGGCTAATTTTTTGTATTTTTAGTAGAGACAGGGTTTCACCCTGTTAGCCAGGATGTTCTTGGTCTTCAAACCTCGTGAATCGCCCGCCTGGGCCTCCCAAAGTGCTGGGATTACAGGCGTGAGCCACCCCGCCAGGCCCAGAACTTCATCTTACAACTGAAAGTTTGTACTCTTTCACCAACATCTCGTTTTCCCTACCCCCAAGCCCCTGGCAACCACCATCTTACTTTCTACTTCTAAAAGTTCAGCCGTTTTAGATTCTTCATATAAGTGAGGTGATGCAGTATTTGTCTTTTTGTGTCTGGCTTATTTCACTTAATGTAATGTCTTCCAGGCTTATCCATGTTGTCGCAAATAACAGGATTCCCCTCTTTTTTCTCTATCCATTCATCTACTTTTTTTTTCTTTTAGAGACAGGGTGTTGCTCTGTCACTGAAACTAGAGTGCAGTGGCACGGTCAGAGCTCACTGCAACCTTGAACTCCTAGGTTCAAGCAATACTCCTGCCTCAGCCTCATAAGTAGCTGAGACTACAAGCACACACCGCCACACCCAGCTGATTTTTAAGTTTTTAGTAGAGGCTGGGTGCAGTGGCTCACATTTGTAATTCCAGCACTTTTGGAGACTGAGGCAGGAGGATTACTTGAGCGCAGGAGTTTGAAACCAGCCTGGGCAACATGGCAAGACCTAGTGCTACAAAAGGTTTTTAAAAACTAGCAAAGCATGATGGCTCACGCTTGTAGTACAAGGTATTCAGGAGGCTAAGGCAGTAGGATTGCTTGAGCCCAGGAGTTTGAGACCAACCTAGGTGACAGAGTGAGACCGTGACTCAAAAAGAAAAAAAAAATCAGTTGTGTTTCTATATACTAACACTGAGCTATCTAAAAGAAAACCCCAAAGCTAAAAAAAAAAAAAAAAAAAAATCCTATTTGTAATATCAAAAAGAATAAAATACTTAGGAATAAATTTAACTGAGAAGATGAAATTTCTGTATACTGAAAGCTACAAAACATTGATGAAAGAAATTGAAGACACAAATAAATGGAAAGATTTCTCATTTTCATGGGCTGGAAGAATTAACATTCATGCACCTCATAACAACACTTTGGTGTTGGCCCGCATATCTGGTGGTCTATAAAACTCTAATGAAACTGAAAAATTCCTATTGACTAGTGATATCATAGCCACTGCAATAAAGTGCAACACATTACTCACGTGTTTGTGGTGATGCTCGTGTAAACAAACCTGCACTGCCAATCATATGAGTATATCACATAAAGGCCAGGCGCAGTGGCTCACGCCTGTAATCCCAGCACTTAGGGAGGCCGAGGAGGGTGGATCACGACCATCCTGCCCAACATGGTGAAACCCCCGTCTCTACTAAAAATTCAAAAACTAGCTGGGTGTGGTGGTGTGCACCAGTAGTCCCAGCTACTCAGGAGGCTGAGGCAGGAGAATCACTTGAACCCGGGAGACAGCGGCTGTAGTGAGCCGAGATTGTGCCACTGCACTCTAGCCTGGCAACAGAGCAAGACTGTCTCAAAAAAAAAAGTATAGCACATAAAATAATGTACAGTGTACAGTACTTGATGATTATAATAAACAACTATGTGACCAGTTTATGTATTTCCTATACTATAAGTTTTACTGTTATTTTAGAGTGTACTCTTTCTACTTATTTTTAAAAAGTTAACTATAAAACAGCCTCAGGCAGGTCCTTCAGGAGGGATTCCAGAAGAAGGCATTGTTATCATAGGAGATGACAGCTCCATGCCTGTTTGTGCCCCTGAAGACCTCCCAGTGGGACAAGATGTGGAGGTGGAAGACAATAATATTGATGATCCTGACCTGTGTAAAGGTAGGCAAATATGTGTGTTTGTGTTTTGAGTTTTTAGCAAAAAAGTTTAAAAAGTAAAAAATATATAAAAATTTTAAAAATAGAAGAAAGCTTACAGAATAAGGATATAAGAAACTATTTTTGTATAGCTTTAAAATGTGTTTGTGTTTTAAGCTAAGTGTTATTGCAAAACGGTCAAAAAGTTTAAAAAAATTTTAAAGTTTATAAAGTAAAAAAGTTACAATAAGCTAAGGTTAATTTATTATTAAAGAAAGAAAATATTTTTTACGAATCTAACGCAGCCTATGTGTACAGTGTTTATACAGTCTATAGTAGTGTACAGTGATGTCCTAAGCCCTCACATTCACGCACCACTCACTCACTCACTCAGAGCAACTTGAGTCCTGCAAGCTCCATTCATGGTAAGTGCGCTATACAGGTGGACCATTTTTTATCTTTTATACAGTGTTTTTACTTTTTCTATGTTTAGATATGTTCAGATGCACAAATACTTACCACGGTGTTACGGTTACCTACAGTATTAAGTACAGTAACATGCTGTACCAGTTTGTAGCCTAGGAGCAACAGGCTATCCCACATAGCCTAGGTGTGTAGTAGCCTATCCCATCTAGGTTTGTGTAAGTACACTCTATGATTTCACACAATTATGAAGTCGCCTAATAATGAACTTCTCAGAACATATTCCTGTCCTTAAGTGACACATGACTGCATTGTTAAGATGACCCCATTACCCAAAGTGATCTACAGAGTCAATGTCATCGCTACTAAAATTCCAATGACATTTTTACAGAAATAGAACACAAATCCTAACATTCATATGGATTTTAGTATTTCTGATCTCCAGAATTGTAAGATAATAATCTGTATTGTTTTAAGACTAGGAAATTAATACTATTCTGTAGACTTTATCAGTGGCATTAGACATACGCACCTACTTAACAGAGTGCTAGCTGAGAAAAGGTGTCTGTAAAGAACTTTATGAGGTGATGCTCAACTGGGACAGAAAGGGAATTCTATAAACAGATCGGGTGATGTTAGGGAACTTAAATTATTCATTTATGTATGAATTGCCTTATGAATATTTATAAGCATATGTCTGAATATTATAAACATATCCAGATTTCATATATATAATATACACACACACATACACACACACATCTCACACAAATACACACATACACACCATCTTGAGAGAGGTGTAAACAGAAGAGTGTGATATAAGAGTACTTAATCCATTTCAAAATTACACATGCCTTACGCAGACTTTCCCCATATAGTACTTGAAAAATTAAAGTGTTGCAAGAGTTAGTTTGGGAGAGGGGGAGATGGAGTTCTTGGGAGGTAAACCAATTAATAATTAGAATTAATTAAGTGAAATAATACAAAACATGCACCAGTGTTTCATGGTGGAGTAGTTGACTTTATTGATTTTCTCTAAGAATATGAAAAATCTTAAACACGTTGTGGATATATCTGATCTTTGAGCAAAACTGAAAATGTTTTAACTTCTGCTTTAATATCATTAGGGTCAAAGCCAAGTGTATAAATAGATGCCTTGAGTTATGGTGCCAACTTGTAAACCTAAATTCCACCCCAATTACAATGTTTTGAGGAACATAAATCACTGAGATTCTCCTAGCCAAAATAACACCCTTTACTCTCATCATGATGACCGAAGTTCAATTAGGAGCCATTTATTTCTGTAAGACCTCTAGTCTTCATCTTCTCTCAAAATGTCAACACCCACAGGCTGGATAGCTTTCAAGGGGGTTCTCACCAACTACCGTAACAGGAATAACCACTGAAGAATCCTTTTTAGGGCAGTAGGTGGTGAGAAGGGAGGGTAATATTAAAAGGAGGCAGAGGACACCAGAATATGCTGAACACTGGCCATAGCCACAGTCTAAGAACTCTATTGTGGCCGGGCGCGGTGGCTTATGCCTGTAATCCCAGCATTCTGGGGGGGCGAGGTGGGCAGATCACGAGGTCAGGAG
The DNA here is from genome assembly GCF_028885625.2 of Pongo pygmaeus. Lineage (NCBI taxonomy): Eukaryota > Metazoa > Chordata > Mammalia > Primates > Hominidae > Pongo > Pongo pygmaeus. The sequence goes on from NC_072378.2 coordinate 16,967,836, forward strand.
ATCGAGATGATCCTGGATAACACGGTGAAACCTCGTCTCTACTAAAAATACAAAAAATTAGCCAGGTGTGGTGGCAGGCACCTGTAGTCCCAGCTACTCGGGGGGCTGAGGCAGGAGAATGGCATGAACCCGGGAGGCAGTGCTGCAGTGAGCCGAGATCGCGCCACTGCACTCCAGCCTGGGCAACAGAGCAAGACTCTGTCTCAAAAAAAAAAAAAAAAAGAACTCTATTGTTACCAAACTTTGCTGCAAGCAAAATTGTGAAATAATTATTGCTAGTTGCATTAAATGCATTATTTCACCTTATCCCTACAACAGACCCACTTAAAAAGTGCTAATGAGATTCCAAATTTACAGGTGCATAAAATGAGGCATAGAGCTAGAAGTTGAAGAGTCAGTACTAAGTGCCAGGTCTGTGGGCCTCATTACTCTGCCTGTATTTATCCTATGAAGATTATCTTGGGCACCGGCCTCTTCCTTCACTGTGCCCTGACTTTCCATCTCAGATGCTCTGTGCTCTCCTGTCACCCTGTTGCTTGCACCCTCTCACTTAAGAGTCTCCATTATGATGGGTTCCAGACCCCTCCCTGAACTCCCTTCCACAGTGGCAAAGCTGGGGTTGATTTAACTCCAGGTGGGTTGCAGATGGAACTGAGAGACTCCACAGGGCTAACATGCACTTAGCAGGAAGTCCAAAGAAGGAGAAAGGTAGCACCCTGCTGATCTAGTGCTATGCAACAAGCCAAGGCCATACCTGGAATTATTTGGCAGCCATTGAAGGCCTCCCCTGCTCAGGGTACTGTGGTAGGTGCTGGGCAATTGCAGCCAGAGCTGGGAAAGTCTGAGACTGTGCAGTGGGGACACAGCCACATGAAGCAAGACTTTAAGGTAAGAGAAATAGAGCACAAAAGAGACTGTTGTTCTAGGATCCAAAATAGTGATTCTGTATTAGAATTGGAGTACAAGAAACAAAGCAAGAGCTTTGAGAGAATTGGCCAAGCAGCAACCTTGACCTCAAACTACTCAGCTGTGTTTGAATTTCTGCCGGATTAGTAGGGCTCAGCCTGCAGCGGATGCTCCTGTAGCCCACACCATTGTTTTTCAAACTACAGGTCATGACCTATCCAGTGATCATGGAATTGGTTTCATGGGTGGCAGTTAGCACTCTTTAAAATAAATAAAATAGACTAGAAAAGAAAATAACAAAGTGCATTGCATGTCGTAAGGATTTTAGCGTTGGGTACACGCATCTTGTTCTGATGTAAAATTTATTTCTTAATGTTACTGTCAAAAAAAGCTTGAAAACTCCTGGTTTGAAACTCAAGGATATAGGGCAGAAAGCCAGGTTAGTCATTATGTTTAAAATATTTTCTGCTTTTCCCAGATGACTGTGAGCTAATGTAATAAACCAATCCAGGCTGCAGTGTGGCTAGATATGAATGAATTAAGGCTTACAGCTTCTCTCATGGAGATTTTCCACATATAGCCCTGCTTGAGAAACAGAATTGTGGAATAAAGATGGAATACTTTAAGATTTTATCTTTTCTAGAGCAGTTTTAGGTTTGCAGCGAAAATGAGAAGAAGATACAGAGATATCCTATATGCCCTCTACTCCCCTACATGCACAGCCTCCCCTATTATCAACACCCCCCACCAGAGTCACAGCTATGAACCTACATTGACACATCAGGATCACACAAAGTGCAGAGTTTACATTAGGGTTCACTCCTTTTTTTTTTTTTTTTTTTTTTTGAGACAGAGTTTCCCTCTTGTTGCTCAGGCTGGAGTGGCTGGAGTGCAATGGTACAATCTCAGCTCACTGCAACCTCCACCTACCAGGTTTAAGTGATTCTCCTGTCTCAGCCTCCCAAGTAGCTGGAATTATAGGCGCCTGCCTCCGTGCTCGGCTAATTTTTTTGTATTTTTGGTAGAGACGAGGTTTCACCGTTTTGGCCAGGCTGATCTCGAACTCCTGACTTCAGGCGATCCACCGGCCTCAGCCTCCCAAAGTTCCAGGATTACAAGCATGAGTCACCCGCACCCAGCCAGGGTTCACTCTTAATGTTGTACCTTCTGGGGGTTTGGTCAAATGCATAATGACATGCATCCACCATTATAGTATCATACAGAGTAGTTTCACTGCCCTCAAAACATCCTCTGTGCCCTACCTGTTCATCCCTCCCTCTCCCAAACACCTGGCAACAACTGATATTTTTACAGTCTCCATAGTTTTGCCTTTTCCAGAATGTCATACAGTTGGAATCACACTGCATGCCGACTTTTCAGATTGGCTTCTTTCATTTAGTAATATGCATTTAAGCTTCCTCTATGTCTTTTCGTAGCTTGATCACTCGTATCTTTTCAGTGCTGAATGAATTCCATTGTCTGGATGTACCACAGCTTATTTACCCATTCACCTACTGAAGGACATCTTGATTTCGTCCAAGTTTCAGCAATTATGAGTACAGCTGCTATAAATATCCATGTGAGGTTTTTGTGTAGGCATAGCTGTCAACTTCTTTGGGTAAATATGAAGAAGTGAGATTGCTGGATTGCATGGTATGAGTATGATTAGTTTTGTAAGAAACCACCAAACTGTCTTCCAAAGTGGCTACACCATTTTATGTATTACCACCAACAGTAAGTGAGAATTCCTGTTGTTCCATGTCCTCACCAACATGTGGTGTTGTCAGTGTTCTGGATTTTGGCCATTCTAACAGGTGTGTAGTGGTATTTTACTGTTGTTTTAATTTGATTTCCTGAGGCATATGATGTGGGGCATCTTTTCATATGCTTATATACCTTACGTTTATCTTCTTTGGTGTAGTGTCTGTTAAGGTCTTTGGACCCTTTTAAAATCAGGCTGTTTTCTTATTGTTGAGTTTGATTTCTTTGTATGTTTTCAATAATGATCCTTTACAATATATGTCTTTTGCAAATATTTTCTCCCAGCTTGTGGCCTTGTCTTTTCATTCTCTTAATAGTGGCTTTCACAGAGCAGAAATTTTTAATTTTAATGAAGTTCAGCTTATCAATTATTTCTTTCATGAATTGTACCTTTGGTATATTAAATAAAAGTTACCACCAAACACAAGACTATTCAGATTTTCCACTACGTTATCTTCTAGGAGTTTTATAGTTTTATGTTTTATGTTTAGGGCTGTGATCCATTTTGAGCTAATTCTTGCGAAGTGTGTAAGATCTATGCCTAGATTTTTTTCCAGTTGTTCCAACACCATTTATTAAAAAGAATATCTTTTCTCCATTGTATTCCTTTTGCTCCTTTATCAAAGATCAATTGACTATATTTACGTGGCTCCATTTCTCGGCTCTCTATCCTATTCATTGATCTATTTGTCTATTATTTTGCCAATACCACATTTTCTTAATTATTATAGCTTTATAGTAACAGTTGAAGTCAGGTAGCCTCAGTCCTCCAACTTTGTTTGTTGTTCTTCAATATTGTGTTGGTTAATTTGAGTCAATTGCATTTTTGTATAAACTTTAGCATTCGTTTGTCAATAGCTACAAAGTAATTGGCTGGGATTTTGAATTGAATTCTATTGAATCTGTAGATCAAATTGAGAAGAATGGACATTCTGACAATATTGAGTCTTCCTATCGATGAATATGTAGTATCTTTCCATTCATTTAGTTCTTTTTTAATTTCTTTCATCCAAGTTTTATCATTTTTCTCATACATATTTTATACAAATTTTGACTTATACCTAAGTATTTCATTTTGGGGGATGCTAATGTAAATAGTATTGTATTTTTAATTTCAAATTCTATGTGTTCACTGTTGGCATATAGGAAAGTGATATGGTTGGATGTTTTGTCCCCTCCAAATCTCATGTTGAAATGTGACCTCCAATGTTGGAAGTGAGCCTAGTGAGAGGTGTTTGAATGATGGGATGGATTCTCATCAACAGCTTCGTGCTGTCCTCACTGCAATGAGTGAGTTCTGACTCTACGAATTCACACGAGATCTGGTTGTTTAGGAGAGCCTAGCACCTCCCTCTTCTTGCTTCCTCTCTCACCATATGATATGCTGGCTCCCCTGTTTGCCTTCTGCAATGATTGAAAGCTTCTTGAGGCCTCATCAAGAGCAGATGCCGGCACATGCTTCTCCTACAGCCTGTAGGACCATGAGCCAAAGTAAACCTCTTCTTTATAAATTACCCAGCCTCAGTTATTTCTTTAAAGCAATACAAATGAACTAACACAGAAAACTGGTACTGAGGAGAGGGGTGTTGCTATAAAGATACCTGAAAATGTAGAAGCAGCTTTGGAACTGGGTAATGGGCAGAGGTTGAAAGAGTTTGAAGGGATCAGAAAAAGATAGGAAGACACAGGAAAGTTTGGAACTTCTTGGAGACTTCTCAAGTGGCTGTGGCCAAAATGCTGATAGAAATTTGGACAGTGAAGGCCAAGTTGACAAGGTCTCAGATGGAAATGAGGAATTTATTGGGAACTAGAACAAAGGTCATCCTTGACACACCTTAGCAAAGGATTTGGCTGCACTGTGTCCATGTCCTAGGGATTTGCAGAAGTTTGAACTTAAGAGTAATGGCCTAGGGTATCTGGCAGAAGAAATTTTTAAATAGCAAAGCATTCAAGATGTGGCATGGCTGCTTTTAACAGCCTATAATCAGATACAGGAGCAAAGAAATGACTTAAAGTTGGAACTTATAATTGAAAGGGAAGCAGAGAGTAAAAGTTTGGAAAATTTGCAGCCTGATCATGTGGTAAAGAAGGAAATGGTGTTTTTAGGAGAGAAATACAAGCTGGCTGTGGAGTAACCATTTGCTAGTGAGATTTGCATGACTGAAAGGGAGCCAGTTGCTAATAGCCAAGACAATAAGAAAAATGCCTCAAAGGCATTTCAGAAGTCTTTGAGGCTGCCCCTCTCATCGTAGGCCTAGAGGAAAGAAAGGCTTGAGGGGTCAGGCTCAGGGGCCTGCTTCCCTGCACCACCTTGGGACAATGTTTCTTGCATCCTGGCCACCCTGTTTCCAGCCAGAACTCAAAGGGCACCAGGTTCATCTCAAACTGCTGCTCCAGAGAGCACAAGCCATAAGCCGTGCTGGCTTCCATGTGTTGTTAAGTCTTCAGGTGCACAGAATGCGATAATGAAGGAGGCTTGTCAGCTTCTCCATAGATTTCAGATGTATCAGAAAGCCTGGGTGCCCAGCAGAAGGCTGCTGCAGGGGTGGAACGCTCGCTGACTCTACTATGGCAGTGCCAAGGGGAAATATGGAATTGAAGACCCCACATACAGTGCCCACCAGCACACTGCCTTGTGGATCTGTGGAAAAGGGGCTGCCACCCTCCAGACTCCAGAATGGTAGAGCTATCAGCAGCTTACACATTGAGCCTGGAAAAGCTGCAGACACTCAACTCCAACACCTGAGAGAAGCCATGGGGGCTACACTCTGCGAGGCCACAGGGGCAGGCAACTGCCCAAGGCCTTGAGATCCCACTCCTTTAATCAGTGTGCCCAGGATGCAAGACATGGAGTCAAAGGAGATTATTTTAGAGTTTTAAGGTTTAATGACTGCCATGCTGGGTTTCAGACTTGTGTGGAGCCGATTGCCCCTTTTTTTTGGCTGATTATCCCCTTTTGGTCTGGGAATTTTTACCCATTGTCTGTACCAGCATTACATCTTGGAAGCAAATAGCTTGTTTTTTTATCTTACAGGTTCGTAGGTAGATGGAACCTACCTTGGGTCTCAGACAAGACTTTGGACTTTCAATTGAGTTGATGCTGAGTTTGAATGAGTTAGGACTTTGGGGGACTATTGGGAAGGGATGATTGTATTTACAATGAGAGAAGAACATGAGATTTGAGGGGCCATGTGCTGAATGATATGGTTTGCATGTTTTTTCCCCTTCAAATCTCATGTTGAAATGTGACCTCCAATGTTGGAGGTGAGCCTAGTGGAAAGTGTTTGGTTTAGGGGGGTGGATTGCTCATGAATGCCTTGTTTCTGTCCTTGTGGTAATGAATTAGTTCTCTCTCTGTGAATTCACAGGACATCTCATTGTTTAAAAGAGCCTGAAACCTCCCCTGCCTCACACCCTCTCTCATCGTGTGACATACTGGCTCCCCCTTTTGCCATCTACCATGATTGGAAGCTTTCTGAGGCTTCACCAGGAGCAGGTGCCAGCACCATGCTTCTCATACAGCCTGCAGAACCATGAGCCAAAATAAGCCTCCTTTCTTTATAAATTACCCAGCCTCAGGTATTCCTTTATAGCAATGCAAATGGACTAATATAGAAAGTGATTGATTTTCGTATACTAACCTGGTATCCTGCAATCTTGCTATATTTGCGTATTAGTTCCAGAAGTTTTCTGTTGATTCTTTTTGCATTTTCTATGTAGACAGTCATGTCATCTATGGAAAAAGTTTTATTTCTTCTTCTCAATCAGTACACCTTTTATTTCCTTTTTGGTCTTATTGTATTGCTAGAACTTCCAGTATGATGTTGAAAAGGAATGGTGAGAGGGGACATCCTTGCCTTATTCTTGATCTTAGTGAGAAAGCTTCTCGTTTCTCACCATCAAGAATAGTGTTGGCTGTGGATTTTCTGTAGATAATCTTTATCAAATTGAGGAAGTTCACCTCTATTCCTAGTAAGATTGAACACTTTTAAAACTAAATGAGCTCTCAGTTGTTTCAATACTTTCAGAGTTATTTACATGTTAACAAAGGTATCACATTGATCAGTACTCTGTGAGTCATTGTACTATTTTGCCTTCAGTAGGCAGTAAGCTAGAGCTAGTTTTGGGGACTTTGCTCTGGTCAGCATGGCAGTGCTATTTCATGGCTAAGTCGTGAGCTTTTCACCTCTTGGTTTATCTCAGTAGCTAATGCCAGTGAATCCAAACTCTGGATCCTGAAATCTTCCTTTGTCTTCAATTCCATATCTTCAATTACTCAGTAGACATTGTCATTTCAGATCTCTTTCCCCATCCAATCCTATCCAAAAATTTTGTCTTCTTTCCCCAAACAAGCAAGCATCTCCTCTCTTTTCTGTCTTTATTAATGACACTAACATCCTTTCAATAATCCACATTTTAAAGTTTGGGATCATATTTAATTCTCCTCTTTTATTCATTCCCTTGATACATGTACATATACTGTCAAGATAGAACAAATATTTGTTGAGGTATGGTCTTCTTTGTCTTAGGTTTCCCATTTCTAATTTCTACCTCATATCAGTACCAGAAAAAGCTTTTCTAAAGCCACCTCTATCATGCTATTTCTCCTCTGCAAATAAGTGACTCTCATTTCCTGCTACATTTCCTGCCAGAATGCATTTCCTTGCATTGTTTTCTGGCTTTTTCCATTCTTCACCTCAAACTCCTTCTCTCTGCCTCCCAGATTTAAACTTATTTCCAGTTATTTATTTAACAAACACTTAAATTGCACTTCCTCTGCTGCAGGAACTGTTCTAAATGCTTTAAAAAATCTTATATCTTTAACCCACATGAAAAACTCTGTGAAACAGTATTATTACCCGCCCTGTTACACGTGAGATACCTGAAGCACAAATTGGTCTATTAACCTCAGAATGTCTAGAGTCCTAGAGTTCATCTCACTATTTTCCAGTATTTTGTATGCCAGGGACTGAATGTTTTTGTCCCCCCAAAATTCACATATTGAAATCCTAATCCCCAATGTGATGGTCTTAGGAAGTGGGACCTTTGGTAGGTAATTAGGTCTTTATACATGGAATTAGTGCCCTTTTAAAAGCTCTGGAGAGCTCCCCTGCCCTTTCCACTATGTGATGACACAATGAGAAGGCAGCAGTCTATGAACCAGGAAGTGGGCCCTCACCAGTCACCGAATCTGCAATGCCTTGACGTTGGACTTCTCAGTCCCTAGAACTGTGAAAAATAAATTTCTGTTGTTTATAAGCCACCCAGTTTATGGTTTTCTGATACAGCAGCCTGAATGGTCTAAGACAGACAGAAAGGGACATATTTATTCTACGTGCAATGTTGTTTCCCTCACCTGAAATGCCACCCCATCTACCTGGTAGTTATAAAGATCCTCATCTTTCTTTCTTTCTTTCTTTTTTTGAGATTGAGCCCCACTCTGTCACCCAGGCTGGAGTGCAGTGGCACAGTCTTTGCTCGCTACAACCTCCGACTCCCAGGTTCAAGCAATTCTCCTGCCTCAGCCTCCCAAGTAGCTGGGACTACAGGAACTCGCCACCACGCCCAGCTAATTTTTTTATATTTTTAGTAGAGATAGGGTTTTGCCATGTTGACCAGGCTGGTCTCAAACTCCTGACCTCAGGTGATCCACCCGCCTTGGCCTCCCAAAGTGCTGAGATTATAGGCATGTGCCACCGCGCCCAGCCCTACCCATCTTTCAAAGCCCAATTTTTGGCATTCACCCATCTCCTTGGTGACTTATCTTTCTTAAAAACTCCAGGTCTCTTATTATTTATCTCCACTTATTCCTACAGTCTTCTACACATAAGTTGCCACTTTATCATATAGCTATATTATGTCTCCCTTACATTTCATTCATGTGCAATTGCCCTGTCTTGGAAGCAAAGACCATAGCGTGTAAGTGTTTTCTATTCCTCCCTTTTGCTTCTTTCCTTCTTTGCCCTCTTTATCCTTCCTCCCACCCATCCAATCCTTAAAAATATTGAGTACATAAAAATATTACAGAAATAATGAATTGACATTAGCAGTCATCATTTTATAGGGAGAAAGGGGAAGCCTAGTGCATTGGTTTGGATCCTCTGAGAAGCAGATAACAAGACAGAATTAGCCATGCAAGAGATTTATTGGGGTAAATGTCTGTGACAGAAAAAGAGGAGAGAGTCCATAGAAGTGGGGACAGTATTTAGAACACAATGCTGGAAGACTCTTCTAAAAAAGAGGAGGAAGGGTGGGGCAGGGAGAATCTCAGACTGCAGCAGAGTTCCAAGAAAGTCCCCGTCCAGTGACTGTGGAGTCCTCAAGCTAATGTCAGAAAGAGGAGACTGGCCCTTCTCAGGAAGAGGCTGCATTGGGACCCTGCAGAGCCAGAAAAATCACTGGCTGTAGTAGCTGGGGGGAAATGTGGCCTGGGCATGAACACAGAGATAGACTTGGAGTACAGCAGTCATGGCCATTGGTGATACATACTCATGACAGCAGGAGATCTGAGCAGCACATTTTTGTGACCATCCCTTCTGGAACGTTGGAAAGAATGTTAATTCTGAATCCAAAATCTTAACTTTGGATCCCTTACTGACTCTGCACCTTCACTTAAATTCTTATCTACATCTCTTCATTTGTAAATGGAAATGACCAATAGCTTACTGGGTATGATGATTAATTTTGTGTGTCACCTTGACTGGGCTAAGGGATGTCCAGAGAGCTGGTAAAACATTATTTCTGGGTTGTTTGTGATGATGATTCCAGAAGAGATTAGCACTTGAATCAACAGACTGAGTAAAGATCACTCACTAAGTGATGATGGCTATGGGCAGCATCCTCCAATCCACAGAGGGCTCACACAGAACAGAAAGGTGGAGGAAGGACAAATACTCTCTCCTTCAGCCTGGGCATCCATCTCCTCCTGCCCTCAAACATCAGAGCTCCTATTATAGTTCTTGGGCCTGCAGACTCAACAGGCAGTTACACCATTGGCTACCCCAGTTCGCAGGCCTTCGGATTCAGATGGAATTACACCACCAGTTTTCCTGGTTCTACAGTTTACAGACAGCAGATCATAGGACTTCTCAGTCTCCATAATCTCATGAGCCAATTACTATAATAAATCTCCCCTTATATCCATCTACTACATATACATCCTGTTGGTTCCGTTTCTCTGAAGAACCCTGACTAATGCACTGGGCTACCCTGAGAACCACACGTTGACAAGAATATATAGTGTTCTGTTTATGTTGCATATTATGTCATCAGGTCTATCTGATTATAGTGGCACCTAATGTTTGTGAAACATCACACAGGTCACCGCAAGCCTTTGTTCCAGCCAATTAGCCTGTGAGGAAGGCAAGACAACCATTTCTTTCCACATGCACTGCCCTGTTGGCTCTCTGGTAAACAGAAAGGTTCTAGGAGGGGACACTGAAATGTTCAATAGAGGTGGGATCAAGCCCCAGAGCCTGCTTGCCAGGTAGGATCTGGTTATAACTATGATAATCAAGGAATAAAATTCCTGAGAAAAAAATACACATAAAGAATCAGGTAGTCCCTATTGATTTAGGTAGCCTGGAGAGCTGGCCCAGTGGGCAGGCTGGCCAGATGCAGAGTCCAGCAGGTAAGAAACAATACCACCTGCAAACCTGAGACTCAGGAAGTGAGTTCTGATCTGGGACACCCACAACAGTGCCGACTCCCCCACCCTTTCTGGTGCACAGGTGGAAGGAGTGTGCATAGGTGTGAGTGGCAGATCTGGGGAGAAGGGGAAGCTGCCAGTACAATTTGCCTATGTAGGAGCAGAGGGCTCTGCCTTCAGGGCCAGCCAGCTACTGTGGGTCTTTACAGCAAGCACTGGCTGAATAAACCTACCTTCCCTTATGGGCCTTGACCCTCGACACAAATGCCAAGTTAGTAGCCTCAGAATTGTCTTTTCTCTTCAGAGAGAAGCGTGGAAAAGATAAAGCCAGAGGCAAGGAAAACTTCTCACTCTTCTGTGGCATGCCAGGTTCAAAGAATGCCAATAGCACCCATCATCCCACCCCAGGAAGAACAGCAGCAGCCCCTAATTTGGGAAGAGCATCATGACTAATGTGCTAGAGGTTGCACTTGCACAGATGATAGAATTTATAAAAGAAATTCAACATGGGTTCTGTTATGGGTTGAATTGTGTCTTCTCAAAACAGATATGCTGAAGTCCTAACCCCCAGAACCTCCAAATGTGACTTTGTTTGGAAAAGGTCACATTCTGATGAGCTTTATAGAGGTTGTCAAGTTAGAATGAGGTCATTAAGACAGGCCTAATCCAACATGACAGGTGTCCTTATAAAAAGAGGAAATTTGGACACAGACACATCCACACACGGAGACCTCCAAGTGGAGATGAAGGCAGATAGTGGGGTGATGCTTCTACAAGCCAAGGAACGCCAAAGACTGAAGGCAAATCACCAGAAGCCAGGGCCGAAGCCTGGGACAGATTCTCTCTCCCAGTCCTCAGAAGGAACAAGCCCAGATGATACTTTATCTCAGACTTGCAGCCTGCAGAACTGTGAGAGATCCATTTCTGCTGTTTAGCCCTCATCTGTGGCACTTTATTACAGCAGTCCCTTCCCCACAGACACTAGTACTAGTCCTAGGAAAGTTCACTCAAGCTGGCAGTGGTTCAGGAGGAGAATGGAAAGGATACTGACGCCACTCCTTTGCTTCTACTTGAGGACAAGCGGGTACCTCTCTTCCCGCTTCTTCTTACTGCTGCTCCCACCCACGCAGCCCCCAGGCTTGTCCTAGAGGGCTCTGGCGGTACACGCGAGGCCGGCGAGTGGTCATGGCAGGGAAGTTGTGGGGAGGGTGGAAATGGCGATTTCCATTCCTTTTTTCCTATTTCATGTCCTGCCGGAATATGAAACAAAACAAAACAAAACAAGACCAAATGCCCTTGGTCAAAACACCTCTGCGTCCAAATAGCAGCCCCTGAGGCAAAGCAGCTTCTGAGGCAAGGCGGGGCATCGCCGCACAGAGGCTTGGAGCCTTTGAGGAACAAAGAGGGCTTCAGAGCGCGCTGGCACTCCTTGGCTCACCCATTGATTTTCGTTTGCACAGACGCAGGCCCTCTTTTTGTAATCAGAGGGGGAAAGCGGATCTGTGGAAGGCAAATCTACCATCGGCTGCCTAAAAATAGACCCGCCGCCTCACCACCGTGCAAAACAGGCGCCGGCCCGCTGCTGTGCGCTGGTTGCAGCATGAATTCGCTGGGCAGGGATTTGCAGTGTAGACGCAGAGTTATTCTGGCCTCCGATGCTGCGCCCGGGCCTTAAATGGAATCGCGGTCTGTAGTAACTTTTGACAAGAGCTGGCAAGCTGAGCCTTTCTTTGAAATGCACTGGGGGGCTCTCGCACAAGAGCCAGGGCTTTGCAACAGGTGTGAGCTAGGGGGTAGGCCCCACAGATTATTAGGAGGGAAAGTTGCCTATGGTAAATTACCAACGGGGGGAGGTCAGAGTCAAAATCTCCATAGCAGAATTATTACTAATTGTGAAGCGCCAAGATCTTAAGAGAAGAAACCATTCTGACGTGTCATTTTTCCCAGGCCACGACATCTCTGTTAAACAAAAGAGACTCATATTTGAAGTGATGAAAAAGCCGTGAAAGATAATTTGAAAATTATGTCATGCCCAGCTTTGCCTTCCCTCAAGGCAAATAAAAGCCTTGGAATAAAAATGTTTCTATTTATTTTCAAATATTTGCATGGGTTGCCCCTTTAATCATCCATTCCCTCTGATATTACTCACAAGCAGTTTAAATGGAAGCTGTTAGCATGAATGAACACTCCTTAATGGCTGGATCACTGGAGGAAGTGAGCTGTAAAGCCCAAACAGTCAGATGAAGAAAAGCAATTAGTAAAATTTGCCTTTATCTCAAAGAAACTAGAATGTTTTAAATGCAATTATGTTTTGAGGGAAACAAATATGATGGTTGATTATCAGGGAAAATAGACTGAATCCTGCCCACTCGTAAATTCACAAACTCACTTCAAGTGGAAAACCCAAGTCTGCATCCTCGAGGAATTGTACAAATGTGCATCACGAGACAAGATCTGGCCCAATGCCTAGAAGCTGGTGAGGTCACCAAACTCATTACTCAGAAAATCAGCTGTGAGCCAAGCCCTCATTCCATTGCATTTCACATAGAATGGAGATTCCTCAATCTTTCACATGCTCCCACCTCCCATCATTAGAAGAAAAATGGGATTCCCAGGTATTTAACTTTGAGAATCTTACAGAGATCCAACATGGACGCTTTCACGCCACATCCTGATTTTAGCTGTGGCTCTTCTTGCTCTGTCTGGAGGCATCTCAGCAGTTAATGGGAGTGATTCACATGATCCTACTCCAATTCCTGCTATTTTAGGATACTTAGCTTTTCTTAGCCATGGATTTCTTCTGTCTAAATCTGCCCGACTGAATTGGAAGCTGCCCAGAATCTTCTTCTTTGGAAATTACATTTGTGCATCTAGGGTATATTTGTCGTTCCGCCCACGCTCCAGCCACTTTTTGAGAAGTGCAGAGCGAGTCATGTGACAGCCATCAGTGTATTTGCACCCTTTTTTGTTTAAAAACATAATCTGCATTACAAATTGCACCAATTCCTGTATGTAGTAAGTCATCATTCAATAAAAAGCACAAATGTATGCCTGTCACATTCAACATAATAAACTGCAAGTAAATACATCTTTTCTTAGTCCAAATCAGTCAGTAAATGATGTCTTTATTTTCTCTGTTATGCACCAAGTTTGCAATCAGCTTTATTCTTGATTCTCTCAGGCCAAGCCTACACAGCGTTAACAGCAGTGGAAGATTGTGCTTTTATCAGAAGCAGCTGAACACCTGAGGACAGGAACATGGCTGAAGCAATTCATTTCTCCAATTCACTTTGTTCTACTTTATCATCGTCATTCCAGTATTATCATCATGTTCATCAGATTCTCCATCTAAAAAAGATTTATCACAGTGTCTGCATCTGCAGGCGATACTATAATATAGATAAAACCATTGCTCCCTGCCTGCTCCGGATGAGTTTGCAAAGAGATATGGCATAGAAGAAACACTTTGTGCTTTGAAGCAAGACAAAACTGTGTTAAAATGGCAATCTTAGCCTGGGCAACATAGTGAGACCCCCATCTCTGCAAAAAATACAAAAATTAGCTGAGCATGGTGGTACACCTGTAGTCCCAGCTACTCGGTAGGCTAAGGCAGGAGAATCGTCTGAACTTGGGAAATTGAGGCTACAGTGAGCCATGATCGTGCCACTGCACTCCAGCCTGGGTGACAGAGCGAGACCCTGTCTCAAAAAAATAAAAAATAAAATTGCGGTCTTACTACTTACATTAGATATTTGATTTTGGTAATATTATTCAACCTCTGAGAGCCTTCGTTTCCTTATCTATATGATGACAAGAATAGTTACCTTACAAGATAGATGTGATAACTTCAAATTACATGGCTGTTGTGCTCACGACACAGTGCCTTTCTGATTAAGCATTGACTAGAACAGGGGCATGTTCTTATGAAAAAAGGCAAGCTGGCCAGGCTTTATTTACTATGGATGTGTTATTAATAACAGTGATTATAATAATGGATACCATGATCTCTTTTTATTCTATAACAAGTGGGTAAGGTCAAATATGGAACAATTTGAGCTTTAATAAAGATAATAATTGCAAGGGGGAAAGAATCAAGCATTTATCCTGACTTGCCTGTAAGAACTATTCCACTGAGTAACCAAACAGTTGCTGGAGAAACATGTCACCCCTTTGTATAGATGAAGAAACTGATAAGATAGTAAACCAGAATTTTCTCTTTTAAATTTGGATCCCCTTTTCACAAGGATCATGACCACCCCATTTACCCTCTTTCTGCCCCTCAAACGATTCAGGTTCTTTCTGCCTTAGCATCCTTGGACTAGCTGATTGCACTACCTGGAAAATTATACCCTCAGATCTTTGCATGTTCAACAACTTCCCATTACTTAGGTTTTAACTCAAATGCCCCCTCCTCAGAGAGGTCTTCCTTGATCACCCTATTTAAAGCAAGCTCTTCAACCCAGACACAGCCGCTTAGCACCCAGCACTTTCTACTTTTATGCTGGCCTGTTGTCTGTCCTTCAAGCAGTGCAGAAGTTCATGTGATATAATAATTAAGAATGTGGACTCAAGAATCAGATGATCCGTATTTACCTTTTAGTTTTACCACTTATTGACAGTGTGACCTTGGAAAGTGACCTAATCCTTCTTTCTGTGCCTCGGTTTTCTCATCTGTAAGATGGAGATGATAATATTTTCACTTGCAGCATGAAACTTCTGGGAGGATTATGTGAATAACAGACACAGATCATGTAAATCAACATCTGACAGAGTAAGCACTCAGTAAGTGTTAATTAAGCTTCTACAGTTACAAAGCTCACAGCGCTCTGTGACATCATCTCAACTTTAGTGTGTTTATTGTCTGCCTCCACTGCTGTGAAGGCATACAGCCTGCCTGTCTTGTTCAACACTCTATCTCCAGCATGTAGAATGGCACACAGCAGGGACTCAGTAACTATGTTTAGTTAATGAATGAAAGAACATCAGGTGTGTGCATAGCAGATACTAATGAGCAAGGTATGGAGGGGAAGAGTTGAGGGCAGAGTTGCTGTATATTAAGGTAAGATTGTTTCTGGGAACTTTCTGCTTCTGTTTGACTGTATATTATGCATTTATTTTCTCAGTGCCTTGCAAAGCCCTCTGTTCTTCTCTGATTTTGTCCATTCTCTCAAGCAGAGATATCTTACCAGCACCTCCACATGCGCTCATGACCTATGGGTGTAACTTCTTAAACTGTTAGGACTCAGGAAGAAAAAGTAGAAGGAATGCAGATTTTATGCCTACTTAAGAAAGGCGGGCAGTGGGCCAACTCTGTAAAACTCAGCATCACTGTAAAAATAGAGCAATATCCAGAAAGTGAGCAAAAAGAAGGGGATTTTGACAAAAGTCGCTTCTGCCACACACCCTCACATGCAGACACTCACACTGCAGACAGAGACACTGTCACCTCCAACACACACACAACCTTGATTGTGCTGTGCTGTTCTATAGGAATCTGTATATCCATGAGCCATAAAGCACAGGCTCACAGAGGCTGTCCCATTCTACTACACACCCAGTGCATGCAGTTCACCAAGTGATCATGGCACCTTGTCTCCGTCTCTTTACCTGGGCAAACATCCATGGCACCTGTCACCACTCCTCATCCAGTTTCCGTGCCCATCGCCCTCCTGATTGAGCTTCTCAATGCATTCTTGTTTGGTAATAACTAGGATGACATGTGTCCCTCTTTGTCCAGGATGGCCCTAATTTACATACTCAAGTAATATACCTCAAGTAATTACCTCAAGTAATCACCAATGACATTTTCAAAAGTGTCCCATTTTGGATACTAAATTATATGCCCACCTAGGTTTTGGTTTTGGTTTTGCTTTAGAGACAGGGTCTTGCTCTGTCACCTAGGCTGGAGTGCAGTGGTGCAATCACAGTTCACTGTATCCTCAAACTCCTGGGTTCAAGTGATCCTCCCACCTCAGCCTCCCGAGTAGGTGGGGCTACAGGTGCATGCCACCATGCTGGGCTAACTTTTTAAATTTTTGTAGAGACAGATTCTCACTATGTTGCCCAGGCTGGTCTTAAACTCCTGGTCTCAAGTGATCCTCCTGCTCTAGCCTTCCAAAATGCTGTTATTATAGGCAGGAGCCACTGTGTCCACCATGGCCTGATAGTTATACTCGGCTTCAACTGTGAGACTCAGAAGAGAATGCAGAAATCCCAATGGGAGTCCTTTTGTGAGCCCCAAAAGATCACCAGAGAGCGATCCACTGGATCTTCCGAATCCAATAGTAAGCTAAGAAGCTTTCACTGTTCCATTTCTAAAAGGAGTGCAGGAAGTAGGAGGATATCAAGGTGCCAAGATTATGGTGGAAAGTTGAAATGCGGGTGAGCTATAATAAAATGGAGTGGATGAAAAAAAAAAAGGTGGAGTCTTACTTCCTTTAGCTTCTTTATGCTAAATACGTAAGTAGATGTATTTCACCATTTAGAATAGAGCAACCCTGAAAAACTGCCTGTAAAACAAATTTCTGTTTATCATAGCCAATGTGCCTGTTGCACTTCTATTTAAAATATATTGCTCAGTGTTTTTATATTCTGGAACAAATGGACTTAAAAGCCTAATGAAATTTTCCTTACATGTGACTGGGGTGATCTAGGTTGTTTGAGGTGCAGTGATGGTGCATTAGTTCTTCCCCAGAGTGCACATCTTTGACATATACCATATCCCCCTCCTGAAGAGCAGTCTAAAGGTCTCCAAGGCCCTCTCATGTGTGTTCTCATCTCCTGAATAAAATTCTAAATCTTTTATGCAGGAAACAAGCTTTGTATTTTTTTGACTTTTCATTCAACTTTTCATACAAATACATGAATACCTTCTTGATGTAAAATATTCGAATAGTACTTTTCTTATATAATTCAAAAGATCTTGCACATACTTGACATAACATAGGTGTTTAGGAAAACCTACATTTAATAAATAATATGTAGTCATTCAGCGTATTTGAAAATGCTGCTGGTAATGTGCCATTAGAAGGTTTTTTCCACTGTGAAATAGATCACACACACAAAGGAGTGTACAAAATGTATGCTAGTGTTCAAAGTCTACTAATAATACGAATGCCCCAATACTTGTCATCCAGCTTAAGAGACAGTGTGTTACCAGTACCTTAGAACTTCTCTGAATTCCCCATCCAGATGTCTCCTTTTTCCTCCCTTTTCAAATTTCATGTTAATCATTTCTGCGCTTTTCTTACATTGCTAGACAGTGCAAATTGTTTTCCAAAGTGATTGTACCAGTTGACATTCACACCAGCAGTAGATGAAAGTTCCTGATGTTGTATATATATCATTGTCAATACTTGGTATTGTCTTTTCGATTTTTGACAGTCTCTTTAGTGTGCAGGGCCATCTCATTTTCATTCTAATTTGGATTTTCTGGATACTAATCCTGTGTCACTCATAATTTGAGAAAATAATTTCTCCTAATTTATGGACTTTTTTCAGTTGTTTTATGATAGAGTTTGATAAAAACAGATGTCCTTAATTTCCATTTACATATTTTTCCTTTTAGACTTTGTGCTTTTTGAAGCTTAAGAAATGCTTTCCTACCTGGAAGTAATAATGATATTCTGTTATATTAAATGTTTATAATTTTCATCTTTTACATTTAAGTTGCTAACCTTACTGGAAATTATATTTGCGTATGGTATGAGGCAGTGAGATTGTTAAAATCTGGATAATCAGTTTTTCTAGCACAAGTAATTAAATAATCCATCCTTTCCCTCAACTCTTAAATGTCTGCTCTATGTTACTCAAGTTGCCACATATGTATGGGTGTGCTTCTCAACTCTCTCTTCTATTCTGTTGCTCAATGAGCTCATGTCTCTTCCTAAACTAAAACCACATGTTAATCCTCTTAACTTTGTGATAATATTTGATATCTGGGAATGCAATCCCCCATGCTGTTGTAGTCATTGTTACTGTTTTTCTTCTTTAGTTTGACACATTCTATGTAAAACCATACTGAAGTTTTTGTTGATACTTTACTTACTCAATATCTACATAGCTTTTAATTGTTAGATAAACTATAGATACAGAAAAGCCACTAAAATGTACAGCCTAAGGAATAAGTATTAGGTAAAGAAAAACAGAACTTTGCTAGCCACCCTAAAAGCTTCCTCCACGTTCCGCAATCCAAACACAACTTCTTCACCTCACCAAAAGCAACCACTATCCTGAATTTTATAGTACTTTCTTTCTTTTTTACTTTTTTATCTTTTTAAATTTTTGTAGAGATGGGAGTCTCAATACGTTGCCCAGGCTGGTCTCAAACTCCTGGGCTCAAGTGGATCTTCTTGCCTCAGCCTCCCAAAGTGCTGTAATTATTGGCGTGAGCCACTGCGTCTGGCCATAGTCACTTTCTTGAAGTTCTTTATAATCTAAATATAGTATTGCCTGTTTTTAACATTTATATACTGTAAGAATAGCTCTTTTGGTTGTACAGTTCAGTGAGTTTTAACATATGCACAAATTCATAAAATCACCACCACAATCAGGATACAGAACAGTTCTATCGCCCCTGAAAATTCCCTCATACTACCCTTTTGTAGTCAAACCTTCCCCCACCCTTACCCCTGGTCAATTACTGGTAGTCTTTTTCCAGAATGTAATATAAATGAGACAGTGCAGCACATGGCCCTGATCCTGGCTTCTCTTAGCATAATGCATTTGAGGTTCATCCACATAGTTGGTATCATTTTATCACTGAGTAATATTCCACTGTGTAGAACAACATAGTTTTGTAACTGCATTCATCCGTTGAATGACATTTGGATTGCTTCCTGGTTTGGGTGACTATGAAGAATGCTTCTATAAACGTGTGTACAGGTTTCTGTGTGAACATGAATTTTTATGTATCTAGGTTAAATACCTAGATTGCCGGATCATACGTTAAGGGTGTATTTTACTTTATAACTGTCAAACTGTTTCCCAGAATGACTGCACCATTCCACAGTCCCACCAGCAGTGTATAAAAGTTCAAGTTGCTTTGTTTCCTCACCATCACTTGGGATTGTAAGTTTTATATATTTATTTTTGTTTTAGCCGTTCTAATAGATGCATAGTGGTAGTTCATTGTGCTTTTAATTTGCATTTCTCCTCTGAGTAATGGTGTTGAGCATTTTTTCCTGTACTTATTTGACATCCTTCTATCTTACTTGGACAGCGTCTATTCAGATTCCATTTTTATTTTTATTATTTTATTTATTTATTTATTTTGAGATGGAGTCTCGCTCTGTCACCCAGGCTGGAGTGCAGTGGCGTGATCTCGGCTCACTGCAAGCTCCGCCTCCCGGGTTCACGCCATTCTCCTGCCTCAGCCTCCCGAGTAGCTGGGACTACAGGCGCCCGCCACCACGCCTGGCTAATTTTTTGTATTTTTAGTTGAGACAGGGTTTCACCGTGTTAGCCAGGATGGTCTTGATCTCCTGACCTCGTGATCCGCCCGCCTTAGCCTCCCAAAGTGCTGGGATTACAGGCGTGAGCCACCTCGCCCAGCCCAGATTCCATTTTTAAATTGTTCATTGAGTTTTGAGAGTTATTTATACATTCTAGGTAACAGTCCTTTGATGCATATGAGATTTGCAAATATTTTATCCCTGTCTGTCACTTGTTTTTTCATTCTCTTACCATTGTCCTCCAGAGAGCAAAATTTTTTAGTTTTTAAGTCTACTTTATCATTTTTTCTTTTATGGATGCCGGTTTTGGTGACACAATCCCAAAAACTGCCCAATCCAAGACCACAAAGATTTTCTCGTTTTCTTCTAAAATTTTTATAATTAAAAATAAAGTTAGGCTTAAGTATAAAGTCTATTTTAAGTAAAATCTTTTATAAGGTATAAGGTATATAGATGACCAATTGTTCCAAGACCATTTGTTAAAACAACTCTCCTGTCTCCGTTTAGTCTTTACAACTTTATCAAAAATAAGTTGACCGTGTTTGTGTGGCTCTGTTTCTGGATTGTATTTTCTATTCCATTGAGCTATGTGTCTATCCTTATGCAAAAATCACTGTCTAGATTACCAGTAAGTCATAAAATCCAGTAATGGGAGTCCTCTGGCTGTTCTTTCACAAAATTGCTTTGGCTATGATAGTTCCTTTAATATTCACTAAATTTTACAATCAGTTTTTGTATTTCCACAAAATTCTGCTGGGATTATTTTATTGGAATCATTTTGAATCTATAGATCAATTTGACAAGTATTGGCGTCTTAACTATATTTAGTGTTCCAATGCATTAACAAAGCATGTTTCTCAATTTTTGGGGTCTACTTTGACTTCTAGAATCAACATTTTATACTTTTTTTTTTTAAATGGAGTCTCGCTCTGTCACCCAGGCTGGAGTGCAGTGGCGCCATCTCAGCTCACTGCAACCTCCGCCTCCCACGTTCAAGCAATACCCTGCTTCAGCCTCCTGAGTAGCTGGGATTGCAGGTGCCCACCACCACGCCTGGCTAATTTTTGTATTTTTAGTAGAGACAGGATTTCACCATGTTGGCCAGGCTGGTTTTGAACTCCTGACCTCGTGATTCACCTGCCTCGGCCTCCCAAAGTGCTGGGATTACAGGCGTGAGCCACCACGCCCGGCCAACCTTTTGTACTTTTTAGCATATAGATCCTATATGTCTTTTGTTATATTTATACCTAAATATTTAGCTTTTGAAGCTATCGTAGATGGTACTTTTAAAAAAAATACAGTTTCCAATTGTTCATTGCTAATATGTAGAAGTAAGACTAATTTTTGTATGATCACCTGGCATACTGCAACCTTACTAATTTCACCTGTTGGTTCTAGGAACTTTTAAATAACAGTATTTTCTATATAGTTACCTATTATAATATATATATATCTATATAATATATAGATATATATATCTATATAATATATAGATATATATATCTATATAATATATAGATATATATATCTATATAATATATAGATATATATATCTATATAATATATAGATATATATATCTATATATATAATCCTGTTGTCTCTGAATGGAGACTGTATTATTTCTTACTCTCTAATATGTATGAGCCTTATTTTTCTTGCCTAATTGCATGAGCTACAACTTCCAGCATGATGTGAAATAGAAACAGTGAAAATTGACATCTTTGTCCTGCTCCTGATCTCGGGGGGCAACATTCAGTCTTTTACCATTAAGTCTGATATTAGCTGTAGGCTGTTAGTTGAGGTCCTTTATCAGATTAAAGAATTTCCCGGCCAGGCACTATGGCTCATGCCTATAATCCTACCACTTTGGGAGGATGAGGCAGGTGGATCACCTGAGGTCAGAAGTTCAAGACCAGCCTGGCCAACCTGGTGAAACCCCGTCTCCACTAAAAATACAAAAATTAGCCAGGCATGATGGCGTGCACCTGTAGTCCCAGCTACTTGGGAGGCTGAGGCAGGAGAATCACTTGTACCTGGGGGGCGGAGGTTGCAGTGAGCTGAGATTGTGCCATTGCACCCCAGCCTGGGTAAGAAGAGCAAAACTCTTTCTAAAAAAAAAAAAAAAACCTACTATTTCTAGTTTGCTGAGTGCTTGTATCATGAAGGTGTTCTGGATTTTCTCAAATGCTTGTTCTGCCTCTATTGAGATGATACTGTGTTTTTTGTTCTTTAGTCTTTTAATATGGTGGACCTCATTGATTTTCAAATGTTGGACCACCCTTGCATTCTGAGATAAAATCCATGTGGATGTGGTATATTATTCTTTTTTCACATTGATGAATTTGATATGCTAATATTCTATTGAGAATGTTGGCATATTTACATGGGAGATATTGTTCTGTAGTTTTCTTTTGTTGTGCTGATATTGTCTTATAGTATCAGGGTAATGCTGGTCTCCTAAAATGAGTTGGAAAGTGCTCCCTCTTCTGTTTTCTGTTTCTAATCAGATATATCTGGGAGTGGACTTGAGATTTCATGAAGAGATTTATGGGATTCTTTTCTCAAGCTCCTTCCTCTGTGATTTCTCTATGCCCTCCAGCTCTCAGAGTCCCCTTTTCCCAGTCTCTTAGTTAGAAATACAGGATTTTATTCTCCCCATTCTGTTATACACTTTCCATGGCATGGTTCATTTCCAGGGTGAAGCGGCAAGAGAAAAGAAGCAAAAGGCTTTCCCCACCCTTTCAGATAACAGGGATCCTTTTCCTCGTTTCTTTCCTCAGAGAGGATTTTTCTCTCTCAGGGATTTAGTTGCCTGCTCACCACTGCTGCCACCAACACGGCTGCAGTAATACATCGTCAGGACTGGGTATTGCCCCATGGGAGGGGCAGGAGAGGAAGAAAACAGGGGATTTCCCCTGCTCTCTTTGTCCTGAAGTGCCCCACCCCTTCCTTATCTTCTGCTTAGAAAAACAGGGATTTTTCTAGAGATTTTTCTGCCCATGCTTGTTAATGCAGTTCCAGGATTCAGGCTACCCATAGACTAATCAGGGAAATACAGAAAGAAAAAATAGGAAAGTTGCATGCCATTCACCAGTTTTCAATTTTTTAATTCTCTCCCCAATCTACCTGCTATTGTTTATTTTCAGAGTCCTCAGACAGTTGCTTTGTTTATTCTGTCCCTGGGTTTTTAGTTGTGATTAGTGGGACAGAGAGTGTGTGCTTCCTTCACCAACTGAAAACAGAAGTCTGGTCTTTCTCATTTAAACCAAATGCGACATGTGCATTTGGTTTACAAATGTCTTTTAGTCTACATATTTCCCTCCATCCTTTCCCCCCTTACAATATATTTGTTAAAGAAGCTGGGCCATTTGAGTTGTAGTATATTTCTCGTACTCTAGATTTCATGGATTAAGACTCAGGTTTGATCTCTTTTACAAGAGTATAGGTGATTGTGTGTTCTTCCACTGGGAAGCAAATGATGTTTTGTTGTCTATTTTTCTATAATCTGCAGCCATTATGCTAGACCTCTAGAATCCATTAATTCATTAGCAGGTGCAAAATGACAATATTAACTTCTATAACTTCTTCTTTACTTATTCATTGGAGTACATTTTAAAAGAGAAATGTTTCCCCACCTACTATTTGGTTACTCAGTGGAATAGTTCTTATGGGCAAGTCAGGATAAATGCTTGTTTCTTTCCCCTCTTCCAATTATTATCTTTATTAAAGCTCATATTGTTCCATATTTGACCAGGGAGCATCTTCAAGCTGGCTCCTGAATCCTTTTGATGTGACTCCAGTCATCTTTGATAACTTCCCTGCTCTCTGATATGACAAGATATTCCAGGCTCATTTTGTGCATTTCCTACTCCAGAACTGGAATCAACCATTTCTCCAAGAAGCCTTGATAGCCTTCAGTGGAAAATCTAGTAGCGTTTCAATACCATCACCTAGGTACTAGGATGCTTGTTGCTACTGGATTAGTCATTGTTTTTAAGGCATTTTTAGTGGATAGAGCTAGAAAAATTATATGTGAGATAAAATAATAAGTTCGTATTGACTTTAAATACAGGGTTACAAATGTTTCACTTACACTTTTCTATATTACAACTGTATTTTCTTTCTTCCACACCAAGAATCCTGATTCTAAAGGATACTGGGGATGATACAATTAGAATATACCATCACTATTTGTTCAAACCACATAGTATACAGAAAAGCAAGCTAATACTACCACTACCAGTATACATACTAAAAGCGGTTTTTTTTAATTTTCACATGTTCTCCCCATTTTCAATTGTTGTCCAGTGTCTATGTTGTCAGAACATATATCCATTACATACTGTACTGTCTTTCTTTTGAGCATCATTAAGTCTTAGTTCTAAAAGTAACAATACATTTAATGTTTACCAGTTCATCTCATGTCATTATATCTCTAGTTATTTTGGTTGTCTGAAGATCATTCTGAGTAGATTACTCAGAAGGACCTCAGGTGAACAAAATTCCCTGAGTTTTTGCATCTTTAGTAGTCTGTTCTGGTTATGCTTGGAAGTCAGTTTTGCTGGATATAAAATCCTTGCCTCACATTTTTTTTCTTTGAATATATAGTACACATTATATTTTTATCTGTTGTTGTTTGAAAGTCTGATGGTAGTATAATTTATTCCCCTGTCTAAATTGTATATCCTTTTTGGTTAGATCCCCCCAAAGTATTTTTCCTATTTTTTAAGGTACAGCAATTTTACTAGAATATATCTTAGTGCTGGTCATTCTACTTTGACATTCTGAGGTATGCAGTGTGACTTTTCAATATATAATTTCAAATATTATTTTATTTCAAAATAGTTATCTTGAATTATATGATTCTGAGGGGGTAATAAAACAATAAAATTTTGAGGGGATTAATAAAATAATACATGCTTTGAGAGGATTAATAAAATAAATAAGATAATAAAGTAAATATAATTCAGATAACTATTCAAAATAGTTATCTGAATTATATTGAATTATATCTGAATTATAATTCAGATAACTATTCAAAATAGTTATATGAATTATATTGAGAGGGTTAATACATAACAAATCAACATAATAAATTTTATTAATAATATTAAAATAAATTATATGATTTGAATAAAATAAATTATATGATTTGGAGAGGATTAATAAAATAAATAAATTCACATTGCCTTTTATATATTAATATTCAATTAACATTAGCTGTAATTTAAATATCAAAATTCGGAATTCTCTTCCACCACCCAGGACAGATGAAGGAATATTTGCAGCTTCGGATTTCTAAGACCCTGAATGCATTGTTTGATGGTGAGAGGAACAGTGGTCAGGAGCTAGTTATGTTCACCATAGGCTGTTAGGAGCTAACGCCTCCCATATGGCACTAGGTAGGAAGCAAGACTGTAAAGATGTGCTGGCTTTGATTCTTGAATTTTGGAGCCAGAAATTCCCTGTAACTCAGCCCTAGCCCTGGAGCACACTTAGAAACCTGGAACTAAGTAGAGTCTTCATGGGTAAAATGTGTTGCCTCATTACCTGACATAGGACTGGCCCTATTTAGATATAGCTGGAAATTGGAATTGATTATAAGAAGTGCTGAAAGTTTTATCTGCCTTATTATATCTCTCACCAAACTGATCCAGTGTCTGAAATCTCCTCTGTAACGTTGCCAAGGACAGCTCAAGTAGCAGATGCATAGCTGGGATTTGAACTGGAATCTTTCTA
Source organism: Pongo pygmaeus (assembly GCF_028885625.2). Taxonomy (NCBI): domain Eukaryota; kingdom Metazoa; phylum Chordata; class Mammalia; order Primates; family Hominidae; genus Pongo; species Pongo pygmaeus. The sequence goes on from NC_072378.2 coordinate 16,993,343, forward strand.
ACTCTAAAGACAAAATTCTCAGCATTCTATTCTCCTTAGTTACTTCCACATAGTTTTAGGCACACATTAGAACTGTGTGCATGAAAACAGGGTATGTTTTCCCAGCCTGTCTTGGAGAAAAGCCATCCATTTGTTCCAAGCACTTTGCTTTCGGTTCCCCATTGCCAATCTTAATAGTCAGCTCTAGTGGTGCTTGACTTTGCAACAACATGTACTTTATTAACTCGAGTTATATTAGAGCTGTAGGAACTGATCCCATAGATGCCAGCAAGATCTTGCCTGTGTTACCACTTCTGCCCTTCATCTTACCTGCTGCTTTGCTCCAGTACAGAGCCCTCTTGACTGTTTTCCCTGCCAGCATGGCTGGGTGGCAGAGGTTGCTGCCCGGCGTTTCATGGGCAGGCAGCATTGTAACGAGGGACATTCCAGTGTTTACTTAGAACAAGGGTGGAGACTTTTTTCTGTAGAGGTTCACTGACCATGGGAAAAAGATGTCCAGAGGCAACATAAGTAAAAAACAGATATATATCAAATATAAGTCTCAGCCACTTTGCATATGAAAAACTGTTAACAGGAAAACAAATTAGAAGAAAACAATTTAAAAATTATTGTTTCATGTTGTGGCTGTGTTTAAAAGAGAGATTGGGAGACAAGTAGAAGGAAGAAAGGAAATACTGTTGAAAAAAAAATTCAGAGGGATGGAGTAAAACCCAAAGATTTAAAGAGAGCAGTTGAATATATATACACATACACACACTTATATATGCATATAGGTATATATGTACATGTATGTATACCTATTCAAATGGATACATATATTCAATTGTGTCTATTCAATACATATACTGTCTTCAAATATATGTTCCATTGAATACAATATTTAATATGTGTGCATATCCATTCATTGATATTTATAACTTACACACACACACACACACACACACACGAGAAAGGGAGGGAGAATCAGTCAAAGGAGACAAACACACTTCCCTGGCCCCACTTTGTTTTTTCTATCGCTACCCTCTCTTTCTCCTTCAGCCATCCACCAATGTTCTGCCTTCCTCCTGTAGCTTCATTTTGGCCCACTTCCTGAGCCAGTTGTGAAAGGAAAGTAGAATAGCTACAGCCTCATTGCTACCAGTGTGATGGGTCTTGGAGTCAAATCTCAGGACCCACATAAGGGTTCCTACTGGCCAGCCTCATTTGCTTGGCAACCCAAGGGGCTCAACAAATCTTAACAAATGACTTCCCAGAAAACCTGGAAGCTGGACAGGTAGGCAGGTTGGTGAGGGTGCGGTGGTGAGGAGGGAGTGGCGGATCACAACAAGTCCTGTATCTCCATGACATGCCTAGACTGAGGCTCATCTTCACCCATTTATTGTTGGGGCTGTTATTTTACTATGACCAGAGCACCTTCTTCTTGGTGGGGGTTGAGTTTATTCCTACAAGAATCACCCTGGGAAGAGATAATGATGGGACAGGAAAAGAGGACTCAGAGGCAGGCCTCAAATTGGTTATGAGGGAATATCTCCTCCTCTGTCTGAGACTTGGAGCTGTTCAGGCCCAAGCTGTGATTCAATCTGGAGCACTTTGGAGCTCTTCTTTTGGGGGCCCAGCAAGGCACCCGGAGGATGGCACAGGAAGTAGGCTGTGTCAGTAAATTTCTCTCTGAGTTATGTTTCTTGTCCATCACTTCAGAACTCCGGGAAAACTCTCACCAAGAAATGGGCTTGTGTCTGCCCTGCAGTGGGGAATTAAGAGAAAGAGTGTATTCCAAGTTGGTGACAGGATAGACAGGGAGAGCAATGCCCTCTCCCTGGAGGCCACGGGGTATCAATAGCAGTGGTATTGACAGCAGCAGAGGAGAGCTGGGTGCAGAAGGATAAATGTCCTCCCAGGCATTGTAGGGATCAGCAGCAGTATCCTGTGACAACAGAAGGACAGCAGTGGGAGGGTAAGGCCTGAGGGACCTGCACCAACCCCAGAAATTGCATGGACATCTTGAAAGGGATGATTTCAAAAACAAAATTTATGATATCAACAGCATTGCGTTAGCATAACACCAACTGCTGTTTATTGTGCAAAAAATGCTTTCCATAAATCATCCCATTTAATCATCCCCAGAACCTTAGAAGAAAGTTAATATCTCTAGTGCTATTTTGCAAAAGAGGAGCCTTAACTGAAGCTCAGAGATAGTAAATAGCTAATAAATGACCCCTGGGGCTTTGAATCCAGATCTGTGCCTCCAAAACCAGTGCGCTTTGCACCACATCAAACTACCTCGCCCTGCTACCTCATTAATCAGAAGCTTAGGAAATCATGTGAGAACACTGACAACATTGCATTATGTAAATGAAAAGCTGCAGAGAGAATGGGCTGGGCTCAGCCTCCATTCCACACTCTGCGGCTTTTAAAGAAGTTGCCAACGGTCAGTTTTATGTTTTCATTGTGCTTGGGTAACTATAGGCATAAATGAAAATATAGTCTCTTGCTGTTTGTTTCATGCATAGGATTAAATTGAAGTGGAAGATTGGATTTGGCTCCAAGTCCAAAGTTTTCCCAAGCTGGTACAAAATTACTTCTTCTATTAATTCCATTTTTTTGGACACCTGGCTTCCATGTAACATGAGCAACTTTTCTACATTGCTCTATTTTGTTCTTTCACTTGCTTATCTTCTGAATCATTATCACAGCTCTTCCATAGCTCATGCTCAAAGTAAATATCAGTGATTGAAAGAAATTAACATGCCACAGAGGCTTCCTTCAGCAACAAAAGAAACATAACAGTCACGTTTCGGTACAAGTAAGCCTCTAATTCAGATACATAATGTTTAAACAGCCTTTAGAGATGGACCTTGAAAACCTTTTCTTGGAGAAGAAAACATAACACAAAAATATAGGTTTTAAAGTAGGTTCACATCAGACTCAATATATACCATTATTTTCTCATACATGAACCCTTTCATTTCACATTTCTTTCTGAGCCATTTGTGTCACTTTGATTTGCAATTATTTCATGAGAAACTAGCAGAGAGATATACCTCTTTATCATACTTACATTTGCAGCAAGTGTAAGAATATTTAACTACATTAAAATTGTGACAATATTTTACACACAGTAAGCAGCTTTAGAATAAGAAGAAAGCATTCAATTGGCCTAGATTGCAACCTTGTTCTCTGCATGTGATACAGAATATAATCTGGCACTCATCTCTAGACAGTAAGTTTTGCAAGGTTTCAATCCCACGGTGTTTGTGTGGCTATAATCTCTCAGACATTTTGCTCTCCCATTTTGTGATTCTATCACACTTAAATGGAAGAAAAATCAAATCACACTATAACCATCTAGGTCCCTATTATTAGGACACTTACTAGTGTTTTGCCTGGATATTATGAGGAATGATAGAAATACCTTTTCCTTGTAAGTGGTCCATACGTGGCAAAGGTGGTTTAGATATAAACGAACACAAAAATGGCCTAATGCAACAAGGGCAAATTTTAAAAGTGTATTAAACTGGCATATAGAAGTTTTCCACTTAAAATTATATTGCCATGATAAAATACTCCCAGATTACAGTTTTCATTAGTTGGTTGCTTTATATTTTCTCTGTCCAGGAAACAATTATGGACAGCTGACCATTGCTATTTATCCCATATGGTGACCCATATATTATTAATAAAAATCCTTCCAGTGACTACTCTGATGGCTTGAGGGTAGGGATGAAGCAAGCATTTTGGAGCTTTCTTAGAGCACCATTAAGATATCACCAAAACCTCATTCTAACTCCAGCTGTCACTTCTAATATTTTAACCCATGATGTATGAATTTTTAAATATAGATGCTACTATTTTTATTTAAGTGGCTAGGAATTTTTCCATGTTCACAAATAATCCAAGACTGAATGAAAGGGCTTGATATTAGTCTGAAAATGGAAAAGTGTCGATGGAGGCAGTCTCAGTAATTCTATCCCCTGGTCACATTCTCCAGAGGGGAGCATGAAGAAGCTTAGAAATAAGGAAGACTTTTTTTTTTTTACCCAATTTATCAAGACCAGGACATAGTGACTAACGTTGCACGCTCTTTCGTGATAACAGTAGCACCTCCACTTACTATGTACATACTCCATACCAGACACTGTTACAGGTAGAGGCTGTACATATGTTTGCCCTTTACAATGACCCCATTATTATCTGCAACTTACAAGAGAAAACTGAAGCGAGACACATTATGGACCAAATTTAAAGTGACAGCTATGTCAGGCTTCAAACTCAGGCAAGCCTGGCTCGTGGGCCTCTCCTTTCACCAGGATAAGATTCTGCCTCCGATCTCATGTGATGATAACACACACCTGGCATCACGAGGTCCTCATCTGCTTTAGAGATGGCTGAATGAAGCTAGGTAGATTTCAGTCATACCCACACCACAGTTAACTTACGCCCTCATTTGGGGATAAATCTGGAGTAATTGCAACTCTCTGTACTCCCCTGGCTTTAATTTGGATTATCAACATTTTCAAGCCTCCTAAATAAAGTGATTAGAATGGAAATGTTGTCATGTGAGATAGAGTTGGCAAATTCCCTTATAGTTGGGTGATATTGTTATATAGTAAGAAATACATGTTTGGTCTCTGCCCCTGGCTCCCCTGCCTCTGGCACGCAGCCCCTAAAACTCTTGAAATCTCTGGGGTTCTCAGAGTGTCTTTTGTGGGCTACTGAGATGACTGATAGCTGGGAGCTCTTAGGGCAGCTTCCAGATGGGGGCTGGTCACCAGAAAGAACAAGGTAGGATAAGTTTGGGACTTTCAACCCCATCCCCCAACCTACAGGGAGGGGAGAGGGGCTGAAGCTTGACTTGATCACCAATGGCCAACGATGTAATCAGTCATACATTACATGTAATTAGTAATGAAGCCTCCATAACAACCCAAAAGGACAGAGTCTGGAGAGCTTCTGCGTTGCTGAAGATATGGAGGTTCCTGGAGGGTGGTGCACCGGGAAAGTGCGTGGAAGCTCTGTGCCCCTTCCCATATGCCTGACCCTACACATTTGTTCCATCTGGCTGCTCATCCATAGCCTTTATAATATCTTTTGTAATAAATGCACAAATGCAAATAAAGTGTTTCTCTGAGTTCTAGCAAACTAATCAAACTCTGGGATCCCCAAATTATAGCTGGCTGTTCAGAAGCACAGTTTGCAACCTGGGGTTTGTTACTAGTATCTGAAGTGGGGGCAGTCTTTTGGGACTGAGCCCTTAACCTGTGGGATCTGATCCTATCTCCAGGCAGACAATGTCGGAATTGGATTATGGGACAATCAGCTGGTGTTCATGGAAAATTGCTTGGAGTAGGGAAAAATCCCCACACACATTCTCATGATCAGAGGTCTGAAGTACTCTGTGCGTTGATTATGTAAGAGTAGGAAAAATACTTTGGTTTCTTCTATCTCTAACAGTAGTTGCCATTTGTTAAGAAATTAGCAGGATTAGGATTGAAGAGGCCAACACTTGGAATACTTGGTTGAGAAGAGATTTCAGACGACTGTCTGCCATTGTCCACCCCTTTGACTAACCAACCTTTTAATATATTCATATACAGTCATGCACCACCACATAGCAATGTTTCTAATCAATGCTGGACCACATATATGACAATGGTCCCATAAGATTATAATGGAGCTGAAAAAATCCTATCACCTGGTGACATTGTAGCCATCATAAGGTCTTAGCACAATGTGTTTGTGGTGATGCTGGTGAACTCAAACCTACTGCACTACCAGTCATATAAAAGTAAGGCACATACAATTATGTACAGCACATAATACTTGAAAATGATAATGAACGACTATGTTACTGGCTTACATGTTTATGATATTATACCTTTTATCATTATTTTAGAGTATACTCCTTTTATTCACTAAAAAAAATAAAAGTTAACTGTAAAATAGGTATTCTGGAAGAAGGTGTTGTTATCATAGATGACACCTTCAGGTGTTCTTGCCCCTGAAGAGCTTCCAGTGGGACAACATGTTTCCACATGATATTGATGTGATGTCAGTATCACAGTGATGTTGATGATCCTGACCCTGTAGAGGCCTAGGCAATGTGTATGTGTCTTCATCTTTAACAAAAAAGTTGTAAAAGTAACAAATATATTCAACATTTTTAAAATAGAAGAAAAGCTTATAGACTAAGGATATAAAGAAAGAAAATATTTTTGTACAGCTATACAGTGTGTTTATTTATTTATTTATTTATTTATTTTTCAGACAAGATCTCACTCCATTGGCCAGGCTAGAGTGCAGTGGCATGATCATGGCTCACTGCCGCTTGGACCTTCTGGGCTCAAGTAATCCTCCCACCTCAGTCTCCCAAGTAGTTGGGGCCACAGGAGTGCACCACCATATCCAGCCAATTTTTTAATTTTTTGTAGAGACAGGATTTCTTTATGCTACCCAGGCTGGTATTGAACTTCTGGGCTCAAGTGATCTTCCCACCTTGGACTCCCAAAGTCCTGGGATTACAAGTGTGAGCCACTGTGCTTGGTCAATGTGTTTGTGTTTTAAGCTAAGTGTTATTACAAAAGAGTCAACAGGTTTTTTTAAATTTAGATGTTTATAAAGTTAAAAAAAGTTAACAGTAAGCTAAGGTTAATTTGTTATTGAAGAAAAATTTTTAAATAAATATAGTGCAGCTTAAGTGTACAGTGTTTACAGAGTCTAAGGTGGTAAAATGATGTCCTAGGCCTTTACATTCACTCACCACTCCCTCACTCACTGACTCACCCAGAGCAACTTCCAGTCCTGCAAGCTCCATTCATGGTCAGTGCCCTATACAAGTGTATCATTTTTTTATCCTTTTTTTTTTTTTCTTTTTTAGACCAAGTCTCACTCTGTCACCCAAGCTAGAGTGCAGTGGTGCAATCTTGGCTCACTGCAACCTCCCCCTCCTGAGTTCAAGCGATTCTCCTGCTTCAGCCTCTCAAGTAGCTGGATTACAGGCGCCTATCACCACACCCAGATAATTTTTGTATTTTAGTACAGATGAGTTTTTGCTGTGTTGGCCAAGCTGGTCTTGAACTCTTGACCTCAAGTGATCCGCCAGCCTCAGCCTCTCAAAGTGTGGGATTACAGGCGTAAGCCACCGCGCCTGGCCCCATTTTTTATCTTTTATACCATGTTTTTACTGTACCTTTTCTGTTTAGATATGTTTATATGCAGAAATACTTACAATTGTGTTCCAGTTGCCGACAGTATTCAGTACAGTAACATGCCGTACAGGTTAGTAGCATGAGAGCAATAGGCTGTACCATCTAGCCTGTGTGTGCAGTAGCTATGCCATCTAGGTTTGTGTAAGTACATACTGATGTTCATGCAATGACAAAATCACCTCATGATGCATTTCTCAGAACTTATCCCTGTTGTTAAGCATGACTGTAGTACACATTCATCCCATCTCCATGAGGATGACCCCAAAGTCTCATCAAATTATAGCAACAGCTATAATTTGCTCAGTTTCTATAGTAAATGGAAACCTTAGTTCTGTAGAAAATGGAAAAATGGAAAGCTCAGTTTCTGTAGTAAATGGAAACCTTACTTTTGTCCATCCCAATACAATAAAGAGGGATGAGTTGGGGCAGCCATGACATTCCCTTAGAAAGCAGAGCTTTAGGGAAGAAGAGAGAAATGGCTTAGTAAATTCACATGATTTTAGCAGAGCAAAGAGAGAGAGAAGAAAGAGGAGAGAGGGCGGACGAAAGATGAGAGTTGGAGCAGAATGTGCTGAGAGGGCCATTTAGGAGCCAGAGAGGTCTTCAGGAGGAGCCTGGCATTACTTGACTCATCTGCAGGCAAAATTGGGGAAGAGAGGACATTTGTGTTTCTGAAAATGTACTCTGATATCTCAACCCAGCAGAGTGACTGCTTATTCTGAGTTTTATGTTCTTGGACCTTTTCTCCCTGTGCAAACAAGAATGTCCTTTACTTTAAATCCTAAGTCCCTATGAAAGTGTAGGGACTTTCCAGACACTGCTGGCTCTCTGTCCAACCTCCCTTATTAGCAAAACCTTATTTCTGTTTGGGTGCTCAGCCTTCCTCTTTGGGACTCAGGAGTAAATCTTGAATCAGCCTCAGACAATCATGGTGGTCCCATTCCTCTTGACGGTAGCAGGTTAAGGTGTGCATGTTGCTCAGTTCTGGCTAAATGAGACATGGGAAGACATCTACTGAGGGGGCTTCTAGGAAAATCTTTCCTTCCATAGGAAGAAGCAATCCCTCCTCTTCTGCTCCATTTTATAGTGTCTGAAAATAGCACCTTGAACAGAAGCAACCATCTTTTGACCATGAGGAGGCTAGCCAGGGACAAGGTAGAGGCTAGCCAAAGGTCAACCTGTGAGGAAGACAGCAGAAAGGAAGAAAGAATCTGGGCTTAAGACATAATTTAGCCACTGAGCTGACCACACCTGGATCTGGGCCCTATCCAGTAACTTCTTGTTATGGGAAAGAATGCATCTCATCATGTTTAAGCCCTTTGAGTGGGTTTCCTGTTCAACAGTACCTAGGATTTGTTTTTTGGTTTGTTTTTTTCGGTTTTTTTGTTGTTGTTGTTGTTGTTGAGACGGAGTTTCACTCTTTTTGCCCAGGCTGGAGTGCAATGGCACGATCTCGGCTCACTGCAAACTCTGCCTCCTGGGTTCAAGCTATTCTCCTGCCTCAGCCTCCCGAGTAGCTGGGATTACAGGCATGTGCCACTCGCCCAGCTTATTTTGTATTTTTAGTAGAGAAAGTGTTTCTCCATGTTGGTCAGGGTGGTCTCAAACTCCCAACCTCTGGTGATCCATCCACCTCGGCCTCCCAAAGTGCTGGGATTACAGGTATGAACCGCTGCGCCCGACCAGTACCTGGGATTTGTTTTAATCGGATATGGTAAGACATGCAGACATGGAAATGACTATCATGAAGGAAAAAGTCTTAACTGTAGTCACAGTCCTCTAGGAAGACGAGGCAGAGCATGCCATGTGGGGCCACATGGTAAACACTTAGGCATGATGAGCTGTCAGAGAGTGGGAGGGACTGAATGTGGGAGGCTTTGCTGTGGTTTTCATGGGAAGGAATGAGCCAGGCAAGGTAAGCAGGCTAAGCAGGTTTAGGATTCGCTAGTTTGAATAATTTCAGCAAACCCAAGGCGTAAGAGCAGACCCTAGTCATGTGTTACCGGGCCCTGGAGTGGTGCTAGTGGCCCAGAGTGTAAGAGCCCACTAAAAGGAGGAGGTTGCAAATATGGGCTCTGGAGTGGTTGGTTTGTATATCAAAAGCACACTCAAAGACAGGTGATTTACTATCTCTAGCTATTAACTAACCCTGGAAGGGGCAATTTCTTCAGGGTCAGTAAGGCCCCAAATGTCAGAGCATCAAGAATACAGGAAATAAAATAGCATAGTTAATTGTTATTTCAACTGACACAGTTGTTTTCAAAACTTTTTGAGTTTTAAAATGAACGTGAAACCATTAGGAAAAATATGTGTTGCCAAAACCTTGTCTCTACAAAAAATATAAAAATTAGCCAGGTGTGTACCTGTAGTCCCAGCTACTCAGGAGGCTGAGGTGGGAGGACTGCTTGGGCCCAGGAGGTGGAGGCTGCACTGAGCCATGATAGCACCACTGCACTCCACCCTGGGCAGCAGAGCAAGACCCTGTCTCAAAAAACAAAAAATGAGATTTATTGTAGTATCTCAGGAATACTCAAGAAAATAGAAGAGATTATTTTGTTTTGGTCAAAGTTATCTGTTAATACTTCCTCAAATGATTCCATATAGACAACTATACATTCTGTCTCAGCTAAAAGGTCTAAAAAATCAAAAGAGAGAAAACCAAACTTCCAGTGGTTTAACTAAATATCATATTATGTTCTTATACATCAAATACTCCAGAGGTAGGAGCTCAAGGTTTGTACAGCAGCTCCACAATGATATCAGGGTATTCACAGCCCTATCTTTCTTCTTGGTCATCCCTAAAATGTGACTTTTAGCCTCATTCTTGTTGCTTCATGGTCACAAAAGGCTGCCTCCTCACCTGATAGTGTTTGCATTCCAGGCCACAAGAGGTGAAAGTTGCCTGGAACACATCCAGCAACTTCTACTTATAACTCGTTTGCCAGAACTGTTTCACATGGCTACCTGTCACTCCAAGGGAGGCTGGGGAATGTATATTTTTAGCTGGACCTGCCATTTCAAACACTTAGATTTCTGATATTAGTAATGAAGGAGGCAACAGATATTGGATAGGCAACAATTGCTGTCTGCTATGGTTCTCCCTATTGGCTACCCAATGTTTTTGGGTTTGTTTGTTTGTTTGTTTTGGTTTTGGTTTTGGTTTTTTGAGACGGAGTCTTGCTCTGTTGCCCAGGCTGGAGTGCAGTGGTGCAATCTCAGCTCACTGTAAGCTCTGCCTCCCAGTTTCACGCCATTCTCCTGCCTCAGCCTTCCAAGTAGCTGGGATTACAGGCACCCGCCACCACACCCAGCTAATTTTTTGTGTTTTTTTTAATAGAGATGGGGTTTCACCGTGTTAGCCAGGATGGTCTCGATCTCCTGACCTCGTGATCTGCCCACTTCGGCCTCCCAAATTTCTGGGATTACAGGTGTGAGCCACCATGCCCAGCCTGGCTACCCAATGTTTTTATAAATTCCTAGAACACATTCATCCCCACCCCATGAAGATTATTCCAAAGTCTCAAATTAGAGCAACACACTCAAAGTCTGGTTTCTGTAGTAAATAAACACCTTCCTCTGTCCCGTCCCAGTGCAGAATACATAGTGGCCTAATCTTTCATGTATTCAAACTAAGACCCTTGTCTGATGAATATTAGCAAGGTGTTGCCTTCTTTTAGGCAAAACCCACATTCCTATATTTCCTGGTGCATAAAGGAAAGCATATTTTTACCACAGTGCTTTCTTTTCAAACTTTCAAAAACTTCCATGGAAATAGAGCAGTTAGTCCAATGCATTTCTTCTTCTAAGTCAACCAAAAAATAAAACATTTCCAATGAAGAATGAGTTCTATGGGGAATTCAGAGGGGAAGAATCTCATGCAAAGAATCTCATGCTCTCTATAAGTAGTTTTGGTTAATAAAGTAATGAGTAGTTAGAATTTTCCAGCAATTATAAATAGAGTGGGTTATTTGGAACTCCAGAAAGAACTCTGCTCCATAGACTAACTTAATAAAACCTATATATAAAAAAAAAGATTTATATATAACATATTTATATATTTTATATTATATATAATGAACAATATAAATATATAGACTTATTTTTATATATACACACACACATATGAGAACACTAGCTATCGTGTAGGTAAGATCATTACAAATATGATGAGCACAGATTGGATTTGTTATTCAAAAACAGGATTTTACGTGTAATTATAATGGTTGATAAAACATTACTAGTATTGTGAAATCATGTTTTTCCCCAGTGTCAAGTTTAGCTCCTCATTCCCTAGTGCTGGTCTCAGCTGCTTTAGGACACAGAGTCAAATGATAATAATCATAAAACAATAATAGAACCTAACACTTACTAAACACTTAAGATAGGTTAGGCAATGTTCGAAGCCTTTACGTGTATTCACTAATTTAATCCTAATAACAACCCCAAGAGGGTGGGGTGCTATTTTTACTTTTTGCTGAGTCATAGACAAGTCTTGATAAACTTAATTGGGCTCAAACAACTTGGCAAACTTAACAGGGCTCAGTGCTCCCATGTGAAAGATCTGCTTTTTGGGAAGGAGATGAGTCAAAGGAAGCTGTAGAAGTTGAAGAGGTTTGCAGATAGGTAGGAACAGGCAGAATAATTATGACTGATGGAGAAGATCCACATGTCCCCTCCATCCCCCAGGCCTTCAATTTGTTACTTCTAATGTACATATCCCAGTGGTAAATATCGATAACACTTTTCATTTTATTTTATTTTTTTGAGATGGAGTCTTGCTGTGTCGCCCAGGCTGGAATACAGTGGCACAGTCTCAGCTCACTGCAACCTCCTCCTCCTCCTGGGTTCAAGAAATTCACCTGCCCCAGCACCCCCAGTAGCTGGAATTTCTGGCACATACCACCATACCCGGCTAATTTTTGTATTTTTAGTAGAGACAGGGTTTTGCCATGTTGACCAGGCTGGTCTCAAACTCCTGACCTCAGGTGATAGGCCCACCTCGGCCTCCCAAAGTGCTGGGATTACAGGCATGAGCCACTGCACCCGGCCTCAATAATACTTTTTAAACACAAGCTAGAAGCTATGAAAATTTGAGTTGATACCTTGATTAAATTAGGTAGAGATTCACTGTGAGATGTGTAAAAGATGACATGGCTCTTCTTGCCTCTTCCAGGTGGTTTCTTATGAGAAAATGAGTTTACATTCAGGAATAAAAAGGATTTATTAGAAAGCATTTGGGAACTGTTAGGGATTACACTTGCAAATAAGATACTTCTATTTAGAAATATTGAGAATTCATATTCATCTAATACCCAGGTACATCTGGAAGTGGATTACGTATAAGCATTTATATTTGCTTAATAATATTTGTAGAAATAATTTCTACTCTATGCTTTGTTCTTCAGAGGAGAAGTAAATATCTGAAAGGAGAGAAAAACTAAACCCAAAGACAATAGAAAAATTTAATTGACCTAAAATGTTTATACACTAGCCCATGCATTGTACAGTGCTGAAAATGACATAGTAGGAACAGAAAAGACACTACCTTTGCACACTAATGAATCACCAAAACTTGGTTATTAATAAAGGGGTGTTAAAAGATCACACGTTCTCACTTATTTGTGGAAGCTAAAAATTAAAACAATTGAACTCATAGTGATAGAGAGTAGAAAGAAGGTTACCAGAAGTTGGGAAGGGTAGTGGGGTGGGGGAGAGAGGTGGGGATGGTTAACAGATTACCAAAAAAATTGTTAGAAAGAATGAATAAGACCTATTATTTGCTAGCACAACAGAATGACTATAGTAAAAAATATCATTTAATTGCACATTTAAAAATAAAAGAGTATATCAGATTGTTTGAAACAAAAAGGATAAATGCTTAAAGGGATGGACACCCCATTTACCCTGATGTGATTATTATGCATTGCATGCCTGTATCAAAATATCTCATATCTCATACTAATATCTCTCAAAATATCTCATACTCAAAATAACCCACAAATATATACACCTACTATGTACCCACAAAAATTAAAAATAAAAACAAAAATGAAATGTAAAAATAAATAAAATAAAGGGATACCAAATCTGGGAAAATATACTGGCAGGAATTTCCAGGTCCCACTTGAAGGAAGAGATGGGAAAAGAGAGTCTCAAAATGACAACATGAAGTCTGAAAAAAATTTTGGACAGAGAACTAAGATTGTCCAGAGGACAGAGGAGCATGTGGCAGTGTGATCCTAATGCTCCTTCACTCAGGCTGTGGCTATGAATGAGGTCATAGTACTAGAAATAATTCAGACTTTATAGTTTATCTCCACTATTTGGCTAATCCAGTTCTCCACCTCCCACTCTTACTCCCGGGAGTCCCCTGGTTGCCACACATTTGCTCACGAAGAACCCCTCATATGTGCCCAGCCCCACCCTCCTCACTGATGTCCACGGTCCACGTTGCCTCCTGGGGCTGGCATGCCATTTCTGCCACTACAGGTGCCCTCTGGATGGGGATGCAGATTTAATGACCAAGGCACTGATGTCTTATAGATAACGTTTATAGATAGCTTTTAACTATTACAGTTCAAAATACTGACTGTTCCAGGGCTGTGCCACATTATTCACAAAAATGGGAGGCTGGCAACTGGGTGATACTCTGGCTTTTTGGCAACAAAGCAGATCTGCCCATCTCTCAGGGTCTCTTGTAAAAACAGTTCTAATCAGCTTCTACCTGTAGCCCCTCCTGCCCCCCCACCCCCGACCCCGACCCCGCCAACACTGTTAAGACCTAATTTTTAGGGCCACCCTCTATCTTTGAGAAGCAAATAAAGGTGTTTTTAGAAGTCCCCTCAGTTCTTTGCCATCTCCTCCTCTCCCTCTTCAAGCTGTCTCCATCAGTAATTGAAAATCTGTTCGATTCCCAGTGCAATAATCCCATCTCCTCAACCTATCACTATCTCACTGCCCAAGGACAATAACCAGGGATATCTCATTACAACACCCTTGCCACTGCACCAACAACATCCTCATCACTACTGAGTAATTTCAGGGCTATTACAAAATAAAGTGAAAATAATGTCTAAACTTGTTGCCTGGGTGTTATGCCAAGTTTTGGATCTCCATCAAGCCAACACCCTCTATTCATAAAAGTGTTTTCACTGGAAGTGCATGGGCTGGCCTTCAGTTGTGTTTATGGTATTTAAACTTAAACCTCCTGCCCATGTCTGATTGGACAAGGGGTGAAAACATGAGTTTAAGGAAATCAATCCACAGGTTAACCATATCAGTTGGGATCCTGGCAAGAAATAGAAGGCATTCACAAACTTGGATAATGAGAAGAGTTTAATAATGTACAGGCAGACATCAAGAAAACAAGTAAATTTGTACAGTAATCTCAGGCTAGCAAGGGCTAGGAGCTGTTACCACCCCTTGATCTAAAGTGAAAGAGGAGGGAGAAGTTGCTTGAACTCAAAGAGAGTAGTTTCATGGAAAGGGCTACCTGATAGAAAGAACTACTTTTGGTGGAGTGAGGTGGCCAATTTGTGGAAGGCCAGCAGAGAATGAGCTTAGAGAATATATAATGCAACCTCATTCTTCTCCACCCTTTCATCCCCTGCCAGTGCCTCTCATTGGCTAGGCCCAACCAAAGGACAGAGTGCAAAGAAGCCACCAGCATAGCCCATACAGGCCAACTTGGTGAAGCACAGAGCAGGATGGAGCATGGCCTGGGAAAGAAAAGTGGATCTGGAGGGGTAAACTGTAATGTCCATCAGAGCCTACTTCCACCATTCAGCCTTCATGCTTGAGCTTTCTCCAGTGAAAAATTCCTCTCTCCAACAGGACAGATGTACAAAATTCCATCAGCAATTCTGTTATGTGAGATATATAACACGATAAAGTTATTTAACAGCAGTGATCTTCAAAGAAGGTAGCAGAAGAAAATGAGAAAGCAATTAGCATAAAATGTAGCTAATACCGTCCTTGTTTCAATAACTGGTCATGAGGCCCAAGTTGTTATTCATAGTTTCCTTACTCCATGCACATTCTATGTTTCTCTTACTCTTTACCAACATGTCATCTGGTTGGAGTTCTTTACATTGTGAGGTGATCCCAACCATCATTACTATAGGATCTGAGTCATTGGTGGTCCTGTCTGTACTGGGTTGCTCCAATTTTCCATTGACCAGGACTGAAGTACTAAAAGGCTCTCCAATATATCTACTGGGTTCCGGACACAGTGTTTCTTGTCAACACTGCATAGCAGCAACCCAATTTCCCTTTAGGAAATCAATACTGGTGATTCTAGAAAGTACAGTGACCCCTAGCTGTTAGTTCTCTGGCGTGTGAAGCCCTAAATGATCAGTGAGTAATTTCAGCACCCAATCTAATGGAAACATTACTTTGTTCCCTGGTGGAAGCATTCTTCCATTGGCTAATGATAGGATCTCCAAACCCACTGAGACTAAGATTATAGAGGTGAGATGCTAAAAGAATTTATCACCATCAGACCTACACTATAAGAAATATTAGAGGAAGTACCTAGGGAAGAAGAAAAATAATACCAGATGGAAATATGGATCTACACAAAGGAATGTAGAACGCCAGAAATGGCAAGTATATGCATAAATACAAGAGTTTTAAAACATATTTAATTTCTTAAAAAGATATTTTTAGGCCAGGCGTGGGGGCTTACACCTGTGACCCCAACACTTTGGGAGTCTATGGCGGCCAGATCACTTGAGGCCAGGAGTTTGAGACCAGCCTGGCCAACATGGCAAAACCCCATCTCTATCAAAAATACAAAAATTAGCTTGACATTGTGGCACATGCCTGTAATCCCAGCTACTCAGGTCGCTGAAATATGAGAATCACTTGAACCCAAAAGGCAGAGGTTGCAGTGAGCCGAGATTGTACACTGCGCTCTGGCCTGGACAACAGAGCGAGACTTTGTCTCAAAAAAAGAAAAGGCGTTTTTTAAGCAAAAATAATAATGTTATATGAAATTCATGACAATAATAGTACAAAGGACAGAGGCAAGAAATTGAAGTAACTGCAGTGAGGTTATTTTGCTATGAATGGAGTGATAAAATATTGCTTGAATGTAGACTATGATAATTTTAAAATGTAAAACATAAGTCCTAAAACAACCACTAAAACACAAACACAAAATGTTATACCTATTAAGCAACAAAGGAGCTAAACTAAAATAAAGGAAGGCTGAAAAAATCCAAAAGAAAACAGAAAACAGAGATAAAAATAATAAAATGGAATAATTTTTAAAACATACAATAAACCCAAAAGAAGGCAGAAAATGAGGAACAGAACAGATTGGGACAAAAATAAAGCAATTAGAAATTTGATATACTCCATCCATAATAATCATATTAAATATAAACGGTCTAAACACCCCACTTAAAAGGCAAAAATGTTCAGTTTGTATTAAAAAGTGAGACCACCATGTCTATCTTAACATCATGTGAAAGGAGAATTCAGAGTAAAGAATATTATTGGGGATAAAGAGGAAGAGGGTCATTTCATAATGATAGAGGTCAATTAATCAAGAAGATATAACATTTATGCACATAACAACAGAATTTCAAAATACATGATGCAAAAGTTTGATAGAATTCCAAGGAGAAAGAGAAAAATCCACAATTACAATCAGAGATATCAACCACTGTCAGTAATAAACAGAAAAAGTAGACAGAAAGTCAGCAAGGACAGAGAAGACTTGAACAACACTATCAGCCAACTTGGCCCAACTAGCATTTATGGAACATACCTCTTCATAATAGCCAAATATACACTATTTTAAAGAGCATTTGGAATATTTACCAAGATGGACCATATTCTGGGTCATAAAACAAGTCACAATAAATTTAAAAGTATTCAAATCACCCAAAGTATATTTTATGGCAATGAAATTAAATTAAAAATAAATAACAAGAAGATATCTGGAAAAACCCCAAATACTTAGAAACTAAATCACACACTTTTAAATAACTAAATAACTCATGGGTCAGAGAGGAAATCAAAAGGAAAATCAGGAAGTATTTTGAACTTCTGCTTATTATAAAACAGAGGTAGCAAAATGAAAAGCAAGCTACAAAATGGATGTTGATAAGACGTATGCCTGATAAAGGACTACAATCCAGAACATAAAAAACAATTCCTTTAAATCAATAATAAAAAGACACACAACCCAATTAAAAATAGGCAAGAGACTTCAATGAGGAACTAACCAAGGGAGTTATCTGTATCACTAATAAACACATGAAAAGTTGTTGTGCATCATAAAGCATCAGCAAAAAGCAAACTAAAACTAAGCAAAATGCCACCAAATACCCATTAGAATGGCTACAAGTAAAAAAGATGAACAATATGAAGTGTTAGCAGGAGATGGAGTAACTGGAACTATTATACATTAATGATAGATGTGTATAATGGCATGCCCATTTGAATAAATGGTCAGCAATTTTTAATAAAGTTAACATGACCTAGCAATATGTACATATCCAAAATAAATGAGTAGTCACCATCAAAAGTCTTATACAAGAATGTTCATAGTCACTTCATTCATATAGCCCAAACCTGAAAAGAACCCAAATGTTCATGTACAGGTGAATGAATAAACAAATTCTGGATATTCTACTGAGGAAAAAAAAAAAGGCAAAACTGCTGGTGCATGCAACAACATGCATAAACCTTAGAAACATTATGTTGGGTCATTAAAGACAGATCCAAAGGAGTCAAATTGCATAATATCATTTATATAGAATTCAGAATAGGAAAAACTAGTTTAAGTGGATGAAAGTCAGAATTATTTGGTGGAGGGTGGCTTGTTAACTGGAAAGGAGCATGCATGAGGAAACTTACTGGGGTGATGAAAATATTTTATATCTTGATCTGGGAGTAGTTATATTGATGTAAATATATGTAAAAATTCATCAAGCTGTACATTTAAGATTAGTGCATTGTATTTTACATAAATTATGCATCAATTTTAAAAGAACTATAACATATGAACAGATTGCTGGGGCCCTCCCAGGATCTTGGAAGAAACTTGTGCAAGATGATCAATTCCAAAATCGAGTTCAAGGTAAAGTGATAAGATTAAAACTAAACTAATAAACAAATTCACCAAGGTTTTGGTATACAAGATCAATATATAAAAGTCAATTCTATCACTATACAATAACAATGAACAATTTGAAAATAAAATTAAGAAAATAATTTCATGTATAGTGGCATCAAAAAGAATAAAATACTTCAGAATTCATTTAACAAAAGAAGCGCAAGACTTTTATGCTGAAAACCACAAAAACATTGTTGAAAGAAATTAAAGACCTAAATAAATAGAAAGAAGACCTACGTTCATGGATAAGAATAATTAATATTGTTAGGGTGGGAATGCTTCTCAAATTAATCTATGGAATCAAGATAATCCCTATCAAAATCCCACTTGATTTCTTTGCAGAAATTGACAAGCTGATTGTAAAATTCCTCTGGAATTGCAAGGCACTGAAAATAGCCAAAACAATCTATTTTTTTTATTATTTCATTATTATTATACTTTAAGTTTTAGGGTACATGTGCACAATGTGCAGGTTAGTTACATATGTATACATATGCCATGCTGGTGTGCTGCACCCATTAACTCGTCATTTAGCATTAGGTATATCTCCTAATGCTATTCCTCCCCCCTCCCCCTCCCCCCACCCCACAACAGTCCCCAGAGTGTGATGTTCCCCTTCGTGTGTCCATGTGTTCTCATTGTTCAATTCCCACCTATGAGTGAGAATATGCAGTGTTTGGTTTTTTGTTCTTGCGATAGTTTACTGAGAATGATGATTTCCAATTTCATCCATGTCCCTACAAAGGACATGAACTCATCATTTTTTATGGCTGCATAGTATTCCATGGTGTATATGTGCCACATTTTCTTAATCCAGTCTATCATTGTTGGACATTTGGGTTGGTTCCAAGTCTTTGCTATTGTGAATAGTGCCGCAATAAACATACGTGTGCATGTGTCTTTATAGCAGCATGATTTATAGTCCTTTAGGTATATACCCAGTAATGGGATGGCTGGGTCAAATGGTATTTCTAGTTCTAGATCCCTGAGGAATCGCCACACTGACTTCCACAAGGGTTGAACTAGTTTACAGTCCCACCAACAGTGTAAAAGTGTTCCTATTTCTCCACATCCTCTCCTGCACCTGTTGTTTCCTGACTTTTTAATGATTGCCATTCTAACTGGTGTGAGATGGTATCTCATTGTGGTTTTGATTTGCATTTCTCTGATGGCCAGTGATGATGAGCATTTTTTCATGTGTCTTTTGGCTGCATAAATGTCTTCTTTTGAGAAGTGTCTGTTCATGTCCTTCGCCAACTTTTTGATGGGGTTTTTTGTTTTTTTCTTGTAAATTTGTTGGAGTTCATTATAGATTCTGGATATTAGCCCTTTGTCAGATGAGTAGGTTGCGAAAATTTTCTCCCATTTTGTAGGTTGCCTGTTCACTCTGATGGTAGTTTCCTTTGCTGTGCAGAAGCTCTTGAGTTTAATTACATCCCATTTGTCAATTTTGGCTTTTGTTGCCATTGCTTTTGGTGTTTTAGACATGAAGTCCTTGCCCATGCCTATGTCCTGAATGGTAATGCCTAGGTTTTCTTCTAGGGTTTTTATGGTTTTAGGTCTAACATTTAAGTCTTTAATCCATCTTGAATTGATTTTTGTATAAGGTGTAAGGAAGGGATCCAGTTTCAGCTTTCTACATAGGGCTAGCCAGTTTTCCCAGCACCATTTATTAAATAGGGAATCCTTTCCCCATTTCTTGTTTTTGTCAGGTTTGTCAAAGATCAGATACTTGTAGATATGTGGCATTATTTCCGAGGGCTCTGTTCTGTTCCATTGATCTATATCTCTGTTTTGGTACCAGTACCATGCTGTTTTGGTTACTGTAGCCTTGTAGTATACTTTGAAGTCAGGTAGTGTGATGCCTCCAGCTTTGTTCTTTTGGCTTAGGATTGACTTGGCGATGCGGGCTCTTTTTTGGTTCCATATGAACTTTAAAGTAGTTTTTTCCAATTCTGTGAAGAAAGTCATTGGTAGCTTGATGGGGATGGCATTGGATCTGTAAATTACCTTGGGAAGGATGGCCATTTTCATGATATTGATTCTTCCTACCCATGAGCATGGAATGTTCTTCCATTTGTTTGTATCCTCTTTTATTTCCTTGAGCAGTGGTTTGTAGTTCTCCTTGAAGAGGTCTTTCACATCCCTTGTAAGTTGGATTCCTAGGTATTTTATTCTCTGTGAAGCAATTGTGAATGGGAGTTCACTCATGATTTGGCTCTCTGTTTGTCTGTTATTGATGTATAAGAATGCTTGTGATTTTTGCACATTGATTTTGTATCCTGAGACTTTGCTGAAGTTGCTTATCAGCTTAAGGAGATTTTGGGCTGAGACAATGGGGTTTTCTAGATATACTATCATGTCATCTGCAAACAGGGACAATTTGACTTCCTCTTTTCCTAATTGAATACCCTTGATTTCCTTCTCCTGCCTAATTGCCCTGGCCAGAACTTCCAACACTATGTTGAATAGAAGTGGTGAGAGAGGGCATCCCTGTCTTGTGCCAGTTTTCAAAGAGAATGCTTCCAGTTTTTGCCCATTCAGTATGATATTGGCTGTGGGTTTGTCATAAATAGCTCTTATTATTTTGAGATATGTCCCATCAATTCCTAATTTATTGAGAGTTTTTAGCATGAGGGGTTGTTGAATTTTGTCAAAGGCCTTTTCTGCATCTATTGAGATAATCATGTGGTTTTTGTCTTTGGTTCTGTTTATATGCTGGATTACATTTATTGATTTGCGTATATTGAACCAGCCTTGCATCCCAGGGATGAAGCCCACTTGATCATGGTGGATGAGCTTTTTGATGTGCTGCTGGATTCTGTTTGCCAGTATTTTATTGAGGATTTTTGCATCAATGTTCATCAAGGATATTGGTCTAAAATTCTCTTTTTTTGTTGTGTTTCTGCCAGGCTTTGGTATCAGGATGATGCTGGCCTCATAAAATGAGTTAGGGAGGATTCCCTCTTTTTCTATTGATTGGAATAGTTTCAGAAGGAATGGTACCAGCTCCTCCTTGTACCTCTGGTAGAATTCGGCTGTGAATCCATCTGGTCCTGGACTTTTTTTGGTTGGTAAGCTATTGATTATTGCCACAATTTCAGCTCCTGTTATTGGTCTATTCAGAGATTCAACTTCTTCCTGGTTTAGTCTTGGGAGGGTGTATGTGTTGAGGAATTTATCCATTTCTTCTAGATTTTCTAGTTTATTTGCATAGAGGTGTTTGTAATATTCTCTGATGGTAGTTTGTATTTCTGTGGGATCGGTGGTGATATCCCCTTTATCATTTTTTATTGCATCTATTTGATTCTTCTCTCTTTTTTTCTTTATTAATCTTGCTAGCGGTCTATCAATTTTGTTGATCCTTTCAAAAAACCAGCTCCCGGATTCATTGATTTTTTGAAGGGTTTTTTGTGTCTCTATTTCCTTCAGTTCTGCTCTGATTTTAGTTATTTCTTGCCTTCTGCTAGCTTTCGAATGTGTTTGCTCTTGCTTTTCTAGTTCTTTTAATTGTGATGTTAGGGTGTCAATTTTGGATCTTTCCTGCTTTCTCTTGTAGGCATTTAGTGCTATAAATTTCCCTCTACACACTGCTTTGAATGCATCCCAGAGATTCTGGTATGTTGTGTCTTGGTTCTCGTTGGTTTCAAAGAACATCTTTATTTCTGCCTTCATTTCGTTATGTACCCCGTAGTCATTCAGGAGCAGGTTGTTCAGTTTCCACATAGTTGAGCGGTTTTGAGTGAGATTCTTAATCCTGAGTTCTAGCTTGATTGCACTGTGATCTGAGAGACAGTTTGTTACAATTTCTGTTCTTTTACATTTATTGAGGAGAGCTTTACTTCCAAGTATATGGTCAATTTTGGAATAGGTGTGGTGTGGTGCTGAAAAAAATGTATATTCTGTTGATTTGGGGTGGAGAGTTCTGTAGATGTCCATTAGGTCCGCTTGGTGCAGAGCTGAGTTCAATTCCTGGGTATCCTTGTTGACTTTCTGTCTCATTGATCTGTCTAATGTTGACAGTGGGGTGTTAAAGTCTCCCATTATTAATGTGTGGGAGTCTAAGTCTCTTTGTAGGTCACTCAGGACTTGCTTTATGAATCTGGGTACTCCTGTATTGGGTGCATATATATTTAGGATAGTTAGCTCTTCTTGTTGAATTAATCCCTTTACCATTATGTAATGGCCTTCTTTGTCTCTTTTGATCTTTGTTGGTTTAAAGTCTGTTTTATCAGAGACTAGGATTGCAACCCCTGCCTTTTTTTGTTTTCCATTTGCTTGGTAGATCTTCCTCCATCCTTTTATTTTGAGCCTATGTGTGTCTCTGCACGTGAGATGGGTTTCCTGAATACAGCACACTGATGGGTCTTGAGTCTTTATCCAATTTGCCAGTCTGTGTCTTTTAATTGGAGCATTTAGTCCATTTACATTTAAAGTTAATATTGTTATGTGTGAATTTGATCCTGTCATTATGATGTTAGCTGGATATTTTGCTCGTTAGTTGATGCAGTCTCTTCCTAGTCTCGATGGTCTTTACATTTCGGTATGATTTTGCAGTGGCTGGTACCAGTTGTGCCTTTCCATGTTTAGCGCTTCCTTCAGGAGCTCTTTTAGGGCAGGCCTGGTGGTGACAAAATCTCTCAGCATTTGCTTGTCTGTAAAGGATTTTATTTCTCCTTCACTTATGAAGCTTAGTTTGGCAGGATATGAAATTCTGGGTTGAAAATTCTTTTCTTTAAGAATGTTGACTATTGGCCCCCACTCTCTTCTGGCTTGTAGGGTTTCTGCCGAGAGATCCGCTGTTAGTCTGATGGGCTTCCCTTTGATGGTAACCCGACCTTTCTCTCTGGCTGCCCTTAACATTTTTTCCTTCATTTCAACTTTGGTGAATCTGACAATTATGTGTCTTGGAGTTGCTCTTCTCGAGGAGTATCTTTGTGGCGTTCTCTGTATTTCCTGAATCTGAATGTTGGCCTGCCTTGCTAGATTGGGGAAGTTCTCCTGGATAATATCCTGAAGAGTGTTTTCCAACTTGTTTCCATTCTCCCCGTCACTTTCAGGTACACCAATCAGACGTAGATTTGGTCTTTTCACATAGTCCCACATTTCTTGGAGGCTTTGCTCATTTCTTTTTATTCTTTTTTCTCTAAACTTCCCTTCTCGCTTCATTTCATTCATTTCATCTTCCAGGGCTGATACCCTTTCTTCCATTTGATCGCATCGGCTCCTGAGGCTTCTGCATTCTTCACATAGTTCTCGAGCCTTGGTTTTCAGCTCCAACAGCTCCTTTAAGCACTTCTCTGTATTGGTTATTCTAGTTATACATTCTTCTAAATTTTTTTCAAAGTTTTCAACTTCTTTGCCTTTGGTTTGAATATCCTCCCGTAGCTCAGAGTAATTTGATCGTCTGAAGCCTTCTTCTCTCAGCTCGTCAAAGTCATTCTCCGTCCAGCTTTGTTCTGTTGCTGGTGAGGAACTGCGTTCCTTTGGAGGAGGAGAGGTACTCTGGTTTTTAGAGTTTCCAGTTTTTCTGCTCTGTTTTTTCCCCATCTTTGTGGTTTTATCTACTTTTGGTCTTTGATGATGGTGATGTACAGATGGGTTTTTGGTGTGGATGTCCTTTCTGTTAGTTTTCCTTCTAACAGACAGAAGCCTCAGCTGCAGGTCTGTTGGAGTACCTGGCCGGCCGTGTGAGGTGTCAGTCTGCCCCTGCTGGGGGGTGCCTCCCAGTTAGGCTGCTCGGGGGTCAGGGGTCAGGGACCCACTTGAGGAGGCAGTCAGCCCGTTCTCAGATCTCCAGCTGCGTGCTGGGAGAACCACTGCTCTCCTCACAGCTGTCAGACAGGGACATTTAAGTCTGCAGAGGTTACTGCTGTCTTTTTGTTTGTCTGTGCCCTGCCCCCAGAGGTGGAGCCTACAGAGGCAGGCAGGCCTCCTTGAGCTGTGGTGGGCTCCACCCAGTTCGAGCTTCCCGGCTGCTTTTTTTTACCTAAGCAAGCCTGGGCAATGGCAGGCGCCCCTTCCCCAGCCTCGCTGCCGACTTGCTGTTTGATCTCAGACTGCTGTGCTAGCAATCAGCGAGACTCCGTGGGCGTAGGACCGTCTGAGCCAGGTGCCGGCTATACTCTCCTGGGGCACCGTTTCCTAAGCCCGTCGGAAAAGCACAGTATTCGGGTGGGAGTGGCCCGATTTTCCAGGTGCCGTCTGTCACCCCTGGAAGGGGAACTCCCTGACCCCTTGCGCTTCCCGAGTGAGGCAATGCCTCGCCCCTGCTTCGGCTGGCGCACGGTGTGCTCACCCACTGACCTGCGCCCACTGACTGGCACTCCCTAGTGAGATGAACACGGTACCTCAGATGGAAATGCAGAAATCACCCGTCTTCTGCGTCGCTCACACTGGGAGCTGTAGACCGGAGCTGTTCCTATTCGGCCATCTTCTGGATTACATTTATTGATTTGTGTATATTGAACCAGCCTTGCCTCCCAGGGTGAAGCCCACTTGATCATGGTGGATAAGCTTTTTGATGTGCTGCTGGATTCTGTTTGCCAGTATTTTATTGAGGATTTTTGCATCAATGTTCATCAAGGATATTGGTCTAAAAATCTCTTTTTTGGTTGTGTCTCTGCCCGGCTTTGGTATCAGGATGATGCTGGCCTCATAAAATGAGTTAGGGAGGATTCCCTCTTTTTCTATTGATTGGAATAGTTTCAGAAGGAATGGTACCAGTTCCTCCTTGTACCTCTGGTAGAATTTGGCTGTGAATCCATCTGGTCCTGGACTCTTTTTGGTTGGTAAGCTATTGATCCTTGCCACAATTTCAGAGCCTGTTATTGGTCTATTCAGAGATTCAACTTCTTCCTGGTTTAGTCTTGGGAGGGTGTATGTGTCGAGGAATTTATCCATTTCTTCTAGATTTTCTAGTTTATTTGCATAGAAGTGTTTGTAGTATTCTCTGATGGTAGTTTGTATTTCTGTGGGATCAGTGGTGATATCCCCTTTATGATTTTTTATAGCGTCTATTTGATTCTTCTCTCTTTTCTTCTTTATTAGTCTTGCTAGTGGTCTATCAATTTTGTTGATCCTTTCAAAAAACCACCTCCTGGATTCATTAATTTTTTGAAGGGTTTTCTGTGTCTCTATTTCCTTCAATTCTGCTCTGATTTTAGTTATTTCTTGCCTTCTGCTAGCTTCTGAATGTGTTTGCTCTTGCTTTTCTAGTTCTTTTAATTGTGATGTTAGGGTGTCAATTTTGGATCTTTCCTGCTTTCTCTTGTGGGCATTTAGTGCTATAAATTTCCCTCTACACACTGCTTTGAATATGTCCCAGAGATTCTGGTACATTGTGTCTTTGTTCTCGTTGGTTTCAAAGAACATCTTTATTTCTGCCTTCATTTCGTTATGTACCCAGTAGTCATTCAGGAGCAGGTTGTTCAGTTTCCATGTAGTTGAGCGGTTTTGAGTGAGTTTCTTAATCCTGAGTTCTAGCTTGATTGCACTGTGATCTGAGAGACAGTTTGTTACAGTTTCTGTTCTTTTACATTTATTGAGGAGAGCTTTACTTCCAAGTATATGGTCAATTTTGGAATAGGTGTGGTGTGGTGCTGAAAAAAATGTATATTCTGTTGATTTGGGGTGGAGAGTTCTGTAGATGTCTATTAGGTCTGCTTGGTGCAGAGCTGAGTTCAATTCCTGGGTATCCTTGTTAACTTTCTGTCTCGTTGATCTGTCTAATGTTGACAGTGGGGTGTTAAAGTCTCCCATTATTATCGTGTGGGAATCTAAGTCTCTTTGTAGGTCACTCAGGACTTGCTTTATGAATCTGGATGCTCCTGTATTGGGTGCATATGTATTTAGGATAGTTAGCTCTTGTTGTTGAATTGATCCCTTTACCATTATGTAATGGCCTTCTTTGTCTCTTTTGATCTTTGTTGGTTTAAAATCTGTTTTATCAGAGACTAGGATTGCAACCCCTGCCATTTTTTGTTTTCTATTTGCTTGGTAGATCTTCCTCCATCCTTTTATTTTGAGCCTATGTGTGTCTCTGCATGTGAGATGGGTTTCTTGAATACAGCACACTGATGGATCTTGACACTTTATCCAATTTGCCAGTCTGTGTCTTTTAATTGGAGCATTTAGTCCATTTACATTTAAAGTTAATATTGTTATGTGTGAATTTGATCCTGTCATTATGATGTTAGCTGGTTATTTTGCTCGTTAGTTGATGCAGTTTCTTCCTAGCCTCGATGGTCTTTACAATTTGGCATGATTTTGCAGTGGCTGGTACCGGTTGTTCCTTTCCATGTTTAGTGCTTCCTTCAGGAGCTCTTTTAGGGCAGGCCTGGTGGTGACAAAATCTCTCAGCATTTGCTTGTCTGTAAAGGATTTTATTTCTCCTTCACTTATGAAGCTTAGTTTGGCAGGATATGAAATTCTGGGTTGAAAATTCTTTTCTTTAAGAATGTTGAATATTGGCCCCCACTCTCTTCTGGCTTGTAGAGTTTCTGCCAAGAGATCCACTGTTAGTCTGATGGGCTTCCCTTTGATGGTAACCCGACCTTTCTCTCTGGCTGCCCTTAACATTTTTTCCTTCATTTCAACTTTGGTGAATCTGACAATTATGTGTCTTGGAGTTGCTCTTCTCGAGGAGTATCTTTGTGGTGTTCTCTGTATTTCCTGAATCTGAATGTTGGCCTGCCTTGCTAGATCTAGGAAGTTCTCCTGGATAATATCCTGCAGAGTGTTTTCCAACTTGGTTCCTTTCTCCCCGTCACTTTCAGGTACACCAATCAGATGTAGATTTGGTCTTTTTACATAGTCCCATATTTCTTGGAGGCTTTGTTCATTTCTTTTTATTCTTTTTTCTCTAAACTTCCCTTCTCACTTCATTTCATTCATTTCATCTTCCATCACTGATACCCTTTCCTCCAATTGAGCGCATCAGCTCCTGAGGCTTCTGCATTCTTCACGTAGTTCTTGAGCCTTGGCTTTCAGCTCCATCAGCTCTTTTAAGCACTTCTCTGTATTGGTTATTCTAGTTATACATTCGTCTAAATTTTTTTCAAAGTTTTTAACTTCTTTGCCTTTGGTTTGAATTTCCTTCTGTAGCTCGGAGTAGTTTGATCGTCTGAAGCCTTCTTCTCTCAACTCGTCAAAGTCATTCTCCGTCCAGCTTTGTTCCATTGCTGGTGAGGAACTGCGTTCCTTTGGAGGAGGAGAGGTACTCTGCTTTTTAGAGTTTCCAGTTTTTCTGCTCTGTTTTTTCCCCATCTTTGTGGTTTTATCTACTTTTGGTCTTTGATGATGGTGATGTACAGATGGGTTTTTGGTGTGGATGTCCTTTCTGGTTGTTAGTTTTCCTTCTAACAGACAGGACCCTCAGCTGCAGGTCTGTTGGAATTTGCTAGAGGTCCACTCCAGACCCTATTTGCCTGGGTATCAGCAGCGGTGGTGGCAGAACAGCAGATTTTCGTGAACCGTGAATGCTGCTGTCTGATCGTTCCTCTGGAAGTTTTGTCTCAGAGGAGTACCCGGCCGTGTGAGGTGTCAGTCTGCCCCTACTGGGGGGTGCCTCCCAGTTAGGCTGCTCGGGTGTCAGGGGTCAGGGACCCACTTGAGGAGGCAGTCTGCCCATTCTCAGATCTCCAGCTGTGTGCTGGGAGAACCACTGCTCTCTTCAAAGCTGTCAGACAGGGACATTTAAGTCTGCAGAGGTTACTGCTGTCTGTTTGTCTATGCCCTGCCCCCAGAGGTGGAGCCTACAGAGGCAGGCAGGCCTTCTTGAGCTGTGGTGGGCTCCACCCAGTTCGAGCTTCCCGGCTGCTTTTTTTTACCTAAGCAAGCCTGGGCAATGGCAGGCGCCCCTCCCCCAGCCTTGCTGCTGCCTTGCAGTTTGATCTCAGACTGCTGTGCTAGTAATCAGCGAGACTCCGTGGGTGTAGGACCCTCCGAGCCAGGTGTGGGATATAATCTCCTGGTGTGCCATTTTTTAAGCTCGTCGGAAAAGCGCAGTATTAGGGTGGGAGTGATCCAATTTTCCAGGTGCCGTCTGTCACCCCTTTCTTTGACTAGGAAAGGGAACTCCCTGACCCCTTGTGCTTCCCGAGTGAGGCAATGCCTCGCCCTGCTTCAGCTCGCACACGGTGCACTGCACCCACTGTCCTGCGTCCACTGTCTGGCACTCCCTAGTGAGATGAACCCGGTACCTCAGATGGAAATGCAGAAATCACCCGTCTTCTGTGTCGCTCAAGCTGGGAGCTGTAGACTGGAGCTGTTCCTATTCGGCCATCTTGGTTGCCACTAGCCAAAACAATCTTGAAAAAGAAAAACAAAGTTAACGGACTCACATTTTCCAATTTCAAAACTTTAGCTTATTGCAAAGCTACAGTAATTGAGAGAGTCTTGTACTGGCATAATAATAGATGTATGGATCAATGGAATAGAATTGAGAGTCCAGAAACAAACCCTTACATTTATAATCAGCTGATTTTAGATAGGAGTCCCCATATCTTTTTCAGTGGACAAAGAATAGTCCCTTTAACAAATGGTGCTAGAGCAATTGGATATCCACATACAAAAAATCAAGTTGGACCTTTTTCTTATATTGTACACAAAAATGAACTACAAACGGGCCACAGACCTAAGCGAAAGAGCTAAAAACCATAAAATTCTTAAAAGAAAATCGAGAAGCAAATCTTCATGACCTTGGGATAGGGAACATTAGCATAGATATAATACCAAAAGCATAAGCAACAAGAGAAAAATAGATGAATGAGATCATCAAAATTAAAAACTTTTGTACCTCAAAAAACACCATCAAGAAGTGAGAAAACTCACAGAATGGAAGAAAATAATTCCACATCAGTTATCTGATATGGGATGCATATCTGGAATATATTAAAAACACTTACAACTCAATAATAAAAAGACAACCCAATTTAAAAATGGGCAGCAAAGAATCTAAATACACATTTCTCCAAAGAAGATAGACAAAAATTTGACAATCACAGGAAAAATACTCAACACTATTAGTCATTAGGGAAATATGAAAATACATTAAAACCATTGAATTGTGCACTTTGAACCAATAGATTTTGTGATATCTTAATTTTATCTCAATAAAGGTTTTGAAAAAACCCTTAGAAATAATTCCTGAAATATTTATGGATAAAGCAACATGCTGTCAGGAATCTGCCATAAAAGAATCTGGAAGCAATGAGAAAAGAATAGGGTATAAGTGAAATAAGGTGGGACGTGAATTAATCATTATTCTTGAAGCGAGATGATAGGTACACCATAGTTACACTATTTCCTCAGTTTTCAGGTATGCTTGAAATTTCCCATAATAAGAAGTTAAAAATATATACTTAGGAAATCCCAAGGTGTACACAAAAACTTTTACATGAATATCCATAGCAGCATTCTTCATAATATCCAAAAAATGGAAACAACCCAAATGTCCATCAACTAATGAAGAGAAATGAAATGTGGTATATCCATGTAATGAAATATTATCTGTCCATAAAAAGGAATGAAATTCTAGTAAATCCTACCACATGGATGAACCTTGAAAATATTATGCGAAGTGAAAGAAGTCAGACACAAAAGGCCATATCTTGCATGATTCCATTTATATAAAGTGTCCAGAAGAGGCAAATCCATAGAGATAGAAAGCAGATTAGTGATTGCTTAGGGATTGGTGGAAATGTTCTTGTGTTTATCATTCACTCATTAAATAATTGATGATTAAGACAATGAGTTCCTGAACAATGTCGAGGAACTGCACCTCCTCTGATAAATCCTGGTAGGCTTCCTGGAGGAGTTAGGGGACAAATAATAGACTCTGCTACAACCCTGATGCTGGAAATCCTTAAAGAGGTAGGGACATTGTGTTGATGAACAACCCTGGGAAGCCTCTAGGAGGAGGAAGACTAGAATTGCTTGAGATTGCAGAAATCATAGGTTGGCTACAAAGGCAAGTTGATGTCAAGTCAAGGTAAGGAATTTCCTAGCAAGGTTACCAACCAAGGGCAGAGCATCCTAAGAAAGTGGGCCTAGGGCATGTGGAGTCAATTATAATTCCTCTTTTTGACACAAATGTGGGCTAATACCATTTATGACACAAACATCACCAACAATCAATCATGAGTCTTGGATGAACATTCCATTTGTTCTAGTACTGTACTAGTTTGGCGAGGGAGCAGTTGGAGCCCTCAGATACAGAGGAAAGAGCTGCCAATGACTGGAGGAAAAGTGAATAATCATAACTGACACTTACCAAGCACTTGGTATGTCCCAGGCACTGCACTGAGGACTAGAAATGTTTTAATTCCTTTAATCCTCACAATGACCCTATGAGGGACGTATTACTACTTTTATACATGAATCAAACGAGTTTGAAGGGGATAAATGACTTGACCAAAGGCATATAGCAGTGGAGCCATGATCTGCAACCAGTGTCCAACACCTGAAATTTTATTTTTAATCCCTACACTCGATGGTCTCAGGGCAACAGCAAGACCAGAGGTGATTAAATATAGAGATCACCTGTTCTAAAAATGCTAATTTCATATGGGAAGGGAAAGGTGAAGTGAGGGTCTACGAGGCAAAATGAGTTATGCAAAAGGGATGTGAAACATAAATGTAAGGTGGGTTTCAGTTCATTATGACCATGGTGGGAAAGGAAATTTGGAACTGAATCTGCGCTCTACATTCCAAAACAAGCATATGCCGTCAGATGAAGTAAAACCAAAGTGCAATCTACCATGAATCACTGTAATTGGCCAAATAGAGTACATTCCATATGAATAAAGAATTTATGAATCATTAGTGTGAATGAGTAGGTAATGGTGCATGCTGCTGGACCAGTCAGGAGTTAGAAAATAAAATATGATCATCATTGCTTACATTCATATCCAATTCCAACTTCATTGAAGCTCATTAGACTAATACTACAGTTTCAAATATAACAGTGCAAGCTTTTTGGAAGATTTAGCTTAACTTTTATGGAGCCAGAGTGAACTAGGGCAATAAAGCATTCTTTAGCATGGAACACCAAACATTTCTTGGGAGGGAAAACAGATTTCTATTGGCCACAGATTAGCAATGATTATCAGGACAAAGCTCATCAAAGGACAGGTCTGCTCGGTTTGGAAGGAACAGTATTATCGTGGTGGGCTCACTATAAACTCCCATGCTAAAATTTACCAGGGCCCAGAGCTGTTGAAGCTGCATGTGCTTAGTTGATATTGCACCCCAGGAAAAGTCTCCTAACTACTTTTGACAGTGCCACAGACTGCTGAATTTTCTCCCACCCATTACCTTCCATATCCCTAAGACCTGTCTCTCAGAGCTCAACGTCAGGTGTTTTAGAAGACGAATGGAAATAACTGTGCAAGATATAGTTCCAAGCCTTAGTAAATGTTCAATATCCTTGCTGAAATATAACTAATATGCATGAAACAGAGAACCAGAATATCAAGAATATAATTATATAAAGTACATAATTGAGTGATGAATGTGTTACAGGTTTTAGAAAAAGGAGAAATTAATGTGGACTGCCATGGTTAATGAAGATTTGACAAGAAAGACTGGACGTAGAAGGATTTAAACAAGTGAAGGCAAAAGTGCATGTACCAGGTCTTATTTATTTTAGTGCTTCATGTTTTCCCATTTGAAAAATAATGGAGGTTCCACTTACTGTGTCTCACAGCTGTACATTAGCTAGTGGGGGATAATGATAAAGATCCTTGAGATGAAGATGCTGGGATGCAGAGATATCTGAAGAAGAGGACTTATCTTGTCACCCAAATAGATAAGGCAGCAAAAGTGGGGGAATAGGCATCAAAACTCAATTAATTGCTTCCTTTAATGTAGCCTAGATTTGCCCAATGGCAAAATATCAAATGTGTACTGTATGATGTTTTTCTAGCATTTTCCTGGCCAGAACTTATGTGGCTCCCCTCTCACATAATTCTTATTCTTTGGCAAACCTTGAAATCTTCAACAAGAGCAAGAAATTAAATAGTGCTTCCTATGTGCCAGAGACTATTTCAAGAGCTTTAGAAACATACTAATATACTTAATCCTCTCTTAAAAAATTCTACATAATAAGTGCTATTATTATCATTTTACCAATTTTTACTGGTAAGGAAACTGAAGAACAAAGAAGCAGTGATATGGACTGAATGTTTCTGTCTCCCTGTCCTGCTCCCAATGTATATGTTGAAGCCCTAATCTCCTTTAAAAAAAATTATTTCCCTAGGTTTTTGGGGAACAGATGGTGTTTGGATACATGAGTAAGTTCTTTAGTGGTGATTTGTGAGTTTTTGGTGCACTCATAACCCAAGCAGTATACACTGCACCCAGTTTGTAGTCTTTTATCACTCACCCCCTTCCCACCATTTTCCCCTGATTCCCCAAAGTCCATTATGTCATTATTATGCCTTTGCATCCTCACAGCTTAGCTCCCACTTATGAATGAGAACATACGATGTTTGGTTTTCCATTCCTGAGTTACTTCACTTAGAAATAACTCTCAGTCTCCAATCTTATCTAGGTTACTGCAAATGCCATTAATTCTTCCCTTTTTATGGCTGAGTAGTATTCCATTGATGTGGTTTGGCTGTGTCCCCAACCAAATCTCATCTTGAATTGTACTCCCATTATTCCCATGTGTTGTGGGAGGGACCCAGTGGGAGATAATTTGAATCGTGGGAGCAGTTTCTCCCATAGTGTTCTTGCGATAGTGAATAAGTCTCATGAGTTCTGATGGTTTTATCAGGGGTTTCTGCTTTTGCATCTTCCTCATTTTTTCTTGCCGCCACTATGTAAGAAGTGCCTTTTGCTTCCCGCCATGATTCTGAGGCCTCCCCAGTCATGTGGAACTGTAAGTCCAACTAAACCTCTTTTTCTTCCCAGTCTCAGGTATGTCTTTATCAGCAGCATGAAAATGGACTAATAGAGTAAATTGATACCAGGAGCAGGGTGCTATTGAAAAGATACCCAAAAATGTGGAAGTGACTTTGGAACTGGGTAACAGGCAGAGGTTGAAACAGTTTGGAGGGCTCAGAAGAAGACAGGAAAATGTGGGGAAGTTTGGAACTTCCTAGAGACTTGTTGAATGGCTTTTGCCAAAAGCCTGATAGTGATATGGACAATAAGGTCCAGGCTGAGGTGGTCTCAGATGGAGATGAGGAACTTGTTGGGAACTGGAGCAAAGACAACTCTTGCTATGTTTTAGTAAAAAGACTGGCAGCATTTTCCCCCTGCCCTAGAGACTTGTGGAACTTTGAACTTGAGAGAGATGATTTAGGGTATCTGGCAGAAGAAATTTCTAAGCAGCAAAGCATTCAAGAGATGAGTTGGATACTGTTAAAGGCATTCAATTTCATAACGGAAGCAGAGCATAAAAGTTCAGAAATTTTGAAGCCTGACAATGTGATTGAAAAGAAAACACCATTTTCTTAGGAGAAATTCAAGCCAGTTGCAGAAATTTGCATAAGTAACAAGGAGCCGAATGTTAATCCCCAAGACAATGGGGAAAATGTCTCCAGGACATGTCAGAAGTCTTCACAGCAGCCCACCCAGTCACAGGCCCAGAGGCCTAGAAGGAAATGGTTTTGTGGGCTGGGCCCAGGGTCCCAGTGCTGTGTGCAGCCTAAGGACTTGGTGCCCTGCATCTCAACTGCTCCAGCCTTGGCTGAAAGGGGCCAATGCAGAGCTTTGGCCATGGCTTCAGAGGGTACAAGCCCTAAACCTTGGCAGCTTCCACGTGGTGTTGAGCCTGTGAGTGCACAGAAGTCAAGAATTGGAGTTTGGGAACCTCCACCTAGATTTCGGAAAATGTATGGAAACACCTGGATGTCCAGGCAGAAGTTTGCTACAGGGGCGGGGGGTCACTCATGGAGAACCTCTGCTAGGGCAGTGCAGAAGGGAAGTGTGGGTTGGAGCCCCCACACAGAGTTCATGCTGGAGCACTGGCCAGTGGAGCTGTGAGAAGAGGGCCACCATCATCCAGACCCCAGAATGGTAGCTCCACTGACAGCTTGCACCATTCACCTGGAGAAGCTGCAGACATTCAATGTCAGCCCGTGAAAGCAGCTGGGAGGGAGGCTGTACTTTGCAAAGCCACAGGGGCGGAGCTGCCTAAGACCATGGGAACCCACCTCTTGCATCAGTATGACCTAGATATGAGACCTGGAGTAAAAGGAGATCATTTTGGAGCTTTAAAATTT
This sequence comes from Pongo pygmaeus, assembly GCF_028885625.2. Lineage (NCBI taxonomy): Eukaryota > Metazoa > Chordata > Mammalia > Primates > Hominidae > Pongo > Pongo pygmaeus. Next base: position 17,027,908 of record NC_072378.2, read on the forward strand.
GACTGCCCCACTGGATTTTGGACTTGCATGGGCCTTGTAACCCCTTTGTTTTGGCCAATTTCTCCCATTTGGAATGGCTGTATTTACCAAATACCTGTACTCCCATTGTATCTAGGAAGTAACTAGCTTGCTTTTGATTTTACAGGCTCATAGGCAGAAAAGACTTGGCTTATCTCAGATGAGACTTTGGACTGTGGACTTTTGGGTTAATGCTGAAATGAGTTAAGACTTTGGGGGACTAATGGGAAGGCATGATTGGTTTTGAAATGTGAGGACATGAGATTTGGAGGCATCAGGGGTTGAATGATATGGTTTGGCTGTATCTCCACCCAAATATCTTGAATTGTACTCCCATAATTCCCAAGTGTTGTGGGAGGGACCCAGTAGGAGATAATTTGAATCATGGGGGCAGTTTCCTCCATACTGTTCTTGTGATGGTGAATAAGTCTCATGAGATCTGATGGTTTTATCAGGGGTTTCTGCTTTTGCATCTTCCTCATTTTCTCTTGCTGTCACCACGTAAGAAGTGCCTTTTGCCTCCCACCATGATTCTGAGGCCTCCCCAGCCATGTGGAACTGTAAGTCCAATTAAACCTCTTTTTCTTCTCAATCTCAGGTATGTCTTTATCAGCAGTGTGAAAACAGACTAATACATCCATCATGTGTCAGAGTTTCTTTATCCACTCATTGATTGATGGGCATTTGGGTTGGTTCCACATTTTTTTGCAATTGTGGATTGTGCTGCTATAAACATGAGTGTGCAAGTATCTTTTTCGTGTAATGACTTCTTTTCCTCTGGGTAGATACCCAGGAGTGGGATTGCTGGATCAAATGGTAGATATACTTTTAGTTCTTTAAGGAATCGCCACACTATTTTCCGCAGTGGTTGTACTAGTTTACATTCCCACCAGCAGTAGAGAACTGTTCCTTGTTCACTGTATCTACACCAACATCTATTATTATTATTTTTTTTTATTATGGCCATTCTTGCCAGAGTAAGGTGGTATTGCATTGTGGTTTTGATTTTCATTTCCTTGATCATTAGTGATGTTGAGCATTTTTCTATGTTTGTTGGCCATTTGTATATCTTCTTTTGAGAATTGTCTATTCACATCCTTAGCCCACTTTTTGATGGTATTGTTTGCCTTTTTCTTGTGGATTTGTCTGAGTTCATTGTAGATCCTGGATATTAGTCCTTTGTCAGATGTATAGATTGTGAAGATTTTCTCCCACTCTGTAGGTTGTCTGTTTACTCTGCTGACTTTTCCTTTTGCCATGCAAAAGTTCTTCAGTTTAATTAAGTCCCAGCTATTTGTCTTTGTTATTGTTGCATTTGCTTTTGGGTTCTTGGTCACGAAATCCTTGCCTAAGCCAATGTCTAAAAGGGTTTTTCCAATGTTATCTTTCATAATCTTTATAGTTTCAGGTCTTACATTTAAGTCGTTAATCCATCTTGAGTTGATTTTTGTATAAGGTGAGGGATGAGGATCCAGTTTCATTCTCTTACATGTGGCTTGCCAGTGATCCCAGTGCCATTTGTTGAATAGGGTGTCCTTCCCCCATTTATGTTTTTGTTTGCTTTGTCAAAGATCAGTTGGCTGTAAGTATTTGGGTTTATTTCTGGGTTCTCTATTCTGTTCCATTGGTCTATGTCCCTATTTTTATACCAGTACCATGCTGTTTCGGTGACTATGGCCTTATAGTATAGTTTGAAATCAGGTAATATGATGCTTCCAGATTTGTTCTTTTTGCTTAGTCTTGCTTTGGCTATGCAGGCTCTTTTTTGGTTCCATGTGAATTTTAGGATTGTTTCTTCTAGTTCTGAGAATGATGGTAATATTTTGATGAGAATTGCATTAAATTTATAGATTGCTTTTGGCAGTATGGTCATTTTCACAATATTGATTCTACCCATCCATCAGTATGAGATGTGTTTCCATTTGTTTGTGTCATCTATGATTTCTTTCAGCAGTGTTTTGTAGTTTTCCTTGTAGAGGTCTTTCACCTCTTTGGTTAGGTATATTCCTAAGTATTTTATATATTTTTGCAGCTATTATAAAAGGGGTTGAGTTCTTGATTTGATTCTCAATCTGATCACTGTTGGTGTATAGGAGAGCTACTGATTTGTGTACATTAATTTTTTATCTGGAAACTTTGCTGAATTGTTTTATCAGTTCTAGGAGTTTTTTGGAGGAGTCTTTCAGGTTTTCTAGGTATACAATCATATCATCAGCAAACAGCAACAGTTTGACTTCCTCTTTACCAATTTGGATGCCCTTTATTTCTTTCTCTTGTCTTATTGCTCCAGCTAGGACTTCCAGTACTATGTTGAAAAGAAGTGGTGAGAGTGGGAGAGTGGGCATCTTGTCTTGTTCCAGTTCTCAGAGGGAATGCTTTCAACTTTTCTCCACTTAGTATTATGCTGGCTGTGGGTTTGTCATAGATGGCTTTTATTACATTGAAGTATGTCTCTTTTATGCCAGTTTTGCTGAGAGTTTTAAACATAAGGGAATGCTGGATTTTGTCAAATGCATTTGCAGCTATTGAGATGATCATGTGATTTTTTTAATTCCGTTTATGTGGTGTATCACATTTGTTGACTTACATAAGTTAAACCTTCCCTGCATCCCTGTTATGAAACCCACTTGATAATGGTGGATTATCTTTTTGATGATATGTTGTTGGATTTGGTTAGCTCATATTTTGTTAAGGATTTTTGCATCTATGTTCATCTGGGATATTGGTCTGTATGTCTGTAGTTTTATTTTTTGGTTACGTTCTTTCCTGGGTTTGGTATTAGGGTGATATTGGAAGCCCTAAACTCAAATGTGATGATATTTGGAGGTGGGGCCTTTGGGAAATGATTAGGTCATGAAGATGGAGGCCCTCATGCATCTGATTAGTGCCTTTATAAGAAGAGACACAAGATTCTGGGAAGATGGCCAAATAGGAACAGCTTCAGTCTACAGTTCCCACTGAGACCAAGGCAGAAGGTGGGTGATTTCTGCATTTCCAACTGAGACCAGGAGACTCCCTTGGGTGCCTACACCAGCAGGGCCCCGGGTTTCAAGCACAAAACTGGGCAGCCATTTGAGCAGACACTGAGCAAGCTGCAGGAGTTTTGGGGGTTTTTTTGTTTGTTTGTTTCCCACACTCCAGTGGTGCCTGGAACCCCAGTGAGACAGAACTGTTCACTCTCCTGAAAGGGGGCTGAAGCCAGGGAGCCAAGTGGTCTTGCTCCACGGGTCCCACCCCCACAGAGCCCAGCAAGCTAAGATCTACTGGCTGGAAATTCTCGCTGCCAGCACAGAATCTGAAGTCAACCTGGGACACTCGAGCTTGGTGGGATGAGCATTTGCCATTACTGAGGCTTCAGTAGGTGGTTTTCCCTTCACGGTGTAAACAAAGCCACTGGGAATGTCAGACTGGGTGTGGAACCTGCCACAGCACCACAAAGCTGCTGTAGCCAGACTGCCTCTCTAGATTCCTCCTCTCTGGGCAGGGTATCTCTGAAAGAAAGGCAGCAGCCCCAGTCAGGGGCTTATAGATAAAATTTCCAACTCCCTGGGACAGAGCACCTGGGAGAAGGGGTGACTGTGGATACAGCTTCAGCAGGCTTAAACTTCCTGCCTGCCAGCTCTGAAGAGAGCAGCAGATCTCTCAGCACAGTGCTTGAGCTCTGCTAAGGGACAGACTGCCTCCTCAAGTGGGTCCCTGACCCCTGTGCCTCCTGACTGGGAGACACTCCAGCAGGGGTCGACAGATACCTCATACAGCAGAGCTCTGGCTGGCATCTATCTGGCAGGTGCCTCTCTGGGACGAAGCTTCCAGAGGAAGGAGCTGGCAGCAATCTTTGCTGTTCTGCAGCCTCTGCTGCTGATACCCAGGCAAACAGAGTCTGGAGTGGACCTCCAGCAAACTCCAGCAGACCTGCAGAAGAGGGACCTAACTGTTAGAAGGAAAACTAATGAATAGAAAGCAATAACATCAACATCAACAAAAAGGATGTCCAAGCAAAAACCCAGTCCAAAGGTCCTCAGCATCAAAGATCAAAGTAGATAAATCCATGAAGGTGAGGAAAAATCAGCACAAAAATGCTGAAAATTCCAAAAGCCAGAATGCCTCTTCTATTCCAAAGGATCACACCTCACCACCAGCAAGGGAACAAAACTGGATGGAGAATGAGTTTGACAAATTGACAGAAGTAGGCTTCAGAAGGTAGGTAATAACAAACTCCTCTGAGCTAAAGGAGCATGTTCTAAGTCAATGCAAGGAAGCTAAAAACCTTGATAAAAGGTTACAGAAACTGCTAACTAGAATAACCAGTTTAGAGAAGAACATAAATGACCTGATGGAGCTGAAAAACACAGCATGAGAACTTCGTGAAGCATATACAAGTATCACCAGCCAAATCGATCAAGCAGAAGAAAGGATATCAGAGATTGAAGATCAACTTAATGAAATAAAGCATGAAGACAGGATGAGAGAAAAAAGAATGAAAAGGAATGAACAAAGCCTCCAAGAAATATGGGACTATGTGAAAAGACCAAACCTATGATTGATTGGTGTACCTGAAAGTGACAGGGAGAATAGAACCAAGTTGGAAAACACACTTCAGGATATTATCCAGGAGAACTTCCCCAACCAAGCAAGGCAGGCCAACATTCAAATTCAGGAAATACAGAGAACACCACTAAGACACTCAAGAAGAGCAACCCCAAGAGACAATCATCAGATTCACCAAAACAAAGCAAAAATGTTAAGGGCAGCCAGAGAGAAAGGTCAGGTTACCCACAAAGGGAAGCCCATCCAATTAACAGCGGATCTCTCTGAAGAAACCCAACAAGCCAGAATAGAGTGGGGTCCAATATTCAACATTCTTAAAGAAAAGAATTTTCAACCCAGAATTTCATTTCCAGCCAAACTAAGCTTCGTAAGTGAAGGAGAAATAAAATCCTTTACAGACAAGCAAATTGCTGAGGAATTTTGTCACCACCAGACTGGCCTTCCAAGAGCTCCTGAAGGAAGCACTAAATGTGAAAGGAAAAACTGCTACCAGCCACTTCAAAAACATACCAAAATATAAAGACCAATGACACTACAAAGAAACTACATCAACTAATGTGCAAAATAACCAGCTAGCATCATGATGATGGGATCAAATTTACACATAACAATATTAACCTTAAATGTAAGTGGGCTAAATGCCCCCAGTTAAAAGACACAGACGGGCAAATTTGTTAAAGAGTCAAGACTCATCAGTGTGCTGTATTCAGGAGACCCATCTCATATGCAAAGATGCACATAGGCTCAAAATAAAGGGATGGAGGAATATTTATCAAGCAAATGGAAAGCAAAAAAAGGTAGGAGTTGCAATCCTAGTCTCTGATAAAACAGACTTTAAATCAACAAAGATCAAAAAAGACAAAGGCATTACATAATGGTAAAGGGATCCATGCAACAAGAAGAGCTAACTGTCCTAAATACTCATGCACACAATACAGGAGCAGCCAGATTCATAAAGCAAGCTCTTCGAGACCTACAAGGAGACTAGACTCCCACACGATAATAGTGGGAGACTTTAACACCCCACTGTCAATATTAGACAGATCAATGAGACAGAAAATTAACAAAGATATTCAGGACTTGAACTCAGCTGTGGACCAAGTGGACCTAATAGACGTCTACAGAACTCTCCACCCCAAATCAACAGAATATACTTCTTCACAGCACCTCATAGCACTTATTCTAAAATTGACCATAATTGGAAACAAAACACTCCTCAGCAAATGTAAAGGAATGGAAATCATAACAAACAGTCTCTCAGATCACAGTGCAATTAAATTAGAACTCAGAATCAAGAAACTCACTCAAGCCAGGCTCACACCTGGAATCCTAGCACTTTGGGAGGTGGAGGCAGGTGGATCATGAGGTCAAGAGATCAAGACCATCCTGGCCAATACGGTGAAACCCTGTCTCTACTAAAAATACAAAAAAAAAATTAGCTGGGCATGGTGGCACATGCCTGTAGTCACAGCTACTCGGGGGGCTGAGGCAGGAGAATTGCTTGAACCTAGGAGGCTGAGGTTGCAGTGAGTTGTGATCATGCCACTGCTCTCCAGTCTGGAGACAGAGTGAGATTCTGTCAAAAAAAAAAAAAAAAAAAAAGAACAGAAAAGAAAGAGAAACTCACTAAAAACCACAGAACTACATGGAATCTGAACAATCTGCTCCTGAATGGGTAAATAACAAAATTAAGGTAGAAATAAGTAAGTTATTTGAAACCAATGAGAATAAAGACACAATGTACCAGAATCTCTGGGACACAGCTAAAGCAGTGTTTAGAGGGAAATTTATAGCACTAAATGCCCACAGGAGAAAGTGGGAAATATCTAAAATCAACACCTTAACATCACAATTGAAAGAACTAGAGAAGCAAGAGCAAACAAATTCAAAAGCTAGCAGAAGACAAGAAATAACTAAGATCAGAACAGAACTGAAGGAGACAGAGACGCAAAAAACCCTTCAAAAAAAATCAATGAATCCAGGAGCTGGTTTTTTGAAAAGATTAACAAAACAGATAGTCCACTAGCCAGAATAATAAAGAAGAAAAGAGAGAAGAACCAAATAGATACAATAAAAAAATGATAAAGGGGATATCACCACTGATCCCACGGAAATACAAACTACCATCAGAGAATATTATAAACACTTCTACACAAATAAGCCAGAAAATTTAGAAGAAATTAATAAATTCCTGGACACATATGCTTTCCCAAGACTGAACCAGGAAGAAGTTGAATCCCTGAATAGACCAGTAACAAGTTCTGAAATTGAGGCAGTAATTAATAGCCTACGAATCAAAAAAGCCTAGGTCCAGATGGATTCACAGCCAAATTCTACCAGAGGTACAAAGAGGAGCTGGTACCATTCCTTCTGAAACTATTCCAATAAATAGAAAAAGAGGGATTCCTCCCTAACTCATTTTATGGGGCCAGCATCATCCTGATACCAAAACCTGGCAGAGACACAACAAAAAAAGAAAATTTCAGGCCAATATCCCTGATGAACATTAATGTGAAAATCCTCAATAAAATACTGGCAAACCAAATCCAGCTGCACATAAAAAAGCTTATCCACCACAATCAAGTTGGCTTCATCCCTGGGATGCAAGGCTGGTTCAACATATGGAAATTAATAAACGTAATCCATCACATAAACAGAACCAATGACAAAAACCACATGATTATCTCAATTGATGCAGAAAAGGCCTTCAATAAAATTCAACACCCCTTCATGCTAAAAGCACTCAATAAACTAGGTATTGATGGAACGTATCTCAAAATCATAAGAGTTATTTATGACAAACCCACAGCCAATATCATACTGAATGGGCAAAATGTGGAAGCATTCCCTTTGAAAACCGGCACAAGACAAGGATGTTCTCTCTCACCACTCCTATTCCATGTAGTACTGGAAGTTCTGGCCAGGGCAATCAGGCAAGAGAAAGAAATAAAGGGTATTCAAATAGGAAGAGAGTAAGTCAAATTGCCTCTGTTTGCAGAAGACATGATTGTATACTTAGAAAACTCCGTTGTCTTAGCCCAAAAACTCCTTAAGCTGATAAGCAACTTCAGCAAACTCTCAGGATACAAAATCAATGTGCAAAAATCACAGGCATTCCTATACACCAATAATAGACAAACAGACAAGTCATGAGTGAACTCCCATTCGCTATTGCTACCAAGAGAATAGAATATCTAGGAATACAACTTACAAGGGATGTGAAGGACCTCTTCAAGGAGAACTACAAACCACTGCTCAAGGAAGTAAGAAAAGACACAAACAAGTGGAAAAACATTCCATGCTCATGAATAGGAAGAATCAATATAATGAAAATAGCCATGAGGCCCAAAGTAATTTATAGATTCAATGCTATTCCCATCAAGCTACCATTGACTTTCTTCACAGAATTAGAAAAAACTACCTTAAATTTCATATGGAACCAAAAAAGAACCCATATAGCCAAGACAATCCTAAGCAAAAGAAACAAAGCTGCAGGCATCATGCTACCTGACTTCAAACTATATTACAAGGATACAGTAACCAAAACAGCATGGTACTGGTACAAAAACAGATATATAGACCAATGGAACAGAACAGAGGCCTCAGAAATAACATCACACATCTACAACCATATGATCTTTGACAAACCTAACAAAAACAAGCAATGGAGAAAGGATTCCCTATTTAATAAATGATGTTGGGAAAACTGGCTAGCCATATGCAGAAAACTGAAACTGGACCACTTCCTTACACCTTATACAAAAATTAACTCAAGATGGATTAAAGACTTAAAGGTAAGACCTAAAACCATAAAAACCCTAGAAGAAAACCTAGGCAATACCATTCAGGAAGTAGGCATGGCCAAAAACTTCATGACTAAAACACCAAAAGCAATTGCAACAAAAGCCAAAATTGGCAAATGGGATCTAATTAAACTAAAAAGCTTCTGCCTAGCAAAAGAGACTATCATCAGAGTGAACAGGCAACCTACAGAATGGGAGAATATTTTTACAATCTATCTATCTGACAAAAGTCTAATACACTGAATCTACAAGGAACTTAAACAAATTTACAAGCAAAAAACAAACAACCCCATCAAAAAGTGGGCAAAGGATATGAACAGACACTTCTCAAAAGAAGACATTTATGTGACCAACAAACATATGAAAAAAAGCTCATCATCACTGGTCATTAGAGAAATGCAGATTGAAACCACAATGAGACACCATTTCACACCAGTTAGAATGGTGATAATTAAAAAGTCAGGAAACAACAGATGCTGGAGAGGATGTAGAGAAATAGGAACACTTTTACACTGTTGGGAGTGTAAATTAGTTCAATCATTGTGGAAGACAGTGTGGCAATTCCTCAAGGATCTAGAACCAGAAATACCATTTGACCCAGCAATCCCAGTACTGGGTATATACTCAAAGGATTATAAATCATTCTACTATAAAGACACATGCACACGTATGTTTATTGCAGTACTATTCACAATAGCAAAGACTTGGAACCAACCCAAATGCCCATTAGTGATAGACTGCATAAAGAAAATGTGGCACATATACACCATGGAAAACTATGCAGCCATAAAAAATAATGAGTTCATGTCCTTTGCAGCGACATGGATGAAGCTGGAAACCATCATTCTCAGCAAACTAACACAGGAACAGAAAACCAAACACCGCATGTTCTCCATCATAAGTGGGAGTTGAACAACAAGAACATGTGGACACAGGGAGGGGAACGTCACACACTGGGGCCTGTTGAGGGGTGGGGGGCAAGGGGAGGGATAGCATTAGGAGAAATACCTAATGTAGATGACAGGTTGATGGGCACAGCAAACCACCATGGCACATGCATACCTATGTAACAAACCTGCGTGTTCTGCACATGTATCCCAGAACTTAAAGGATAACTTTAAAAAAAATGAAGAAGAAGAGACACAAGACAGATGATCTCTCTCTGCCATGTGAGGATACATTGACAGGACAGCTGTCCACAAGCCAGAAAGAGGTCTCTCACCAGGAACTAAATCAACTGGCACCTTGATATTGGACTTCCAGATGCCAGAACTGTGGTAAATAAATATCTATTGTTCAAGCCACCCACTTAGGTAGCAGCTAAGTTCAAGCCACTTAGATAGCAACTCTATCTAAGACAATTAGCTTATCCAAGGTATCACAGCTGGTGAATGGAAGTAGTAGATTTAAATAAAGACAGTCTAACTGGAGACCTTACACTTAACCTCCAAGCTATAATGCAATCCCCCAGTGCACCACTGGGATACTTTGCAACTGCTTGGCATTGCCAATCAAAGGAAGAGACAGCAAAAGTCTCTCCCAGATAGAAATGTTGCAAGAGGTACTGTGCAGGAGGTGTCCACAGACGACAATTTCACTGGAGTACCAGCAAGGGTAAGGAAGCCACCTTGACTATCTGGAGACCCCAACAGTGATTCCAGAGCCTACTGTGGAGGCCATGGCTGGAGAGAGTTGAACAACAGAAGAAAGGATAATGAGGTGTGAGGAGAGATGAGGAAGTGGAGCAGCAAGGATGGATGTGAAGTGGGGTAACAATGTAGGAAGGGTTGCAATGCAGGGCAGTACCTTAGAGATTGTGGACTCATTTCTTTTCATTGAAATAAAATTTCCTGGAAACAAATTATCCCAGTTTCTAAGGTCTTTTGTCTATGCTGAAATGCAATGAACCACAATGAGGGTGTTCTCAAAATTGGCAAGATACCAGCACAAGCTGGGAAATCTTTTGCTTACTTAAATTTTCATGATGAGGTTGACCAGGGTGTGTTTGTAAATCCTTGGCACATTCACGAAGGCATGTCCTGAGTCTTCCTCTTCCAGACACTGTTTACTCCATTGGCAGATATTAATATTGAAACATGTTTGGGTGGAGGCTCTAGGAAAATAGATGAAGAACAGCCCCTGCCCTCAAGGGGCTCACAATCTAGGGAACACTCACACACTTACATGATCAATGGCAATACAGTGACCTTGAAAATAGGACAAAAGGTGCCCAAAAAAAAAAATCACTGACAGGAAAATCCTGACTAGTCAAGAAAGTTTCAGGGAGAAAGTGTCATGGCTGACTTTTGCAAGACAAATAAGAGTCGGCCAGTTAGAGAAGGATAAAGGATGGACGTTCGCGGCAGAGGAGATGGCTGGATGAAGATGGGGATGCATAAAAGAGCATGCTGAATTCAAGCACTTGTAAAGTGAAGATCCTATTCTGAAGATCCTGTTTATTGCTCATTTTCTTTTATTCGCACTTAGGGATAGTTAGTAACAGATCAGTGGTAGGTGATGGGGAGAAGAGTAAATTGGTAACATTCTACCCATATTCCCTGCATTATAAAATACTCCCCTTCAGTTGAAAAATACAATGTAAAGCTCTGGATCTATCTATAACTGTCTCCCAAATTGCTTTTTGTCTTCTGAGTCACTGCAGGGGTTTCGTGCACCTCCTTTGTACCCATGAAACCCAACCCCTTCCTAGGATGGCAATAGCACCAGCTCCAAGTCTCTCATTTCCTGTCACTGGCAAATTTCTCCCTAATCTGATTACTACTTTGTTATTAGACTATTTTCATATTACCCTTTTTAGCATATAGATGGAATTTTTAGTTTTTTCTAAATGCTTCAGATAATCTTTATCCCTTTAAACACCCTTTAAATGCTTTTTCAATGAATGTTACTCATTACCGTGAGATTCGTTCCCCTCTGGTTCTTTTCAAAGGGCAGAGCATGGAGGAGATAACAGATTTTGACAAGTTATTAAAGAAGGGTTAGGTCCACAGATTTCATTGTATTTTCTCGCACAGAGTCTGGAGTAATATTTTATATTTATTTTGTTACACGGGGCCTTATCATATAATCCCCCCACCTGCCACCACCACCAAAGGAACCTACTATGTGGGAGTTCCTGTGACAATATGTGGCTTGCGAGTTGCCTGAAAGAGATCAGAGAGTATCTTAGAAACAAAGTAGAATTTGTCTCTCTCTGATCACGATAACCAGAAATGGAAAAGAACACTGAACCAAAAATAGTAGCACCATTTACTCTGACAGAATAGGAAACTAGCAGCTTCTGCTTGTGAGTTTTAGGATCTCGAGCAAGCAACACCTCTGTGACTCCTTTTACTCATCTGTCAAACAGAAAGGATGATATAGATGCAAATGTATTTCCCTAAACAGAATCCAGAATTAGTACAATTTTCAGTCCAATTTGTACAGCTCTGCATTTTACCAAAAGAAAGGACTAAAATAGTGGAGTAGTCCACCAGCCAAATGGTGAGCAGAGATTGCCACGGGCTTTAATAAAATTCTATTTATAGTCAGAATTCTGGAGCTATATTCACCATTGTCTGTTAGATAAAATAAATACCTGATTATTGTATACACCATTTACAGTGTAGCTTTAATGGAACATTCTAACACAGAAATGAGCAATCTTTAAGAGTTAGATGTTATGTGGGAAGGTAGAAAAATCACATGCTTTGGAGTCCAAAAATGTGGTTCCTATTCTCTGCTTGGTTTCTTTGTGAGTCTCACACCCACCATAGCCTAAGTCATTAGTTCCCAAACTTTGTCACATGGGTATCCCTCTCTGCAAAAAGGAGCAAACAGGTCGCTTGCCCAGGAATTTGGGGGAGATCCTGGAACCACCTCTTGTCATCAGAACATCCCCCATTGAAAATACTCTGATTTACTGTTAAAATCTATTTGACTTGTGATCGAATCCCTTTTATATGTATTCTTGGTTTCTAAATAAAAATGTTTAAAATTCGTTATTGTCATCTAAAATTTTTAAAAGTTGTTCAGAGCTGTCCCTCATGTAGCCTCCATTTCCTCACCTCCCTTCACTTTTAAAATTATTTCTGGCCAAGCACAGTGGCTCACGCCTGTAATCCCAGCACTTTGGGAGGCTGAGGAGGAGGATCACTCGAGCCTGAGTTCAAGACCAGGCTGGGCAACAGAGTAAGACCCCCATCTCTACAAAAACGTTAACAATTAGCCGAGTGTGGTGGTACACACCAATAATCCCAGCTACAAGGGAGTCTGAGACAGGATCACTTGAGCCCAGGAGTTTGAGTCTGCAGTGAGCTGTGATGGTACCACTGCACTCCAGTCTGGGCAACAGTGAGACCCTGCCTCAAACAAACAACAACAACAACAAATATATATATACACACATATATATACACACATATATATATACACATATATATACATATATACACACATTTGTATTTTAAAAATCCATGTATATATTTTTTAAAATTCAAATATTACTACAAAGTATTTATTGAAAATATAGTCCCCTTACTTACTCTCTAAGTCCAAGTCTGCTGACCAAGGGCAAATACTTTCCATTTTCTTAGCTTTTTCTTTGGATATTTATGGTCATATTTTAAAATAATATTCTTGGACTTTATGGAACTGAACACACAGCATGTAATCTTCTGCACATTGAATTTTTTATTCAATGTTATATGTGTAAGAGGCAGCCATGTGGTTCGTTTAATTACATGTTGTGTTGTTGTGTAACATTTGGTTCAATAATTATACCACAATTTACATATCAATTCTCTTGAGATTGGTCACTTGAACTCTTTCTATGTTTTTGCTATTCTAAGCAATTTACTATGAACATTCTTATACATGTCTCCAAGGAATACAGGCAAGATTTTCTTTCCATCCTGAGATGTAGAATAGCAGGATCACCAATATACACATTATCAACTTGTGTGTTTCACTTTCTTAATAAAACAAATTCTTTCTTTAAAATTTTATTTTTAAATTTTTAATTACTATGGGTACATAATAGTTGTATATATTTATGGGGCACATGGGATATTTTGATACAGGCATACAACATGTAAGGATCAAATTGGAGTAATTGGGGTATCTATCTCCTCAAACATTTTTCATTTCTTTGTGTTAGGAATATTCCAATTTTACTCTTTTAGTTATTTTTAAATATACAGAAGTTATTTTGAGACAGGGTCTCACTCTGTCACCCAGGCTGGAGTGCAGTAGCATGATCTCAGCTCACTGCAACCTCCACCTCCTGGGCTCAAGTGATCCTCCTGCCTCAGTCTCCCAAGTAGCTGGGACTATAGGTGCGTGCCACCATGCCCAGCTAATTTTTGCAGTTTTTGTAGAGATGAGGTTTCCCCAGGCGGGCCAGCCTGGTCTGGAACTCCTGACCTCAAGTGATCCGCCCACCTCGGCCTCCCAAAGTGCTGAGATTACACGCATGAGTCACCGCACCCAGCCAAATTATTGTTAACTATAGTCACCCTATTGTGCTACTGAATAGAAACCAAAATTCTTAATATAAAAGTAGGCAAATTCATCAGTCTCAGCTTTATGATTTGTCCTTTTCTTATGTATTCAGAAGTTGTTTCTTACTCTAAAATCGTGAAAACATTCTTCCATTTATTTGTAAATAAGTCCTGAATCCACCTGTGATATATTTTTGAGTCCTGTGTGCCTATTTCCTCTTCAAACCCTCTCATCTGGCTCCCACTTCCACCACATAACTGAAAGTGCTCTTGGGAAGGTAACCAATGGCTTCCACATTGCTTTATTCAATTCTCTTTTCCAGGCCTTATCTTAGATAATCACTCAGCAACTTTTGATACAGATGACTCCTCCTCCTTTGTGAAAGATCTTCTGTTCTTGGCTTCCATGAAAGCACATTTTCCTAGTTTTCTTTTACACATCAGGCAGCTCCTTCACCTTTGCATGTCTCCGTTCCCTTCTTGACCTCCCAGGTTCAAGCAGTTCTCCTGCCTCAGTCTCCCGAGTAGCTGGCCCTCTCTTCTTCTCTTTCTATGCTGTTTTTCCAGGCAATCTCGTCTATTCTAAGGGCTTTGTGCTGATGATCCTTAACATTGAATCTGTAGCCTATACCTTCCTCCTGAGCTCCAGCCTTATAACCCCTTATGGATGTCTCTTGGCATCCAAAATTATTATGCCTAAAACTGAACCCTTGATCTGCCTTTCCCAATTCCATAAATGTCACCCACATCCACCCTGACATATACCAAATATCTGGTGAGGTCTTCCTTGACATCTCCCTCAACATCTAGCACAATAGCGAGTCTTACTGAGTCTCACTAAAAGGCATCTGAAATCTGTACACCTCTCTCTCTGCTCACTACCAAGCATTCATTATCACCCAATGACTCCTAATCATGCCCCCTGCTTTAATTCTTGTTCCCTCCAATTTTTTTCCCAGATGAAAGCCAGAATGATCTCATAAAAATATAATTGGATCCATGTCAATCATCTATATAAAACCCTTCAAAACTTCTTATTGCAGTTAGGATAAAAATCCCAAATCCTTTATGTGGCCAAGAGGATACCTTGCATCAAATGACACCAGCCTCTTTATATATAATCCAGTATACCTTAAGGTCAACTTACAATACTCTTTCCCATTTGTTTTTTGGTTTGTTTGTGTCTCTCTTCCCTCAAGCTTCAGGTTAAGTGTCCTCCTCTCTGTTATATGATCTCGTAGTAACTTGACTTTCCTTTATATCATCTAATATGATTTGTGATTAGATGTTTGTCTGAAAATTAACTTATTTTCTGTATCCGCACTAGATCCTGACTTCCTGGGGGCAAGAACCATGTCTGCATTATTATTATTATTTCTCCCATACACCCTGGGCCTAGCACAGTGCCTACCCATGTTGGGAACCCAATAAGCCCTGTTAAACACCAAGGGCACGTGGAGAAGGCAATGCCCCTCTCTTCACTGAGAAGACTCATAATCTCGCAGAGTTCCTAGCAGCTGAGACTCAGAGTCTTGGGGCTGCATTCCTGTTTCCAGGAAGATGATGCTGGAGAATTCACTCCTTATGACTTCATCTTCATTTTTTTTTTCTGAGACAGAGTCTTGCTCTGTCACCCAGGCTGGAGTGCAGTGGCGAGATCTCAGTTCACTGCAGCCTCTGCCTCCCGGGTTCAAGCCATTCTCCTGCCTCAGCCTCCCAAGTAGCGGGGATTACAGGCACGCACCACCACACCCTGCTAATTTTTGTATTTTTGTAGAGATGGAGTTTCACCATGTTGGCCAGGCTAGTCTTGAACTCCTGACTTCAGGTGATCCGCCCTCCTCAGCCTCCCAAAGTGCTGGGATTACAGGAGTGAGCCACCGCCCCCTGCCTGGGCTTCATCTTCCTTATCCGGAAGCTTCCCCTTTCCCTGCTCGTGTTTACATCCCCTGCCCCGTAATTCCCACTACACTCCCTTTTGGGGCTAGGATTTCTTTCTAAGGGAGAGGACAGCAGAAGGGGATAAATTTTCCCCACAGAAGCCTGCCTGACTGTACAGGCTGTGTACACTGATTATTATTGTTACTTTAAATCGGAAATGTAATTAGTGTATTAGTACTTAATTGTATAGTAGTCTATTAGTAGCACAAAATCCATTCACCTAAGATTATTCTTGTAGGTGATTTGGACACAATAAAGTCAAACTTATTACTATTTCATCATCGCTGTGGTATTATTGCCCCCTGGTGGCTATGCTAATTACTTAGCCCTCACCGACTGGGAGCTATCGCTCTTCAAACAGCAGCTGGGATGTTCCCGGAGGATTGTGGTACTTGCTTCCCTCCAAACAAACCTAGAGACAATCCGGGCGCGGTGGCTCACGCCTGTAATCCCAACACTTTGGAAGGCCAAGGTGGGAGAATTACTTGAGGTCAGGAGTTCGAGACCAACCTGGCCAACATGGTGAAACCCTGTCTCTACTCAAAATGCAACTATTAGCCGGGGCGCACACCTGTAATCCCGGTTACTCAGGAGCCTGAGGCAAGGGAATCGCTTGAACTGGGAGGGGGAGATTGCATTGAGCCAAGATCATGCCACTGTACTCCAACCTGAGTGACAGAGTGAGGCTCTATTTCAAGAAGAAGAAGAAAAAAAACAAAAACTAGAGACAAAAAGGGCATGAGAGCATTTTTTTTTTATGAAAGTCTCTATGTCAACCCCACCCACACCTTTGTCTTAAGGGTGACCCACTCCAACCGTTTACTCCCCTTCCCCTAGACTTTTCTGTCTCTTCTTAGGCATCATTCAGTCTGGCAACAGCTAGAGTCATGAAGCCATGTGGTCTCCAAGAACAACAGTTGGCGACCCCCAGTTTAGAGAACACCTATAGTTCAACCTGATAGGCAGCATTTCCATGGCCTTAGGCTTTCAGGCAGCAAAAAAGTTTCAAATTTATAAAATCATAGAAGCACTGCCAGCCATCAGCCAGGTGAAGTTACCTATGATAATTGCTGTGCACTCTTAGGAAGTGTCACCTGTGCACTTTGGTTTCATGTTTCCAAATGCATACTCACTCTTCAAATCAGAAACTTACCCACAAGACACAATTCAGCCACTCACAATTGTACAGCCTGGTTCTAGCCTTTAAGATGAAATAGGAGAAAGGTGGATATGGGGAATTTTGTGTCTAATCGATAGAAAACGCTTTGGCCGAGTTGAAAATATATATATAGCAGTTTTTGCTATATGTTCTTTCCAACAGAGAGAAGCATTTCCAAAAAGCCGGAGGTAGTTGCTTTTATCCATAATGGAAGCAATTCAGTTAAATGGTTGTTCACAAAGCAGAACTTGTCGTGGAACCCAGGGTTCCTTGCTGCCTGCATTCCCTTTTTTTCCTCTCTAGCACTGAATTAAGAATCAGACAGCAACTGGCTCTGATTCTTGATCCCTTCGTTACTAGCTGTGTAAGGCAAGTTACTCAAGGATTTCCGAGCCTCAGGATCTTCCCTTTATATCCATAAAATGGGTATAATAATACCTACCTCATATGTTCGTTGTAAAGAACTTATGCCAGGCATGTATTAACCATTCAAGAGGCAGTAGCTGTCATCATTACTATAATTATTCTTGTAGTTATTCAAGACCTTATGATTGATCTCAAGGAAGAAAATAACAAAAAGCCAGTCAAAGCTCATTGTTTGCATCAGAGAACAATATTTAGTTAGTAACAACGGACAAATGATATCCTTCCCTTGCCCTCCTTTTCTGTCTCTCTGTGGCAGGTGGAATTCTCAAATGGACCCTAAAATTCCAGGCCCCTGGTATACGACCCTGGATAATCCCTTTTCCTTGGATGTGGGTAGAGCCTGTGATTATGATGGAATGTCACAGTCCATGAGCAGGTTACACTGTATGGTAAAGGGGAAGGCATTCTGCAGATATAATTAGGGTTTCACATCCGTTGATTTTTGAGTTCATTGAAGGAGATATTATCCTGGGTGGGTCTGACCAAATCAGGTGAGCCCTTAATTTTTATTTTATTTATTTATTTATTTTTCTTTTTGAGACAGAGTCTAGCTCTGTTGCCCAAGCTGGAGTGCAGTGGTGTGATCTCGGCTCACTGCAACCTCCACCCTCCAGGTTCAAGCAATTCTCTTGCCTCAGCCTCCCAGGTAGCTGGGACTACAGGCACACACCACCACGCCCAGCTAATTTTTTGTGCTTTAGTAGAGACAGAGTTTCACCATGTTGCCCAGGCTGATCTCAAACTCCTGAGCTCAGGCAATCTGCCCGCCTCAGCCTCCCAAAGTGCTAAGATTACAGGTGTGAGCCACTGCACCCAGCCTGAGCGCTTTAAAGGAGGCTCTAGAGGTTGGAGACAGGAGAAGCAGAGCTCTCTCTTGCTGGCCTTGAAGAAGCAAGTTGCTGTGAGTTCCACAGCTGCAAGGAAATGAATTCTGCCCATAATCACGTGAGCTTGGAAAAGGATCTCAAGTCCCAGATGAGACCCCAGTCAACACTTTGATTGCAGCTCATGAGGCCCTGAACAGAAGACCCAACTAAGTCATGCCTGGACTCCTGACCATGAAACTGTGAGAAAATAAATATGTGTTGTTTTAAGCCACTGAATTTGTGGAAATTTGTTATGCAGTTATACAAAACGAATACACTCCAATACCTCGAAAAATATTAACATGGTATTCACTGGTGTTTAATTTCCCAAAGAACTAGGAAAAGAGCCCAGATGTCAAAACTCTTATCCCAGTATTTGATTGCTTCTTTGACTTGTGGGTTATTTATAGAATATTTTTAGTTTCCAAATAGTTGGGAGCTTATCCAGAGATCATGTTATTGGTTTTTACATTATACTTCCAGTATGTTTCCATTTCTCCCCTCCTGGCCTCTGTGCTATCATCGTCATCACATATTGTACATTCACATATGTCATGAACTCCACACTGTATTGTTATTATTGTTCTTTAAACAATGAATTCTCTTTAAAGAAAATTAAGAAATAAGAAAAACTCATATGTAAATTACCATTTCCAATGCTTTTCATTCCTTTGTATAAATCCATAGTTCCATTTGGTATCATTTTCCTTCCATTTAAAGGACTTAACATTTCTTATATATGGGTCTGCTGGTGATGAGTTCTTTCAGCTTTTGTATGCCTAAAAACGTATTCATTTAGCCTTTGTTTCGAAGAGATATCTTCACAGGATATAAAAGTGTAGGTTGCCATATTTTTCTTTCAATATTTTACAATGCTTAGTACTTTAAAGTACCTTGGCACATAGCATGTTTCATTTCTCTGTCTGCTTTTAAGATTTTTCTTTTTATCACTGGTTTTGAGACATTTGATAAAGATGTTCCTTGATATAGTTTTTTTTTTTTTTAATGTTTCTTGTGCCAAGGGTTCCTTGGGTATCTTGGATTTGTGAGTTTATCATTTTCATCAAATTTGGATTGATGCCCATTATTTTTTCAAAATTTTTTCTGTTCCCACCTCCTACCCCCGCCCCCACCTTATCTTCTCTCCTTTGGGGACTCCAATTACATGTATATGCAGTTGTGTGACGTTTTTCTTCAGTTCACTTACACTGTGTTCATTTTTGTTCTTAGTCTTTTTTCTCTGTATGTTTGATTTCAGATAGTTTCTCTTGCTATGCCTTCAAGTTCATTAATCTTTTCTTATGCAAAGTCTAACTGATCATTAATTCTACTCAGTGTATTTATTTAAATACATTGTATTTAATATTTCCTGTAGCTCTTTGAACATATGGAATACAGTAATAAGAAGTTTTAATGCCCTCATCTGCTAATTTGAACATCAGCTCTGGGTCGATTTTGATCAGTTTATTTTTCTCCTAATTGTGGGTCACATTTTCCTGCTTCTTTGCATGCCTGCTAAGTTTTGTATTAGATGTCCGACATTATCAGTTTTACCTTATGGGTGCCACATAGTTTTGTGTTCCTATAAATATTCCTGAACGTTGTTTTGAGAGGCAGTTCCATTAGTTCAGTCCTTGCTTTTGCAATGTGTTAGGTGGGACCATAGCAATGTTTAGTGTAGGGCTAATTTTTCCCCACTAGCAAGGCCAAACCTGTCTGAGTACTCTAATCTATGCCTCATGAGTTTTCTGGTCTGGTTGGTAAGAACAAGCACTGTGAGAGCTCTGAGTATTATAGCCTCTAGGCCTTCCTGTAGTTATTTCCCCAGCTTTAGGCAGCTTTCTCATATGCATGTATTGACCAGTCCTCTGTGGAATACTCAAGGGGATCCTCTGCAGCTTTCCAGAATTCTCCCTCTGTCTCCTATCAGCTACTTTGCCCTGCAAACTCTAGCCACTTTTTCCTCCCTTGATTCTCAGCTCCTTCTCCTCAATTCAGGCAATCCACAGGGCTCCGCTGGGGTTTCCTTTCCCTGCACTACCATCTATAAACATCTTCAAGGTAGTTAGCTGGGGTTAATCAGAGAGCTCACCCTCTCAGCTTTCCATCTCTCAAGGATCACTGTCCTTCATCACCAGATGTCCAATGTCTTGACAACCATTGTTTTATATATTTTGGATTTTTTATTAATTTTTTTTCCTTGAGAGGGTAAATCTAGTGTTTGTTACTCTATCTTGACTGGAAGCAGAAGTCTATCTGAACCATGTTGCATCAGAAGAAAGGGCAGAAGGTGAGAGTCATCATTCTACTGAATTTCTAGAAGCTGTCTAGATATATGATAATCATACAATTGAGATAGTTTTCCTGTTTTACTCCCCGTTTCTTTTTACATAATAGACTGAGAAAAGGGGACAGGTCAGATGCATCTGTTTTTCTCTTGCAGGAATTTATAAATTTTTTAAACTTGTTTTCCTAACAGAATGAGAAATAAAAGAATTCTAAAATTATTGGTGAATTTAACTCAAAGCAAGCTAAAAGTCTTAAGAAGATAACAAGATGAATTTTTCCCTCTAGTAGTTTGAGGTGATACCACATCTGCTCTGAACCATTGAAAGTACAATCTTACTACATTATGTAGAATCCTTTGAAATTAAGATTCTTCCTGCTAGGTGAACATCCTTGCTAAGATCACTGCAAATACCTATCACTGTTGTCCGTTCCACATTTATCTGGTAAATATTCAGTCTAATTAATAGTCAGTTGGGATTAACTCTAAAGGGGAACAAGAATAAACTCAGCAGGAAAGTTTTAGGCCCTCCCATTATGGAGAATTCTTCAATTACTCCTTTTAAGTTTTCAGAGACTGTGCTAAAAAGGACTGATGATGCTGTTAGCTATAAAACCTGTCAGGGGAGAAGAATGTTCCCTGCTGCAGTGTTTGCTGAAGTTACATCAATGTCTGAGCAACATCCCCATCACTAAGAACACCACCTGGTTGTAAAGTAAACTGTATTTGGGGTAAAAAAAAAAAAAATGAAGGCATTTTGTCATGCAATACGGTATCATCCTCTGCTGAGTGCCAGAGAAATTCTACAAATGGAATAAGAACTAGCAGGATCTGGCTGGGCGCTGTAGCTCACACCTGTAATCCCAGCACTTTGGGAGGCTGAGGCCGGTGGATCACGAGGTCAGGTGATCGAGACCATCCTGGCTAATACAAAAAAAATTAGCCGGGCGTGGTGGCGGGCGCCTGTAGTCCCAGCTACTCGGGAGGCTGAGGCAGGAGAATGGCGTGAACCCGGGAGGCGGAGCTTGCAGTGAGCCGCAATCGCGCCACTGCACTCCAGCCTGGGCGACAGAGTAAGACTCCGTCTCAAAAAAAAAAAGAAAGAACTAGCAGGATCTGTGCAGGCATGGTAGACTTAGGGGCAACAGGAGCAACCCATATCCTACGCTTGTACCTCCATACATTATCCCCTTTTTGACTGTTTTGTACCTCATACAATCAGTATATTAACACGTGACCTCCTCAAGAACAAAAACTAGATGGTACTATTTAATATTCTTTTGGGGTCCCACCCAGTCCTAACAGCAATGATGCTGACATTGGCTATCTCTCTGACCTTGTCCCTACATCTTCCAAATCCCCATGCAGCCACACTGGCCTTTACGCAGTCCCTCACATGTGCCAAATATGCTTCTACCACAGGGTGCTTTCACTTGCTGTTCCCTCTGCTTGGAGCATTCCACTCACTTACATCTGTAACAGTCATTTCTTCTCTGCTTTTCCTGACACTCCAGCCTAAAATCACACCACCCCTCCAGTACTTTCCATCCTTTTCCAATCTTTATTTTCTGCCCAGCCCTTTTTACCACCTCACATGATATATATTCACTTATGTGTTTATTCTGTTGACCCTTAAACAGTAAGGCACTTGAAGGCAGGGGTTTTATTTTGATCTTCCTGTCTCCCCAGCACCTGAGACAGCAGCTGGTGCACAGTAGGGGCTCAATAAATAGTTGCTGAATGAATAAATAAGCAAGCATGTAGAACAAATTGTGAGCTAAACACGTGTGTGCATCATAAGGAAACTGGCTTGGTTAGATGGAAGTAGCGAATGATGTTTGGTTATACATTTAAAATTTAACAGAGCACACGACTGGAGATACTATTGGAGTTTGTTGGTATGGGGTCAGCTGAGATGCGGAGTAGCAATCTAGGAAGGCAATGAAGAAGGATTCATGGGAAAATTGAGGCTGGTTGAGTCTGAGACACTCCCTCAAGAAAGGCTTAGTACGAAGATCCTCAATCATGAATCCTGCAAAACATTTCTCAGCAGGCTGATGTACAGTTGTCCCTCGATCTCCCCAGGTTCCGGGACCCTGCAGACACCAAAATCCATGGATGCTCAAGTCCCTTATATAAACTGACATATCATTTGCATACAAACTACACACATCCTCCCATTTGCCTTAAATCCTCTCTAGATTATTTACAATACCTAATACAATGTAAATGCTATATAAGTACTTGTTATACTGTATTGTTTTTAATTAGCATTATTTTTTATTGTTGTATTCTTAATTTATAAATTTTTAACCTGTGGTGGCTGAATCTGTGGATGCAGAACCTGCAGACACCAGATACCCAGATACCGAGGGCCAACTGTATACCCTGTGGAGTGTGAAACAGCATAACCTTTTTTTGACCTGCACTCTTACTTAATATTAGCACCTGGAAGTGTGGTGGCAAGGTAGGTAACCACATTTAAAAACTGACCTGAACAGTAGCTGCACAGGACCATTTACAAACTGAGCTAGAGTTTTCCACTGGCACATTCCCCTTCCAAGATGGCACCAACTTTGTTATTTTATTTTTTTAAGAATAAATGACATTTTCATATTCACAGTGCATCAGTCTCGCTGGGGCTCCTCTACTCCCTTAATGGTTGTCATTATGAGGATTCCATCTGCTCACTCACAGCTGAAAGGTGGGCCAACAGGAGGGCCCAGCTGAGCACTTAATAGGTGCACAATACACGTTTCAGAAATTTAAAGTGGCAGAGCCACTTCTGCAAGCAATGACGCTGGTGCCACCTGGTGTGAGGATGAAGCCCCTTCAGGCAGAGGAAGATTGAAGAATGGAATTTCTCTTTACCAGTGGAGGCTGGTCCCCAGCACACTCATCTGTTTGGGAAAGGTCCCAAACCTTTCTCAATCCATCTCTCTCTCTCTCTCTCTCTCTCTCTCCCTGCCTCCCCCTGCCCCTTCCTTGCTTCCCCACCCCACTCCCACCCTACTAGGCTTGCACCTGAGTTTCACAGTCCTTGCAGAGAGAATTGGTGGCAGCCTCCCTGTGAGATTCTCCTGGTGAGACTCAGCAGACTTTCTAGGGGAGAAGAGCTGTAATTTTCCTCCAAGTAATTTTGACTATCAGGCCCTCACTGCAGCTTGTTCTGAAAAAGAATAGAGAACAGGCAGCTCTCTGTAGCTGCTATAATTGCAGAGCCAAATGAGAGAAGACAGAGGGAAGGAGGGTGTGAGCAAAAGAAGTGAGAATCATGGGACTTATGCAAACCCCATCCGTGCTCAGGAGGGAGCTTCCCTAGAGGAACAGTGGGGACAGCCACTGCGACGACGGTAATGCTTGAGTCTAGTTGGTGATATATGCCACACAGTACTTGCACACTTTTCTGATTTTCTTTTTTTTGTTACTTTTTATTTTTATTTTGAGACAGGGTCTTACTCTGTCACCCAGGCTGGTGTACAGGCTACAGTGCAGTGGTGCGATCTCAGCTCACTGCAGCCTCAACCTCCCAGGGTCAGGTGATTCTCCCACCTCAGCTGACCAAGTGGCTGGGACTATATGCCACCACGCCCAGCTAATTTTTTGTATTTTTTGTAGAGACAGAGTTTCGCCATATTGCCCAGGCTGGTCTCAAACTCCTGGGCTCAGTTAATCTGCCTCAGCCTCCCAAAGTGCTGTGATGGCAGGCATGAGCCACCACACCCAGCCCTGATTTTCCTAAAGCTTTGTGGCTTGATATATCAGTTGAATTATGTTGGTCTAAAAATGAGATGTAATCAAACTGGTGGTTTAAAAAAAAAATCCTGTTTAAAACCAGATTATTTGGCCAGGCGCGGTGGCTCACGCCTGTAATCCCAGCACTTTGGGAGGCCGAGGCAGGCGGATCACAAGGTCAGGAGATCGAGACCATCCTAGCTAACACGGTAAAACCCCATCTCTACTAAAAAATACAAAAAATTAGCTGGGCATGGTGGTGGGTGCCTGTAGTCCCAGCTACTCGGGAGGCTGAGGCAGGAGAATGGTGTGAACCCGGGAGGTGGAGCTTGCAGTGAGCCAAGATTGCGCCACTGCACTCCAGCCTGGATGAGAGTGAGACTCCATCTCAAAAAAAAAAAAGAAAAAAAACCAGATTATTTGACAAAAAACTTTTTCTTCACTTGCAGTAAAGCTAATTTGATAAATTTGTGAATTTCAGCCAGAATTTATAATTTTATCTACTTTACAATAAAAAATACATCTACCCTAAATGTCAAATTTGTAAATCATCTCAATTGCCATATATTGCATAATTATTGTGCAGGAATATTGTGAAGGAAGTACTTTTCAGGCCTTTTTTTTTCTAATTTAATTTTCCCAATAACCCTGGAAAGAAGATAGGTATTATTACTAGCTTCTTTCTTTTTTTTTTTTTTTTTGATACAGAGTCTCACTCTGTTGCCCAGGCTGGAATGCAGTGGTGCAATCTCGGCTCACTGCAGCCTCTGCCTCCCAGGTTCAAGGAATTCTCCTGCCTCAGCCTCCCAAGCAGCTGGGACTACAGACACGCGCCACCATGCCCGGCTGATTTTTTGTATTTAGAGTAGAGACGGGGTTTCACCGTGTTAGCCAGGGTGGTCTCGAACTCCTGACCTCAGGTGATCTGCCTGCCTCAGCCTCCCAAAGTGCTGGAATTACAGCCGTGAGCCACTGTGCCTGGCCTACTATCTCCTTTCTTAAAGAAGAGTAAACTAGGACTTAGGAAGGTGAAATAACGTCCCAAGGTCAAAGGTGAAGCCAGGTCAGTCTCCCTTGGAAGCCCAAGTTCTCTGCTCTGCTCTCTGCAATGTGTCAGTCATCCCTACGCATGTGAATAACCTGAGGTACTTGTTGAAAACACAGATTCCAAGGCACCAGTCCTGCAGGTTCCAATCCAGCACCCTTGTTCTTGTTGCTGGGAATATGCATTGATGACAAGCAGCAGAGGCTATTCTAAAACACATGCTGTAGTGCCTCGCTTTGAGAACCAGAGCTCCAGGAACTATTAAACATCCAGCACCTCCTAGTCCAGCCCCCAGAGATTAAATGGCTTCCTCAAGGCTGCTGCATGACAGAACAGGGCTGGGATCAGAAGGGACCCAGCCGGCCCAGCATTCTTTCCACCACATTCCAGTGGAGAAAAAATTCAAATTTCTGAGAGAGCTTTGTTCTTCCCCTCATTTTTTCAGTTCTTCAAGCAGCCAAACTCCCCTGGAGCGTCAAACAATATGTTCAAGGCCAGCACGGAAAAATCACACCACTAATTCGAAAAGTCTCAGTGCTTTGTGCCCACGTACTGCCAAAATTGGAAGCAGTGAAAATCATTTAAATATTACTTTTCTTTAATTGTGAGAATATCAGTGTGTGAAAATTGCCATGTGTAACCTTAAGAGTTGTTACAGCTTTCTAAAAAGCAAGCTTGCCTTTTCCAACTGCCATTCAGCAAGTATTGTTTCTCATTTTACACATCCCCATTAAACTCTCAGCACAGTATTAGACCTATACAATATCTAAATGCAGTTCAGAACTGCTTCTTAACATAGATGTAAATGGAAGTCTTATAATTCTATGAGATTATTATAGCTAAATTTACTGTTACACTGCCGTTCTCTGAGTTATTACCCTGAGATTGGTGTTTTACTCTCTGTATTTACCCAGTTTGTGTTGAATGAGCAAACATCAAGATTGTTGGCTTAATGCCAAGGTTCAACAAACAATTGTTCCCCTGTTTGTGGGCTTATTTATTTATTTCTAGTTGTTCTCTGCAAGAATCTGTCAAACCAACTCTCTTAAAGGGATACCTAAAATATGCCTGGACTCTGTGATTTGCGGCAACACCATTCATTCATTACTGGTGTTATTGCAAGTGTTGGCAAATGAATTGCAAAAATGTTGATTATGCAAATGTGTTGTCGTGTGTGTGTGTTTTTAATGACAATATTCTGATACAAATTTCCTTTAGTAATAGTAGTTTTCTTTATCACACAGCTGTTCACAGACAGATTTGTGAGCTTCCTAAACGTGCTTGGTAGAGTTACTGAGGCAACCTGCCCCAGCAGATTCAGAAGCCAGAAACTTCAGAGACCCCTTATAACTGAGCAACACAATGTATATGAGGGATGAGGGGTGACTGTTTTCAAGTAATGGAATGTTTGGGTTGAAATGTCTGGCAAAGGGATGTGAAGAACCAGAACAACATGGGATTTTAAAATTAGATCTTGGACCAGGCACGGTGGCTCATGCCTATAATCCCAGCACTTTGGGAGGCCGAGGCAGGATCACCTGAGGTCAGGAGTTCGAGACCAGCCTGGTCAACATGGTGAAATTCTGTCTCTACTAAAATACAAAAATTACCTGGGTCTGGCGGCAGGCGCCTGTAATCCCAGCTACTTGGGAGGCTGAGGCAGGAGAATCACTTGGATGAAGGAGGCAGAGGTTGCAGTGAGCTGAGATAGTGCCACTGCACTCCAGCCTGGGCAACAAGAGCAAAACTCCATCTAAAAAAAAAAAATTTTAATTTAATTTAAAAATAAAATTTGATCTTGAATTCAAGATGACACTCAAAATGCCACCTGTTTCCTACAAGCTGGTACCCTCTTGTCTTTTTCCAGAAGCCACGGTGCTCCCTGCACTACATCTCGGATGTAAAACAGCAGGGCAACACAGTGAAGTGTCATTCCCACCCTATAGCCCTCCTGTTGACCAGAGTGCTTCAGCCAAGCATGGGAGGGCTTATCAGCTGAATGAAGCCACTTAACATGTTTTACAGGCCTGGGAATTCTGTTATTTAATGAGATAAATTCCCTTGTGTGGCATTTATACCCTCGGAGTTTTTTGCCCTTCTGAAAGTAGCACAAACTCTTTCTGGCTTCTCGGGTTCCTTATAGTGATTTAATAACTTTGTGGGAGTTACTTTATCATTTTAAGTCTGAGATCAGCAAACATGTTCCATAAGAGGCTGGATAATAAAGATTTTAGGCTTTGCAGACCATATGATATCTGCCATAACTACTCAACTCTGCCAGAAAAGCAGCGGTTGGATGATAATATGTAAACAAATGGGAATGTCTGTGTTCCAATAAAACTTTATTTACAAACACTGACATTTGAATTTCATATAATTTTCACAAATCACTAAATCGTACTCTCCTTCATTTTTTTTTCAGCCACTTAAAACACAAAATCCATTCTTAGCTCATGTGTCCTATAAAGACAGAGTGGGCAAGATTTGGTCAGTGGGTTTTCTAGTCTTTGCTTCAGACTAATAGTAGGCTGATAAAGTAGAAATGCCAATATTAGCCACTAGCTGCCCTCATTTACTTAATCCTTAACAAGCACTCAAAATATTAGCTATTATTGTAATAATCAGTCCATTGAGACATGTTTGGGAATGAAAATCAGTACATAATTTTTCTATTTATGGAAAGATGCCAGTAAACTCAGTAAATGTGATATTGGGTTTAGAACTGATTTCTCTATGTGACTTTCTACTTCTTAGAAAAGCCTGGAGTTGGAACTGAAATCAGAAAGCTTCCATTGTGGAATTTGAAGCCTCTGGGCTGCCTATGACTCACCCTGCCCTAATACCCTGCCCTAATACACTATTGCTCAGAGTGCTGCAGGGAGACAAGGCTGATCTCTGGTTTGTCCTGCATCCCATGTGGGTTAAGTTTGTACCAGAACAGAGAGAAAACCGACTCCTAGGTTGGGTGATGGCAGGCGAGGATTTTCTTTTCTCCTTCACCCTGACCCACTAAATACAAAGAACCTTTCTCTACCAGGGAAGAGAAATAAGCAGCTGGTGTAACATCAGGGCTCCTAGTTGTAATTTTATGCATAAAGATGTTCCTAGACTGAAAATTCCTTGATAAAATGAGGCCAGTGTTTCTTTTCTTCTGTACTTGATTGTCTAATGGACTTTGTCTTGATTCTTCTCCTTCATTTTCCTCCTCACTTCTTTCTCCTGTCTTCCATTTTTCTTTTCTATTTTCTGTTTTTGCAGTAATGATTTAATATTCAGAGGTGTTCTACATCTTTGCTACTCAAAGTCTGGTTGTATTTATTACCTATGGTTTTTTTTAACATAGCTAGTTGAATTGTAAGTTTATATACTTTAATTTTAATAACAGCTGTATTTAACAACTGGGGCCAAATTTCCTGTTAATCGGCTCTCATCAGCCCTAACAGACACCTAGAAAAAGGGCATTTTCACAACTTCGGATATGTTAACTTAAAAAACACACACAGTATCTAGAAATGTGGAAAGGAGAGAAAACTTCATTTCTTATAAAGGGTTACAGCCTGCAAGGTGGCCATCCTTCAGGCTGGGAAGCTTGCCTCGTGCAAAGACCAGAGACAGGTGCTTCAAAGGAGTAGGGGTTGGGGTAACAGCTTTATCCTGAACCGGCTGGCTAAACGTACATATTCAACAGGTTGTAGGAGGAGCTATGAATATTCATAAAGGTAGTTCGGATGCATATGTATTAAATTAACATGCATGTTAACATATGACCCCATGTTCACTTTGGGGTGATTTAACATTTGAATGTATTAAAATTAAGTCCTATATATCAAAAGGTCTTTTGAGGACATGAAGCATGCAAGTCCATAACCTCTGTCAACTGGTCAGAAACAGTCCATGGTCGCTGGTCTTCTTACCAGCAGAAAGTTACTGAAATTGATCTCTTGTCCAATCAAAGCTGTAGTTAGGGCTGGTGTCGCAGGAGGTCAGTTAGTCAGAGCCTGTGAGCTGGATAAGCTGTAATTGTTTCAATATTGCTTATTTCCGGCCAGTGCTTGTTTAGCTGCTAAAGAGAAAGAAAAACTTCATAGCAAGATTAGAACATAGTTTCTTCTTTAAATGTAGAGGTGTATGACTTAACCATTGCCTTAGGTCCTATTTATAATTTGGTATGTTACTGCCACGAAAGTTCTGTCAATCTTCTTTTTTTTTTTTTGAGATGGAGTCTCGCTCTGTCACCCAGGCTGGATGGAGTGCAATGGCGCCATCTCGGTTCACTGCACTCTCCACCTTCCGGGTTCAAGCAATTCTCCCTGCCTCAGCCTCCCAAGTTTCTGGGATTACAGACACCCACCACCACGCCCGCTAATTTTTGTAATTTTAGTACAGATGGTGATTCACCAGGTTGGCCAGGTTGGTCTTGAACTCCTGACCTAAGGTGATCCACCTGCCTTGGCCTCCCAAAGGGCTGGGATTACAGGTGTGAGCCACCGCCTGTTCTGCCAATCTTCTGGTCTCTATTTTAACATTAATGCTGATCAGTTGTCGTGTCTAAACCAAGGCAGTATAAAAAAAAAAAAAAAAAAAGGCATGTCTGACCTCTCATTCCGTCATAACCAGGAACTTGGTTTTTAAGTTGTTCTGGGATCCCCTTGGCTCAGATGGGGTCTGTTCAGTCTATGGTGGGCTTAGGATTTTATATTAGTTTACACAGTGTAGTCCTAGGATGCTGCAGACGACACCTGCACAACACACTTGGGTACCACCTACTCGTTCTCAGCAAATTTCTGTTCACGGAGAGCCTTAAAAGAAAAAAAAAAAAAAAAAAAAAAAAGTTGTGTGCAGTATTTTACCCTTAGAGTTCTACAAACATCCATTTAACTTGCTCAAGAACATTTTATTGGTGTTCTTTGTGTTGGAATATTCTAATCGAGAATTTCCCCCAGTTTCCAGTTGGGGCATTACATGTGACACCCATGAGTTAATACTATCAGAGCTGTTCCCCCAACACCATTTTAGCTTTGTTTCAACTCTTCATTCAATAAATCTTCAATGTTTCTTGCTCCATAATTATAATACTTTGAGTTGAGTTTCATTTCCTCGTCTTTCCTCTTCCTCAATTTTAGTAAAACGAAAATTGACAGCAACATCCAATAACAGTGAAATGAGTTTAAATGCTGTAAGTAATCGGCTTCCTATCACAGAGATGAGCATTAGTTTCCTTGGAAGGACCCAGGATTTTTACACCTCCAAGAATCCTCAGTTGTACTTTCCTGGTATTGTGGTGACACAGAGAAACTGAGTCAGGCCACCT
Source organism: Pongo pygmaeus (assembly GCF_028885625.2). Lineage (NCBI taxonomy): Eukaryota > Metazoa > Chordata > Mammalia > Primates > Hominidae > Pongo > Pongo pygmaeus. Next base: position 17,058,548 of record NC_072378.2, read on the forward strand.
AGTTCCTCATCCTACCTTCATTAACTAGCTTCCCGTTGACCTTGGGAAAGTCACTCAACTTCTCTAAAACTAAAAAAAAAGAGTTGATAGGAGACCTCTAAGATTCCTTTTAGTTCCTGTTTTAATTCTTTTTAAAAATAAAAATAAAAATTAAGATTAAAAGAAAATATCCGGAAAAGACAAACTTGTTCCTCATTTGAGCAGTCTTCCTGGTCTGCCTTTTTTGACGGATAACACCTTCTTGATTTAATTCTCTGCTAGAAATATGCATAGCCATGCTCTTTCCATACAGCCTAACAGCTCATAAAATGCACCTGCCATTAAAATGATTTGCGTGACCCATCTGGCGGCTGCTGAGCTGTTTATGGTCCTATCCGCTTTTCTCCATCGTGTGGGTTTCTGTTTCTGCGACCGTCTTTCTGAGGTCGCTTTGTGCCACTGCCTTCTGGTGCTGTCGGGGCCGCCTCCACTCCGTCCTCCGGCTCTCAACAGCCGTCTCTGCGACTGGACACCTGCCTCGCATTCCACACGATCACCTTCACTACGGACAGTGTCTAAAAACAAGGATGTGGTCCAGGCACCAGGGGGAGGGGCGTGTCACACACACCGTGTCTTACAAAGAGGAAAAATAAGAGGTTCCCGCAAAATGCTTGCGACTCTGGTACTTTTCAAAGTAACGCAGCCAGGCAGCGGGCCTTCCCCCGGCCCCTCGCTCTGGATAGGGCTGCCATTTTCATCCTAGCTGTGATTTAGACGCCTCCAACCTTCTAGTTTTCAGTTACCAGAGTCCCATCTCCGCCCAGGTCCCGGGTCTGCATGACGTAATTTATTGTGGCAACCATTCCTGGAGGCTGCCCAGAAACCCAGTGCGTCCGGCCCGGGGTTTAAGCGCGGGAAGTGGGAGAGGAGGGTGGCGCCCGAGCGCAGGGGCAGGGGCGCAGGGCGCAGGAGCGCGGGACCACCGGCGCGGGAGCGCGGCAGGGAGCGCTCGCGGGGGCGCACAGCAGCCAAGCCCGCGGAGGAGGAGCGCGCGCGCGCAGCATGGGCTGCGGACCTTCCCAGCCTGCTGAAGACCGCAGACGTGTACCCGCGCCCAAGAAGGGCTGGAAAGAGGGATTCAAGGTAATAAATAAATAAATAAACAAACAAACAGACAGACAGACATAAAGCCTTTTGCCTGGGAGGTCTCGCGATTCCCACGCTTGGGGGCGACAAGAGTTGGCTGGAGCAGGGTCGGTCGAGGCTAGTTAACAGGTGGTAGCAACTTTATTCTACCGGTGTTTAACTGCTGTCTTAACCGGGTCTAGACAGATGGATGGATAAATATCAAAATATATCTATTTATATCGATAGAGAGTATAGATACAGATATATGGCTATAGGATCAATTTTGAGAGCCTTTGGTGTTTAAAGAGATTGCGAAGGTGGTCACACCCCAGGGCAGAGGCAAGGAATAACCGGATGAGCAGCATGTTCTGCACAGAGCTAGGGTTGACCGTGATTCTCGAGGGAAGGTTAGAGTCCCTAGGAACTGCCGTATACTATTGGCTTCTGAAAAATAGGCCCTTTGGTCTTTTCTTAAAGCTGGGAGAGATCTCAGAACCTATCTGGCTGCGTCCCCTCGATTCATAGATGAGGATCATGAGGCCCAGAGAGATAGGCGACTTGTCTGAGGCTGCACAGCTAATTTGGGGGCACAGCGAAGGTAGAATTTAGTTTTCAAGAGTTTCGTTCCAATATTCTTTTCCCTAATTCCTCAAAGTTGCATGCCCTGTAATTCTTCTAGAGACATTATGGGGAATTTTTTCCAGAGCGAGACCTAGAGGGATGAATTGGTTGAGCAGAAATGAGGTCCATGATTTCTTTGCATCCTTACCACCCTCCAGATTCCACAGACAGCGCTAGCAACCCTCAAGGGTTCACCTAAGAGGGGTTACACCGAAAGATAAGGCTACCATATAATTTATCATCAAAATTATGCTTTTAAGAGTGAAAGGGAACCTATTAATACATTTTCCCAAAGACCCTGGCCGAAGCACAGCAAATTGGGACTTATGGCCACCTTTCCGAAGGGTCATTTTTGGAGCTGCTGTTCAAAGAGCACACACTTGGTCTCAACAGGCACTGTGCAAGACACTATTAAGTGCCAGTTGCAGCACCTACTTCATGTGGGGCACATCTGTTGGGCTCTTGGAGTACATTTTGAAACAAGCAAACCAGAATCTAGTGAAGGCTGACTCCACATTTAGTACCTGGTGCCCTGGGGAAAGCCTGTGCCCAAATGGCCACCCATCTTAACACTGTTTTCTGCTTTCCATCCTAAAACTGCCACTGTCTCTGTATAGGGACCCATTACTTTTTTTTTTTTTTTTTTTTGGTGTTCTGTCACCCAGGCTGGAGTGCAATGGCACGATCTCAGCTCACTGCAACCTCCGTCCCCCGGGTTCAAGCAATTCTCCTGCCTCAGCCTCCTGAGTAGCTGGGATGACAGGCGTGCACCAACACGCCCGGCTAATTTTTATATTTTTATTAGAGACAGAGTTTCTTCATGTTGGTCAGGCTGGTCTCGAACTCCTGACCTCATGATCCACCGGCCCCAGCCTCCCAAAGTGCTGGGATTACTGGTGTAACTCACCGCACCCCGCTAGGACCCATTACCTTTTATGGGGTATTTCTGCCTCTCCTGCCAGGATCCTAACAAATTTCTCCTCCAGACTGCCACCTATCTTGCCAAGGGAAAAATTTCTCTTCGTGTGCAAAACCCTTTAGTTTATAATCTATCCTGTCCCTCTAATGTCATCCTCTTCTCTTGTCTTCTGCCAGTGCCTATCACTCATGGGCTCTTGGGTCTGCTAAGCCAAATGACTCTCAGGGCTCAGTTCTTCCAGGCTTCTCACACCTCCATGCCTTTACCTGTGCCATTCCCTCTTCCTGAGATGCCCTCCCTGGGACCCTCTCCTATTGGCCTGGTGAACTCATGATCACTTTGGACTAATACGTAGAAATACTTTTTTCTCCCATTTTTCAAAAATACATTAATGTCACTTAAAAGTGCTAATCCATTGTTTTTGTCCCCTTTTTCATACAAAAATCTTTCTTTTATTTTTTATTTATTTTGCTGGCCTGATTACATATAAGACTTCAACAGAAGGAAATGTGTTTCTTTTCTCGCCATTATCATTTGTTCCATCTCATGGTTACTGCTGAAACTAATTTCGTTGCATAGCATAGGAGGGGATGCTAAAAACCAGTCCTCACCGAGCGTCAAATACAAGATGTCTTCTGGGCCAAGCCATTCCAAGGCCCAGGAGGGTTCCTGGGTTTCTACCTAAATTTCTTGGGTAAGATAATTATCACTTCTCACTTGGATTTTTGTACAAGTCTCCTAATTGCTCTCCCTGGAACCTTTTTCTACTTCCTGCTCCACCTGACCACCTCCTCTAATCATCCTCATGACCTCCAGAAGGATCCTTCTCAAATAAAATCTGATTATCTCAGTCCTCTGTTGAAAAGAAGTCACCAACCCACCAGGTAGGACACATAAACCCACGGTCAAGAGTATGACAAGCTAGGTTTGATTTCTAGATTTATTATTTATTTGTTGTGTGACCTTTTTCAAGTTATTTAACCTCCCTGTGCCCCAGTTTTCTTATTTGTAAAATGAGGGCAGTAATAATATACATAGTGGGGCCTCTCTATCTGTGGGTTCCACATTTAGGGATACAAGAAGCACGGCTGGAAAATATTTTTTTTTAAAAAACTGTACTGAACATGTACAGACTTTTTTCTTGTTATTTTGCCTTAAACATACAGTACAACAACTATTTACATAGCATTAACATTGTTTTAGGTATTTATGAATAATCTACAGATGATTTAAGTCATACAGAAGGATGTGCATAGATTATATGCAAATACTACACCATTTTCTATAGAGGACTTGAACATCCATGGGTTTTGGTATCCAAGGGAGGTCCTGGAACCAATCCCCCACTAATGCTGGGGATGACTGTACTTATTTTATAGAGTTGTTGTGAGGGTTAAATAAACTCAATATAGGTAAAGTGCTCATACCAACGCCTGACGCAGAATAAGTGCCTGATGTAAATTATTTCAATTATTATTATAAGATAAAATCCTGGCCGGGTGCGGTGGCTCATGCCTGTAATCCCAGCACTTTGGGAGGCCGAAGCAGGCGGATCACCTGAGGTCAGGAGTTCGAGACCAACCTGACCAACATGGAGAAACCCTATCTCTACTAAAAATAAAAAATTAGCCGGGCGTGATGGCACATGCCTGTAATCCCACCTATTTGGGGGGCTGAGGCAGGAGAATAGCTTGAACCCGGGAGGCGGAGATTGCGAGGTGAGCTGAGATCATGCCACTGCACTCCAGCCTGGGCAACAAGAACAAAACTCTGTCTCAAAAAATAAAATAAAATACCTGTAATCCCAGCACTTTGGGAGGCCGAGGCGGGCAGATCACAAGGTCAGGAGATCGAGACCATCCTGGCTAACACGGTGAAACCCCGTCTACGTCTCTACTAAAAATAGAAAAATTAGCCGGGTGTGATGGCGGGCTTCTGTAGTCCCAGCTACTCCGGAGGCTGAGGCAGGAGAATGGCGTGAACCTGGGAGGCGGAACTTGCAGTGAGCCAAGATGGCGCCACTGCACTCCAGCCTGGGCGAAAGAGCCAGACTCGTCTCAAAAATAAAATAAAGATAAAATCCTAAATCCTTACTTAGCATGCTGTCCTGGCCCATCCTGGAGCTGACTTCTGCTAACTCCTCCAGTCTTGTCTCTCCCCACACTCACACCCTAGACAAACCTTAGGACTTGTTCCCCAGGCCCATTCTGTCCCTAGCTCCATGCCTTTGCACCAACTGTTTCCTCTCCTTCCAGACTTTTCCTTCTCCCTCTCTTGGGTCACATGATAAATGTGTACCCATTTTACAAGACACTCGAGGTCACTGCTCCTGAAGCTCTTCATGACCTCCCACCCCCAACCTCTGCCACCATGCTGGCAGGGTTGATCTTATACCTTCTACTATCATATTTCAAAGCATTTTATTATATGTGTTTGTTTCTATATTTGCCTTTCATCCTATGCGGTTACCTCCTTGAGGACAGGCACTGTTTTTTAATCTTTGTATCTCCAATTCTTACTACACTGCCTGATACTGATCAGGCACTAATGAATCTTTCTTGAGCAAATGCATGTCCCTCCTGGTTCCAAGATTCCTTAATGTCTTCTTGTCTCCTAGTAGCATAACTAGACTAATGACAGTCTGCAAGGAGGAAATTCAATTTTAAAATAACCTGAAAATAGACTGAGATTCGACTCATGCATATACCTTCTTTCCTAGCCCCAAGCACTTGACTTTGGAAATCTGATCTGGGAAAGGTATGATTATTATTAATTAAACACTCGATAGCTATTGGTATAATAATAATTTCTTTCACAGCTTTCATAAATGCATAAGGCTTAGGGTTCAGTAGTTCAGCAGGATCTTTAAAATGAAATGAACGTGTTTGCTTGCATGAAATATTTATGTTTCTTAGTAACATGACTTTAAAATATTCTAAGTCAAATTTCTTGAGACCTATATACAGACTTCCCCTTCACTTTTACTTTAGTCTAAAGTGGTGAGAAGATACAGTAATAAAATAATGCATAATAATAAGAAAAGCATGGAAAACTTCTTAGTTGGAGAAATGTTATTCTTCTATAAGAATAACTCAAAATTCTTGCCTGTTATAAAAGAGGAGAGGCTGGATTGGAATAGATGGTCTCCAAGGACCCTGCATAGTTTTTTCCTAATACCTGATAAGAAAATTCTAGTTGATTGTCAGTAAAGGGGAGTAAATTACTTCTTAAAAATCAAATTTTGAAGAAATTCTTCTTATATGTCTATAGACAAATATATTCACAAAATACATCTACTAATAATTTGACTTAAGAAGGTTTTAACTCCAGGGAGCCTTGACAAATTATTCCCTTCAAGCTTTTTGGTAAATATGTTTCCCAAAAGCTATAGAACAAATGTAGTACATCCATACCAAAAAACAAATAAGCAAAAACACACAACAAACAAACAAAAAACACCTGTCCGTAGTTTAAGCAATACCTTATTTGGAATGCTGATTATTTCTGTGCATAGCTGTTATCTTATAATTCACAACTTTTAAATTCTACTTAAAATTGATAAAAAGTTTATCCCTGAGACACTGAGGTATGAAATAAAGTTCATAAAATGTAGAAACACATTGAATCTGTACCGTCAAGGAAAAAATAGAACATTCCACTCACCATCCCATCCCCTCCCCAAGTATCATTACTTATATAATAATGGAGGTGACTTCTTTTCTTCTTCTTTCTTCCTTCTTTCTTCTTCTTCTGAGACAGGGTCTCACTCTGTCACCCAAGTTGAAGTGCAGTGGTGCAATCACGGCTCTCTGCAGCCTCAACCTCCCCTGGCTCAGGAGATCCTCTCACTTTAGCCTGCTGAGTAGCTGGGAATACAAGCATGAGCCAACACGCTTGGCTAATTTTTGATATTTTGTAGAGATGAGTTTGGCCATGTTGCCAAGGCTTAATGTAGGTATACTTCTTACTGGTGTGAAAATATAAATTCTTCATGTATGTGTAGAATAAGAACACTGCTATATCCCTGAGAGGCATAGATCTAATTAACTTATAAATATGTCTGGTCTTTAAACTATGTCTGTTCTCAAGTCTACACTCATTATGAAATTGGGTTAAAATTTCCAGAATGTGTTACACATGGGTAAGATATTTGAAAGACATTCTGAGTTTTCAAAAGAGAAGAACCTTAAATTTCTGCTCTGGTTTATGTTGTTTCATGATAAAAGACTGTGTTTTGTCTGCTACAATTTAGGTTTTGGTCACCAGCAGAGCTCAAAGGCAGACTGTCTCTAAGTAAGAACAGATGGGTAGAGATCCTTGCTAAGGCCTGGATTCCAAATCCAAGTAGTTATAGTAGCTTTGATAACACAATTGTGAGGTCACTGAGGTTGTGGTATTTAAATCTATGCCAAGTTGTAATGTACAGAAAGTCTTTGTGAAAAGCCATCGTTTAGACTGAAAATATTCAAATTTGCTCTCAATTCCAACGTGGGCATTTTGCTATTGTTGTTGTTGTTACTATCGTTAAATCATTAAATTTTTCCATTTGGAAAAAGTCCAAGAGTCTTTCAAGAGTCTCTACTTGGAAATGTTAAATGACAAAACTGGACCCTGTTTGTAACTCAGTGCTTCTCTAGGATCAAAAAATGATGGATCTGCAAACCAAAATAAACTTGTGAAAATACTTGTCTTACCGTCACTGTAGATATTGGCTTTTAGTAGTTTATTTGGAAAGAAGGAAAACAGTGTTCAATATGACTTACATGATGTGCATCTTTACCTTTAGCATGAACTGTGAGCATCAGATATGGTCTCCTTCCTGTTCTGTTCTTTTCTTTTCTTTTCTTTTTTTTGAGATGAAGATGGAGTCTCGCTGTGGCCCAGACTAGAGTGCAGTGGTGCAATCTCGGCTCACCGCAACCTCCACCTCTCGATTTCAAGTGATTCTCCTGCCTCAGCTTCCTGAGTAGCTGAGATTACAGGTGCCTACAGCCACACCCAGCTAATTTTTGTATTTTTATTGGAGATGGGGTTTTGCCATGTTGGCCAGACTAGTCTCGAACTCCTGACCTCAGGTGATCTGCCTGCCTCGGCCTCCCAATCTCCTTTTCTTTTGTTATATGTTTTATATATGTATAAAACACACATATATATAACATATGCACATATGTTACATGTAATATGTTGTATGTAAAGACTCTTTTCTTGGTTCTGCTTACTCTACAGGGACAGGATGGGCAGTAACTGTGTCCATAAAGAAGGACAGATGGACGGAGACAGAGAAAAGCACATCGTTGCTTTTAGGCTTTCTCTTTGTGCCAATTCCCGTTTCATATCCACTGAGTTTTTGATTACTTTCTTGTTTGTTTGGTTGGTTTTTCATTATTTCCCATGTAGCCCTGAGAGACAAAACTAATTAACCCTCAACACAATGAACTGATATTGGTTTAGCTGGAGTTATCATTTTGCGTAAACACAGTGATAAGGAGCTATGTAACTCCCACTACAAGCATGCAAGAATCCCTAACTGAATTATGAAAACCTGATCATGACAGACACCACCATAACCTAGCCATTGTGATCCCTACTTAGCCTCTGAGGAACTTCAAACATTAGAGTAATTCCAGAAAGTGGTTAACACATGCTTGTATATATTTTTTAAATTTGTATGACTTTTACTGTGAAAGTACCAAGAGTTTCATGACAAGGCCTTATTTTTAATTCATTTTTCTTAAAGAAAACATTTCCTGCCTAGAGTCATAATTTTAGAGCCAGAGGACCTCCCGTCTTCAAACTGAAGCTTTGAGAGGTTGCTTCTCACAGTACACTTTCTAATATTTCTGGACCCACTTCTTTCCCCTATTTTCGCTGCCACCATCTTTGCTTATGTTTAATCACTTCTCACCTTGACAACTGCAATAATTGCAACTGATCGCCATGTTCTGTTCCTTCCATCCACTCCTGTCACTTGCAGGAACCCAAAAGTGATTTTTCTAGAAAACCCTTCTGATGATTTTCACTTATTTCCATGGATAAAAATCCTACACAGGATTCCTGTTGCATTCAAAATAGAATCAATCTCCTTTGCTTGTCACAAAATACTTCCCTTTTTCACCTCAGTGCCTTCCACTGTCTACCCCAATCTGTTTCTGCTACACTGGAAGAATTCATGTTCCTGGACACACAATATGGTTTCATTTCTCTGTCTTGTGTATGCTGTTTCCCCTGCCTAGAATGTCCTTTTCTCCTTGTCCACTGGAAGCTCATTTATCAAGAACCAATTCAGGCATTTTTTCTTCTTTCATACCTTTTGCTCCCTCCAACAAGATACAAACTTTTCTCACAGTACAGCAAGGCTTTGCCGCAGAGAGTGGGAGGTTGGGTATGGCGTCACGTGCCTGTAGTTCTAGCTACTGGAGAGACCAAGGCAGGAGGATTGCTTGAATCCATGCACTTTGATTGTGCCTGTGAATAGCCCCTGCACCCCAGCCTGGGCAACATACGGAGACCCTGTCTCTAAAAAAAAGAGTAGGAAGTGGAGGGCAGACTCCCAAGGCCCTTCAAAGACTCGGCAGGAAAGAAAAGTGCCCCTTGGGCCAAAAAGTCAAATCAACAGACATTAAATGAGTCCGGTCGCGGTGGCTCATGTCTGTAATCCCACACTTTGGGAGGCCGAGGTGGGCGGATCACGAGGTCAGGAATTCGAGACCAGCCTGGCCAACATGGTGAAACCCTGTCTCTACTAAAAATACAAAAATTAGCCAGGCGTGGTGGTGCGCGCCTGTAATCCCAGCTATTCGGAAGGCTGAGGCAGGAGAATCACTTGAACCCGAGAGGCAGAGGTTGCAGTGAGCCGAGATCGCACCACTGCACTCAAGCCTGGGTGACAGAGCAAGACTCTGTCTCAAAAAAAAAAAATAGACATTAAAAGAATCCTGGGAAGACATTACCAAGTGGAAGATGCATGTGTTCTTTGTGTTCTTATCTCTTCTGGAGACACTGAGGAGACTTCCTGTGGTATGTGTGTCTTAGATGGAGAAGACCTTGATAGCATCCGTTGAAATGAGAAGTGGGAAACTTGCAATGAAAGAGGGCCAGCACCTGGAGAGAGAAGACATGATAGTCAGGGGAGATACGATAAAAGTTTTTCTGAACACATTAGCATTTAAAATTTACTTACTCTAAAAATAAATGACAGTTCTTTAAATTAAATTAATTCAGCTTTGTGAAAAACTCATTACATTGTTCTTATTTTGCTGTGGAACTGTGAAAAATTTAACAAGGACCAGCATTTTGTCATCAATGGTTTACTAAATCACCAAGAGGCCATTTTTATGCTTTGTTTTGACCTATTTACAAGCAATGGAACTGTGGTTTGAAGAAATAGACTCCTTGAATGGAGAAGGTGGGATTATAAATTAGTGCAGTATTTATGGAGGGCATTCTGGAAACACATATTAACATAAAATGTGCATATCCTTAGACCCAGCATATCCACATCCAGGAATGTATTCTCATGGAATGATTGGATGGGTTCACGGGTTCACAGTGATGTATATTCACAGATATTATTCCAACACAGTTTATAATATTGAAAAGTTAGAAACACCTACATATCCTTCAGTAGGACTTGGTTAAATACATTGTGGCATAGTTACATAATGAGCTCTAATGCCATCATCAGATAAGTAGCTACTCCTTATTGCTAAATAGAATGAGGTAGACCTATATATGTTGACATAGGTAAATGTTTCTTATATACTGTTAAGCAGGTTACAGAAATATAATATAATTTAATATGTAATTCTTATTATTTTTAAAACAGCTTTATTAAAGTATAATTCATATGATTCACCTACTGTCTTAGTCTGTTTGTGCTGCTATAACAGAATACCATGGACGGGGTAAATTACAAAATACAGAAATTTCTTTCTCATAGGAAGTCCAAGATCAAGGCAATGGAAGGTTTGATTATCTGGTGAGGGCTGTCCTTCTGTGTCCTCACGTGGCAGAAAAGCAGAGCAAGTTAGCTGAAGCTGTGTGAAGCTTCTCTTTTTAAACACCTTAATCCCATTAATGAGGGAGTATCCCGCATGGCCTAATCAACTCTGAAAGTTCCCACCTCTTAATATTATCATATTGGTAACACCTGAATTTGAAAGGGACACATTCAAATCATAGCATCCATTTAAAATGTACAGTTGACAGCCATTACCACAATCTAATTTTAGAACAATTTTGCCCCCTGCAAAGAAATGGCTACCCATTAATAGTCAATCCTTGTTTCCCCACCCTAAGCAATCAATAAATCTATCTTCTGTTTCTATAAATTTGCCTATTCTCAATATGAATGGCCTTTGTGATTGGCTTTTTTCACTTAGCATAATATTTCCAAGTATCATCTATGTTGCAACATATGTCAGTGTTTAATTTCTTTTTCTTGCCAAATAATATTCCTTTGGATGACTGTACCGCATTTTATTTATACATTCATCAGCTGATGGACACTTGGGTTATTTCCACTTTTGGGGTGTTATAAATAATAATTGTGAATATTTGTGTGCAGGTTTTTTGCAAGAACAGATGTTATTTTGCTTGGGTACACACTTAGGGGTGAAATTTCTGGGTCACATGGTAACTCTATGTTTAACTTTTGAAGAGCTCTCAAAGTGTTTTCTAAAGTGCTGCACCATTTCACATTTGCCCAGCAATATATGAGGGTTCCAATTTCTCCGCATCCTCACCAACACTTGTTATTATGGGTTGTTTTCATTATAGTTATCCTAGGGGATATGAAGTGGTATCTCACTGTGGTTTTGATTTGCATTCCTCTACTGATTAATAATATTGAACACCTTCTCGTGTGATTATTGGCCAGTTCCAATTTATTTTTAAAGGTTATGTGAGCAAATACATCTGGGCAATGATATGCTAAAATGTTAGTAGTGCTTCTGTCTAGAAGATATTGTTTCTTATTTTCTACTGTGTTTCTCTATCAATCAAGGTTCTACCAGAGGGAAAGAACCAGTAGGATAGATGGACAGATAGATAGGTAGATAGGTAAATTGTAAGGAATTGGCTGATACAGTCATGAAGGCTGGCTAGGAAAATCAAAATCCACAGGATAGGGCAGGTAGTCAAAAAGAACAGCCTGGAGTTGAAGCTGCAGTTCACAGGCAAATTTCCTCTTCCTCAGGAAGACCTCAGTTCTACTCTTGAATCTTGAAGCCTTTCAATTGACTGGATGAAACCTGCCCAGATTATCAAGGGTAATCTCCTTTACTTAAAGTCAATTGATTATATATATTAACCACATCTACAAACCACATTTATGGTAACACCAAGATTTGTGTTTGACAGAATAACTGGATACTATAGCCTAGCCCAGTTAACACATAAAACTGACCATTGCAATTCTCTTATATTATTCAATTATTTTTTACAATAAGTCTGCATCACTTTTTTTTTTTTTGAGATAGGGTTTCACCACCTTGCCCAGGCTGGTCTCGAACTCCTGGGCTCCAGCGATCCCCCCTCCCCAGCCTCCCAAAGTGCTGAGGTTACAGGCATGAGCCACCACATCCAGCCTGTATTACTTTTTTAATCAGCAAAAACAATATAGCTTCATTATTATAAATTGTTTTAATACCACAGTACCTCTACTCTCACACTCAATGCTGAACTTGTCTATCTTGGTATCCTCCAGAATGCTCAGCATAGTAGCTCTTACCTGGTAGATGCCTATTAGATACTATATTAGTTTTCTATTGCTGCTATAGCCAATTCACACAAATTTAGTGGCTTAAAACAGTAGTTGCCAACCTTTTTGGCACGGGACCAGTTTTGTGGAAGACAGTTTTTCCATGGACCAGGGTTGGGGGGATGGTTTCATGATGACTCTACAGCATTGCCTCTATTGTGTACTTTATTTCTATTATTATAACATTGTAATATATAATGAAATAATTATACAACTCACCAAAATGTAGAATCAGTGGGAGCCTTGAGCTTGTCTTCCTGCAACTAGACAGTCCCATCTGGGGGTAATGAAAAATAGTGACAGATTATCAGGCATTAGGTTCTTTTTTTTTTTTTTTTTGAGATGCAGTTTCACTCTTGTAGCCCAAGCTGGAATGCAGTGGCACCATCTTGGCTCACTGCAACCTCTGCCTCCTGGGTTCTCCTGCCTCAGCCTCCCAAGTAGCTCAGATTACAGGTGCCTGCCACCACGCTCGGCTAATTTTTTCTGTTTTTAGTAGAGACAGGGTTTCACCATGTTGGGCAGGCTGGTCTCGAATTCCTGACCTCAGGTGATCCACCCGCCTCGGCCTCCCAAAGTGCTGGGATTACAGACGTGAGCTGCTGCGCCCAGCCGCATTAGATTCTTACAAGGAGTACACAACCTAGATCCCTCGCAATGTGCAGTTCACAATAGGGTTTGTGCTCCTGTGAGAATCTAATGTCACTGCTGATCTGACAGGAGGCAGAGCTCTGGGGGTAATGTGAGTGATGAGGAGCAGCTGCAAATAAAGATGAAGCTTCGCTGGCTAGCCCGCTTCTCACCTCCTGCTCTGCAGCCCAGTTCCTAACAGGCCATGGACCAGTACTGGTATGTGGCCCGGGGGGTTGGGGACCTCGATCTATGGCTTCCTGGGTACTATACAGCCCACCACAGATACTAGCTGGCTAAATATTCACAAAGCAGACCCTGCAACATTGTTTTTATTTACCAAGAAATCTTGACTCTAACAAAACTGTTCCCTTTTCACAGGCTGATGTCGGTGCGCCTCATACTGGGGAAAATTGCAGCCCCCAGATGGAAGCTGCTCTGACCAAGAATACTGTGGACATTGCAGAAGGCCTGGAACAAGTCCAGATGGGAAGCTTACCTGGAACCATGTCAGAAAATTCTCCATCTCCTAGTGAAAGAAACAGAAGAGTAAATTCAGGTAACCTCCCTCTGCCCCCATTCACGTAGATCTTCACAAAATACTGTGTCTCTAAATACGTTTACAAGGTTTATTTGGTGGACCTTTTATCATTGCTTTCTGGGCCATGGAGTACATTAAATGGCAGTGCTTTTGTCTCTGAAACATTGGAATTTAGCCTTAGGCCTTCATTATGTGAGTAAATAATGCTAAGCATTAATCTTCTTGTCGATGAAGTAATTAAGACCATCTTTTAAAAAAAAAACTAAGAGGCTTTATTGGGAGTTAAAGCCAGACTTTAGGATTGGGACTTGCACAGTTCAAAGGAATTTAAACTCCCACGATGATAACATCTTTCCAAGGGAAAGTTCTACATTTACAAAAATAAATAAAACCTACAATAAACTGTTTTCCCTGTCTTTTCCCATCCAAAGTATCAGCAAATATACAACAAAAGAATCTTTCAGAAATGTGAAAGAGGTAGTTATGACTTACTTGTGCTATTTAGAAACTATTTGTAGGTTTTCCTATGGTGTGTTTTCCCTTGACTTGAGTTACCGCCTGGTGTCGATTTAAGTCATCTTATTTATATTCGGTCAGCCTTTGAAACATATTGAACTTCACAGCCCTCAAGGAAAAGTACTCTTTTTATTTCAGGGGGGAAGACTTTTCCTCCCCATCACTGTTGTTTCTTCTCTAGGTACAAGTTGGGATTGGAAAACAGATGGGTTCATACATGTGATTCTATTTCTTGAACTTCCCTGGCACACTCAGGTTATCACAGATTTTCTATTCGCCCTCCCCTTGCTGTTCTGATGTAGTCAGTGTGACCTCAGAGAATGACTAGGAGGTTGAGGAATGCAGCACAGGAACGGACTCTCCCTCCCTTCTATGTGTTAGGTTGACAAATACATTTTTTTCTTTCCAATAATTTTGTTGATGCAACTTCCCTCTAGACAACAACATGAATGCTAAATATCAGTGTTGGTCACAGACTTCATTCAGAGTGTCAGGCAGACAGGGACCTGGTGACCCAGAACAGTCAGTGCTACCAGCTGTGTGTATAATGTTAAAGGTGGCATGAAGAGGGTGACAGGTAAGCAGAAGGGTGTTGAGAGAGAACAGCTAGGGAGGAAGTCAGCTACCAAAGTAGATGTTTCTAAAATGCAGTGTCAAGGAGTCCTCAGGAAGCATCTTACCGCAGAGTGAGTAGGACCTAGTACCCTGAACTTTCTATTTGTCCTCTGCCCAGTTTTCTCTCTCTGTCTCAGCCCTTGGCATCCTCCTTTTTGTGTCTCTGCTCTTCAAATCTGCAGAGTATACTTCTTTTTTTTTGAGACAGAGTCTTTCTCTGTCAACCAGGCTGGAGTGCAATGGTGCAATCTCCACTCACTGCAACCTCCACCTCCCAGGTTCAAGCAGTACTCCTGCCTCAGCCTTCTGAGTAGCTGGGATTACAATAATGCACCACCATGCCCGGCTAATTTTTGTATTTTTAGTAGAGACGGGGTTTCACCATGTTGGCCAGGCTGGTCTCGAACTCCTGACCTCAAGTGATCCACCCGCCTCAGCCTACCAAAGTGTTGGGATTACAGGCATGAGCCACTGCACCTGACCCTGCAGAGTATATTTCTTAAGACTATCAAGTTTCACACTAACATTCCCCAAGTGTTTCCTTGTTTAAAAACTTTTTATTTCGTATAATTTCAGAGTCAAGAAAAGGTGCAAAAAACAAAGAACACCTATATTCTTTCACTCAGATTCCCCAAATGTTAGCCTTCTGCCACATTGCATTATGATATCCCCCCTTATGCAAGTAGATTTTTTTCTGTTAATAAGTTACAGACATAATGCCACTTTGCTTTCACATACTCCAGTGTGTATTTCCTAAAAACAAGGAAACTCTTTGCATAATCACTATACAAGGATCAAAATTGGGAAATTACCCTTTTTTTTGTTTGTTTTTTTGAAATGGAGTTTTGCTCTTGTTGCCCAGGCTGGAGTGCAATGACGCCATCTCGACTCACTGCAACCTCCGCCTCCCAGGTTCAAGCAATTCTCCTGCCTCAGCCTCCTGAGTAGCTGGGATTACAGGCACCCGCCACCATGCCTGGCTAATTTTTGTATTTTTAGCAGAGACGGGGTTTCATCATATTGGTCAGTCTGGCCTCGAACTCCTGACTTCAGGTGATCCGCCCACCTTGGCCTCTCAAAGTGCTGGGATTACAGGCATGAGCCACCACGCCCGGCCAGGAAATTACCTTTGATGTAGTACTATTATCTCATCTATAGGTCATATTCAAATTTTGTCAATTGTCTCACAACTGTTCTTTATAAATGAATTTCTGACTCAGGATCTATCTAATCCAGGATCACATGTTTAATTTAGTCATCTATGGTCTTTAGTCTTCTTTAATCTGAACAACTCCTCAGCTTTTCTTAGTCTTTTATGACCTTGATATATTTGGAAAGTATAAAACATTTATTTTGCAGAATGTTTATCAATTTGGGTTTGTTTGAGCTTTTCTCCTGATTGGATTTGGGTTACACATATTTTTTTTTTTGGAGACAGAGTCTCGTTCTGTCACCCAGGCTGGAGTGCAGTGGTGCAGTCTCAGCTCACTGCAACCTCCGCCTCCCAGATTCAAGCAAGCAATTCTGTCTGCCTCAGCCTCTCGACTAGCTGGGATTACAGGTGCCCGCCACCACACTCGGCTTTTTTTTTTTTTTTTTAGTAGAGACGGGGTTTCACCATGTTGGCCAGGCTGGTCTTGAACTCCTGACCTCAGGTGATCCACCTGCCTTGGCCTCCCAAAGTGCTGGGATTACAGGCATGAGCCAGGGTTACACAATTTTAGCAAGAATACCAAAAATGATATTGTGTCTTTCTTAATACATCAAATTAGGAGGTACATTATGTCTATATTCAACTCATTATGTTTATGGGGTTTTTGCTATGCAAAAGTTTATTTTTAATCTAGTAACATTATAAATGTTTAAAATTCAATTTGGATTTTGAGTCACAGTTAGAAAGCCTTTCCCTACACCAAGGTTAAAGATAAATTCACCCGTGTTTTCTTGTATAATTTCACTTTTTACACTTATGCTTATGAGGAGTTTCCGATGACATCAGAAAATGTGAACATAAATGTTAGCTAGATAGGAAATGAAACTGTATGTTCAGTATGATGTCAAATTTACAAAAATAAAATTTTGTATATTAACAATGGTAATCTCTGGGTGGTGAAAGCATGGACTTTTTTTAATCTTTTACTAGTTTCTGTATTTTCTAAATTTACTACAGTAACTATCACTTTTATAATCAAAAAGAAGCACAACATGGTTTTTAAACAATCCCCAATATTCTCCAATGTCCCAAGAAAGCATGAAAATTAGTTGAAATGACTGACATATTCCAGGAATCTCTGTATAAGTTAGCTGCTGTAAATATCAAGCCAAACACTTTAGAGAACTCCAGAAAGAATGGATCAGAATGGTTACGATAATTTTATTATGTTAGCGACAGATGTCAAACATGACATTCCTTTTAGAAACATCCTGGGAGATAAATGAACCACTGACAGTGGAACCACTTACATGACCTATTTGGGAGGAGAACAGTGGGACAGTTGAGAGCATGAGTGTTGGAGCCTAGCAGACTTGGATGTAGCCCTGGGTAACACACATGCTACCTGTATCACCTTGAGTAAGTTAATTAGCTTCTCTCACATCAGTGTTTATTTCTAAAGTAGGGATAATAATAGCACTCTCAGAGTTGATGTTTGCATTTGATGACATACAGTGTATCAAGTACTCAGTATAGTGCAGGTGCCTAAGTGCTCAGTAAATGGTCATTGTTATTATATTGACCCTTCCAGACAAGGCCACCTTCTTCTTTTTTTTTTTTTTTTTTTTTGAGATAGAATTTCACTTTTGTTGCCCAGGTTGGAGTGCAATGGCATGATCTCGGCTCACTGCAACCTCCGCCTCCCAGGTTCAAGCGATTCTCCTGCCTCAGCCTCCCTAGTAGCTGGGATTATAGGCATGTGCCACCATGCCTGGCTAATTTTGTATTTTTAGTAGAGACGGGGTTTCTCCATGTTGGTCAGGCTGGTCTCGAACTCCCGACCTCAGGTGATCCACCCGCTTCAGCCTCCCAAAGTGCTGGGATTACAGGCATGAGCCACCGCGCCCAGCTAAGGCCACCCTCTAACCAAAAAATCATTCCAGTTCCTTGAAGGGGATTCACCACTGACCTTTTCATTGAAATCTTCTCCATTGTTTCAAGTTTCTAGTTGACCTCCCCGTACAACATGTTTTACTACCCCATGCCAAAATCTGTACAGAGCACTTTAAAATGAGAAGCGGCTCTATTACAAACACTTGCAAGAGTAGAAAAAGCAGCACTGGACAGATACTGAGATAGGAGGAAAACTGTTGGAGTTACTTGCAGTGGCCAATCCTAGAAATCTCTTATACCGGAGAGGTTAATATGCTGAAGTGAGAGGCATCTGATTAGTGTGT
This sequence comes from Pongo pygmaeus, assembly GCF_028885625.2. Taxonomy (NCBI): domain Eukaryota; kingdom Metazoa; phylum Chordata; class Mammalia; order Primates; family Hominidae; genus Pongo; species Pongo pygmaeus. The sequence continues at coordinate 17,076,647 of NC_072378.2, forward strand.
GTGTGTGTCTGTGTGTGTGTGTTTTCTATCTTCCCAGCACAAATTCATGAAAAGTCTCATTGCTAACCATTGAGATTAGAAATTTTCGCTGGGTGAAGTGGCTCATGCCTATAATCCCAGCACTTCGGGAGGCTGAGGCGGGCAAATCATCTGAGGTCAGGAGTTCGAGACCAGCCTGTCCAACATGGTGAAATCCCATCTCTACTAAAAATACAAAAATTAGGCATGGTGGCATACACCTGTAGTCCCAGCTACTTGGGAGGCTGAGACAGGAGAATCACTTGAACCCGGGAGGAGGAGGTTGCAGTGAGCTGAGATCTCGCCATTGCACTCCAGCCTGGGTGACAAGAGTGAAAGTTCATCTCAAAAAAAAAAAAAAAAGAAAGAAATTTTTGTGGGAAGATGCCATCCACTAAATGGAATGGACTAGATTACTATCAGGACTTCCTGATGATGTCAGCATAGAAAATAGCTCATTTCTCAGGACTTCCCATTGCACTGTTACTGACAGGAAAAGCAAAACTGTCTTTGGCCCAACAGGCCAGCGCCATTTATTTTATAATGTGATGGCATAAACTCGGCTGCTTATTTGCTTATTTATATAATTGGATGATTTGTAATGGGGAAGCCTCTTTCATTAGTGCAGCTTATAAAGACTCCCCCATAAACTGTTTCAGTGCTCATTTTTAGAATCATGAATAAAAATTTAGCTGATATCACTCTAACTCCAATTCTGATTTGGTTCAAAGACTCTTTTCAAAAAGGCATACTTTTACTTATGTAGACTTAGCAGATGGCGTAATTATAAACTTAGGGTTGCAGAACTAGAAGTCTCTTGGCAACATCACGCTGTTTATCCTTTGTATACAAAGCATGGAAACCAAACCACAACTCAAAGAATCACCAAGAGTATCTGATTCTTAGCTGTGGTTTAGCTTCATAATTAGTCCAACAAACCAACGTCGTCGTACCCAAGTGTATGAGTGTTGTTACAACAAAAAGGCAGTCCACAGCAGCACACAGAAAGGCTTTTTGTTATCTTAATATGTGATCTGCTAAGTAAACAGTATATTATGTTGATGTGTATCCTCTGTAAGAACATGAAGAATTTGAACTTCAAAGGATCACAAAGACTTATAATAGAAATATATTAAGTGTTGAAACTAAGATCTAATTAAGTAGCATGGTTTAGAAGGCATCCATTTAGCGTTTGATTGAAAAAAATCTTCATTCTTAAATTTTGCTTTCTTTTTTCTTTTCTTCTTTTTTGGAATACCTAGTGACCAATGGATTAATCAATAAACCCCAACTCCTAGACAGTCGAGAGAGACAGAAGTCATCAGATATCCTGGAGGAACTAATTGTTCAAGGAATTATACAAAGCCACAGCAAAGTATTTAGAAATGGAGAATCATATGATGTCACGGCAAGTAATTTTATAATTAACATTAGCTTATAGTTAAAATTAGCATAAAATATGATTGATCATGAGTCATTATTTCCAGCATATGCAAATTACAATACAGATAACAGCATTTATTTAAGTCAGATTTTTCTCCCTTAAATTCCCCCCACACCTCTGCACACCATCTTGTATGGTTTGGTTCTGTGCTCCCACCCAAATCTCACCTTGAATTGTAATCCTCAGGTCTGAAGGGCGGGACCAGGTGGAGGTAATTGAATCATGGAGGTGGTTTCCCCTATGCTGTTCTCATGATAGTGAGTGAGTCTCACAAAATCTGATGGTTTTATGAGTGTCTGGCATTTCCCCTGCTTGCACTCATTCTCTCTCCTACTGCCTTGTGAAGAGGTGCCTTCCACCATGATTGTAAGTTTCCTGAGGCCTTCCAAGCCATGTAGAACTCTGAATCAATTAAACCTCTTTTTTTTATAAATTACCCAGTCTCAGGTATTTCCTTATAGAAATGTGAAAACAGACTAATACACCATCCTTTTTTGTGGACTCAGAGATTGCTCCAATTATTAATGATTAATTGATCCAGTAAAACATGTATTGGGTTTTACTAAATTTGAGAAACAATAGGCCCCACTGAATAACATACTTTCATTCTTTCAACAATTTTTCTTGAGCACTACCTATGTAACAGGCATTGTACAGGGCATTAGAAATGTAAAACTGAATCTGATTTATTCAGTAAGAAAATAGGCCTGACAAGTGTTTGAGGTGATGGATATGCTAATTACCCTGACTTGATCATTACACATGTATCAAAACATCATACTGTGCCCTATAAATATATACAATTATGTGTCCATTAAAAATAAAGTAAAACTTTAAAAAAGAAAATAAATAGGCCTAAATGCCAAAGCTAAAACAAATATGGCTATACATTTATCCATAGGCACACCCCAAAATCAAACATGAGGAATTAAATAGAATTCTAGAAATTGCTGTACTATTATTTTTCTTTGTTAATTTATCCTGATTAATCTGTCATAGTTTTTCTTCAGCATGAATAATATTTTTACTCTGATTTTAACTAGCTTGCCTAAAGTCTAGAGTTCTAAATTTTTTTTTTTTTTTTTTTTGAGATGGAGTCTTGCTTTGTCACCCAGGCTAGAGTGCAGTGGCACGATCTTGGCTCACTGCAACCTCTGCCTCCTGGGTTCAAGTGATTCTCCTGCCTCAGCCTCCCAGGCAGCTGGGGTTACAGGTGCCCGCCATCACGACCAGCTAATTTTTGTATTTTTAGTAGAGATAGGATTTCACCATCTTGACCAGGATGGTGTTGAACTCCTGACCTGGTGATCCACCTGCCTTGGCCTCCCAAAGTGATGGGATTACAGGTGTGAGCCACTGCACCTGACTGAATTCTAAATTTTTAAATAAATTCTGTATAAACCTGTGAAGAAGATAGCAGACTTAGGTGTTGCTGTTATTTTGTTTTGTTTTCTTGTTTGTTTGGGTTTTTTTTTTTTAAGCCAATGCTCCCAGGCACTACCAGTAGTCCTTGAAGTACAGGCAGAAGAGAGAAAGTGAAAAAAAAAAGAAATAACAATGAAAAGAAGCCAGAGAAAAAAATGAATGAAAAAGAAAAGAAAGAAAAGGAAATGGTGGAAATAGAGACCAGAAATTACCCCAAAGACTACTTAATGGTTGTCTATCCCTGTGTTGTAGGGAAAACAGTCCATTCAGAGTTAAAAACTCGTTATTTAAATCAAATTTGTCACCTAGACTGAGTCACTTAATGTTTGAATAAAGTTAATTTCCTTCTTTGTGTATGAGGAATGTTGAGAACTCATGAATAAAAGCCAAAGTGGCATTTTCTTTTGAAAAAGGAAAATAAATCCTGCAGAAAGTATTTGGGGGAAAGGAAAGGAGATTGCCAAACCTTGTGAATAACATTATCAGAGCTGCCAATAATAAGAGGATGTTGGGGGATGGGGGGAGGGCGGAAAGGAAGGTAAAAATGGATTATATAATGGAAAAGATAATGCCAACATAATGGCAATTTACATTTGCACAACGCTATCATGATACAAGGCATTTTGGAGTGCCTTATCTTATTTGAAAGTGCTAGAAGAAGGATGGGTTTTTAATATCAGAGGGGAGAGGAAAGATTTTTTTTTCTAGCTGTAGGTAAGTCTGTAGGGGTCAGGAAAAAATAAGGCATGTCAAAAGAAAAAGGAAAGCAAGTCTGAGAGGAGGCAGATAGATTGTGGAAACATTCAGTAGCTAAGCAATGTCTTCTTAAGGGAAATGCTATAGATACTTCGATGTCTACATACATACGCCAGTAGGAATCACATTAAAACATTCTCCATGATTCAATTGCCAGAGATGAATGAGTTCTGACTTAGACTTTGCAAGGGAGCCTACAAGGTTAATTAATATAGACTACCTTGTGAAAGAGATGCACCTTTAAAAAAATAATAACTATGGGCTGGACTTTTAATAACATCATTAAGTGAATCAAAGATGAAGACTATTTTTCATACTATATAGGCATATAGAATGGTTGTTGGGAACGTTCTCAAAAGGATTTAAATGTGACAGGCTTCAGGAATAGCACAATTTTGTTTTTTTGGCTTTGGTATTAGGCCAAGATATCCCAACATAAGCCAGGCTTGCAACAGACCAGGCAGCAACACACAGCTCTCTTGTTTCATCGCCTAATCCAGTGGTCCTTAACCTGCCGGTACATTGGAGTCACCTGGGGATATTTCAAACATCCCAGTGTCTAGGTACCACTTCCGACCACACAGCCTGGGCGTGTGGCCCTGCTTTCACACTTCTGAAAGCTCCCAGGTGATTCCCATGGGCAGCCCAGGTTGAGAACTACTGCCGTGAAGTTTCACCAGAACTCTACACAACGCTCTCAAATCCATTACCAAAGCTGGGAAGGGTTAAAGCTTTTGAAATCATTCTTGATTCCCTATTCATTGTGAAAGAGAATTCTGAAATATTCCTGAAAATATACCATTTCAGGAATAGGAACTAAGATTATACTCAGGAAGCCTAAGGAAATAAAAGAGATGCAGTTTCTGTGTCACGGATAAAACTTCTTTCAATTCAGAGGTAGCTGAGAACATATGCGTGTCAGACACCAGGTGTCTTGCATATTTTGGGAAGAGTTATGAGGCCAATGTAAAAAGATGAGAATGAATATTGAAGGACTGAGAGGGGAACCATATTAAGAATGGAAATATTATTAGATAATATTAATCATTAATAATATTAATACTTTGAATATCTAATATTTAATAAGTTTTTCCAAACCCAGACTGATAAAACTGGCTAAAAACAAAACAAGAAGTCAAGGGAAACAAAAAAGGGATAGTCAAAAAAAGATATTATTATGTCAGCAGTTACTACAATGTGGTGAATCTTAACAGACATGTAAATATTATTTCTTCACTGCTCTAGGGAATAACATTCTTTTAAATAAAATATTATGGGAAAAATAGAATAAATGTGAAAATACTTTGAGTCTCATGCTCTACCAGCAGAACTAGCCAAGCAGCCAAGGAGAATAGTTTAAAAATAAGACTTCTTATGTGGGCCAATAGTATATTTAAATACAAGGGCATTTCAGACTTAGATCTGGCTGCTTCTTAGCCAGGTCATTATCTTTCATTGAGTTATTTAGAGTGAAATTGAATAAAGGATGTTGAAAATTGAGGGTTCACCTTCATGAAGGTCCCTCATGAAGATCCCTCTTCCGAATCAGCGGCATCCCCCTTAAGCCAGTCTCTCCCTAGAGGTAAGGGGAGGATCTGTGTCCACCACAGAGCCCCCTTTGTCTTTTTTCTTAATCTTCATTGTAATCTTGCCAGTGAATACCACAGTAATTCCATAGTAATCTCTGGATAACCAGCTTTCAAGATGTTTATGCTAGAATACTTTATGTTTACTTAACAGTTAAAATCAGGCTAGGCAAGATGGCTTATGCCTGTAATCCCAGCACTTTGGGAGACCAAGACAGGCAGATGGCTTGAGCCCAGGAGTTTGAGATCACCCTGGGCAACACGGTAAAACCCCATCTCTACAAAAAAAAAAAAAATTAGCTGGGCATGGTGGTGTGCATCTGTAGTTCCAGCTACTTAGGAGGCTGAGGCTGGAGGATCACTTAAGCCTGGAAGGTCGAGGCTGCAATAAGCCTTGATTATACCACTGCACTCCAGCCTAGGTGAAAGAGCGAGACCCTGTCAAATAAAAAACCCAATTAAAAAAAAAAAGAGTTAAATGTGCTAGGCATGGTGGCTCACATTTGTAATCCTAGGGCTTTATGAGGCTCAGCTGGGAGCATCCCTTGAGGCCAGGTGTTCAAGACCAGCCTGGGCAACATGGTAAGATGCCATTTCTACAAAAAAAAAAAAAAATTAAGAGTTAAAATGATATGTAAGAAATATAAGATTAAGAAGCTAAGTATCGGATTGTTGAGTGAATCTTTCAGTGTATTTTTAAACATTCTAATTAGACTTAAGTGACTATATTGTAAACAAACATTGGTTTTATGTACACATGTCAATATGTGTATGGATAGGTATAGACCTCTTTAGAGAGATGTGATTGGCTCTCATTTATCCACATAGGTATTATTGAGTTTGTCTTTTATCCCAAATTCATTTCTCCCTGCCACTTAGCACGTCTTGGGTCTGCCTACCTGAGGCTCTGTGAATTCACTATTGACCTCTGTGTCTGGTCAAAGTTTATTCCCTTCTCTGTGTGACTTCTGTACTTGGGAACCTGAAGTGTACTTGCAGAGTTTGTTCACATTGCATAAGAGTCTCTAACATTATTTGTTGAACCTCACGGAGAATTTTTTAAGGAGGAGGAAGTTGACTGAGTTAGGACTCAATAACGCCAGCTAATGATCAGAGTGACCTTCCCCAGGAGGTCTAACAGTGACAAAACAAGAATGAAGGGCTCTTTTGCAGGATTGGCCTATTCTATCCACAAGACTCCCTTAAGGAAACAAAATGATGACAGGTTCATCTGTAGGTCAATAGTTAATTAAGAAAGCTCTGAGGAATACACAGTGTATGTAAGAAGTAAAATATACAAGTCAGTAGCTAGAAACAGGACTCTAATCTAATTGTAGCATTTTGAACTTGGCAGTCCTCTGAAAGTATTCTTTAAGAAAATAATTGAACTGGTAACTTCTGTAGGTTGATTTTGTTGTTGTCGATGTGTTGTTTCCACTGGTAACACCTCTCTAAGCATAAGATGATCATTGTTTTATATATATATATATATATATATATATATATATATATTTTTTTTTTTTTTTTTTTAAGAGACAGGGTCTGACTACATTGCCCAGGCTGGTCTTGAATTCCCGAACTCAAGTAATTCGCCTGCCTCGGCCTCCCAAAGTGCTGGGATTACAGCGTGAGCCACTGCACCCAGCTCATTGTTAACATTTTTAAGTGCCAACATATGATAAATTATGACTTCATAAAATTCAGTTGTAAAGAATACAGATATCTTTCTACAGGTTTTTTATTTTTTTACTTAAAATGTGGAACTCAAGAAAGAACATGGCTTGCACAGGTAGGATTAACTTCCTCTGTGGGGAGGATCATTTTAGAATTAAGCCACGGGAAGAGGTGACCAAAACAGAAAAATCCAAGTTCTCTCAGAACTACTGATCTCAGAATTTTAGTCAAGGTTCAGGCTCCTATGTATAGCCTAATCTGGCATTTCTTTAGTGGATCTTGGATTACTACTTAATTTTCTTTTAGCCTTCTACGCATGAACATCCCTAAAAAATCATTTTCTTGCTAATTTCACAGTATCTCTAGTTGAGCCGCCATAGCAAGTATTTCCCTCTTTTCAGCGGGTGGTTTTTGCCAGCAGGAAACTTAGGAGCCAATTGTCATAAAAATAACACAAAATGATGATGGGAGAGGGAACTTCCTTTGACAAACATTCCACGGTTTTCAAGTAGTGAAAAACTTTGCACCCCATAAACCATCAGATGGTTCTAAAGGGGCCAAAACGTCAATAAATGTTTTTTCTTTAGGAGACTTCCTGAGAATCATAGATTTTAAAGCTGAAAGGAAGCTTAACAGGCCTCTGCCCCCTTGCTGCTTCACAGTTGAGAAAATTGAGACCAAAGAGAAGAGCTGCCTGGGTCTCCACTATGCGCTGGGCATTCCTGCCGCCCCAGAGTTGAAGCTTATGCCTGCTGCCTGATGATCCCCCTGGCTGTAGGCTCTCCTTCCTCCCCTCTGTGTTTTCGCCCCTTTCCGCTTTGTCCTGGTTATGAGTTTGTGTTCTGCCTTTGGAAGAAGTCACTGCTTTGACTGAATGAAAAGTAGCTATCATTTGCAGAGTGGCTACTTTATCCTTTTCTTTCTTTTTTAAAACCAATCCCAAAATATGTATTATTAAACTTCTTTTACAAACGAGGAAACCATAGCTTGCAGAGTTTAAGGAATCATAGAGAGTCAATGCACACGCTGGGCGTGGAGGCTCACGCCTGTAATCCCAGCACTTTGGGAGGCTTAGGCAGGTGGAACACCTGAGGTCAGGAGTTCAAGACCAGCCTGGCCAACATGGTGAAACCCCGTCTCTACTAAAAATACAAAAATTAGCTGGGCGTGGTGGCACACACCTGTAATCCCAGGTACTTGGGAGGCTGAGGCAGGAAAATTGCTTGAACCCGGGAGGCGGAGGTTGCAGTGAGCCGAGATCGTGTCAATGCACTACAGCCTGGGTGACAGGGCAAGACTCGGTCTCAAAAACAAAAACGAAAAAAAGCGTCATTCCATAGCCCAGCCAGGATTCAAACCCAGGGCTGACTAAGTCTCGGTCTGTTGCCTTGTTTTACTCTGCTAAAATGCCTCTCTTTGATTTTTCCTCGGTACCTATAGCATTATAGTCTGGAGAAACAGTCTTTTAGAAATTACACTGAATATTAATAGCTCCTTTGTCTTTAAAAAAATCTTTAGAGAAATTATCTGGAACAATATTCAGTTCATTTTGTAATGCAGCCTTGGAGTTAACTACCCCCACCCAGTTGTAATAAACCTATATTTATATAGAAAGACGTCCATATTAAGTTAATTGAAGAAAGTGAATTGCAAAGCAGTGTGTATAGTATAACTCCATTTAGGTTTTGTTTAACATTACAGATATCCTTAACATATATATGTGTGTACATATATATATATGTGTGTGTGTGTGTGTGCAGAGTAGATATCTGGGAAGACACACACTAAACTCTTTACAAAGCTTCATGCTAGGGACTGGGATTGGAGGCCAGGTGGTTAAATACAGGATAAGGAGATGATTTATGTATCAGTTATATTTTTTATAATCCATCTATATTATCTTAAAACTAATTTTTAAAACAAAAACACCTTAAAACGTTCTTCATAAATACTTTATGACAGTTTTACTTATTTTGGAACTAGAAATTATAATTAGAAAGTCATCATTACTGCTTTGAACTGTTGAAAGGGTAGTTGATCATATGAAGTGGGATTTTTCCCCTGCTGTCATGAAAATGTTTGTCAAGTTCCTCCAGCAAAGCCCAGCACAGAGTTGTTGTTCAGTAATCGTTAATTATCTCTTTCTACCACAAAACCAGAAGCAGTGAGAACTAATCTCTGTCCCAGATGAAAGTAACTTGTAGCTTGTGGAATATTATAAAATCATCAGGTTGAACTCTTCACCTTAAACTACAAATTCACCCCCATTCTCCACTGCTTTTCATCTTATATTCATTCTCAAGATTTTTTCCTTCTAAGGGGTCATCTTCTATACAGTCTGAGAACACCTGCATTCATAGGGCCTTTTTGTAATAGCCTAGTGTTTTTAAGGCATCTAATAGATCTTATCGTTATAATTCTGTTGTTACCAACTTTCACATTGGTTTTTTTAATCTGCGCCTGGAAAGTTAGATTTTTAGAATTTACTTTATTTATTTATTTAATTATTTTGAGATAGGGTCTCACTCTGTTGCCAAGGCTGGAGTGCAGTGGCACGATCTTGGCTCACTGCAAGCTCCACCTCCTGGGCTCAAGTGATCCTCCACCCTCAGCCTCCCAAGTAGCTGGGACTACAGGCACATACCACCACGCCTGGCTAATTTTTTGCATTTTTGTAGAGATAAGGTTTCACTATGTTGCCCAGGCTGGCCTGTAATTCCTGGGCTCAAGCAGTCTTCCCACCTCAGCCTCCCAAAGTGCCGGGATTACAGGCATGAGCCACTGCACCCAGCCTAGAATTTACATTTTAAACTGTTTATTCTAACTCTTTTGCCCTTCTCTTCTGCCAGTGAATATGATTGTTTCTTCATGTAAAAAGATGTTTTATTCCAGTTGACTACGACTGAGAAGCCATTGAGAAAGCCACCTGCCAGACTGAAAAAACTCAAGATCAAAAAGCAAGTGAAGGATTTCACAATGAAGGACATCGAGGAGAAGATGGAGGCTGCCGAGGAGCGCAGGAAGGTAGTGAGCTCTCAGATGCTCTAGGCTTGAGGAGTTTGCTGTCTGTTAAAATGATCTCATGCTAGACCTTTCCTATCAGCAGTTTTAAGACAAACTGCATGGATCTATAATCAGGTTTTTTTTTATTACTTTACTAATTTTTTTAAGAGACAAAGTCTCACTATGTTGCCCAGGCTGGAGTACAGTGGCATGCTCAGAGCTCACTGCAATCTTGAAATTTTGGGCTCAGGTGGTCCCCCTGTCTCAGCCTCCTGAGTAGCTAGGATTACAGGCCCATACCACTACATGAGGCTGATTTAAAAAAAAAAAAATTGTTGGCCAGGCACGGTGGCTCATGCCTGTAATCCCAGCACTTTGGGAGGCCGAGGCAGGCGGATCACGAGGTCAGGAGATCGAGACCATCCTGGCTAACACGGTGAAACCACGTCTCTACTAAAAATACAAAAAATTAGTTGGGGGTGGTGGCAGGCACCTGTAGTCCCAGCTACTCGGGAGGCTGAGGCAGGAGAATGGCGTGAACCTGGGAGGCGGAGTTTGCAGTGAGCCGAAATCGCACCACTGCACTCCAGCCTGGGTGACAGAGCGAGACTCCGTCTCAAAAAAAAAAAAAAAAAGTTGTTTAGAGATGGGGTCTCATTATGTAGCCCAGGCTGGTCTTAAATTTCTGGCCTCAAATGATCCTCCTGCCTTGGTCTCCCAAAGTGTTGGGATTACAGACATGGGCCACTGTGCCTGGCCCATAGCTAGAATTTTAATGATCTTTATGCTTTTTATTATATGTTATGTTTAGTGGTTTTTCTTAAAAATTTCCTTTCTGTTGTAAAGGAATAAAGCAGGTTGGGTGAAAATTACGGTTTCATCCATATAGCATAAGTAAGCAACATCCAATTCGTGGAATTAAATGAAGTATGGAGTGTTCTTCATATGGAAAAAGAGAAACTTCAATTGAGGCTGGGGGCAGGAGGAGAGGCAGGGTTGGGGTGTGGTGTTAAACTGAGAGAAGCTGCTGCAGAGCATCAGGCTAAATTACTCCTGCTGCATTTTCACCAAGGGCTCCCACAACCCTCCACATGCCATTGGCCAGACCCAGCCTTCACAGCTGGGTCTGACAGCCTTCATTTCCCAGCTCTCTAATTGGCGTATCAGAGAGCAAGGACCAGATTCCAAGCTCCATGAGGGTAGGCCCCGTGTCTGCCTTCTTCAACAAGAGTTTCCCAACAAATGTTTGTTATATGAGTGAATAATGACATAGAGAAGCCATGAATGTTCAATACAAGCAACACTAATCACAACTTGTAGAAAGTTATTCAGGCTCTTTTTCATTCTTTAATACTGCATTTCAGACTAAAGAAGAAGAAATAAGAAAAAGGCTACAGAGTGACCCACTTTTGCCTTCAGTCAATCATTCAGATTCAGCTGAACTAGGTGGGGCTGAGGTTGCATTTGCCAAAGAACTTCAAAGGGTGAGGTCTGCTGGATTTGAACCATCTGACCTGCAGGGAGGAAAACCATTGAAGAGGAAGAAGAGTAAAAGTGATGCAACCTTGATTGATAGAAACGAAAGTGATGAAAGTTTTGGGGTCGTGGAGTCAGACATGTCCTACAACCAAGCAGATGACATAGTCTACTAAGCCATTTTTTGTGAATTTCATAAGAAAGCATTCATTCTCCCCATTTGTGACATTTGTAGTATGTCTCATATTCTTTGACTGACTGACCTCATTCCACTGGGATTTCTGCCTTGGGCTTAAGGATGATTGTGTGGGCTGCACAGGCTGAAGGTTAGTTGAGTAAATTAAGTAGCTATGCTAGCTTTAAAAAAAGAGTGAGGGGGAGACTTGACCAGCATAGATATTTGGCACTCTCCTTTGTGTGGCTTCAAACATTATGGAGATGTCTTTAATTTATAAGTGCCTTCAGCTTACATGAATAAGTTCGTGCCAAATGAAATCCTTCCTGTTTACTCCTGCCTTGTGGCGGGGTCCATCCTCTGCTGGTCCTTTAAAACAAATTGCATGGATTTGTATTAAGTATTTTAATGATTTATATGTTTTTTATGCTGTATGTCTACGGTTTTATGAATTTTTTTCTCTGTGTTGTGAAGGAATAAAGCAATGTCTTGAAGTTGGCTGAATTACAGTTTTATCCATATAGTTTAAGTTAGCAATATCTAATTCTCAGAATTACATAAAGAATAGAGTTTTCTTCTTGTGAAAACAGAAGAACTTCAGTTGAGGCTAGGGATGGAAGGAAGTTGCGAGGGTGCAGGTAGACTGGGAGCCAGCCCTGCTACCAGTGTCTGTCTTACCTGCAGACATGCTGAGCTGAGAAGCTGCTGGTCCTCATCTTATTGAATTATACCTTGGTTCTTCCCTCTCTTACCACTCACATCCAATCAATTATCTGGTCTTATGATTCTAGATGGTTTTTTTTTTTTGGAGACAGGGTCTCACTTTGTCACCCAGGCTGGAGTACAGTGACATGATCTTGGCTCACTGCAGCCTTGACCTCCTGGGGCTCGAGCAATCCTCCCACCTCAGATCCTCAAATAGCTAGGACTACAGGCATGCATCACCACACCTGGCTAATTTTTTGTAGAGATGGGGTTTCGTCTTGTTGCCCAGGCTGGTCTCAAACTTCTGAGCTCAAACAATCCACCCACCTCATTTGCTTGCAGACACATATCAAAAATCAGTGAGTGGCAAGTGACAATGAAGCTGCATCTGGTGGCAGGCTTTAGAGTGGCAAGTGAATTGATGTGCTTCAATCGTACAGCTGCATCTGGTGGCCTTAAAAGTATGTTTGAGGCAACTTCAAATCTCTGTATGTTCTGAATTAAAGTCCAGGCGGAATATCCTGACATTGCCACAAAAGCACTGAAAAGCCTGCTTCCATTTCTAGCATCCTATCTTTGTGCAGCAGGGTTTTCTGCAGTGACAGCAAACAAAGTGAGATTATGGAGTAGACTGGACATAAGCAACACATTTCGGATGTCACTGTCTCCCATCACCCCAGATGGGACCATCTAGTTGCAGGAAAACAAGCTCAGGGCTCCCACTGATTCTACGTTATGGTGAGTTGTATAATTATCTCATTATATATAACAGTGTAATAAGAATAGAAATAAAGCACACAATAAAGGTAATGCACTTGAATCATCTTGAAACTATCCACACACCCTCCCCCACGTTCATGGGAAAATTGTCTTCCACGAAACCGGCCCCTGGTGCCAAAAAGGTTAGGGATCTCTGTTGTATATGTTCGTATAGCCTGTAGGACTTCAGACACCTACAGCCAGTGAGGTATGATGGTGGTGGCAGAAGGAGGTAGAGGGGCTTCTTCAAAACTCATTGGAGAGCCAAAACCATTAGAGTCAGTCTACTTCTTACAACCTGACCCTGAGGCATGCAGGCTCTCTGTGTCTCAATTACCTTACATGTTAATTTGGGATAGCCACTGTCACAGAGTTGAATCAGATGAAATAATGTGTTTAAAGATACTGTGTAACTGCTTGCCTGGTTCAGCAGACTGAGTTGTCCCACTCCTTCTATGCAGATATCTTGATTCAGGGGTGCCCTGTCCACTCCATGCCCAGACAGCTCTCCAGGCATTCGGAACACCCACTCACCTGGAACAGCAGCCTGAATCACCCCACCCTTCCTGTGCAGAGATCTTGGTGCAGAGGGGCCCTCTCTGCTCTACTCCCAGGCAGATCTTCAGGCATCTGGAGCACCTAATCTCCTGCATTAGGAATTTGGGCCAACTCCCATCCCTGTGCAGAAAACTTGGGACTGAGGAGGTTTCCCAGCTCCACACCTAGGCACAACTCTGGTTGCTTCGTGGCCACCCGCTAGATTATCCCTCAGAGCTTGCGCTTGTTTCTGCCACTAGGGAATGTGCAGGCAAAGCTGCCTGGTCTGGCCCCACCCATCATGGCCCCTGCCCCTGCCCCCTCCGGGGCTGCATAGGGGAGCTCAGACCACTGTGAATTCCACAAATCACCCCATTGCCGAAGGCAACAGAGAGCTTCTGCAACAAACAAAGATCAAGTATATACACCGCCACATTGGCTGGCTCCTACCTATAAGTGCCATCTAAGGGCTTGTAGGTCAAACTGCACAGCCCAATATAAAACCTGCTGAAAGAAATGCATAGGGCTACATAGAAGCAAAGCCAAAAGACCCTACCCTGTTGGGGTACAGTACAGTTCCTCTACAGTAACAGGAACTGTACAGGGAGAAGGGGGAAGGAAATGGAAAAAAAAAAAACAATATTATAGGAAAACAAAGAAAAAGAAAAAACCCTATCTTCAGGAAAATAATAACACAAATTAGAAGTGCCAGTATCTCCAGATGAGAAGGAACCAGCACAAAGATTCTGCACCATGAAAAATCTGAATATAGTGACAAACCAAAGGATTGCACTAGCTCTCCAGCAATGGTTTCTAAATAAAATGGAAACTCAGAAATACAGACAAAGAATTCAAAGCCTGGATTGCAAGGAAGCTCAATGAGATACAGGACAAGATCAAAAAGCGGTACAAAGAAACTTCTAAAGCAATCCAGAAAATAAAGGAAGTGATGAACATCTTAAAAAGAAATCAATCAGAGCTTCTGAAATTGAAAAACTCAAGGAATTTGAAATACAACTGAAAGCTTTATCAATAAACTGAACAAAGCAGAAGAAAGAATTTCAGAGCTTAAAGGTTGGTCTTTCAAATCAACCCAGTCAGACTAAAATAAAGAAAAAATAAATTTTAAAAATGAAAAAAGTATTTGAGAAGTATAGGATTATGTAAAATGGCAAAACCTATGAGTTACTGGTATTCCTCAGAGAAAAAGAGAAACAGCAAAAAACCTGGAAAACATATGTAAGGGAATAATTCAAGAAATTTTCTCTAATCTTGCTAGATAGGTAAATATCCAGATACAAGAAATCCAGAGAACACCTGCATGATACTATACAAAATGATCACCAAGGCATACAGTCACCAGATTGTCCAAGTCAATCTTTAAAAAAAAAAAAAAACTTAAAGGCAGCTGGAGAAAAATGTCAGATCATGTACAAAGGGAACCCCATGAGGCTAATAGCAGACTTCTCAGCAGAAATATTACAAGCCAGGAGAAATTGGGGGCCTATTTTCAGAATTCTGAAAGAAAAGAAAATCCAAATAAGAATTTCATATCCTGCCAAACTAAGCTTCATACGCATAGGAGAAATAAAATCTTTTCCAGATGAGCAAGCACTAAGGGAATCTGTTACCACTAGACCAGCCTTACAAGAGATTTGTACTGGAATTCTAAACATGGAAATAAAAGAACAATACCTACTACCACAAAAATGCACTTAAGTTGACACAGACCTTATAACTACACAATAGAAACTGCAAAGCAACCAGCTAACAACTTCATGATAGAATCAAAACCTCACATATCAATATTAACCTTAAATGTAAGTGGTTTAAATGCTCCATTTAAAAGGCACAGAGAAGCAAATGGATAAAATAACAAGACACAAGACCCATCTATCTGCTGTCTGAAGAGAACCATCTCACACATAATGACACCCACAGGCTCAAAGTAAAGAGTTGCAGAAAGATCTACCACAAAAACAGAAGATTAAAAAAAGAGCAAGGGTCACTATTCTTATATCAGATAAAATAGACTTTAAACCAACAATAGTAAAAAAGGACATAGAAGGACATTACATAATGACATAGGGTTTAATTCAATAAGAAGACTTAACTATCCTAAATGCATATGCACCCAATATTGGAGCATCCAGATTTATAAAGCAAGTACTTCTAGACCTATGAAAAGAGTTAGACAGACACACAATAATAGTAGGGGATTTCAACACCCCACTGACAGCATTAGACACATTATTGAAGCAAAACACTAACAAAGAAATTCTGGACTTACATTCAACACTTAATAAATTGGACCTAATAGATATCTACAGAATGAATACATCACCCATTAATCACAGAATATACATTCTTCTCATCTGCACATAGACTCCACGATTGACCACATTATCAACCATAAAGCAATTCTCAATATGTTTTAAAAAAATTGAAATTATACCAACCATACTCTTGGACTACAGTAGCATAAAAATGGAAATAGATATCAAGAATACCTCTCAAAATCACACAATTACATGGAAATTAAACAACTTGTTCCTGAATTGCTTTTGGGTGAACACAAAATTAATGCAGAAATCAAGAAATTCTTTGAAATAAATGAAAACAGAGACACAACATACCAAAATCTGTGTGGGATTGCAGCAAAAGTAGTGTTAAGAGGAAAATTTAAAGCATTAAATGCCTACCTCAAAAAGCTAGAAATATCTCAAAAATGATCTCACATCACACCTAGTAGAACTAGAGAAACAAGAACCAACTAACCCCAAAGCTAGCAGAAGAAAAGAAATAACTAAAATCAGAATGGAACTGAACAAAATTGAGAGCCAAAAATCCATACAAAGAATCAATGAAACCAAAAGGTAATTTTCTGAAAGAATAAGCAAGATCAATATATGGATAGCTACATTAACAAAGAAGAAAAGATCCAAATAAGCAAACTCAGAAACAACAAAGGTGACATTACAACTGATCCCACAGAAATACAAAAGATCATCAGAGACTATTATGAACAACGCTATGCCCACAAACTAGAAAATCTAGAAGAAATGGATAAATTCCTAGAAACACACGATCTCCCAAAATTGAATCAGGAAGAAATTGAAACCTTGAACAGACCAAAATCTAGTTCCAAAATTGAATCAATGATAATAATTTTTAAAACCTACCAACCAAATAAAGCCCCAGACTAGATGGATTCACAGTGGAATTCTCCAGATATACAAAGAAGAGCTGGTACCAATTCCACTGAAACTATTCCAAAAAAATGAGGAGGAGGGACTGCTTCCTAACTCATTCTACAAAGCCAGCAAAAATCTAACTCATTCTACAAAGTCAACAATTAAAAAAGAAAACTACAGGCCAATATTCCTGATGAAAATAGACACAAAAATCCTCAACAAAATACTAGAAAACCAAATCCAACAGCATATCAAAAAGATCAAGATAAGTAGTATCAAGATCTTGATACTCATCAAGATCAAGTAGTATCAAGACCTTGATACTCATCAAGATCAAGTAGTATCAAGATCTTGATACTCATCAAGATCAAGTAGGCTTCATTCCTAGGATGCAAGATTGGTTCAACATATGCAAATCAATAACAGTTATTCACCACATTAACAGATTAAAAACAAAAACCATATGATCATCTCAACAGACATGGAAAAAGCTTTTCATAAATCTAACATCTCTTTATGATAAAAACCCTCAAGAAACTAAGCATCAAAGGAACATACCTCAAATTAATAAGAGCCATCTATGACAAACCCACAGTGAACATCATACTGAATGGGCAAAAACTGGAAGAACTTCCTCCTGAGAACTGGAACAAGACAAGGATGCCCACTCTCACCACTTCTATCCAATATAGTACTGGAAGTGCTAGCCAGAGTAAGCAGGCAAGAGAAGGAAATAAAAGGCATCTAAATAGAAAAAGAAAGAAGTCAAACCATCTCTCTTCACAGATGATAAGATTCTACATCTAGAAAAGCCTAAAAAGATTCCACCAAGAAGCTACTGGAACTAATAAATGACTTCAGTAAGGTTTCAGGATGCAAAATCAATGTATAAAAATCAGTGGCATTTTGTCCGGGCGCAGTGGCTCATGCCTGTAATCCCAGCACTTTGGGAGGCCGTGGCAGGTGGATCACGAGGTCAGGAGATCGAGACCATCCTGGCTAACACGGTGAAACCCCGTCTCCACTAAAAATACAAAAAATTCTCCGGGCATTGTGGCGGGCGCCTGTAGTCCCAGCTACTCCAGAGGCTGAGGCAGGAGAATGGCATAAGCCCGGGAGGCAGAGCTTGCAGCAAGCCAAGATCGCGCCACTGCACGCCAGCCTGGGCAACAGAGCGAGACTCCGTCTCAAAAAAAAAAAAAAAAAAAAAAATCAGTGGCATTTCTATACACCAATAACATTCATGCTGAGAGCCACATCAAGAACACAATCCCATTTACAATTGCCATTCACAAAAGCAAAATACCTAGGAATACATCTAACCAAGGAGGTGAAAGATTTCTACAAGGAGAACTATAAAACACTGCTGAAAGAAATTATAGATGACACAAACAAAAGGAAAAACATTCCATGCTCATGGATTGGAATAATCAATATTGTTAAAAGAGCAATACTGCCCAAAGCAATTTACAGATTCAACCCTATTCCTATCAAAACTATCAACTAGAAAAAAGTATCCTAAAATCCATACAACTAGAAAAAAACTATTCTAAAATTCATATGGAACCAAAAAAGAGCCTGAATAGCCAAAACAATCCCAAGCAAGAAGAACAAAGCAGAAGGCATCACATTACCTGACTTCAAACTATACTAGAGGCTACAATAACCAGAACAGCATGGGACTGGTAGAAAAACAGAGACATAGACCAATAGAACAGAATACAGAACCCAGAAATAAAGCTGCACACTTAGAACCATCTGATCTTTGACAAAGTTGACAAAAATAACCAATGAGGGAAAGGACTCCCTATTTAATAAATGGTGCTGGGATAGCTGGCTATCCATATGCAGAAGAATGAAACTGGACTCCTACCTTTCACCATAGACAAAAATTAACTCAACATGGATCAAAGAGTTAAAGATAAGACTTCAAGCTATAAGAATCCTAGAAGAAAACCTAGGAAACACCATGCTAGACATCAGCCTTGGGAAACAATTTATGACAAAATCCTCAAAAGCAACTGCAACAAAAGCAAAAATTGACAAGTGGGAGCTAATTAAACTAAAGAACTTCTACACTGCAAAATAACTATAATCAAAGTAAACAGACAAGTTACAAATTGAGAGAAAATATTTATGCACCTGACAAAAATCTAATCTCCAGAATCTATAAGGAATTTAAACAATAGAACAAGCAAAAACAAACAACTCCATTAAAAATGGGCAAAACACATGAATAGACACTTCTCAAATGAGGACACACAAGTGGTCAACACGAAAAAAAATGCTCCACATCACTAATCATCAGAGAAATGCAAATCGTAACCACAATGAGATACCATCTCACACTAGGCAGAATAGCTACTATCAAAAAGTCAAAAAACAAGAGATGCCGGCAAGGTTTGTGCAGAAGAATGTTTATACACTTGGTGGAACGCAAATTAGTTCAGCCACTATGGAAAGCATTTTGGAGATTTCTCAAAGAACTGAAAACAGAACTACCATTTGACCCAGCAATCTCATCACTGAATGTATGTGCAAAAGAAACAAATCTTTCTACCAAAATGACACATGGACTCCTATGTTCATTGCAGCACTCTTCACAATAGAAAAGACATGGAGTCAACCCAGGTGCCCATCAGTGGTGGACTGGATAAAGAAAATATGGTACATATACACCGTGGAATACTATGTAGCCATAAAAAGGAATGAAATCATGTCCTTTGCAGCAACATGGAGGGAACTGGAGGCCATTATCCTAAGTGAGTTAACACAGGAACAGAACACCAAATACCACATGTTCTCACTTATAAGTGGGAGATAAACATTGGGTACTCATGGACATAAAGATGGCAATAGAAACTAAGGACCACTAGATGGGGGAAGAGGGGAAGGAAGCAAGGATTGAAAAACTAACTATTGGGTACTGTTCTCAGTACCTAGGTGATGAAATCACTCATAGCCCAAACCTCAGCATCATGCAATATACTCATGTAACAAACCTGTACATGTGCCCCCTAAATCTAAAATAAAAGTTGAAAAAATAAGTAAAATTTAAAACTTAAAAAAAACTGTCAGATTTAAAACATAAATAAATAATAAAAGTACCATACAAACTAGAATATGCCGCTATTTTTATGTCACGTAAGTTATCTAAAATTCTATGTAAGCAACATGATGTTTTCCATCCATCCTGAGGCTTTTCTATGGAAGGGTTCACAAGGTGGCATGTGTCAATCTTATAAAATATTAGAGTAGCCTAAAATAATTGTACAAGGACAATTTCAAAAAGATTTGGATATCATTCACATCTCTGCAAATAATAAAATTTAAATGACCACAAAATACGTTCAACACAAATTTATAGTACTTCCAAATTAAATTCCCAAATTTGACAAATACCGAAATAATATTTTCTCTTGAAATCTTATGCTCTTGCCTATGTTATTTACAGTGGCTCAGATGACATGTTCATTGCATTAAAATCTATATGGTAGGCCGGGCACAGTGGCTCACACCTGTAATCCCAGCACTTTGGGAGGCCAAGGCAGGCGGACCATGATGTCAGGAGATTGAGACCATCCTGGCTAACACAGTGAAACCCCGTCTCTACTAAAGATACAAAAAATTAGCCGGGCATGGTGGCAGGCACCTGTAGTCCCAGCTACTCGGGAGGCTGAGGCAGGAGAATGGCATGAACCCAAGAGGCAGAGGTTGCAGTGAGCCAAGATCGCACCACTGCACTCCAGCCTGGGTGATAGAGTAAGACTCTGCCAAAAAAAAAAAAAAAAAAAAAAACACCTATATGGTATAAATGTGAACATTATCATTGATATCCTGCCTTGAAAACCTCTCTACATATATGGAGTTACATATGCAAAAGACAAACACATCCTAAATGATAATCTGTATATTTTCTTAGTGACTTATATATATAAATGATGTATATCATCATTTATGTGATGATATCATTTATATAATTACATCACTAGGAAAATATACAGATTATCATTTGTTGTATATTTATAAAATAGAAATTACTTTGTATTACTTTGTGTATTTACTTAGTGATATCATTTTCACAGGATGGGAAGAGTGATTATCAGACTGCAGAATGCCTGGATCCCAGAAATGTCTCTAAAGTTCCAAGTGCATTACTACTCACAAAAGCCATCTCAGGGTTTGGAGATGAGGAAACGGAGATCAGAGACTCTGAGCAACTTCCCACCCTCACAGAGCCATTACCATAAGCCAGGGAGGGAGTTTGTATTTGAATACTACTCTGCCTTCAAAATGCTATCAATTCCATTACTCCAATATTTTTTAAAAACTTCAAATGTATATGTGGCTTTTTCCCTTATCACCTTTCTTTTCTTTCTTCTTAAAGGATTATTTGTACTGATGAGTAATCTAAGAGAAAGATTGAGATATCTAAAATAGAGCCTCTTGTATAATGTCAATTTTTTGTATCAAAACAATGTTGGTTTTCTAATGTTTAAAAGCTAAATATTTGAACAGCCACCAGGGTATTTCAACTAAAATCAAACCACAACCTTCAGGTAGTTATGAGGCAGGGAACACATCATTAGGTAAATCTTTATAATCATCTGAATTGGTAGCAACTGAAAAATGCCTGTATAGTTTTCCTTTGAAAGGGGACCTTGCTGTGTCTAACAGAATGTACTTTGATAGTTAGCAATTCTTTAATTTTAGGTGGGAAAAAATACATATGGATAACTCACATTTAAGGTAATGTATTTAAAATAATATTTGAGGTATATTTTTAAATATTTCACATATATTTGAAATAACTCACATTGTGAGATACTTGGTTTGCAATAGTAATTTTGTAATCACAGGGATAAAATAAGATTTATCACAGTGTTGCTATAGTGACTACCAGAAATGTATGACTGTGCCTATTTCTGTGTTTGTTATTTCATTATCAGTAAATAGCCAGTATTTGAAGAAGTGTTTATATAGTGAGTACTATATTCTAAAGATGTGAAATGTTCAGATGTGTCAGTGTATACATCACTTTTGCATCCACATAATCTGTATACACAAAACCTTCATGTAGGGCAGAGTGGAGCCTATATCTCAGACAGCTCAGTAAAGGGCATTATTGTAAAATAAACTGTGAGAGATGACAGTTATATTCTCTTTGTGTCACTTGTATCTGCTTTTTAAAAATAATAGCTGCCTCTTTGGTTTTTAAAAATTACATGAATAATATGTAATAGGAAATATTAAAAACCATGGCCTCCCAAAGTGCTGGGATTACAGGTGTGAGCCACTGAGCCCAGCCATGGTTTTTAATATGGCGGGTGGATCACAAGGTCAGGAGATCCAGACCATCCTGTCTAACACAGTAAAACCCCGTCTCTACTAAAAATACAAAAAAATTAGCCGGGCGTGGTGGCAGGTGCCTGTAGTCCCAGCTGCTTGGGAGGCTGAGGCAGGAGAATGGCATGAACCTGGGAGGCGGAGCTTGCAGTGAGCCGAGGTCGCACCATCGCACTCCAGCCTGGGTGGCAGAGCGAGACTCCGTCCAAAAAAAAAAACCGTAAGAAGCAAACGACACCAAGAATCAAACACTTTCCCCTCCCCTTAAAATAACTGCAGCAACATTTTTGTATTTCAATAGTTTTTGGGGAACAGGTGGTATTTGGTTACATGGATAAGTTTCTTTAGTGGCAATTTCTGAGGTTTTTGTGCACTCACCACCCAAGCCAGTGTACCCTGCACCCAATATGTACTCTTTTACCCCTCACCCACCTCCCACCCTTTCCCCTGAGATCCCAAAGTCCATTCTGTCATTCTTATACTTTTGTGTCCTCATGGCTTAGCTCCGACTTATGAGTGAGAACATATGATGTTTGGTTATCCATTCCTGAGTTACTTCACTTAGAATAATGGTCTCCAAGTTGACCCAGGTCGCTGCGAATGCCATTCTTTCATTCCTTTTTATGGCTGAATATATATATATATATATGTATATATATATATATATATATCACATTTTTCCTTATCCACTCATTGATTAATTGGCATTTGGGTTGATTCCATACTTTTGCAATTGTGAATTGCTATTAATTCAAGTATCTTTTACGTATAATGACTTCTTTTCTCTGGGTAGATACTCAGGAGTGGGATTGTTGGATCAAATTGTAGATCTACTTTTATTTATTTAAGGAATCTCCACACTGTTTTCCATAGTGGTTGTACTAGTTTACAGTCTCACCAGCAGTCTAAAAGTGTTCCCTTTTCACCTTATCCACACCAACATCTATTTTTTTTATTTTTCGATTATGGCCATTCTTGGAGGAGTAAGGTGGTATCACATTGTGGTTTTGATTTCCATTTCCATGATAATTAGTGATGTGGAGCATTTTTTCATTGGTTGACCATTTGTATGTCTTCTTTTGAGAATTGTCTATTCATCTCCTTAGCCCACTTTTTGATGGGACTGTTTGGTTTTTTCCTGCTAATTTGTTTCAGTTACTTGCAGATTCTGGATATTAGTCCTTCATTGGATACATAGTTTGCAAAGATTTTCTCCCACTCTGTGGGTTGTCTGTTTACTCTGCTGATGATTTCTTTTGCTGTGCAGAAGTTTTTTAGTTTAATCAAGTCCCATCTATTTATCTTTGTTTTTGTTACATTTGCTTTTAGGTTCTTGTCATGAAGCCTTTGCCTAAGCCAATGTCCAGGAGGGTTTTTCCGATATTATCTTCTAGAATTTTTATGGTTTCAGATCTTAGATTTAAGTCTTTGATCCATCTTGAGCTGATTTTTGTATAAGGTGAGAGATGAGGATCCAGTTTTATTCTTCTTCATTCCTGTTGGACTACTCCTTTTATCATATAATGATAAGGGGCATTATCATATAGTGTCCCTCTTTGTCTTTTTTAAAGTCTGGGTTTTTTTGTTTGTTTTTTGTTTTGTTTTGTTTTGTTTGTTTGTTTTGAGATGGAGTATCACTCTGTTGCCCAGGCTACCGTGCAGTGGTGCGGTCTCGGCTCACTGCAACTTCCGCCTCCTGAGTTCAAGTGATTCTCTTGTGTCAGACTCCCAGGTAGCTGGGATTACAGGTGCCTGCCACAAGACCTGGCTAATTTTTTGTATTTTTAGTAGAGATGAGGTTTCACCATGTTAGCCAGGCTTGTCTTGAACTCCTGACTTCATGATCTGCCTGCCTTGGCCTCCCAAAACACTAGGAGTACAGGCATGAACCACTGCACCCAGCTCTAAATTCTGTTTCATCTGAAATAAAAATAGTTACCCCTGCTCCTTCTTTGGTGTCCATTTGCATGGAATACCTTTTTCTACCCCTTTATTTTAAGTTTATGTGAGTCCTTATTTGTTAAGTGAGTCTCTTGAAGACAACAGATATTTGGTTGGTAAATTCTTGTCCATTCTGCCATTGTATTTTTTAGGCAGAGCATTTAGGCCATTTACATTCAACATTAGTATTGAGATGTGAGGTATTATTCTATTCATCATACTAGTTGTTGCCTGAATACCTTGGTTTTTTTTTTTTTTCATTGTGTTATTGTTTTATAGGTCCTGTGAGATTTGTGCTTTAAGGAGATTCTTTTTTGGTGTATTTCAGGGATTTGTTTCAAGATTTAGAGCTCCTGTTAGCAGATCTTGTAGTGTTGGCTAGGTAGTGGCAAATTCTTTCAGCATTTGTTTGTCTGAAAAAGACTGTATCTTTCCTTCATTTATGAAGCTTAGTTTCACTGGATAAAAAATTCTTGGCTGATAAATGTTTTGTTTAAGGAGGCTAAAGATTGAACCCTCATCCATTCTGGCTTGTAGGGTTTCTGCTGAGAGATCTGCTGTTAATCTGATAGGTTTTCCTTTGTAAGTTCCCTGGTGCTTTTGCCTCACAGCTCTTAAGATTCTTTCCTTCGTCTTCACTTTAGATAACCTGGTGACTATGTACCAAGGCAATGATCTTTTTGCAGTGAATTTCCCAGGTGTCCTTTTAGCTTCTTGTATTTGGATGTCTAAATTTCTAGCAAGGCCAGGGAAGTTTTCATTGATTATTCCCTCAAACATGTTTTCCAAACTTTTAGATTTCTCTTCCTCAGGAATACCAATTATTGTTAGGTTTGGTCATTTAACATAATCCCAACCTTCTTGGAGGCTTTCTTCTTTTTTTTGTTCTCTTTTCTTTGTCTTTGTTCGATTGGGTTAATTTGAAAACCTTGTCTTCAAGCTCTGAAATTCTGTCTTCTGCTTGTTTGATTCTGTTGTTGAGACTTTCTAGTGTATTTTGCATTTCTTTAAGTGTGTCCTTCATTTCCAGAAGTTGTGATTGTTTATTATTTATGCTATGTATTCATCCATATCCTCTAACTTTTTTTTAAATTTCTTTAAGTCAGTGTTCACCTTTCTGTGGTGCCTCCTTGAATAGCTTAATAAATGACCTTCTGAATTCTTTTTCTGGCAATTCAGAGATTTCTTCTTGGTTTGGATCCATTGCTGGTGAGCTAGTGTGATCTTTGGGGGTGTTAAAGAACCTTGTTTTGTCATGTTACCAGAATTGCTTTTCTGGTTCCTTCTCATTTGGGTAGACTATGTCAGAGGGAAGTCTGGGACTCAAGGGCTGTTGTTCAGATTCTTTTGTCCCACAGGGTGCTCCCTTGATGTGGTGTTCCCCCCTCTTCCTCTAGGGATGGGGCTTCCTGAGAGCCAAACTGCACTGATTGTTGTTTCTCTTCTGGGTCTAGCTACCCAGCTGAGTTAGCAGGCTCCAGGCTGGTACTGGGGAGCATCTGTAAAGAGTACTGTATCTGTCTTCAGGTCTCTCAGCCATGAATATCAGCATCTGCTCCAGTGGAGGTAGCAGGGGAGTGAAGTGGACTCTGTGAGAGTCCTTGGTTGTAGTTTTGTTTAGTGTGCTGCCTTAGTGTTGGCTGACCTCCAGCCAAGAGGTGGCACTTTTAAGAGAGCATCAGCTGCAGTAGTGTAGGGAGGATAAAGCTTGCCCTAAAGTTGCCTGGATAAGTATTGAGGTTTCTCAGGTGGTGGGTGGGGCCACAGAGCTCCCAAGAGATTATGACCTTCGTCTTTGGCTACCAGGGTGGGTAGAGAAAGACCACCATGTTGGGGCAGGGCTAGGCATGTCTGAGCTCAGACTCTTCTCGGGCTGCTGTGGGGATTGGGTTGTGGTTCTCAGGCTGATGGAGTCATGTTTCCAGTGGGGTTATGGTTGCCTCTACTGCATCATGCAGGTCTCCCGGGGAGTGGGGAAAAGCTGGTAGTGACAGGCCTCACCCAGCTTCCACACAGCCAGCAGGGCCATTCTCACTCCAACTGTGTCCTCTCGACAGCACCAAGTTTATTCCCAGGCAGCCAGTGAGCAGGGCTGAGATCTTGCCCCAGGCTACAAGCCTCCCCACTGAGAAAGCAAGCAGGGCTTTCAGGTTTCACCCCTCCACACCTGCTATGGCTTCTGTGCTCCTATCTGTACCCCCAGATTGCCTCCTCCCCCCGATTCTGTCCAGGAAACTTTGTGTTTGGTCAAAATAGTTAAAAAAAGTTTAGCTGGAAGTTTCCTTCTCCCTGTGGTCCCAGTTCCACTAGCAGCCCTTCCCAAGGACCCCTGTGAGACAAAGTCAGAAATGGCTTCCTTGGGGACCAAGAGTGCCCACAAGGCTCTTCCCACTGCTTCCTCTACCCCTATATTTCACTTGGCTCTCTAAATTCATCTCAGCTCCAGGTAAGGTCAAATCCTTCTCCCATGATATGGTCCCTCAGGTTCCCCAGTGAGGATGTACATTTGGGGACAGACATTTCCCCTTTCACACTTTGGACACTCACAGTTTTTCAGCTGTCTTACGGAGCCTGCAGTGGCAGGCCGCTTCCTTCAAAGGGTCTGTGGATTCTCTCGGCTTTCCTGGTATGTTCCTATGGTAGTTCTTGGAGCAAAAGTTCACGGTATGAGTCTCCACACACTGCTCTGTCTGTCCGAGTGCAAGCTGCAAGTTAGTCTTGACTCCATCTGCCATTTTTCTTGATCTTGCCACATTGTGTTATACCTACTTCAATAGTTTCTCCTTGCAAAAATAGACTTACCCTACACAAGCTGCTTGGTATCTTGCTTTTTTCATTAAAGAATACAACATCTCCCCATATAAATAAATCTGCTTCCACAGTACCATTCTTAATGAACTGTCTGTTCACTTCTGTTCATGTCTCTCCTATTACAGTCTTTCTTAATATTGATTAGTCTCTCCCATTGTATTTCTAAGGGTTCCCATAGTTAATGATAGTTAAAAAACGTATGTTTCCATTTCTGTTTTGAAAATAAGTGAAAAGCAAAATAATTTGAACATTTCCCCCATCAAAGCAGAAGGGAGCAGAAGTTGCTATTCTCACTTTGCCCAATTACCCCTTTCCATTGTTTTTGTTCTTGATCGGGGCTCTCAGCTCAAAGACTATGAATGCAAACGAACACTGAAGCTTGATGCCACCAGTTTTTGCAAATTCACCTCCAGACTCTTCTCCTGTTCAGGAAGTTGAATTCATCTTATCACAATTTTAGTTCAGCACACTGAGACTTCAAGTATGCTTGATTTTTAGAAGTCCATGTGATAAAGAGAAAAAAAATGAGTGTTATTTATATATATCCGAGTTGGCTTTTCATTGATAGGAATAAAGACTAGCCACATTTTCAAAGTGTTATTGGCAGAGAAGTATTTGCAGATAAGGGTCTGAAACTTTTTCTCTTGTCATTTATAAACAATAAGTGAGTCATGAAAATCAAATGATTGGCTATTTTTAAGCACAAAATGAAATCATTCTAAACATCCAGGTCATGAAAGCAGTAACTCAATTCCTAGTAATTCCAGTAATTCATACATAAACTTTCTCTCTATATTAATGCAGTTCAATCTCTAAGCCAAACACAACGTATCATGGAAAAATGTATATGACAACAATTTATGCTTTTTCTTGCTTAATTTAAAATAAACAGCAATGCTCACTTGTTAAATGAGAGAAAGACTGTACAGAGGTTATCACTTAACTGACCTCCACTTACCAGCTTGCTCGATTGGCCTATGCCAGTGGATCTCTTTTTTTTCTTCTTAATTTTTAAGTTCGGGGTAGGTACACGTGTAGGTTTGTTACATAGGTAAGGTTGTGTCATGGGGGTTTGTTGTACAGATTATTTCATTACCCAGGTATTAAGCCTATTACCCATTAGTTATTTTTCTGGATCCTCTACCTTTTCCCAGTCTCTGCCCTCCAGTAGTCGCCAGTGTCTGTTGTTCCCCTCTGTGTGTCCATGTGTTCTCATCATTTGGCTCCCACTTACAAGTGAGAACATGCAGTATTTGGTTTTCTGTTGATGCATTAGTTTGCTCAGGATAATGGCCTTCAGTTCCATCCATGTTCCTGCAAAGGACATTATCTCATTCCTTTTTATGGCTGCATAATATTCAATGGTGTATATGTACCACGTTTTTTTTAATCCAGTCTATCATTGATGGGCATTTGGGTTGATTCCATGCCTTTGCTATTGTGAATAGTGATACAATGAACATATGTGTGCATGTGTCTTTAAAATAGAATGATTGATATTCCTTTGAGTATAACCCAGTAATGGAATTGCTGGGTCAAACGGTCTCTAGGTCTTTGGAATCGCCACACCATCTTCCACAATGGTGGCACTAATTATACTCCCACCAACAGTGTAAAAGTGTTTCTTTTTCTCCAAAACTTCACTAGCATCTGGTTTTTGTTGTTTGTTTGTTTTTACTTTTTAATAATAGTCATTCTGACTGATGTGAGATGGTATTTCATGTTGGTTTGGATTTGCATTTCTCTAGTGATCAGTGATGTTGAGCTTTTTTTCATGATTGTTGGCTGCATGTACGTCTTCTTTTGAAAACTGTTCATGTATTTTGCCCACTTTTTAATGGGGTTGTTTGTGTTCTTCTTATAAAGTTGTTTGCGTTCCTTATAGATGCTGGATATTAGACCTTTGTCAGATGCATAGTTTGCAAAAATTTTCTTCCATTCTATAGGTTGCCTGTTTACTCTGTTGCTAGTTTATCTTGCCATGCAGAAGCTGTTTGGTTTAATTAGGTCCC
Source organism: Pongo pygmaeus (assembly GCF_028885625.2). Lineage (NCBI taxonomy): Eukaryota > Metazoa > Chordata > Mammalia > Primates > Hominidae > Pongo > Pongo pygmaeus. The sequence goes on from NC_072378.2 coordinate 17,105,509, forward strand.
ATTTGTTAATTTTTGCTTTTGCAGCAATTGCTTTTGGCATCTTCATCATGAAATCTTTGCCCGTGCCTGTGTCCAGAATGGTATTATCTAGATTGTCTTACAGGGTTTTTATACTTTTGGGTTTTTTTACATTTAAGTCTTTAATCCGTGTTGAGTTAATTTTTGTATATAGTGTAAGGAAGGGGTCTAGTTTTAATCTTTTCCATGTGTGGCCTATGCCAGTTGATCTCAAAATGTGATTCCTAACCAGCTGCATCAGCATCACCCGGGAAGTTGTTATAAATGCAAGTTCTCAGGCCCCACCCCAGGCCATCTGTATCAGATCATGGGGCCCAGTGATCTGGATTTTAACCAGGCCTCCAGGTGATTTTTATTTTTTGAGATGGGGTCTCACTCTCTTGCCCAGGCTGGAGTGCAGTGGCAAAATCTTGGCTCACTGTCACCTCTGCCTTCTGGACTCAAGCAATCCTCCCACCTTAGCCTCCCAAGTAGCTGGGACCACGGATGCATGCCACCACACCTGACTAATTTTTTGTATTTTTGGTAGAGATGGGGTTTCACTATGTTGCCCAGGAGGGTTTTGAAATCCCAAGCTCAAGTGATCCACCTGCCTCAGCCTCCCAAAGTGCTGGGATTACAGGCATGAGCCACTGCACCCGGCCCCTCCCGGTGATTTTGAGGCACACTTGAGTTTGCTCTATGCTTGCCATTTAGTCTGTAGACACACTAAGCAATGCCCACAATAAGATGCACATTCCAGACTAGGAGACAACTTTCCAGCATGCCTGAGTATACTCTGTCCACAAGGGTCAAGTTGAATACTTACCACGGCCACTTATGACTATTCTAAGACCTATTAATGCTATTTTTACCAGCTGTTATATTTAATTTTGAATAGCTTCTTTTACAATGGAGTTAGGGCCGGAGGCAGTGGCTCACGCCTGTAATCCCAGCACTTTGGGAGGCGGAGGTGGGTGGATCACGAGGTCAAGAGATTGAGACCATCCTGGCCAACATGGTGAAACCCTGTCTCTATTAAAAATATAAAAATTAGCTAGGCGTGGTGGCGAGCACCTGTAGTCCCAGCTACTCGGGAGGCTGAGGCAGCAGAATTGCTTGAACTCGGGAGGTGGAGGTTGCAGTGAGCCGAGATCATGCCATTGCACTCCAGTCTGCACAGAGTGAGACGACATCTCCAAAAAAAAAAAAAAAAAAAAAAAATGGAGTTAGAAAAGGAATGGCAAATTTGCCAAAAAATCTTCAAAGGATGATTCTACACTCACGTCATACTGTAAATTTCCAAACTTCATCCCCTAATTTAAGGTGACTAAAATTATAACTATAGGTAATACATTATGGATATGGTTTATATTATATAAGAATTGTAATCATGCATTGATGTCACATCAAAGTGTTTTCAAATGAAAGTATATATAAACGTTTTAAGTTAAAATATTTAAGATTTATGTGCATTGTTTCTTAAGACTCCTTAATCAACTCTTATTAGGAAAAACCAAAGTGCTTTTCCCACTCTCATGCGCTCAGTACAACACAGAACACTTCAATGCTGCTCACCAAAGTGGGTGGGGCGTTCTCTCCACCAACAATCAAGCAGTTCTCTAGCAGACACCAGCTGGGTGTTCTCTAATCCAATTCAATTATGACACAATCTACCTGGAGAAAGCATCAGATCCCACAGGCTAAGGGCTCAGTCCCACAAGACTGCCTCCCACTTCAACTGCCAATCACAAGCAGTAGGTTGTTAAGTATTCCCAACCTTCTGGCTATAAATCAGGGATCCCACAGCCCCCTTCTCAGGTTCAATTAATTTGCTAGAGTGACTCACAAAATCCAGGGAAACACTTTCCTTACATTTACCCATTTGTTATAAAGGATATTACAAAGGCTACAGATGAATAGCCAGATGGAAAAGATGCACAGGGCAAGGTGTGAAAGAAAGGTCCCAAGGGCAGGAGCTTCTGTCCCTGTGGAGTCGGGGGAGGGCCACGCTGCCGGCATGGGGATGTGTTTGCCAACCCAGAAGCTCTCTGAACCTCATAGTTGAGGGATTTTTACGGCACTGTCCTCACACAAGCATGACGGATTATTAATTCCATTTCCAGCCCTTTTCCCCTCTCCAGAGAATGAGAGACGGTGCTGAAAGCTCCAAGCTTCTGATCCTGGCTTCGTCTATCTGGTGACCAGCCCCCACCCAGGAGCCCATCAAGAGTCACCTCGTTAGGACAAAAGACACTGCTATCACCCAGGAAATCTCAACAGATGGAAGAGCACTCTGTCAGAAACTGGGGCAGAGACCAAACATTAGAACAAATGTTTGTTTCCTAGCACCCCATCACTCAGGAAATTACAAGGGTTGTAGGAGCTGTGTGCCCAGGACTGGGAGCAGAGACCAACATGTATATAGCTTACTATTCCATAACTTTTTGTATTAACTAATAACTTCTGAAACTCAATTGCAGCTATTGTATTTTAAGGAAACTTTGTAAGACAATCTTTAATAATATATTGATCAAAATTTTATATATATATATATATACTTTTTTTTTTTGAGACGGAGTCTCGCTCTGTCACCCAGGCTGGAGTGCAGTGATGCGATCTCCGCTCACCGCAAGTTCCGCCTCCTGGGTTCACGCCATTCTCCTGCCTCAGTCTCCCGAGTAGCTGGGACTACAGGAACCCACCACCACGCCTGGCTAATTTTTTGTATTTTTACTAGAGACGGGGTTTCACCGTGTTAGCCAGGATGGTCTCGATCTCCTGACCTCGTGATCCACCTGCCTCAGCCTCCCAAAGTGCTGGGATTACAGGCGTGAGCCACCACACCTGGCCAAAAATATTTTTATTGAATAATCCATTCTTGGCCAGGCACGGTGGCTCACACCCGTAATCCCAGCACTTTGGGAGGCCGAGGCAGGTGGATCTCTTGAGGTCAGGAGTTCGAGACTAGCCAGGCTAATATGACGAAACCCCATCTCTACTACTACAAAAATTAGCCAGGCATGGTGGCACGCACCTGTAGTCACAGCTACTCAGGAGGCTGAGACACGAGAATAGCTTGAACCCAGGAGGCAGAAGTTGCAGTGAGCCGAGATCGCATCCCTGCACTCCAGCCTGGGTGACAGAGTGAGACTCTGTCTGAAAAAGAAAAAAAAACTGTTTGGTGGTCTGCAAACAGTTGCTAGAAAAACTAACATCTCCAGCACAACACAATGTACAGCAAAGGAAAAAGTAATGTTCTTGGAAGATGGCCTTAGACTATTGGCTTGGTTAAATATTACATTACACAATTGTTGGTAATTTCATTTCATTCGGTCTCATAAAATCTGCTATTTCAGGTGTGATATAGGAGCATTGTGGGTTCCACATGGCCAGCATCCTCTGTCTCCTGTTGCCATTCAAAATTGGTGATAATATTTTTAAAACCACTTCAGGGGTTTGCAATTCTAAAATAGTTAGAAGATGTTGCTATTATTTATTTAGCTGATCCCTGTTGTTGGAAGTTTATTTTTAATTTATTAGTATTAGGACTTATTGTAAATAATTCTACTGTCCACATAAATAGGCTGGTTTATTAAGTTAGTCTTAAATTTAATCTCATAAGTTAAATAAAATGAAAAATTCCATTTTGGATCTTGTATGTGACATTACAAGGAAGTTGGCAAATGCCAGGCAATTGCCATTTCCACAGAAATATTGTGACATCCAGCGACTGCTTAATTAGTCCAAACAACTTGGAACCATTTGTTTTAACCTTCCAAGGAGGGTCTGTTTAGTCCTTTGTCCCTCCAAGCTTGCTAAAATCTGTGCAGCTTGAATGCTGGAAATTTACAAAAAAACAAACAAACAAAAGAAACAAACAAGTAATCCCAGTTGCAGCTGATGTAGAGAAATTCATTTCACCTTGTGTCCAAGGTGAACAATTTCTGGTCTGCAAACAGCTGATAGAAAAACTAACATCTCCAGCACAACACAATGTACAGCAAAGGAAAAAAGTAACGTTCTTGGAAGATGGCCTTAGACTATTGGCTTGGTTAAATATACATTACACAATTGTTGGTAATTTCATTTCATTCAGTCTCATAAAAACCTGCTATTTCAGGTATGATACAGGAGCATTGTGGGTTCTGCATGGCCAGCACACGCTGACCCTCAGACAAGGTTGAGGAGAGTAGGGAGAGGAAGAAAAGCTTGGGCTGTCAATGAGGGACACCCTTGAGGTGCCCTCTGAAATCCAACAATCAACCAACTTGAGCCCTTCCAGAGTTGGCTGCCAATTAACTGTTTTCCCCTATCCCCACATAATCTCAACAAGATCAGTGAATATTTTCAATACATTTTTGTCTTCTTCTTCCCATGATCTGAAGTCAAAATTTGGGAATGATTTTAGTTACCACTTCTTCACTCCAGTTCCTAGTTTTTCTGAGATAATTTAGCATTTTTGTTTTCAAATTGTTAGATTACCCATAAAGTATGACGTTTTATTTCTAGAGTCTATATTTGCACTTATATTACAGATTCATTGACAGTCTACCCTTAGTCATTTAGGTAGATAGATAGATATGAATAGATGATGAATATAAGTATCTCAAGTTTCATTGCTCACGCTCATTTCTTCTCATCTTCTTACACTATCATAATGTCTGCTTGGATTTGCTTGTAGTTTGGTTAGAGTATTTGCTCAAGAAAATCCCTCATTTGGGAACACTTAGGTTTATAATCTCTGAATTCTTATATACTCTCAAATTTCTTTCATTACCACATGAGATGCGATATCTTGGCTGGGTATAGAATTGTGGCTTTCAGTTCTTATCTCTCAGAAGTCTACAGCTCTCAGAAGTCTACAGATTCAATTCCACTAGCTTCTGTCTTTGCATGTGATGGAATGTAACAATGCCAGTCAGAATCTTTTTCTTTGAGAAGTGATTTGTCCTTTTTGCCTAAAGATTTTATGATTTTCTCTTTATTTTTTGAATTCAGAAATTCTATTGGGATTTGCCTGTATATGAGTCTTTTCTCATCGATGTGGCCTGGAAATCAGTATACAGTTTCTGTCTACAGGCCACCAATATCGATTTAACTTTTCTTTTATTATTTTTTAAAGGACTGCCTCTTTTCCTTCAGAAGCTTTATTATAGAATTAGACTTTCAGGCCTATTCTCCAAGTTTCATCATCTCTCTTGACATACTTTTTTTCCCCTCAGGTCATTGGGATATTTTTTGGACTTGCTCTTCCTGGCAACTAAGTTGTGTCTTGACAGTACATTTCTCTTCTACTTATTTCTGACATTGCTTAAATGGAAAATTATGATTTTTAACTTTAGAAATTCTGTTCTGTGCTGCCAGTGACACTCCTTATTTGATCTTTTTTTCCTCACTAAATTGTTGTCTGTCTCCTTCAGCAGCTTCATTCTATTGATTATATATTCTGTTTGTTATAACTCATCATCCTGCCTTTGACTGCTGAATGTCATTAGGTGGGATTTATTGTTGCTGTTGGATGTTTGGGTAGAGGATCTGGATAAGATTATTTAAATACTCCAGGAGGAGGGTGCTAAATCAATCTCCATCCCAGAGAGTTAACATGTGGAAGAAGTCAGGCTGCAAATCTCTGCTGATGTATGTGGAGGAAGGCTCCCTGACCCCTGTCTCCATGTGCTTTACCCATCTCAAGGGCAGAGAGGCCTTAGCTGGCCCATTTAGCTGCTTCTTGCCTTCCTAGAAGCCCAGTAACCAGGCCCATTTGTCAGGGCAGGTAGTGATTTTCCCCAGGGGCTCCTTTTGTTTCTGAATACTACATTCTTCCCAATATCCACCACTGCCAGTCCTGAGCTCCCTGAAACTCGTCTCCAGGCAATCATATAACCCCTGGAAGACAAAGTCCTATGCTGGTTCAATTAAACCTAGGACGTTGTTTTCATCCAGCTTTCTATAGACCTCAGCAGCTTTTTGGCTCAGGAGATCCATATGGATTGGACGTGGGAGTAAAGGAGAGGAGACAGCCACATTCAGATAGATGGCTACATCCCCCAAATGCTTCTAGTTTCTCTGAGAGGACTTAAAAATACTCTTCTGTTCATCGTTTAATAAGAGAAAAACTGTAACCTACAAATTATCTTGGGTTTTTCCATATCTGAATGATCGTATTGCTTTTTTTCCTCCAACCTATTGATGTAATGAACTGTGTCAGCATTTTTGCCGATACAGAACAATACTGCCACTCCTGGAATAAACCCCAACCAAGTCATTTTATCAGTCAGGGTGCTTTCACCTAAAAATAATGAAAAGCCCAACTCACATCAATTGAAACAATAAAGAAATATATCGATATATTTAACTAGAACACAAAAAGTAAGGCAGGTTCATGACTGGTTGTTCCAGGGCTTAACAGGCTCCTGTGACCTCAACATCAGCTTTGTCCTAAGGTGCAAATTCCTTGTGGTCATAGGATGGCTTTCAGTAGCAGCTGGAGCTATATGGTTCCTCCCTTACTTCTAGCAGAAGAGGATCATTTCAGGAAGCTTTCCCGTCAAAGCAAAAAGGACATTTCCTAAGGGACTATGAAAGTGGCTCCTTGCGTTCCTTATGCCCAGATTGTGTCCATGCCAATTCCTAAACCAGTCACTATCTAGGGAGTGGAAATTATCCATAGGCAAATCAAATCTCCCTTTGGAGTGAAGGACCAGATGGTTTTCCCTGAAGCAAGCGGGTAAGGGGTGGATTCTGGAATCAAACTGACTTCCACTCAGAAGGGAGAAAGGCAAAGGAATGATGAACAGGCAAGCACCAATGTAAACCACAATCACCATCCTGGATTCACTTTGCTAACGTGTGTGTGTGTGTGTGTGTGTGTGTGTGTGTGTTTAGTAGAGATGGGGTTTCTCCATGTTGGTCAGACTGATCTCGAACTCCTGACCTCAGGACATCCACCTGCCTCGGCCACCCAAAGTGCTGGGATTACAGGTGTGAGTCACCGCACCTCGCTTTTTTTTTTTTTTGAGATGGAGTTTCACCCTTGTCACCCAGGCTGGAGTGCAATGGCGCCATCTCGGCTCACTGCAACCTCCGCCTCCCGGGTTCAAGCCATTCTCCTACCTCAGCCTCCTGAGTAGCTGGGTTTACAGGCACCCGCCACCATGCCCAGCTAAGTTTTGTATTTTTAGTAGAGATGGGATTTCACCATGTTGGCCAGGCTGCTGTTGAACTCCTGACCTAGGGTGATCCGCCCACCTCGGCCTCCGAAAGTCCTGGGATTACAGGGGTGAGCCACCACACCAGACTGCTAACCTCTTATTTTGAATTTTGCATCACTGATATATGGTTTTCTTCATGATGATCATTTCTCATAAGAAAGATATCACAGGAATTTTCTACCAGAGACTTAAAAGTATGCAGCCCATCCTTCTCCCAAGCTGCTAGATTTGGGTCTGAGAGTCTCCTGATATTGCTCTTGCCAACTCTTAATTTCCAGGGGATTCAAATAATTTGTTTTCAACTTTGCTGAATTTGAGAAAGCTATACTGATGAGCTATAGATCGTCCTTTCAATTCTACCAATATTATTTATTTATGCTTCCAGTCTTTGATCCGCTTACTTTTAATATCAAGTGATATTTTATTATATCCATATTCCTTCCCATACATTTGATTTTGCAATCATAAGAAATAAAAAAGAGAGATCTCATGTTTCCTTTACCCACTTCCCCCCAGTGGTAACATTTGCAAAACTGTATTAACAAAAATCACAAGGATATTGACCTTGACTCAGTCAAGATATAGAACATTTCCATCACCACAAGGATCACTCGTGTTGCCCTTTTAAAATTATTTTTTATCTTTTATTGTGCTTTAAAAACACATAAAATTTACCATCTTAACATTTGTAAGTGTACGGTTCAGTAGTGTTGAGTATATTCACATTGCTGTGAAACTATCTTTACTCTTAATGGCTCCAATCTTTGGTAAACACACCGCATTTACTCTTCATCTTGCCCTGTATACAAGATACAGTGGTAGGGTGGGCAGAACACAAGTCAATTTTAGGGTGGGAAGGGAAAAACATATGTACATGTGAAAAAATAACAAAATTGACAGTATATTTCTCAAAAGATAAATGACGGAATAGACAATTCTGCCATCTCAGTCCTTCTTCCTTTTCTTTCATCCCCTCTGATTCTTTTTTTCGTAAAATTGATTACCTCTGATGAAATTCCACGGTGAGTTTTCTAATTAATCACAGTTCACTAGGAACTATTTTTCCCCACCTGCCATGAAATTTATTAAAACCAGGAGAAAGATTTTTCCTTAAGAGGCTTCATCCATCTTACAGTAGTGCTTTAGTCTGTGTCCAGCAGGTGGCACCAAAGGATAGTGAATAGAAATCAGTAAGCATCTTGATGGTGAATAGACTCAAAATTTGTGGGGGGTTTATGGCACTTTGAATCTTTCTACTTGATTGCATAATGATCAAAACTTTGCTTAGTCTATCCGCTGAATATTTTAGCTCCTGGATCACTGTAACGTTCTCCAACACATCTCTTGTCCTAATTTTTGGTGATGCTAATATCCATGTGGGTAATGCTTCCCAAGTCCTTCTCTCTGAGCTCCTTGACTTCTTCTCTTCTAGCGATCTCTAAAGTGCCACCCTGTGCAACTGATCTCACAGTAAATTCATGGTTACTAATATCTAGGCAGGGTCTCTTAATGAGGCCGGGAGTCCGCACCTGCCTTCTTGGATGTGGAAGACCTATCCATGCCCCCAGCTAAAGCCCATCCCATCTCAGCTACTCAAGGATGTCAGTCCTACAGGTCTCCCAATCAACATCTCCTCTACAGAACCTTTCCCAGCTTCACGTAATTGTGCTCTTCTTTCTTTGCGACTACCTGGAGGCCCCTTAACACCTGGTTTCTTTCTTATCCACACTTCCCACTCCAGGAACCACCCCTCCTCCTCCCCATTTCTTTCCTTCCTTTTACAGTCAAGTAAAAGGAAGAAAAGAGTTGTCTATACTCATTTTTTTTCTCCTGCTTATTCTCCTTTTAACCCATTTTAGTAATAGCATCACCCCCACCATTCCACTGAAACTGTTCTTGTTAAGGTCAAGGCTCACTGACTCTATTGGACAACTCTCAAGTCTCATTGTACTTGATCAGTCACAGGACTTGACATGGTTGATCGTTCCCTCCTCCTCACACACTCCCTTCACCTGCCCTCCAGAATGCCACGGTCTGGTCTTCCTCGCGCCTCACTGGCTGCTCCTTCTGTTTCCCTCGTGAGCTCCTCCTCATTACCCCGATCTGTACACATCGGAGAGCATAGAACGTTTTCCTTTGGACGTCATCTCTTTTCTAACTACATATTCATCTTCGATGGTCACATTCAGTCTGATGGATAAAACACCATTTCTATGCAGATAGCCCCCAAATTTTACATCCAGTGAAAACATCTTCCCCTAAGTCCAGGCTCCACTTGGATGTATCATCAGCCTCCAAACTCATTTTTTAAAATTGCACACACACACACACACTTTTTTATTTCAATAGCTTTAGGGGTACAAGTGGTTTTTCGTTACACAGATGAATTGTATACTGGTGAAATCTGAGATTTTCATACTTCCATCACCAGTGTACATTGTACCCAATATGTCATTTTTCATTCCTCACCCCCCTCCTGTCTTCCTGCTTCTGAGTCTTCAAAGTCCACGATACCACTTCGTATGCTTTGCGTACCCATAGGTTAGCTCCTGCTTAAAACTGAGAACATGTGGTATTTAGTTTTCTACTCCTGAGTTATTTCACTTAGAACAATACCCTCCAGCTCCATCCAAGTTGCTACAAAACACATTACTTTGCTCTTTTTTACGTCTGAGTAGTATTCCACAGCATCCCAACTCATTGTGTCCCAGATGGAGCTCTCTCTGCTTCTCTTAGAGCCTTTTCCACCTCCATGAATGCCAACTGCGTCCTCCCCATAGTTCAGGCCAGAAACCTTAAAGCCATTCTTGACTCCTCTCTTTCATACTTTTTACCCAGTCTCTTAATAAATCCTTTCAGCCCTTCTTTCAAAATATATCAGAGTCTAACCACTTCTCACTACCTAAGCACTAAAATCTTGTCCAAACCACATCCGTCTCTCACTGGATTATTGAAATAGCCTTCTAGTTCATCTTCCAACTCTGCCCTTGTCTCTTTTCTGTCTACTCTGAAGACAGTAGCCAGGGAGGTCCTGTTATAACATGATGTCGACCTAATCACTTGTCTAATCAACATCACAAAGGTCTCCCACCTCACACCAAGTAAGCCAGAATCATAACAACAGCCTTCGGTTCTGGGCTTCATCTTCAACTACTCTTCCCCCCACCTACTCACTCCAGCACACCAGCCCACTCTGTTCTTCAAACATGGCAGGCGTGGGTCCCACCTCAGAGCTTTTGTCCCTCTCATATGTTCTGCCCAATGGCTGCCTGGGTCACTCTTCCACTTCTTTCAGTCCAATGAGTTCTTCTCTGATCACCTGGCTTATTCAAGTATTGTTTCATTTCATTTTACTTTATTTATTTTTTATTTCTTTTTTTTTTTTTTCTGAGATAGAGTCTTGCTCTGTTGCCCAGGCTGGAGTACAGTGGCGCTATCTTGGCTTACTGCAACCTCCGCCTCCCAGGTTCAAACAATTCTTCTGCCTCAGCCTCCCGAGTAGCTGGGATTACAGTCACGTGCCCCCATGCCCGGCTAATTTTTTGTATTTTTAGTAGGGATGGTGTTTCACCATGTTGGCCAGGCTGGTCTCAAACTCCTGACCTCATGATCCACCTGCCTTGGCTTCCCAAAGTGCTGGGATTACAGGCATGAGCCATTGCGCCCAACCATTTTATTTTATTTTATTTTAGACAGGGTCCTCCCTCTTTCACTCAGGTTGGAGTGCAGTGGCATCATCATAGTTCACTGCAACCTTGAACTCCTGAGCTCAAGTGATCCTCCTGCCTCAGTCTCCCAAGCATCTGGGACTACAGCTGCATGCCATCATGCCTGGCTAATTTTTTTATCTTTTGTAGAGATGGAGTCTCACTCTGTTGCCCCTGCTGGTCTCAAACTCTTGGCCTCAAGGAATGCTTTCGCCTCAGCCTCCCAAAGTGCTGGGATTACAGGTGTGAGTCACCATTCCTGTTCCTAGACCACCTGTTTAAAACCACATTCTCACCCCACCCATCATTCTGTAACCTGCTTCTAGCTTTATTTTTCTCCATAGTGATGTGTATTGGTTTATTGCCTATCTTTCCCCAGCTAGAGCATAAGATCTACGTGGGCAGCAACCTGTGTTGTTTTGTTCCCTGCTGTGTCCTCAGAGCCAAGGAGGGTGCCTGGTACATGATTGATCCTCGATACAGACTTGTCGAGTGAATGAATAAATGAATGATTCCTCTGCATTGGATCAGCAGTTGACTTGCACAATATTTATTGTGCACAAACATAACCTTTCACTCCTGACATACAGTGTGTTGCCCTTCCTAAGCATAAGCACAGGCAGAGCTCCAAGTCCTTGGTCAATGTTTTATTGAAAGGGAAGTTTAAAACTCAGAACAAACCGGCGCTCATGCTTTTGTAAATCATTTAACAAAATATGTTCTGCCAACAATTTCCTTTCCTTGGGCCAGCTTTTATCTGAATGTGCAACACTTAATGGCATAAATTCTACAAGGCTGAACACAATGGCATGTTTTATAAAAATACCCAGCTGAGGACAGAAAAACACCCTTACCTCCAGAATTATCTATAAATGTAGGTATTCCCCAGCCTACCCAATGTTTTAGATACCTGAGAATGGACGACTATAATTTATTTTTTGGAACCATGCTAAATTTCTCCTTTGACCACTTAAATGTAAATACTTGCATTCATCTTAATGAAAAGGAAGGACCTTGGGTCTCCATCCTCCAGATGACAGCATGTCCTACGTTTTAAATGTAAAGAGTTTAAGTCATGTTTTGCTTTTTGTCAGGTGATATGGTTATGCCTTATGTCCCCACCCAAATCTCATCTTGAATTGTAAGGCCTAGGTATTGAGGTAGAGATCTGATGGAAGGTGATTGGATCATGGGAGGCTTTCCCCCATGCTGTTTCTGTGATAGTGAGTTCTCATGAGATTTGATAGTTTCTCAAGACAGTTTTCCCTGCTCGCTCCTGCATGCTCTTCTCTCTCCTGCCGTCTTGTGAAGAAGGGGCCTTCCACCATGACTGTAAGTTTCCTGAGGCCTCTCCAGCCATGCAGAACTGTGAGTCAGTTAAACCTCCTTTGTCTATAAATTACCCAGTTTCAGGCAATTTGTTATAGCAGTGTGAGAACGGACTAATACATCAGGTGAAATAATTTGCAGTTTATTTGTTCAGAATAATGAGACCACAGCCAAACTTTTTTTGTACCAATGGGATTTAAAATGCTAAACCCTGTTTGTGAGGTTTTGTAGGGAATGTGGAAAATGGCATTAATTCCTGTGTAGAGAGCATAGTGGTCTAGGAAAATTCCTTTTGGAAATCTGCATCTTTTCCATAGTGTCCAGCTTTGAAATCAGTTTCCAGGTCCAGCTAAATGAATAGGCTTAACCCCCATCTAAAGAGTTATGCTACCTTTTCACTCTAAGTATTTTATGCTTTAAGGAAAAAGTCAAGCAACTCTTGCTTATAGAGTTGGTTCTTGACCATCCTGTCTTTCACGCAATAAATGTTTCTTTTGCACGTATTCTGTGCTGGACACCATGCTAGGTCTTAAGGATGCAGAGAGAATACAGGGAAAAAATGAATAAAACTTAGCTTTATTTATAAGGGATCAGATCTATTAGGGAAGGAGAGAAACGTGCAAACAAGTAATCAAAATGCATTGAAATGTGTTCTAAATTAGTGTACAGAGGAGAGGAGAAAGAAACTATATTGCTGAAAGGTTCTGTGAAGGTCTCATGGAGAAAGTGACATTTTAGCAGAAGCTTGACTGATGAGTGGGAGTCTACCCAACATAGAAATAGGAGAAAAAGACTCCAGGGGGAGAACTGTATATGCAAAGACTGAAGGTGTGAACAACATGGTATGGTGATAAGACAGGGAAATGTCTGTGTGCCTGAACCAGAAGTGTGGAGTAGAAGGAGATGTGGCTGGCTGAGCTCAAGCGCCTGTGTACCTGGCTCAATGAGCAGGAATTAATCTGAAATGTTCAAGGGTGTTCAGCAATGGACGACAGCACTGATCTGTTTTGGGATGATCCCTCTAGTCCAGTTCCTCTGAAAGTGTGGCTGTGGGCCAGCAGCATCACCAAAGAGCTTGATAGAAATTTAAATTCTTGGCCCCAACCCCAGTCTTCAGAGTTTAAAATTCTAGGCATGGGATCTGGAAATCTGTTTGTAACAAGGCATCTGGATGATTCTGACGCACACTCAAGCTTGAGAACCACTGCTCCAGTAACTGCTCAAAGATGAGGTGGGTTAAAGGCAGATTGAAGCTCTGTGGATTGTTCCAAATAGCTCAGACCTGGAGGGCAGGGAGAGCCAGGCACATGAGTTTGGGCAGGACAGGGTGGATTAGAGCGAACTTTCTGAAAGCTCATGTTTGGCGGGAGACAAGCAAAAAATATCTAGAGCATCAGTTCTGAAATCTCATTGAGTACCAAAATTATCCAGGTGATTGTTCAAAAATATAACTTCTGGGTCCCACCAAGAAGTTACCAAGCTTACTAAGCAGTATCAGCACATCTGTTTGGGACTCCTCTTCCTCAGCTATTCTTATGTCTTCTTTGAATTTTGTGGCTTTTGTGCATGGAATCTGTCTTCTTGCTAAAGTTGTTCACCCCCTTGCTCTTTTCAGTGATTTCTGGTGACTCCCACCGGCCTTCTTTATAGAGGGATACAGCCTGGGAGCCTCAGATCACGGAGCCGCTGTCACTACACAGAGGCCTGTGGCTCTTCATTCTGGACACTCACTAAATCCCATGGAGAGTTTAAAAAAAAAAATACTGGTGCTCAGGCTCAACCTCAAACTGAAGAAATTAGAATTCCTGGGAGTGAAGTGTTTCTAAAACGCTCTCTAGGTGATTCTAACATGCAATTAGCACCGAGAACTGCAAACCAGTCCAACATCTTCATTTTAGTGAGACGAAGAAGTCAGAAAAAGAGAGATACCAGGGGCAAGGAGGAGGAGTGTATCATGTAATTTGGGTCAAATAAGGGCACAGTCAACTGTATTCAAATGCTTAAGAAGTGGAGAAGGAAGAGTACCAAGAAAAGGTCATTAAATTTAGTAATGAGGATGATACTGTTGGACTTCCAGGTACAAACGACAGAACAAAGCCAGCTCATAGACTCTCTCACCACTAACCAAGACAATGAACAAAATACTGTGAACAAACACAAAAGCCAAAAGGAAACAATAAAAATTTCCCAGTTGCAATTTAACAAGGAGAAAGGAACAACTTCTTACTACATACTTTGAAAAAGAAGCATCGGCCAGGTACAGTGGCTCATGCCTGTAATCCCAGCACTTTGGGAGGCCGAGGTGGGTGGATCACCTGAGGTCAGGAGTTCGAGACCATCCTGGCCAACATGGCGAAACCCCATCTCTACTAAAAATACAAAAAATAGCTGGGTGTGGTGGCACATGTCTGTAATCCCAGCACACAGGAGGCTAAGGCAGGAGAATTGCTTGAACCCAGGAGGTGGAGGTTGCAGTGAGCTGAGATCGTTCCACTGCACTCAGCCTGGGTGACAGAGCGAGACAAAAAAAAGAAGGAAGGAAGGAAGGAAAGAAAGAAAGAAAGAAAGAAAGGAAGGAAGGAGGGAGGGAGGGAGGAAGGAACAGAGAAGCATCAAGGGAAAGTGAGACAAAAAAGAAAGCGAGAGAGAAAGGGAGGAAAGAAGGAAGGAAGGAAGGAAAGAAGGAAGGAAGGAAGGGAGGGAGGGAGGGAAGGAGGGAGGGAGAAAGAGAGAAAGAAAAGAAGGAGAGAGAAGCATCAAGGGAAAAACCGAAAGATTCTGGAGTGGTACAATATGGTGTGGCTTCTGCCTGCTTTCTCCTTCCCAGAAACACTATGGTGGAAGAAGTTTAGTCAATAAAATCTTGAGCCATCTCACTCATAATACCTGCCAATTTCCGGAGAAGTAGACCAAGGGCATGGATTGGCATCTCATATGGTTTGAGATGTTTTGCCATTCTGCTTGAACCCAGGAGGCAGAGGTTGCAGTGAGCCAAGAACAGCCACTACATTCCAGCCTGGGTGACACAGTAAGACTCTCTCAACAAATGCAAAAGAAAAAGAAAGAAAGAAAGAAAGAAAGAAAGAAAAGAGCCTGGTGTCTCTCTTCCCTCTCTTGCCACGTGACACACTGGCTCTCCTTTCCTTCTGCCATAACTAAAAGCTTCCTGAGGCCTCACCAGAATCTGAGGAGATTTGAGTGCCATGCCTATACAGCCTGTAGACCCATGAGCCAAATAAACCTCTTTTTTTTTTAATAAATTACCCAGTCTCAGGTGTTCCTTTATAGGAACACAAATGGACAAATACAGCATCCCTGTGAAAAAATATAGATAAGCCCCTCAGATTAGAAGCCCTTCTCTCCCTAGGGAACTTTGAAAAATGCTAGAAAGATCACCAAGGTTTCCCACCCTCCAAGACACCGTGCTGGGCTGGGGTAACGAGCCTAACCTCACGCAAGTTGCTGAATCAAGTGGGCCCTTTGAATTTGACATAATCTCCAAGAACTTTCTTTTCCTTATTTATGTATGTATTTTTTTGTAGAGATGGGGTCTCACTATTTGCCCAGGCTGGACTCAAATTCCTGGCCTCAAGTGGTCCTCCTCTGCCTTGTCCTTCCAAAGTACTGGGATTATAGGCATGAGCTACTGTGCCTGGCCTCAAAGATCTTTCAGAACTCACATCCTCCAGGCTCAGACATTAGCCCCAGTTTGGCTTCGCATAAAAATAAACTAAAAGCAACACCTAGCCTTAAAACTGGAAACATACAATAAACTAACCAGTCTCAAAATACAGTAGGGAATATGTCAAGAAAAATGCGTTATGCTACATGACAGCAATTAGACATCTGAGCAGAGCTGTCTATTTATGAGTAATTTCTGCTTGCTCTACAGGGATTCTAAGGCCAAAAAGAAAACTAAGCGAAAAGAAAATTAAAGGTGAAAAGAAGAGAGCATGCAAAAGGTAGACAAAGAACCACATCTGGAAGAAAACATAATCAAGAAATAATTTCCTGTGCATGCATCATGCAAAAGGGGCACTTTATTTCAAAAAATAATTGTTTTATTCCAGAAGAGTCTAACATATTTGGAGGAAAGAGATTTAGAGGAGTGGTGAGACAGAAACCATATCCCAGGCTAGGCATGATAGCTCACACCTGTAATCCCAGCACTTTGGGAGGCCAAGGTGGGCAGATCACACGAGGCCAGGAGTACAAGACCAGCCTGGCCAACATGATGAAACCCCATCTCCACCAGAAATACAAAAAATTAGCTGGGCGTGGTGATGCACACCTGTGGTCCCAGCTACTTGGGAGGCTGAAGTGGGAGAATCGCTTAAGCCCAGGAAATGGAGGCTACAGTGAGCCAACATCATGCCACTGCACTCCAGCCTGGGTGACAGAGCAAGACTCTGCCTCAATTTCAAAAAAAAAAAAAAGAAATAAATAAAAGAAAAAGAAAAACAGATCCCAAAGAGTAAAGGTAGGGCTTACGCAGGATGAATAAAAAGGAAAACAGAAGTTTGAGAGCTGCTTATCTGAGAAAAAGAGGGGATTATTATTATTTTTGTTATTTTTTGAATCACAAGATAGAATCATTGAGCATATTTGTAGGAGAGAGAAAATAAGTGTCAGAAACAGTCTTATGTCTATTATTCTTAAAAAAAAAAAAAAAAAAGAAATTCTGACACATGTCACTACCTGGATGAACCTTGAAGACATTGTGTTAAGTGAAACAAGCTGGTCACAAAAAGACAAACATTGTATGATTCCACTGATCTAAAGTACCCTGGGTAGTCAAATTAATAGAGACAGAAAGTAGAAGGAGGATTGCCAGGGGCTGGGGAGGGGGAAATGGGGAATTGTTTAATGGTACAAAGTTTCATTTTTGCAAGATGAAAAGGGTTCTGGAGATCCTTTGCACAGCAATGTGAACATACTGAACACGACTGTACACTTAAAATGGCTAAGATGGTAAATTTTATGTTTTATGCTTTTTACCATAATTAAAAATAAATATATAAATAAATAAAATAGAAAGTCTTAAGGTTGAAATAGCCACTTTTGTCACCTCAATCTGATGGTGGCGACTCATCTGTTCAAGGTGATTTCCATCCCCTCTGATGGAAAGGAATCCTATTGGATCCAGCCTGACTTTGACCATATGCTGAAGCCACATTGTAGAAAATAACTTGGACTACATCATTTAAAAATAATCGTTTAATAACTTTTCATCATAAGTTAATAATAGATGACAAGTACTATACCACAACTTAATCTGTATTTATATCACTCAGTCTGGTTGTGGCACAGCTCCCTGTAGAATCTGAAAGCATTGCCTATGTTCATTAGCAGGAAAATGAACCGCAGCCTCTGTATTGAGCAACAGCTTTGCTTTCTCATGCATAACTGCTTGGAAGAAACCCCAAAGCTACAGTATCCACACAAGTCCTGGAATTCTCACAGATGAATTTTCAAGATAATCCTTATTCATTTTGTAGCAATTCCCCCTCTGTACACCCATTTCCTGTTTGATTATTTTTAACATTACTCAAGCTGGAGATTCTGGTCTGTGGGTAACAAGCTTTACCCTCAAATTGCTCTTTAAGGTGGTCAGCAAGGCTCTTTAAGAACATCCAGAAATCTCAAATTGAGGGGATGAGACCCCAGGAATAGATCACCTAAAGGACGAATGGAATGGGCTTCTCATTTCTCCTGTGTGCAATATACAGAAAGAATTTTCACTGTGTTTAATTGCCTTTCTCTGTCATTGATATCTGGCTCTTTAAAGGAGTGCAAGATAGTTAAAAAAGAAAAAATGCCTGTACTCATGGCAACCTCTGATGAAAAGGACCAGCAGCTATTGCCAAGGATAGGTGGTTTAGATGAAAGACCTGAAGCTGTGATAGGCCAGCTAACATAGAAAGCAAATGTGTGGTGCACCATAACAGCATTCCTTCCAGGAGAGGAGTGTTTTGGGATTGAAGATATCTCAAGTGGCCTTTTTAAAAACCCAATTGAAGTAATAGTTTACAAACAGCACTGTATCATAATGAGCATAAACATTTCTGTGAATAACACAATTTTCATATCTATCTATTTTCATGATTGCTGCATAATATTCCACCCAATGGATATAATGGATATTTTTAGGCTGAGTGTGATGGCTCATACCTGTAATCCCAACACTTTGGGAGGCTGAGGCAGGCAGATCACTGGAGCCCAGGAGTTCAATATCAGCCTGGGCAGCATGGAGAAACCCCATCTCTACAAAAAAAATACAAAAATTAGCCGGGCACAGTGGCACGCACCTGTAGTTCCAGTTACTTGGGAGGCTGAGGCAGGAGGATTGCTTGAGTCTGGGAGGTAGAGGTTGCAGTGAGCCAAGAATGCACCACTGCACTCCAGCCTGGGTGACAGAGCAAGACTCTGTCTCAAAATATGTGTATATATATATATATGTATAAAATATATATTTTTTTAATTTTCTCATATTTGTTTAATACTTTGACTGCTTCTGATATTGCACTGTTAGCGATAACCATGATGAACATCTTTTTCCAAGTAGGTTTTCCCATATTGTGAATTGTTTCCTTATAATAGACTCTCAGAAAGGAATTATGGAGTCAAAGGATAAGAACATTTTTGTAGTTCTTGATCCACGCTGCCCAATGGATTCCGTCAATTGAAGACCAGTTTCACTCTATCCCTGTGAACCTTCAATATCATTAAAAGAATTTTAATGTTGATTTGCTCTAATATGATTACTACTAAAGCTAAACATTTTCCATATATTCTTTATTCATTTATGTCTCTTTTTGTGAATTATTTATGTGATAATTTGGAAACCAATGGCAGAGAAGAAGTTAAGTTCTGAAGCTTTCTAATACCTTCAAACACTTCCTTTCACACATCTCAACTACCTGTGACTAGTAGGCCAGAAAAATTCCCATGACACTATTATCACACTAGGCCGCTCTGCGGGGAGTGAGCACGTCCCATGTGGTTTCAGGCCAATCCAGAAATGCCTTTGTGTTACCCACTGCCTTCTTCTGGCTGCCTGCCTGCCCTCTGGCATCTCAGAGAGGTGATGCTGCCACTTCTGCTGCTGAATACTTGATTCCTGAAATCCGTGGTTCCCAACACTGATTGCATATTAGAATCATCTGGGGAACTCTTAAAATTCCCAATACCCAGAACTTTCTATACACCAATTAAACCAGCTTTCTGGGCATCAGTGTTTGTGAAAGCTCGATTGAGGATTCCAAGGTGCAGCCAAGATTGAGAACCACAGCTTTAAATCCACAGTCATAAGGAGCACCCAACAAGGCACTCAGGATACAAAGCCCTGTGCAATGTCACCGCTGCCCTCAGGCAGCTCACAGTCCCCATGGTGGGGACAGAAAAAGGTTTGAATAACAAAGCACACTCTGAATGTTATAAAAGGGAGTAATCATAAATGAATAAGTATATAAACATATATATTTATAATTAAATAGTATATATATTTATAAAAAGTAAAATATAGTTATTTAAATAAATATATGTATACATTTACTTTTATTAACTATCACTTGATCAACCAGTACCATCAGCTTAAGGAAATTTTTCTGCACACAGTTTTTATCGTTAAGGGGTAAGCTATATAAAAACAGAGACTTGTTAAAAACACACAGGTAACAAAGGCTAAGTTTGTGAATATCCCTGAACTTTCAGCCACTACTAACCTACAAGGTTGATTTTCCACATACGGGCGCTGATTTTTTTTAAAGGATGACCTTAAAACACTTTCAGATTCTGGCTTGCCTAAGAAATGGTTGCTTATGTTCACTATGCTATATTTACTAAGGCACAAAATATATATATATATATGCATGCAGATTAGAAAAACCATTTAAAAACTAGAGATAAAAAGGGTTTTCGCTTGACTTCTCTTAAGAAATTTAACTCATTGCATTATTTCTCCCTGGGGTACTGGAGCAGTATTTACCTATTCACCACGTGGTGCTTTGGACAAATTCATAAATTACGGGCTTTGCCACAGTAAATGTCCCTACAACATCTCTTCTGACAAACCCAAGCCCCATTCTGTGGCAGACAAGTCTCTTCATTCAAGATCTGGATCAAAAGCATCAGAAATTGTTTTCTTACATTTTGCTAATTGAGAAATAAAGTTAGGCCTGCTTGAATGGTATTTATAACTATAAATCTAAATATTGTCTTTAGAATTTTAAAAATCTATCTCATTATTTTCTTGAATCTTAATGCATTTTCCCCCAAATTATCAAGATAATTACAGGTTTTAAAATGAAACTGGGTGTCGTGGCTCATGCCTGTAAATCCCAGCGCTTTGGGAGGTGGAGGCGAGAGGATTGCTTGAGGCTGGGAGTTTGAGACCAGCCTGGGCAACACAAGGGGGCCCTGTCTCTACTAAAATTAAAAATAAAAATTAGCCAGGCATGGTGGTGCACCCCTGCAGTCCTAGCTACTAGAGAAGCTAAAGTGGGAAATGGCTTGAGTCCAGGAGTTTGAGGCTGCAGTGAGCTATGAGCACGCCACTGCACTCCAGCCTGGGTCACAGAGCAAGACTGACCCTGTCTCTAAAAAAAAAAAAAAAAAAAAAAAGTGAAAATAAATAAATGAGTAAAATGGCTTTATAGGCTTCATCTTACAGACATTTAGCCCTTGCTTTTTCTATTAAGGCCAATAATGAAATATAGCTCCAATTGTCTATATATAAACACACAGACACACATTAGACCTCAAAGAATTGAATTTATTTTTATGGGTTAAAGCATTTGAATGTTATCTGAGACAGGATTAAAGGCAAAGTGTTCCTGACTCTTCCTAACAGAAATAGGATCATCGCTGGCCCTGGGCCTGGTGGTTGAGTCCTCAGCTAGAATCATATACTGTATTCAGCAAAAGACAGTTGAGCTCAGAAGCGTGTCCCAGGGTAAAATTGCTGCCCTAGCGGCTGTGCAAATTCTCAGGAAGCTAGATCAGAATTTCCAAGCAGCAGCTGGTCACGGCCATTCCTTAGCTATCCTGGACAGGGCAGGATTCTTGACCATACTGGAGGCCCAGATGCCAAATAGGACCCAGTGTTCATGCTCACCTAACCACAGGCCCTGACTCATGAATTTTTGTTTCTGGCATCTATGTTGATATAGATACTCTATTAGAATAACTCTGGGCTCTTCTGTTGTAAAACCAGAGAAGGCCAAAGATATATTTATTTCCCTCGATCACTAAGGCAAATGTCACCTCAGAAAAACCGGATGTTAATGAGCAGGAGAAACAACACTCTTATTTCATCCTTCCGCTGGCATGGCCTAGAGTTTGGCTGGTCTCTGATCCTGCCTCAGCAAATATGATGCACTTGACATTCATAGCAGTTTCTTGGATGAGGCGATTGGCTCCTGAGTGTTTACATGATTCCAGCTGATTCTCTTTCCTGCCACCCTCTAGGGGCTGAGCCAGCCATGGATGGGATTAGCCAGCCCCTCATTCCAAAGAGTAGTGCCCCCAATCTGTGCTGGTGCTCTGACATGAACACTCTTTCCTCTTCCTGAGAAACATTCTCCAAAGAAAATAAGGTACTTGGAATGAACACACAATTAAATATGGAAGGTGAGAGAAAGGAGAAATGGACACCTACCAAGTCCTAGCTCTTAAAGGAGAATATAATGCTCAAGACCAACACCTCTCCTTGAAGGATAATCTGGGCACATAAGACAGGTAGACTCTCCCTGTCTCATAGCTCTCCCTGCATGAGGTCAGCCAAGCTAAAAGGACTTCCTATTCCTCTAAGAACAACAGAGAGAAGGAAGCTGCAGGTTAAGTGGCATTAGCCTTACTTCTAGTAGCTAACATGGGTGTGGGGTGTCTCTCCCTGTGCTGAGGGAGTGAGGGGAACCAAGAAGAGAAACTTGGATGACCCAGAAAAGGGAATGAGGTCAGACTATAGTTGGACCCCAATAGGACCCTCAGCAAGTAATGCCCTGCCAAACACCTTACATGGCCAGAGCTCCTTTAATACTCAGACAATTCTGTGTGATATTATCATCCCAATTTTGCAAATGAAAAAATTAAAACTTTACATTGTTGAGTGTTGTATTCAGCATCTCACATTAAGTAGCCAAGTCTCATTTGAATCCAGGCCTGTCTGCCTCTAAGCCTCACATACTGCCCTGTAGCCCAGAAGGAGATCTAGGTTTCCTGCTTAATTTACCTGCTTTTGTCTTTGTCCTTCAAAGGAGGCAAATAAATATTCCTGAATGAAGTGTTAACTCCCTTAGGGAACCAGGAATGGAGAATGAGAAGGATAAGGAAATAATTTTGCTCTATTAAATAATGATTAAGTGCAACAAAACTAAACTTGATGGTAGAATTTGATCCGATTTTCTGTTGCAACCAACATTTGTGTTCTTGAAGGAGGACACAGGCTGCGATACTCATGTGTTACACTGTTCTTGAACTGCTATAAAGAAACACTCGTGACTGGGTAATTTATAAAGAAAAGAGGTTTAGGCTGGGCGCGGTGGCTCACGCCTGTAATCTCAACACTTTGGGAGGCTAAGGTGGGTGGATCACCTGAGATCAGGAGTTCGAGACCAGCCTGGTGAACATGGTGAAACCCCATCTCTACTAAAAATACAAAAATTACCCAGCGTGATGGTGGGTGCCTGTAATCCCAGCTACTTGGGAGGCTGAGGCAGGAGAATCACTTGAACCCAGGAGGCAGAGGTTGCGGTGAGCCAAGATCACGCCACCGCACTCCAGCCTAGACAACAGAGTGAGACTCTGTCTGAAAAAAAAAAAAAAAAAAAAAAAGAAAAGAAAGAAAAGAAAAGAGATTTAATTGGTTCATGGTTTTGTGGGCCGTACAAACATGGCAATGGCCTCTGCTCAGCTTCTGGAGAGGCCTCAGGGAGCTTTTACTCATGGTGGAAGGTGAAGAGGGAGCAGGCACGAACTCACCCACTATCACAAGGACAGCAGCACCAAACCATGAGGGAACCTCCCCCGTGACCTAAACACCTCCCACCAGGCCCCTCCTCCAACACTGGGGACAACAATACAACATGAGATTTAGAGGGGACAACATCCAAACTCTATCAGCTCACTCTTACTTTTTACAATATGAGGATATAGCCCAGAGCTACTTTTATCAACTTTCCTCCCTAAAACCTTAGCTGTAGCTCCTCAACAAATAAAAGGTATATTTACAATAGAATAGTTCTTCATGCTAGACACAATATTATAGTTTTTACTAAAACTATAGATTATCTCTAACACCAACTATGCTCTACAAATAGTACTTATCACAGGATTTAAGCAGAATATGTGACCCACTTTAACAAACTTGGAATACAAGACTTTTTTGGCTGAGATGGTTCTATCAAAGGAAGCCAACATCACATTCAAAGCATCGATCTTCTCAAAAGAGACATAGGCTGTGCACAGTGATTCACTCCTGTAATCTCAGCATTTTGAGAAGCCGAGGTAGGCAGATCACTTGAGGTCAGGAGTTTCACCAATATGGTGAAATCCTGTCTATACCAAAAAATACAAAAATTAGCCGGGCATGGTGGTACACACCTGTAGTCCCAGCTACTCAGGAGGCTGAGTTGGGAAAATAACTTGAACATGGGAGGTGGAGGTTTTAGTGAGCCCAGATCGTGCCACTCCACTCCAGCCTGGGTGACAGAGTGAGACTCCATCTCAAAAAAAAAAAAAAAGAAAAAGACAGAAGAAAAAAAAAAGACATGTACATAGCAAAATCATCAAGATTTGCATTAGACAAAAGAGGTTATAACTTAGACTCAAAGATCTCAACATAATTTGATAAATGTTCAAAAGAAACAACTTCTCCAGATATGTGAGGGTGTTTGGATCAAGAAGTGTAATTCCTTGACTGGGTTGAACCAATCACACCCCTTCCTGGCATTTTATTTTACCTTGGGACCAGAGGGAGAGTGAGTCAGTCCTGTTTCGACTGTGGGAACAGCAAGATGTAAAAACTGGGCCAGTCTGTAGTGATAATGGGGTCCTCAGGTGAAGAAAAGCGAAACAAAGCTTTTCCTTATGACGTTTATCTCTCATTAAAGTCTTTCCTTGATAGAGCCGCATCCTCACCCTTCTTGGTGTTTGGTTGTTTGTTCAACCCCTCCTTTGATTATATAAGAAAATCCAGTATCCTATTAAATCCCTTCATATGCTTAAGCTAATTTGAGTTGATCTTTTATCACATTCAAAGAAAAAAAAAGCAACTCATGATTAATGCACCATCGAACTGAAAATATATGAACTATTTGTCTCAAGGAATTTCAGGGCTATGTCAGGATTTTTAGTTCTTGATATAAGGAGGCCAAATCCTTTGATAGAGCTGCCAAATTATCCCTACCTTAAAAGGGCTCTGCAAGATCTGAGGGAGATGAAAGCAGTCAGAGGATAGCCCTGTTGTGGATCAGACATTTACATAAAAGGAAAGCACCCAGCACATCTGCATAGGAGCACATTTCCTGGCTGAGGGCAGATGCTAATAAGAATCTCATACCCTGCCCCTGGGCTTGCTGAGCTGCCCATAAAGGAGATGCACTAATGTGCCCACGAGACCTGAGCCTTTGAATATCGAGATGGAATCTTCAAGATAGTATTCAGTACAGAGATCGTATATGAGCCAATCACATACAAGTCATGTCAGTGATTCACAATAACTTTTAGACAATTCAAGAATGCCATTTACATGAGTGAATCCCACTAGTAATTTTTTTCCTAGACAGAAGCTTCAAACACCAGGCTGTCACATTCAAAACACTCTATAGCCCAATTCCTATGAAGCCTTTGCAAGCTCCTTAGAATCAGGTGCCTCTGCAGGGGAAGCAAGCAGGCAGGGGAGAAGGGGAAGGGGCAGGGGAGGGGGCCAGGAGGAGAGCCTGCTCACTGGTTCCAGCTCCACACAATGAAAGGGAGCTTAGCTCCCTAGGTCAACATCTGCAGGTGCCAGTCCTGCCCTTTGAAGCCTGATATTCTGAAAGGAGGAGCCACACCCTACCTGACAAGAGAAAAGGAGAAAGACCAGTTCTAGAGAAAACCTTTAACTTGATGGCATGTTCCATCCCCCATTCAGCACCACTTCCCAGGTCCTCCTGATAGTGGGTTGAATCATGTCCCACCCCATGTTCATGTCCAACCATAGCCTCAGAAGTGACCTTGTTTGGAAATAGGGTCTTTGCAGATGCATTTGCTAGAACCTTGAGATTAAATTATCCAGAATTTAGGGTAGGACGTAAATCTAATGACTGATGGGCTTATTACAAGAGAAGAAGACACAGAAAGACATGGACAGCGAAGGAGGCCTTGTGAAGAGAAAGGCAGAGATCGGAGGGAGGCTGCCACAAGTCGTGGAGTGCTGGGGCCACCAGAAGCTAGGAAGAGGCAAAGAAGGATTCTTCTCTAAAGCCTTCATGGAGAGCTTGGCTCTGCTGACACCTTAATTTTGGAGTTTTAGCCTCCAGAACTGTGAGAGAATAAACGTCTGTTTTGTTTTTGTTTTTGTTTTTTTGCGACGGAGTCTCGCTCTCTCGCCCAGGCTAGAGTGCAATGGCGCGATCTCGGCTCACTACAATCTCTGCCTCCCGGGTTCAAGCAATTCTCCTGCCTCAGCCTCCTGAGGAGCTGGGATCACAGGCACCTGCCACCACGCCCGGCTAATTCTTGTAGTTTTAGTAGAGATGGGGTTTCACCATGTTGGCCAGGCTGGTCTCGAACTCCTGACCTCAGGTGATCTGCCCACCTTGGCTTCCCAAAGTCCTGGGATTACAGGCATGAGCCACGGTGCTTGACCAACGTCTGTTGTTTTAAGCCATCAAGTTTGTGGTCATTTATTTATTTATTTTTTTATGGTAGCCTGTTTTGAATGAAACTTTTTCAGTTTCTCTATCAACTTAGCTGGTAGCTACTATTTTCAGGTACCACTTCAGTGATACACCCACAACCTGAAAGTTTAAGAGTGTTTAGTACTTACAGACACTGTGGGGTACACAGCATACCTGGAGGCCACAAACACACACACTGAAGTCAGGGGACACACACAGGCAGGGAGAGAGAAGAGGAGTGGCAACTGACTACATACTGGGGAATAGGATGTGGGTCACTTTAAGTTAGAGGGCAAATAAATGCCTGAATGGTCCTTTAAAGAAACAGAGGGCAAGCAGGGAGCCCTGTCTGCGAAGCAAGAGGAATGTCTCTAAGTTCTTATCTTTGGCCACTGGCGTGAGCCTTTTGGGTGTGGTGTAGAACCGGAAACTGTGTCAAGGATGACTGAGCCCTGCCTCTGGCATGAGAAAGCTAGACCTGAATTTTAAATTGATGCTAAGGCCACATAAAATGATACGCATCTACTACATAGCCACAAGGCACCAACATAGGCTGGAGGCCCCTTAGGCTTCCCTTCTCCATGCAGAACCAAGTGCCCCTGGCAGACCTACTTCCTCCCACACATCTTCTCTCGCCCCAGCGCCTCTCATCTTTGCCCTCCACTTTCCCATCCCAGTATCAAAGCACTCATTTTCTAAATGGGAGTCGTGTCAATTGACGCTCCAAGGAAAATCTGTTTGATTGACCAGTTTTTTGTTGTTGTTGTTTGTTTTCTTTTCTTTTCTTTTCTTTTTTGAGACAGGAGTCTTGCTCTGTCACCCAGGCTGGAGTGCAGTGGCCTCAGCTCACTGCAAGCTCCGCCTCCCGGGTTCAAGTGATTCTATTGCCCAGCCTCCTGACTAGCTGGGACTAC
The DNA here is from genome assembly GCF_028885625.2 of Pongo pygmaeus. NCBI lineage: Eukaryota > Metazoa > Chordata > Mammalia > Primates > Hominidae > Pongo > Pongo pygmaeus. The sequence goes on from NC_072378.2 coordinate 17,132,550, forward strand.
AGGCGCCTGCCACCACGCCCGGCTAATTTTTGTTTTAGTAGAGACGAGTTTTCGCATGTTAGCCAGGCTGATCTCAAACTCCTGACCTGGTGATCCACCCACCGCAGCCTTCCAAAGTGCTGGGATTACAGGCGTGAGCCACTGCGCCCAGCCTGAACCAGTTCTTATTAGAAAAGATGATACTGACCGGGTGCGGTGGCTCACATCTGTAATCCCAGCACTCCGGGAGGCCGAGGCAGGCGGATGACCTGAGGTCAGGAGTTCGAGACCAGCCTGACCAACGTGGAGAAATCCCGGTTCCACTAAAAATACAAAATTAGCTAGGCGTGGTGGCACGTGCCTGTAATCCCAGCTACTCGGGAGGCTGAGGGAGGAGAATCGCTTGAACCCAGGAGGCAGAGGCTGCAGTGAGCTGAGATCTGCCATTGTACTCCAGCCTAAGCAACAAGAGCAAAACTCCATCTCAAAAAAAAAAAAAAAAAAAAAACAACAACGCCAGCAGGGTGGCTTACGCCTGTAATCCCAGCACTTTGGGAGGCCAAGGCGGGCGGATCATGAGGTCAGGAGACCAAGACCATCCTGGCCAACATGGTGAAACCTCATCTCTACTAAAAATACAAAAATTACCTGGGTGTAGTAGCGCATGCCTGTAATCCCAGCTACTCGGGTGGCCAACGCAAAAAAAAAAAAAAAAAAAAAAAAAAAAAAAAGGATGACACCACCATTTCCCCAAAACATTTCCATTTTTAAAGAGGATACTTAAAAACAAATCCTCAGTTGGTAGAATGTCCTATATGGGGGGAATATTTGAGGACTAGACACAGCTTCCCTTCTGAACAACAAGAAACATTCACCCTGGGATTCTCCAGGTTAGGATTTGGGTGCCTTTAGAGGCACTTCAGAGCAAGAACTCAGTTCCCCCGAGAGCTCCTGCCACCAACCCACCCAATTGATTCCCACCAGGCAAGATCATGTCAAAAATGCTTTCCTCATTTTGGCTGTATATATTCCCCCGCCATCTTCCTAGCCCTGCATCCAAATCACACAAAGCCATGAGAGCTAAAACAGACCTTAGAGATCCCCTCACTCAAAGTCCTCAGTATACAGGTAAGGAAACAAAGGCCCAGATAAGCATTGAGGCCATGCAGTTCACAGGACTGAGATGAGAACCATGATCTCTTCCAGTCCAGATACAGTAACTTAGCTGGGCGTGGTGTCACGTGCTTGTAATTCCAGCTACTCAGGAGGCTGAGACACGAGAATCGCTTGAACCCAGGAGGCAGAAGCTGCAGTGAATCGAGATCATGCTACTGCACTCCAGCCTGGGTGACAGGGAGAGAGTCTGCCTCAAAAGAAAGAAAGAAAGAAAGAGAGAGAGAGAGAGAGACAGACAGACAGACAGAAAGAAAGAAAGAAAGAAAGAAAGAAAGAAAGAAAGAAAGAAAGAAAGAAAGAAAGAAGGAAAGAAAATATGGTAACTGACACTTGTTGGTTGCTCACCATGTGCCAGGCACTGTGCTTAGTGCTTTGGACACATTAGATCATTCAATTCCCTCTGAGATATGCAAACCCTTCGTTAAATTCACAAACATATGCAAGAATGTACAAGAATAGTCCACTACCAAAAAAGAAAAAAGATGGCAAGAAGATGATGCAAAACATTTCTTTTCCTATTGAGAACCTTTCAGCTTGTCGGCTAAGATGCATCTGAGTGATCCTTCTCTTTCTGGTCTCATCCTCTTGCCCCCTCACTCAGGATCCTTCTGGCCCTTTCTGCCCTATGTTCTTCCCCCATGGGAGTTGGTTGCCCCCTGTAGACAGGAGGGGCACCGTGAGATCCTCAGTGTTCCGAGTGTCAGTTCTGTATGTCCTGGGAAGGCCTTGCCAAGCCTTTATTGGGTCCAAGAAGAAGCATCCAGCGTGGATCATCTACAGGAAAAAACCTCATCTTGCTAACATAACCACCGTTCACAGCAAAACTTCAATCAGTTATCCAAACAAAGCTTTGGTCTTTTCTCTGTCTTCTTGTGCACCCATTCAGCACCTAGATTGAAGATAGTCAAGGAGAGGGGAGAAGAATTGGGAGAGCAAAAGAAAACCCCGTCTTGCCACAGAGAGGTGCTCCTCTGAAGTGGAGTGAGGTTAAGTAACTTGACCAAAGAACTAAGGAACCAAAGGGCCAGCTTCAAACCGGGCTCTGTTTTTGTCTGCTATGTCTCATCTGCTCAGGGAGTTGAACTGTAACAGTCCAGAGAGTTTGGCCCTAGGCCTCTGCTTCCTTAGCTATCTTTTAGTGACCAGGGAAACCATCTCAGCCTCAGCCATGCCCTTGTCAGGACCCCTCTAAGAATTGGGGTTAATTTTGGAAGTAGGGTGAGCTCAGAGCAGCTGGAAAGTTGACAGTGCTCATGTCTTTCACTACCTCTTTGTGTCCCTGTCCTCATGCCTCCGTCTTTATCATTCGTTTTTTAAGACAGGGTCTCACTCTGTTGCCCAGGCTGGAGTGCAGTGGTGTGATATTAGCTCACTGAACCTCTGCCTCCTGGGTTCAAGTGATTCTCATGCCTCAACCTCCCCAGTAGCTGGGATTACAGGTGCACACCACCAGGCTAATTTTTGTATTTTTAGTAGAGAAGGGTTTTGACATCTTGGCTAGGCTGGTCTTGAACTCCTGACCTCAACTGATCCACCTGCCTCAGCCTCCCAAAGTGCTGAGATTACAGGCGTGAGCCACCATGCCTGGCCTGGTCTTTATCAATTATAACTGAGACCACATAGTTGCGTGGCCTCCATTTCCCAATTCATGCTGACCTGGAGGCAAAAAGAAGCCGCATTGATGATCGTGATTCTGCAGTCGCTTCCCTCTGGGGCCTCCTGCTCCCCTTTCCCACATCAAGCCTCCACCCTAGGGTATTTCACCAGCACTTATTCACATCCCCACTCTACTGACCCTGCTTGTATGAAAAATGAGGGGACTGAGCTTCCTGCTGTGGCCTCCACCACCTACCAACCTGGCACCAGCCCTGCCAGGCAGACACTGCCTCTGGTCAGTACTCCCAAAAGGACATACCATGGGTGCCTCTGAAGTGGGGAGAACCTCCTTCAATACCTTATGCAGAAACCTGTAGATACACCAGATATCTGGGTCTGATCCCTGAAGACCTTTATTTCTTGGACATGTCGACATAAGCCACATGTCTGTGCCCCTTCTTCCCTTTGTTCCTTCTTGATGAATGAAAAAAAAAAGATGGCAGCTAGAACTGGAGCAACCAACATAGACTACAGGTGACCTTGGAGAAAGAGGCCAGGGGCTGCTGATTGACAAGCTAGAATGAGCATTTGATGACTTTATCAACTGGATTTGCTTCCAGACTCTCATATGACAGAGAAACAAACTTCTATCTCCTTTGACACACTGCTGTTTTGGGATTTCTGTACATCATGGTTGAACCTAATCCTACTAACATGCTTTAGTTCTGTTCGTACTTAATGTGCTCAGTTAAGTGTGTTTAGTTGCAAGTAACAGAATATCAGGCCAGTGGAGATTTGAGCCATAAGACGTTTCATTGTCCCCCATTATAAGATGTCTTGAGGTAGGGAGTTTCAGAATGTGTTCTGTGGTTCAGCAGCACCAGGACACAAGGACAGCACCTCTGGGGTTCTCCGGAACTGGCACTCCTGGTCACAATCTGGCTGCAGCAGCACACTCTTACACAACAGCATCTGGAGCAGGAAAGAACTCTGTTAGTAGTAAGAAAATCTTTCCCATCAGTCTCTGAGCAGGTTTCCCCTTACAACTCACTGCCCACCCCTAGTCCAGTCACTGCCAATGGAGAGCAGGCTTGCCCCAACAGGTGAAGCCCATAGTAATTTATTCCCCCTGTGGTGAGGCACATTGTCATTCAATCTAAACCACCACTCCATTAGCAAACAAACAGAAAGAATAGTTGGGAAGTGGGTATGGGGGTGGGCAACCAGCATGTCTGCCCCACAAATCAAAACGCTCACTCTGCAGGGATAACGGCATTTGGGTCCTTTATTTGATTTTGTTCTCTATTTGGGTTCTCTATTTGGGTTCTCTATTTGTTCTCTATTTGGGTTGACGTGGTTCTAAAAATCCAAAACTAATTCATTCACTTAAGATGCGTAGCTTTTCTACTTAAAACAGACTACCTGATTATTTGGGGCTAAGGAAGAACTAAGTGGGAACAATATTTAACCAAGCTAACAATTAGGAAAGATGATTTTATCTTTTATGCTCTCAGAGAGAAACAAGAGCTGCTTATTTTAAGAAACACCCGTCTCAGTGGCTCTGGAGCCATTCTCTCCCAGCCTCCCTCCCTGGATTGTTGGTTCTATTCTTGAATCTTGTGTCTGCTCTTTCTCCATGGAGCTCTCTGGATCTCCTTCCTCATGCAATTCCCTCCCTCTTCTTCCAGGCTGGCCCTGTGCCTCCTCTTTTGTTATTGTTCCTTTTCTCTTTATTTCTTTTGTCTTTCTTGCCCCTTTCCTCCTCCCCCCCTGCCTTTCAACTGCTCCTAATGTTGAAGCATTCCTGCTAGAATCTGCTCTTTCATTAGATTTGTTTCCATGTTTATTTTTGTCACATTTAAAAGCAGGTGAGTTAAATGTTTGTACACTGCCTTCATGGAAAAGCTTTTACAAAATTAAACTAAACTAAATGACACACACACAAAAACAACCTTCCCCATTTCTGTCATGTGACTGATTAATTGCACTCAGTATTTGGTCTTGTGATGGAAAGGACTAGCAAAACGCAATATCCTATCAGGCTCTCTTCTTTGATTTGATCTAATTAATTCAGCCAAGCTCTGGCAGACAGTGCTAAGCCATATGGGCTGTCATGAAGCCCAGCAAATATTCATGTAGCTGGAACCTCTCAGGTATTTGGCTATCGACACAGAGATCTGGCTTGGACCCAGCACTGAGCCGGAGTGTCCTGCATGGGGGCTGCTGTGGACTGAATTGCATTTCTCCAAAATCCATACGTTGAAGCCCTAACCCTCAATGTGACTATATTTGGAGATAGGGTTTTTAGGAGATAATTAAGGTTAAATGATGTCATCAGGGTGGGGCTGTAATTTGGTAGTACTGTGGCGTTATAAAAAGAGGAAGAAAAAGATCTCTCTCTCTCTCTTTCTCCTCCTCTGCCATGTGAGAGCACCAAAAGAAGGTAGCCATATGCAAGCCAGCAAAAAGAGCCCTCAAAAGAGACTGAGTCTGCTGGCACCTTGATCTTAGGCTTCTCAGCCTCTATAATAGTGAGGAAATTAGTTTCTATTGGCTAAGCCATGCAGCCTATGGTATTTTGTTATTGCTGACCAAGCCGACTCATACAGGGCATGATGTGAGCACAAAGTGATGACTAAAACAACATGGAACAATTCCCTACCCAGCCTCCTCCCAGCTTTTGTAGTTGAAGCTCCATCCACCTAAGTGGGCTCAGCTTGTTCATCTGTGAATCAACAGAGTAAACTCTGGCTTCTGGGTGGGGTGGTGGTGGGGATGGGGAGTATAGTCACCTGGTGGGTTCATCTTGTCCACTGCACAGACAAAACCAATTCACTGAGACATGGGCATTGCTGTAGAGAAAGAGCTTAATTATCGCAAGGCTAAACAAGTAGAAGATGGGAGTAATTATTCAAACCACCCTCCCTGAAATCTTGGAGGCTAGAGTTTTACAAGGATAGTTTGGTAGCCAGGGGGCTACGGCATGGTGAGTGTTGATTGGTTGGGGATGCAATCATAGGGTGTGGAAAACAGTCCTTGGGCAGAGTCAGCCTCTGGGTGGAAGCCACGGGAATAGTAGTTGAGTCATGAGTCATGAGTCCAGGTAGTCAGTCACCAGAATGCAAATGTCTGAAAAACATCTGAAAAGACCACCCTTAGGTTCTACAAGAGCAATGTTATCTATAGGGTCAATTAGGGAAGTTATGAATCTTGTGACCACGCCTACATGACTCCTGAACAGTAAACAATGACTAGTTACCATTCAACTATGCATAGATCTTAACAGAAATTAGGCCTCTATCATAATCCTAATCTCATGGCCTTTCATTAGTTTTACAAAGGCAGTTTCAGTCCCTAAACAAGGAGGGAGTCAGTATGAGGGAGGGACTATTATCCTCCTTGCTTCAAAGTTAAACTATAAACTAAATTCTTCCCATGGTTAGCTTGGCCTATGCCCAGGAATGAGCAGAGAGCCAGCCTGTGAGGCTAGATGCAAGATGGAGTCAGTTAGGTTACATTTTTCTCACTGTTATAATTTTTGCAAAGGCAGGTTCAGGAGGGAACAAAATTTTGCTGACATAAATGATACCTCTTTCATATTTGTGGTGATTTCTTTATTTCTAGGATGATTCTTTCTCTTTAAATTTTATCCATAAAATTTTTAGTATGTATCTCTTAACAATACTCTTAAAAATAACCGTTATTATAACATTGTTCAAAATTGAATTCCACAATATCATCAATTATCTAGTATGTGTTCCTACCTCTAATTATTTCATAATGCATTAATGTGTGCATTTTCATTTTTACACATTGTTTATTTGAATCAGGTTCCAAATAAGGCTCACCAATGCCAATTGGTTATGATGTCTCTAAGTCTCATATAATCTATAGGATCCTCTTTCATCGTTTTATTTCATTGAATTTTTGTTGTTGTTGATGAAGAAAACAGGGTGATGTACCATATAGAGTTTCCCAGTTTGGATGTTCTCATTATATCCCATGGTGTTTTTTGTTTGTTTGTTTGCTTGTTTTTGTTTTTTGTTGGTTTGTTTGTTTTTGAGACAGAGTTTCACTCTTGTCGCCCAGGCTGGAGTGCAGTGGCGCGATCTCTGCCCACTGCAACCTCCGCCTCCCAGGTTCAAGTGATTCTCCTGCCTCAGCCTCTCAAGTAGCTGGAATTACAGGCACGTGCCACCACGCCTGGCTAATTTAGTAGAGATGCAGTTTCACCATATTGGCCAGGATGGTCTCAAGCTCCTGACCTCAGACGATCCACCCTCCTTGGCCTCCCAAAGTGCTGGTAGGCGTGAACCACCGTGCCTGGCTCTCCGTGGTGTTTTAACATGTTACTCTTTTTTTTTTTTTTTTTTTTGTAATTTCTTGTGAAGGATAGGTTGGATCTAGGGGCTTGATCACAAAGAGGATGAATTTTTTCAAGAGTGCTTTATAAGTGGTGATATGTGCTTCCATCAGAAGAACATAACATCAAGTCGTTTCTCTTTGTGTGATGTTGGCAGACACTGATGATAAATACACAGACCATTTAATGCATTAAGATACTGTATCAATTATTTCCATTTATTAGCTGGAGTAATTCTATAAAGAGAAATTTGTCTGTCTTAGCTTGGGCTATTACAACAAAAATACCACCGATTGGGTGGCTTATCAACAAGAGAAATTTATTTCTTACAGTTCTGGAGGCTGGAAATTCATAGATCAAGGTGCCAGCGATTCAATGACTGATGAGGGCCCACTTTCTGGCTTATAGATGGCCTTCATCTCAGTGAGTCCTCACATGGCATGGGTGGGTGAATGAGCTCTCTAGAGCTTCTTTTATAAGGACACTAATCCCACTCATGACCCCCTTCCAGACCAAATCCCCTACCAAGGGCCATTTCACTGGGGGTTCGGATTTCAACATAAGAATTTTGGGGGAACACAAATATTTGGTCTATAGAATTCCCCTCAACTACCATTTAGTTACGCAGTGGTACAGCTCATATAGAACCATCAGATAAATTCTTGATTATTTTCCTTTGTTTATTGGTTTTTACATTAATGAGCTGGTTCACTAGCATTCTCCAAGGGAGACCAATGGACAATAGTTCAAGTTGCCTTTTTTCTGTATTGTTATGAACATGTGGATTTTAACATATTTTATGTGTTTCAATCCATTGCAGTTACTATCCTTAATAATTTTTTTTTTTTTTTGAGATGGTGTCTCGCTCTGTCACCCAGGCTGGAGTGCAGTGGTGCGATCTCTGCTCTGTCACCCAGGCTGGAGTGCAGGTTGCTCACTGCAACCTCTGCCTCCCGGGTTCAAGCGATTCTCCTGCCTCAGCCTCCCGAGTAGCTGGGATTACAGGTGCACGCCACCACACCTGGCTAATTTTTGTATTTTTAGCAGAGATGGGGTTTTGCCATGTTGGCCAGGCTGGTCTTGAACTCCGGATCTCAGGTGATCCACCCACCTGGGCCTCCCAAAGTGCGGGATTACAGGCATGAGCCACTGTACCCAGCCTCTTAATAATGTTAAAATTGTCTGAACTTTAGCCAAGGGAAGCTTCTTCAGGTTGTTTCCTGGGGTCCTTTTAACATGACTTGGTAATCTTTGATCTCTTCCTTTCATCTTTGCTCTCTGATCCAGAAAGATATTCAGGCTCTTCCAGTACAGTTCCTGACCCAGACCTGGAATCAGTCATTTCTTCAAGTAACTTTGTTTCCTTTTAGTGGGAAATGAAATTGCACTATCACAGTCTAGCTGCTGGGGATATTTATTGCTATGAGCTTGATCATTATTTTCTCAGTATTTCCACAGACAGAACTAGAAAACTTTTTTTTTTTTTTACATAAAATGTCATGAGAACATATTGATACTTCCAATTCAAATTCAGAAGTGAAGGGTTTATTTAAACTTTTCTGTCTTAAATATGTCCTTTCTCCCATACCAGTAAAACTGACTGTCAATGACACAGAAAAATACAATTAGTGAAAACACCTTTGCAAAATTATAACACTAAGAGAAATCTGACATGGTTGACTCCATCTTGCTTCTAATCTCCAAACTGTCCTTGGTCATTCCTGGGGGTAGGCCAAGTTAATTTGGGGAAAAATGTAGTTTATAGTTTAAGTTTCAAAGCAAGGAAGATAATAGTCCCTTCCTAAAACTAACCCCTACCTTGCTCAGGGATTAAAAACTACTTTTGTAAGACTAATGAAAGTTCGCAAGATTAGGATCATGGGAGGGGCCTGAATTCTGCTAAAATATAGGCATAATTTCTATAATCCCTTAGTGCTCAGGGCTCAGGAGTCATGTGGTCAGAGGTCACAAGATTTGTGACTTCTGTACTTGCTCCCTATAAATAACATCACTATTGGAGAACCTAAGATTGGTCTTTTGAGATGTATTTTAGACGTTTGCATTCTGGCAACCAACTAACCCCACCTGGGCTTGTGACTCATGACTCTACTGTGGGGTCCTGTGACCCCCATCTAGAGGCAGACACAGCACACGAGGACTACTTTCCACAGCAAAGATGGCATCCCCAACCAATCAGCAGCACCCATCCCCTGTCCCACCAAACTATCCTTGACAAATTCTTAACCTTCCAGCCTTCAGGGAGATTGATTTGAGTAATAACTCTGTCTCCCGCGTGGCTGGCCTCAGGTCAGTTAAACTGTTTGCTGCAATGCCACGGTCTCAGTGGATTGATTTTGTCTGTGCAGCAGGCAGGAGGAACCCACTGGACAATTACATTAGAATAGCATACTGTTATTCATTTACTTTATCCTACAATGTACCCACAGCTGTCTTAGAGAAGGAATGTCAGCACTCGCCGATGATATGAATACTATAACCATTTTAAATTTCCTCCCATTATATTTGTCCTTAAGATATATCCCACTGGAATGTATAATCAAATTATTGTTTTTAAAGTCTCTTAGAATAGTTCTCTCTCATGTGAACTATTCTTCACATCTTCCAGAATGTATAGAGTGTAGATCTGAGAGGTCTGAGGAGGGCCAAGCCAGAACGGAGGTAAAGGACCTGTCTAAAGAAGGACCATATTCTTTCCAGGAGAATCAAATGCATTCACATCCAACTTAAAATCCTGCCGCTTCCTTCATTTACACCCTCTAACTCCTCATTTCCCTATCATCTCAACCCACGCTCAGCTATGCCAATGCTGCCTCTCACATTTATTAAAAATGTTTCTATACCTTTGATGCAGTAATTTCATTTCTGACCATTTATAAGTAAATTACGCAAAGAAGGAAAAAACACTTATGCCACGAAGATTTTAACAATTCATAGACTGAAAGATAGTTCTTAAACTTTAAAATGAAAAAATTTTTTCCTAAAGAACTTACGTAGAGTGTAGATTCTGGCCAGGCACAATGGCTTATGTCTTTAATCCTAGCATTTTGGGAGACGTAGGCCAGTGGATCACTTGAGCTCAGAAGTTCCAGACCAACCGGGGGAACATGGTGAAACCCCATCTCTACCAAAAATACAAAAAATTAGCTGGGTGTGATGGCACACATTTGTGGTCTCAGCTACTTGGGAGGCTGAGGCAGGAGGATTGCTTGAGCCCAGGAGGGGAAGGTTGCAGTGAGCTGAGATCACACTGCTACATTCCAGTCTGGGCGACAGAGCGAGACTCTATCTCGAAATAAAATAAAATTAAATAAAATTAAAAATAAAAATGAAATAAATCAAATAGAATTGTCAAAGAAAAGAGTCGAACTCCGTAAAATATTTGAAGAGATTTATTCTGAGCCAAGTATAAGTGACCATGGCCCATGACACAGCTCTCAGGTCGTCCTGAGAACATGCACCCAAGGTGGTCAGGGGGCAGCTTGGTTTAATATATTTTGGAGAGGCACAAGACATCAATCAAACACATTAAGAAATACTTTGGTTGGCTGGACACGGTGGCTCATGCCTGTAATCCCTGCACTTTGTGAGGCCGAGGTGGGTGGATCACCTTAGGTCAGCAGTTTGAGACCAGCCTGGTCAACATGATAAAACCTCGTCTCTATTAAAAATACAAAAAAAATTAGCTGGGCGTGGTGACGGGTGCCTGTAATCCCAGCTACTCGGGAGGCTGAGGCAGAAGAATGACTTGAACCCAGGAGGTGGAGGTTGCCATGAGCCAAGATCGTGCCACTGCACTGCAACCTGGGCGACAAGAGTGAAACTCCATCTCAAAAAAAAAAAAAAAAAAAAGAAAGAAAAAGAAAATAAATACATTGGTTTGGTCTAGAAAGGCAGGACAACTCAAAGCAGGGTGGGGCGGGGGTGGGGCACCTCCGGGCTATAGGTGAATTTAAACATTTTCTGGTTGACAGTTGGTTGAGTTTGTCTAAAGACCTGGGATTCTTAGAAAGGGAACGTTCAGGTTAAGATAAAGATTGTGGAGAACCAAAGTTCTTTTGAAGTCTTATATGGCTGCCCTTAGAGGCAATAGATGACAAATGTTGCCTATTCAGATCTTAGTTAATCTCTTTAGGATTGGGAGGGTCTGGAAGAAAAAGATCTAGCTATATTAATAAAGATTCTTTACAGATACAACTTTTCCCCCACAAAGAACAGCTTTGCAGGGCCATTTCAAAATATAGCAAAGAAACATGTTTTGGGGTAAAATATTTTGATTTTTTTCCTTGTCTCATAATGTATGCCAGAGTCAGGTTGGAAAGTAAGTCAATATATAGGGTTAAATAAAACCCATCTGATGAGAATGTATGATTTGTAGGGCATGACTTCCCAGACACCTTAGATAGGAATTTGGGCAAGACAAAAAAAAAAAAAAAATCAGAGTTTAGTCCTCAGAATGTAGATTCTATTTGCGACTTTTAAGCATATTCCCCTGACCACTGAGAAACAAAAATAAAATTCTGAGCCCCTCAACTGACTGAATGGATCCCCTCTTGGCCAAGGATACCCCCAGAGAAATTTTGGAGGCTAAATTCACAGCCATGATGGCACAGGAAATCGAACATGCTTCATTATATCCCCTCCCTTGATAACAGTCATGGGTTTTCTTCTCTAAGGGCTAAATAAAAGCCAGCTTTTTCAAAAGACTACTAACTTATTTTCCCAGATAAAGAACAAAGATTAGATTAATCATTCCTTCACCTCTCCCTGAGATAGATGAGATTAATTGTTCTTTCACGCCTCCCTGAGCCATCTGCTTCTTCCATTCCCTTTTTCTTCAAATGTTCACCTTATGTTACGTAAAATGTAGATTTTCTGGACACTAATTAAAGTTTCACAAGGATGCAATCAGTTGTCTCACTGCCATCCCCCCCATTTTTAAGGAAAATGAATAAATATTGACCCTCTTAAGAATCTTTTTGGAAGAAACAGCCACAGACACTTCAATGACTTGTGTTTTTCCTGGGCACACCATCTCGCTGGCTCAATAACCCTCAATGATTTGAAACTTATGCCTCAATTGTTCATTTTGGTTGTCACTACCAATTAAGTTGAGCACTTTTTCATGTGTCTACTGACATTTTTATTTCCTTTTGTGTGAAGTGCCTCATTTATGTAGGGGTTTTCTCATTTTTTTCTATGGATTCTCAGTTCTTGCCTTATTGATTTGTAGGAATTTTTAACATAGTCAAGATACTAGCCTTTTGTGGTAATACATGTTGCAACTATTTTCTTCTACTCTGTGTTTTGCCTTTTTACTCTCTACATGATGCTGTTTCATAAACAAAGTTTTTAATTTTATTATAATGTTATGTTTGTCAACTTTTTTCCTACATGATTAAGAAATTCTTCCCTGCTCTTGGGTCATTAAAGTCTTTCTATCTTCTATGGGATGTATAATTTTACTTTTCACATTTAGCTCTCTTAGCCTCCTAGAATTGATTTTTATGTATGATATGAGGTAAGCCTCAACTTTTACCTTTTTCCATACGGATATCTACTAGTCCCAGAACCATCATTCAAAAAGCCCATTTTCCCCCACTGATATACAAAGTGACCCTCGTCACAAAAATTTTCTAAATAAGCATATTTATTTCTGGGGTCTCCATTCTATCAGTCTGTTTATCTCTCCCTGTATCAATGCCACACTATGTAAATGCCATAGTTTATATCATATACTTTTCTTCAGAAGTATAACAGCAAATGTTATACTTAATGTTTTTAGTGGGGTTTTTTTGCATTTTCATTTGTATTTTCATATATTTTAGAAGTAGCGAATCAATTTCAATACATAATCTGCTGTAACTTTTATCAGGATTGAAAGGAACGTGTAGTTCAATTTAGAGAAAATTGGTATGCTTAAGTAATACTAAATCTTCTAATCCATGAATATGGTATATCTCTTCCTTTCTTTATTTTCTTAGATGCTCAATAAAGTTTTATTATTTTCTCTATAAAGGTGTCCTACACATTTTTAAAACCATTAATTTTTAGGTATGTTTAAATGTTCATGTTAAAAATATCCTTTTTCTTTCATTTTCTCATTGTTTGTAGCTACCACACAAAATGTAAGTAAATATTCCTCATTAAATTTGTATTCAGCAAAATTGCTAAACTCTTTAATTCATTCTAATAACATCTCTATAAGTCATTTGCATTTTCTATGTAAATTATTATATCATTTACAAAGAGCTACAGCTTTGTTTCTTCCTTACCAATGTTAATACTTTTTAATTATTTTTCCTGTCTTAATGTTCCAGATTGAACCTCTGGTACAATAGAAGTTGTGATAGTAGATGTCCTTGTCTCATTCTGACCAAAGGGAAAGTTTTTATTTTTCATCACTAAGTATAACATTTGCTATAGATTTGTTAGATGCCCTGATGAACATAAGAAAGTTTCATTTATTATTAGCTTGCTGAAAGCATTTTCTAAATTCTTATAAATGGATGTCAAATTTCATCAAACGTCATTTGTTTTAATCTATCAAGACCTTCTGTAAAGATTGAATGTCACTTTGGGAGGCCGAGGTGGGTGGATCACAAGCTCAGGAGTTCAAGACCAGCCTGGCCAACATGGTGAAATCTCATCTCTACTAAAAATACAAAAATTAGCTAGGTGTGGTGGCACGTACCTGTAGTCCCAGCTACTCGGGAGGCTGAGGCAAAGAATTGCTTGAACCCAGGAGGCAGAGGTTGCAGCGAGCTGAGATTGTGCCACTGCACTCCATCCAGGGTGACAAAGCGAGACTCCATCTCAAAGAAAAAAAAAAAAAGATTGAATGTGATGGATTACATCTGTTGATTTTTCTAATGTTAAACCATCTTGCATTCCTAGAACAAACCTAACTCGGTCATGATGTATTGCCCTTTATAAAATATATATGGTCTTGATTTTTGTAGGGATTCCTATATTTCATTCATTCATCCTCTTAACAAATGTTTATTGATCACATACAGTGTGCTAGGCACATTTCCACATCAACAAAACAAACCAGAGTCCTTGCCGTTGTGGAGATAAAATTCTGTCAACAAGAGACAGAAAGTATAATTAAATACAATTCACAAGTCTTATTCCAGGTATTAGAAAGTGAAAAGTACTATGGAATTTTTTAAATGGAACAGAAAGGGGGATAGGGAGATCCAGGGATAATTTGGGAAGGTACAGTGGAATAAAGTGGTAAGAGAAGGTCTTATTGAAAAGTAACAGCTAAGAAAATATTTTAAAGAGATAAGGGCATTAGCCATGTGGATACCTGGTAAATAGTATTTACCAGGAATGGGGAAGAACAAGAATATGTGCAAAGAGGCCAGTGTAGCTAGTCTGGAGTGAGCAATGTGAGGACCAATAGGTGAGGTGCTCAGAGGAGCTAAAGGACTAGATCATATGGAGACTTGTAGACCACTGAAGGATTTGTGAAATGGGGTACTGCAGGGTTTTGAGCAGAAGTACGGCATGATATGATTTTCAGCTTAAAGGGACCACTCTCAAAGCCTTGTTGAGAATGGACTATAGGAAGGCAGACATGAAAAGAGCAGGACCAGTTACGAAGCTATTACAATAATCCAGGTGCAAGATAATAGTGGTTCAGGTAAGGTAAACAGTGGAAGTGGTGAGTAATGGTTAAATTCTGGATATATTTGATGACTAAGACAACAGAATTTCCTGATGAATTGGATGTGTGGTGTGAGGAGGAAGTAAAAGACGAATTAAAACCAACTCTATTTTTTTTTTTTTTACATGTGTGGCTAGAAGAATGGTTTGGCAGATGAAATCCAAAGTTCCTTTTGGTATGTGTTGAGTTTGAGGTTTCTGTCATGAAGCCAGGTAGAACTATCAACTAGGCAGTTGAATCTGGAAATTGGGAGAAAAGTCCAGACTAGAGGTAGAAATTTGGGAGTTCTTGGCATACAGATGGTATTTTTAAATTAATGGTAATGATGATATTGCCAAGGAAATATGTATACATAGAAATAAGAAGAGGAGGCCAGGTGCAGTGGCTCACACCTTTAATCCCAGCAATTTGGGAGGCCGAGGCAGGCAGATCATGAGGTCAGGAGATCAAGACCATCCTGGCTAACACGGTGAAACCCAGTCTCTACTAAAAATACAAAAAATTTTCCGGGCATGGTGGCAGGCACTTGTAGTCCCAGCTACTGGGGAGGCTGAGGCAGAAGAATGGCGTGAATCCGGAAGGTGGAGGTTGCAGTGAGCCAAGATCGTGCCACTGCACTCCAGCCTGGGCAAAAGAACAAGACTCCGTCTCAAAAAAAAAAAAAAGAAATAAGAAGAGGCGAACCAAGTGTTCACCTTGTTGAACTCCAACATTAAGAGTTTGGGGAGAAGAGGAAAAATCAACAAAAGGGACAAAGGATAAGCAGACAATGAGATAGGTGGGGAATCCGGCAACTGCCTTATCTTGGAAGGCAAAGAAAAGTGTATTTCTAGAAAACAGAAAAAACTTCCCCTTATTCTGTCAAATGCTGTTGATAGGTTAGGTAAGATGGTGATAGAGGTTGATCTTAGATTTAGCAAGGTTATTCGTGCCTATAAAAAGAACTATTTTGATAGAGTAGTAGGAGAAAAGGCATGAATGCATGGAGACAAAATGGAAGGAGAGGACATAGTGAGAGAATATAGATAAACATTTGACGAAATATGGAAATGAGTAACTGGAGGAAGAAGTTTGAATGTTGAGGGAAATAATTTGGTAAAAGAGCAAAATACTGACTATGTAGCAAAGAGGGGAGAACTAGTAAACAAATGTCCTTAACTAGAAGAGAAGGATAGGATGCAGTGCAAAAATAGAAGGATTATGTTTTGGGGGGGGGCGTTGTTTATTTGTTTTTGAGACAGGGTCTGGCTGTGTCACCCCAACTGGAATGCAGTGGCACAAACATGGCTCACTGCAGGCTGGACCTTCCAGGTTCAAGCGATCCTCCCACCTCAGCCTCCCAAGTAGCTGGGGCTACAGTTGCATGCCACTACATCTAGTTAGTTTTCAAATTTTGGGGGAGATGGGGGTCTGACTATATTGCCCAGGCCGTTCTTGAACTCCTGGGCTCAAGTGATCCTCATGCCTCATCCTCCCAAAATGTTCGGATTACAAGCATGAACCACTGCCCCTGGCTGGGATTGGGTTTAGATAAGAGCATGGAAAAATCTATTATACTTAACAGGCAGGAAATACACGGGTGTAGATGAGAATACTTGCACGGGAGTAGGCTCTGTAGTAGAGGACTGTGGAAGTTCTGATTATTTCAAGTTTCTCAGCAAAGTAAGAAACGAGGGCATTAGCTTAAGGTCTAGAGTTTTAGATATTTTAGAGAAAAGTTGCTCATATTATCATCTTTTTACTTGTAAAATAACTACAGCATCAGAGGTGGAAACTTATTTTCATCCCTGTTATTGGTTATTTATACCTTATTTTTGTGTTCCTATGTCTTCATTTGTTGTCTATTTTATTTATTTCTTTACTTTATTTCCTGTCTCTAACTTCTGGGGGCGGGGACATTTTGCTGATTGTATTCTGATTTGTGACAGATGCTTAGCTCATTCATTTTCAGTCACTCTTCTTGTCTAATATATTTTTAAGATTTTAAATTTTTTATTATGAAATGTGTTAGCTGCCTTCTACAAGCAATTAAATATCTACTAGTTTTCAGTTCAAAATATTATCTAATTTCTAATACAGTTCCTTCTTTGACCTGTGTTTTTTGTTGAAGCATATTTTTTAATTTCTAAAAGTATGACCTTTTCTACTTATTTTTATTATTTATTTGTAGCTTACTTACATTGCAACTGAGCCAAGCTTTGTAAAATTTCAGTTCTTCATAATTTATTAGGACTTACTGTACGACCTTGTATTTTTTTCCTTTGCTATAAATGTTCTGTGTATGCTAGGGAAAAATGTGTTAGTGGGTGCAGTTTTCTAGCTATGTTTATTAGGTCAAGTTTATTAATCATGCTATTAAAAGATTTTATAGCTTATCTAATTCTTATATGCTAAATTTATCACTCAAGGGTGTATGCTAAAACCTTCTGCTGTGGCTGTGGATTTCTCTCTTTTTTTCCCCTTACATTTTGGTTAATATATGTTTACTGTATGTTTAGATTAGGTAATTAAGTTATACTGCTTAAATGTATTATCTTTTAATTTGAACATTTAGTTCATTTACATTTAATGTAATTGGTAACATATTTTGACTTATATCAACCATATTATTTTTTGCTTTATATTTTTTCAACCCATTCTACATTTTTAAAAAATCCTGGCATACCTACTTAATAAAGCCTGATGTTAATCAATAGGCATCCTCCTCTGGACAGTAACAAAAACAAAGAAACTTAGAACACTATTAACTCTATTAACTCTGCTTCCAATTTGCATATTGTGGTGAATATATATTAACTCTATCATATTTGTAACCCCTTCATATATTTCTTTATTGTTTTACATGCTTTTTGTTCCATCTTGCATCTCAGATTTTCCATCTGGAATTACTTTCCATCTGCCTGAAGCTTATTCTTTACAATTTCCTTTAGTGAGCATCTGCTTGTGGCAAACTTTCTCAGCTTTACTCATCTAAAAATGCATTTATGTTGTCCTCATTCTTGATAGATATTTTCATCCGGTCTACAATCCTAGGTTGGCTGTTTTTTTTTGTTTTTTTTTTAATGCACTGACAATATCATTTTACTGCCCTCTGGCTTCTCCTGTTACTACTAAAAAGGCTGCTATGAGTAATGCTGGTCCTTTAAAGGTTAGGGTAGATGGTAACCTTAGTGGCTCCCAATAAATCACAGCTCCTGGTATTCTTCCCAAATGGAAAGAAAGCCCCCTCTGTCCCAGGGATCAGAGATGAGCCTAGCTTTCAGCCAGCTCCCTTGAATAACCAAACAAGTGAGCTCAGGTGAAACTAGCAGAGGAATCTTTTAGCCAACCTACAGAATCATTTTAAAAAATAATAAATCATTGTTGTTTTAAGTCACTAAGGTTTGGGGTGACTAGTTTTATGGCAACATACAACCTAAACAGAAATTGCCACCTAGAACTGCAGTGTTGCAGTAACAAAATCCTAAAGGTAGGCAAACAAACAACAAAAATCTTAAATGTATGATATTGGCTTTGGAACTGGACAGTGGGCAAAGGCTGAAAACCTGGCTGGAAAATTGTTGATGAAGGCTGGAGGGGCTGCAAACAAACTATGAGTGGAGGCTGGAAAAGCAGGGAGGAACTTCTTATTGGAAGCTGTTAAGTGGGTAGTCATTGTTTTGTACAGTGAAACAATTGTGTCTTATCCCATTCAGGCTGCTATAACAAAATATAGTAAAGTAGGTGGTTTATCAACAACAGAAATTTATTTCCACAGTTCTGGAGGCTGGGGAGTCCAGGATAAAAGCTGACAGATTCAGTGTCTGGTGAGAGCCCACTTTGCGGTTCACAGACGGCTATCTTCTCACTCAGTCCTCACATGAAGAAGTAAGAGGGTCTGTAGTCTCTTTTTAAGGGCACTAATCCCTTTCCTGAGGGAAGAACCCACTTGACCCAATCACCTCCAAAAGCATCATTTTGGGGACTGGGATTTCAACATATACATTTGAGGGGAAGACAAACATTCAGATGACAGCAAATTGGCAACACTCTTGCCTGCAGTAACTTGGAAGAGGGGAAAATGGACCTTACTTAGATACAGTTGTAGCTGTAGCTAAAACCTCCAGCAGAATGCTGAAAGTATCATTTGGCCTCCTTTAGCTGCATATGATAAGACACATGGTATACATGATAAGAGAGAGGAACTAGAGCGAACTTTTCAGTCCGCAAGTAGAATTTAGAGGAAATCTAGAGTTACTGGATTGTGAAATAAAATTGTTTCTCATCCTCAATCTCTTCAGCCAGTAAAAAATTCTCAAAGTAAAACATGCTTAAGATAAAGAGGAAATCCATGTGTGGCAGTAAATTCCTTTATTAAGACCCCACAAAGAGTTAAGGCAGTACTTAGTAGATCCCATTAGCTAGACAAATGGACTTCTATGAATCATAAGGGTAGTGACCCACAATAGCTTGATGTGCCCAGTGTAGACGGAGGTCTGTCTTGGCCTCTTGGGGCCTCATGGCTTTTGGAACATGGAATAAATTCCATCTAGAGTCATAAGAAACCAAACATATTTTTAAGGAAATTGTGCCTGCTTGGACTCAAAGCAATAAAGAATAGCTCAAAAGAAAGGCTGTTTCTGAGCCCCCGATCATCTACAGGCAGAAAAAGGCTGAGAATGTCACTCAGCTGCAAACATGGGCCATTTTCTATCAAAAAGGAGAGATGTCCGAGGTTAGACCCAGGGGTCCAGAGGGTGTCACCAAGAACTTAAAAGAACAACGCTATGATATTATGATATAAGAAATATGTATTTGGTCTCTGCCCCTAGTTCTTGGCACACAGCTCCTAAAACTCTTGTAATCTCCCAAATAGTAAGAGTCTTTTGTATGCTAATGAGGTGACTGGCTGGCAGCTGCTAGCTAGCTTTAGAATGAGGTTGGTCACCAGAAAGAACAAGGCAGGATTAAAAGGTTGGGACTTTCAGCCCCCTCTCACCCCCAAACTCTGGGGAGGAAGAAGGGGATGAAGGTTCTGTTCATCATCAGCGGCCAAGGATTTCATCAATCATGCCTATGTAATGAAGCCTCCATACAAACCAAAATGGGCAGCGTTCACAGAAGCTTCCAGACAGCTGAACATGTTGAGGTTCCTCTAGTGTGGTGCCCAAGGAAGGGCATGGAAACTCCACATCTCTTCTCATACCTTACACTATGTATCTCTTCCATCTGGCTGTTCATTTGTATTTTTTATAATAAATGAGTAAACATAAGTGTTTCTCTGAGTTCTAATTGAACCTGAGGAGGGGGTCATAGGAACCCCGATTTAGAGCCAGTTAATCAGGAGCACAGGTCATAACAGGTCATAACATGTGGCTTATGATTGGTATCTGAAGTGGGGGCAGTCCTCTGGAACTGCACCTTTAACCTACGGGAGCTGATGCTATCTCCGGGCAGCTAGTGTCCGAATGAATTAGATTATTAGACACCCAAATGGTATCTGCTGGAGAATTTCTTGGTGTGTAGGGAAAACCCACATACACATCTGATGTCAGAAGTGTTGAGTAGTGTATGAGAGTAGGAAAAATAAGTTTTTGTTTATTTTTTTAGACAGGGTCTCACTTTGTCACCCAGGCTGGAGTGCAGTGGCACAATCATAGCTCACTTCAGCCTCAAATTCCTGAACTCAAGCAATTCTCCCACCTCAGCCTCCTGAGTAGCTGGGGCTACAGATGCACACCACCATGCCTAATTTGTCTTTTTTTTCTTTTCTTTGAGATGGAGTTTCACTCTGTCACCCAGGCTGGAGTGCAATGGCACGATCTCAGCTCACTGCAACCTCCACCTGCCGGGTTAGAGCAATTCTCCTGCCTCAGCCTCCTGAATAGCTGGGACTACAGGCACGTGCCACCATGCCCGCCTAATTTTTTATATTTTTAGTAGCGATGGGGGGTGGGGGGGTGGGGTTCACCATGCTAGCCAGGCTGGGCTCAAACTTCTGACCTCGTGATCCACCCACCTCGGCCTCCCAAAAAACTAGGATTACAGACGTGAGCCACTGTACCCAGCCAGTTTCATTTTCATATTGTAGAGTTGGGGTCTTGCTATATTAGCCAGGCTGGTCTCAAACTCCTGGCCTCAAGTGTTCCTCCTGCCCCAGCCTCCCAAAGTGCTGGGATTACAGGAGTGAGCCATTGCACTTGGCGTAAAATGTTTTTTTGTTTTTTTTCTATAATTTGAAAATGCTCTAGGCATCAACTCCTAGAGAATAGAACCAATTCCTGATCATCAAGAAATATTCCAGGCCGGGCACGGTGACTCATGCCTGTAATCCCAGCACTCTGGGAAGCCAAGGTGGGTGGATCACCTGAGGTCAGGAGTTCATGACCAGCCTGGCCAACATGGTGAAACCCTGTCTCTACTAAAAATACAGAAATTAGCTGGGTGCGGTGGCACATGCCTGTAGTCCTAGCTACTCCTACTAGGGAAGCTGAAGGAGGAGAATCGCTTGAACCCAGGAGGCAGAGGTTGCAGCGAGCCAAGATCGTGCCACTGCACTTCAGCCTGGGTGACAGAGCGAGACTCCGTCAGAAAAAAAAAAAAAAATGAAAAAAAGAAAAAGAAATATCCCATGCCCTTGGAATAGGAAAACCTGACCCCTGACATTAGGGCAGCTGAATTTCAGAATTGCTATGTAACAGTGACTAGCAGGTACCTCTTTCCTTTTTTTTTTTTTTTTTTTTTTTTTTTTTCTGAGATGGTGTCTTACTTTGTTGCCCAGGCTGGAGTGTGGTGGCGTGATCTCAGCTCACTACAACCTCCGCCTCCTAGGTTCCAGTGATCCTCCCACCTCAGCCTCCCAAGTAGCTGGGACTACAGGTGTGTGCCACAATGCCCAGCTAATTTTTGTATTTTTAGTAGAGATGGGGTTTCACTATGTTGACCAGGCTGGTCTCAGACTCCTGACCTTGGGTGATCTGCCCGCCTGGGCCTCCCAAAGTGCTGGGATTACCAGTGTGAGCCACTGCACCCGGCCTTTTCCTCCCTTTTTAATGAGAGTAAATACTGACTCATCTCAGCATTTTATATTTGGTGTGAAAGAGGCAGATGATTTTTCATTCACAGGCCTCTAAATTAAGAGGAGTTACATCTGAGGATCTGCACCCAAGGAGTCTCATCTGCATCCAGACCTAATACAGATCACAAGATGATGGACTTTGAGTCTGATACTATTATTTGGGTGATACTTTGAGTCCTGGTAAAAGGTGAATTTATTTTCCATGAGGGAGAGAATTGAATCATGGAGGCGGGAAAACAGAATGTGGTTGATTGAACTACACTTGACCCTTAACGCAGGTTTGAATTGTGCTGGTTCATTCATATGCATATTTTTTTCTTTTCTTTCTTGCTTGCTTTCTTGTTTTTTGTTTGTTTGTTTGTTTGTTTGTTTTAATGGAGTTTTGCTCTTGTCGCCCAGGCTGGAGTGCAGTGGCACGATCTCCACTCACTGCAACCTCCGTCTCCTGGGTTCAAGCGATTCTCCTGCCTCATCCTCCCAAGTAGCTGGGATTACAGGCACCTGCCACCACACCTGGATAATTTTTTGTATTTTTAGGAGAGACAGGGTTTCACCATGTTGGCCAGGCTGGTCTGGAACTCCTGACCTCAGATGATCCACCCGCCTCGGCCTCCCACAATGC
Organism: Pongo pygmaeus; assembly: GCF_028885625.2. Taxonomy (NCBI): domain Eukaryota; kingdom Metazoa; phylum Chordata; class Mammalia; order Primates; family Hominidae; genus Pongo; species Pongo pygmaeus. Next base: position 17,155,036 of record NC_072378.2, read on the forward strand.
TGGGATTACAGACGTGAGCCACCACGCCCAGCCTGCATTTTTTTTTTCAATAAAAATTACACCAAGTGTGCCTGCCTCTCCTACCTCCCCTTCGACCTCCTCCACCTATTCCACTCTGCCACCCGTGAGACAGCAAGACCAACTCCTTTTCTTCCTCTTTCTCTTCAGCCTACTCAATGGAAGACCATGAGGATAAAGACCTTTACAATGATCCACTTCCATTTAATGAATAGTAAATATATTTTCTCATTCTTACGAGTTTCTTAATAACAATTTTTAAAATTTTCTTTTCTTTAAATTACTTTATTGTAAGAATACAGTATATAATACACATAGCATACAAGATATGTGCCAATCAACTGTTTATGTTATCGGTAAGGCTTCTGGTCAACAACAGGCTATTAGTAGTTACGTTTTGTGGGAGTCAATTTTCAACTGCACAGGGTGGGTCAATGCCCCTAACCCTTGAATTTTTCAAAAAAAAACTGTATTTGTGGCTCCCAATGAATCACACTTCCTAATATTCATACCGTAGCATAGTTCTCTCCCATATTGACTCTGGGCTTGGCCAGGTAACTTACTTTGGCCAATAAGGCATCCACACATACGATGCAAACAGAGGCTATATAAGTATCTGCGTTTTGCGGTTTTCCCTCCTGGAATGCTTTTTTTTTTTTTTTTTGACGGAGTCTCACTCTGTCGCCCAGGCTAAAGTACATTTGTGTGATCTCAGCTCACTGCAACCTCCACCTACTGGGTTCAAGCAATTCTCCTGCCTCAGCCTCCCAAGTAGATGGGATTACAGGCACCGCAACCACACCCGGCTAATTTTTGTGTTTTTAGCAGAGACGAGGCTTCACTATGTTGGTCAGGCTGGTCTCCAGCTTCTGACCTCAGGTGATCCGCCTGCCTCGGCCTCTCAGAATGCTAGGATTACTGGCGTGAGCCACTGCTCCCAGCCTGGAATGCTATTTTTGTCATGTGAAGAAATTCAGTCTGTTGTCTTTGATGATGAAAGATCTTATGGTAAGTGAGAGATCAAGCCATCCCAGGCATCCCAGTTAAACCCAGCTCCTATGTAATAACCCACTATGGGATACAGAATACGGCTGTATGAATGAGCCCACACAAGACCAGTAGAATTGCCTCACCAAACCAGAGAATTGTGATAAATAATAAATCATCAGTCTTTTAAGCAACTAAGTTTTGAAGTAATTTGTTACATAATAGATAACTGAAACAAAGGTACTCTATCCTTTCTCTCCGGCTACTTTAAAATTTTCCTTTACTTTTGATGTTCTGAAATTTTATTATAATGTCTCTGGCTGTTGATTTATTTTTATTTGTTCCATGTTATATTTATCCAACTCCTCAAATTTATGGATTTGTGCCTATAATCATTTCTGGAAAATTTTTAGCCATTATCTCCTCTAGTATTGTCTGTGCTCCATTCTTGCTCTGCTCTCCTTACAGAACTCTGATTAGACATAGGGTGGACCTTCTCACCCTATCGTTTATGGGTCTTCTCTTAGCGTCTATTTTGTCTTTTTGCAACTCTCTGTCTCTTGCCTCTATGTTAGATCATTTCTTCTATCTTCCAGTTCAGTAATAGACTATATTAAACTTGCTTTTTTATCTTTTTTTTTTTTTTAGAGACGCACTCTCACTCTGTTGTCCAGGCTGGAGTGCAGTGGTGCCATCTTGGCTCACTGCAACCTCTGCCTCCTGGGTTCCAGCAATTCTCCTGCCTCAGTAGGAAGCAGGAGAGTAGCTGGGATTACAGGCGCCCGCCACCACCCCTGGCTAATTTTTGTGATTTTTAGTAGAGACAGGGTTTCACCATATTGGTCAGGCTGGTCTCGAACTCCTGGCCTCAGCTGATCCACCTGCCTCGGCCTCCCAAAGTGCTGGGATTACAGGCGTGAGCCACTGCGCCCAGCCTAAACTTGCTTTTAGATCTGTCCTTTGAGTGCTTTATTTTAATTACTATGTTTTATTTATGGAATATCTGTTTGGTCCCTTCTCAAATATACTGTATCATTTTTATAGTCTAAGCTTATTTTCAGATTCAATCTTGCCTTTTTTTTGTATACATAGTAAGCAGAGGGTTTATTCGAAAGGTGAGTAATTATTCTTTCATTTCTTATGCACAATATCTTATTTATGTATAACTGCTTTCATTGTTCTTTAGATATTATATTTGAGAATTTTAAAATCTGCGGTTTTTTATTATGGTACAGTATATATATAATATTTATTGTTTTAACCATTCATAATTTTATGTGGCATTAAATACATCCACAATGTTGTATAACCTTCACCACTACATTTATCCCAAACATTTTTATCATTCCCACCTAAAACTCTATACCTATTAAACAATAACTTCCCTTCCTTTCTCTTCTATCCCTGGTAACCTCTATTCTACCTTCTGTATCTATGAATTTGCCTACTCTACGTACCTTGTATAAATGGAATCATAGAATATTTGTCCTGTGCCTGGATTATTTCAATAAGCATAATGTTTCAAGGCCCATTCGTGTAGCATACATTGTGGGAATTTGTTGATGTCTAAGATGAAGGCATATTCCTCCTAAGATTATTTGTATTTGCATGTTCTGGGTGCCTAGAAGCAGTAACACTGTGGGACCACTTTTAAATTAAATTCAGAATTTCAATTTTTTTAACCATTCAGATATCAAATTGACGTGCAGATACTTAGAAGGGCTCATCTGCTAGGTACAAGTTCTCAGAGACTTTTTCTTATTCCTCTTGCTCTGCTGAGCCCCAGCATCTTTATGAAAGGTGTATTACTTTGCTAGGGCTGCCATAACAAAATACCACAAACTGGAAATCTTAGCAACAGAAATTTATTTTCTTACAGTTCTGGAGGCTGGAAGTCCCAGATCAAGGTGCTGGCAGGGTTGGGTCCTCTGAGGCCTCTCTCTTTGGTTTGCAGAGGGTCACCCACCTGCTACCTCCTCACACAGTCATCGCTCTGTGCACTGGCGTCTGTCCTGGTGTCTTTGTGTGTTCCAATTTCCTTCTTAGGACACCAGTCACATTGGATTAGAACACACCCTAACAGCCTCATTTTAATTTAATTACCTCTTTAAAGATACTATTTTCAAACAGGACCTCCGGGTATCAGAGATTTTGGCACATAGCTTCCATTTAGTCTTCTTGGTTCCCATATCCATTTACATTTTAATCTATTAATTTCTTATTATCTTGTCAGCTTTTCTATGTTTGAGTAACGTATCCTTGCAAGGTATCAGTATCATAAATAATATTCTACTGAATTTTATACCGTAAACATGTGAACATTTTGTTAATTTAGTAAAAGTATTTTCCCACTGTACTTATTTTATTTTTTTAAGAGACGGAGTCTCGCTCTGCCGCCCAGGCTGGGGTGCAATGGCGCGATCTCGGCTCACTGCAACCTGCGCCTCCCGGGTTCAGGTGATGCGCCTGCCTCAGCCTGCCAAGTAGCTGGAATTACAGGCGTCCACCACCAGCTAAATTTCTTTTGTATTTTTAGTAGAGACTAGGTTTCAGCAGGTTGGCCAGGCTGGTCTCAAACTCCTGACCTCGGGGATCCTGAGAGGTGACAACATGCCAGCAGCCCTCGGGCGCCTCCTCGGCCTCGGTGTCCGCTCTGGCCACGCTCAAGGAGCCCTTCAGCGCGCAGCTGCACTATGAGGGCCCCTCTCTGGGGCTGGCCGAGGCCAAAGCCGGCTCCCTCTACTGGCGGGGAAGTGTGAAGAGAGAGACGCGGGATGGAGCTGGGGCTGCGCTCGCGGGCCGGCACGGGTTCCGGGTAGGCGCAGGCTCGGCGGGCTCCGCGGGCCCCGCACTCGTCGCCGCCAGCCGGCGCCTCCTGGATTTGATTGGAGGCTGGGTCCCGTGCATGAAACGCCCTTCCTTCTTCGCGCGGTCGTTGGCCACGATGGCGGGTCTCCGTCTCTTTGTCGTTTCCCCTCTTTTCCTCTTGGTTGTCTGGGAGGAGCTTCCTCTGGGCGGCCATACTGCCCGGGCTGGGTGCCCCAAAGTCCCTGCAGCAAGTTCCAGTGAGAGGTGAAGCTGGCTGGGCTTCTGGGACAGGTGCGGAGTTGGAGAACTTTTCCGTCTAGCTGAAGAATTATAAATGCACCAATCAGCACTCTATGTCTAACTAAAGGTTTGTAAATGCACCAATCAGCATTCTGTGTCTAGCTAATGGGGTAGGAACTTGGAGAACTTTTGTGTCTAGCTAAAGGATTGTAAACGCACCAATCAGCACTCTGTGTCTACCTAAAGTTTTGTAAACTCACCAATCAGCACTCTGTCAAAATGGACCAATCAGCTCTCTGTAAAATGGACCAATCAGCAGGATATGGGTGGGGCCAGATAAGGGAATAAAAGCAAGCCACCCGAACCAGCAGCAGCAACTCCTGTAGTTCCATTCTGTGCTCTGGGAGCTTTGTTCTTTTGTTTTTTGTAATGAATGTTATTGTTGCTCAGTTTCCATTCAGATTTCCTTTATGAACTGTAACACTTACGGGGAAAGTCAACAGCTTCACTTCTAGAGCCAGCAAGACTGTGAACCCACTGGGAGGGATGAACAATTGTGCCACCTTTATGAACTGTAACACATTGCAAAGGTCTGCAGCCTCGCTTCTGAGGCCCGCAAGACCACAAACCCACTAGAAGGTACGACCAACTCCAGACGTGCTGCATTTGAGAGCTGTAACACTCACTGCTGAAGGTCTGCAGCTTCATTCCTGAAGTCAGTGAGACCATGAACCCGCCAGAGGGAAGAAACTCTGGACACATCTGAACATCTGAAGGAACAAAGTCTGGACACACCATGTTTAAGAACTGTAACACCACCAGGGTCTGTGGCTTCACTCTTGAAGTCAGCATAAACCGAGAATCCACCAGTTCTAGCTACAGTCCACCCATCTTGGCCTCCCAAAGTGATGGGATTACAGGCGTGAGCCACTGCACCGGGCCTACGTCTGTTTTTCTTTAGTTTCTTAACACAGATGGAATGATTAAGACTAGCAAGGCCTTGAGCACTAAGTGCAGAGATGGTCACAAAGTGGGAGTTCATTCAATATTTGTGGAATAAATAGAAGTTCTTTGTTATGATATGGTCAGATATGCTGTTGTTTTCCCTTGTGAATCACCCAGTTTCTGGCGTCCAAAAATTGAGGGTTATTCCTGTCATTTATACATTAAATGGAAGATATGCTGGAGTAAACAAATCAGTCAATATTTCTAAAATATACGGTATTACAAATGTAGGTAAAGTTAATACCAACCTTAATTTTATTTATTTTTTGTGGAGATGGAGTCCAGCTATGTTGCCCAGGCTAGTCTGGAACTCCTGGCCTACCACCTCAGCCTCCCAAAGTGCTGGGATTACAGGCATGAGCCACTGCACCTGGTCAAACCTTAACTTTATTCCGTCAACCTGATTAAATTATGCTCCAGACCTCTGATGATATTCTGACCTCATGAAATGTGATTAACACCTTGGATTATGTTTTTCTGTGCTCCTAAAGTAAGTTAATCATATTGGGAGACATGCCTGTATTCTCCCCCAAGGCAATTTGCTTATTAAAAACATTTTTCTGAGCCATTTCCAAGAACTTGAACCTTGGAGACATCAAACCAGTCTCAGGACATAACTTGACAAAGGAATTCGCTTCTCAGAGTCCTCTGCCTCACCTCAATTTCTGTAATTCTTTTCACCCTTTCCCTAATGCCTAGGGAGCAAAGGGGAACAGGAAATCTCCATCTTCCTATGGCAGCACTCACAGGATGAGGTCCTTCTCTTCCAAAGGTCCCGGGAGCACACTCCTCATTTGGTGAGGTGCCTATTTATATCAATGACCTTCCCACTTGCAGAACCTGAACAGCTGCACAATATATATAACGAAATGGAAAGTAACATGACACGTGTTTCAAAGAGAACACTGGGAAAGAGATATGTATCCAACGTTTCTTCCAGCTCTCAAAGGCTGTGCTTCCTTGAGTCAATATCATAAAAATAACAAGGGAGCCACCCTGGAGCATGACTGAGAAGGCTGTTTTAGGGAACATAATTTTGACTCCCTAAAGGCCAAGCCTGAAAGAAAGAAGAAAATGTTTAAGAAAGGAGAGGGGGGCTGCTAATAGCTCTTAATGAGTGATAGAGTTATGCTCTTTTAAAATCTGAAACAGGCCATCTTCAACGGCACCAATCATTTCACTCAATGTATTTGAAAATAATTATAGATTTATTTCTTGGTACCCTTGAGATACAGAATCATGTTTGTATGACTTTGTATCTGCAGGGCCTATCTAAGACAGTGCCTTATACACAATAGTCACTCAATTCATGTGTTGTCTTAATGAATTAGGACAATCTCAAGAGTGACAGAGGCTCTGTGTGTGTGTGTATGTGCAAGCACATGCATATACTACTAATTCTAAGGAATCAACTTTTATGGTGTACCTGCTGTATACCATATAATCAACATTTATGTTATACCACATTGCTCAAAGAATTGAGGCTTTTGAGGAGATGCCACAGGTGGAGTATAAAACTATTCTAAACTGTAATTTTTTTTTTTTTTTTTTTGAGATGGAGTCTCGCTTTTGTTGCCCAGGCTGGAGTGCAACAGCGCAATCTCAGCTCACTGCAGCCTCCGCCTCCTGGGTTCAAGAGATTCTCCTTCTTCAGCCTCCCGAGTAGCTGGGATTACAGGCATGCGCCACCATGCCTAATTTTTCTATTTTTAGTAGAGACAGGGTTTCTCCACGTTGGCCAGTCTGGTCTCAAACTCCCAACCTCAGGTGATCCACCTTCCTCAGCATCCCAAAGTGCTGGGATTACAGGCATGAGCCACCTCACCCGGCCTAAAGTGTAATTTTTTTTTTTTTTTTTTGAGACGGAGTCTCGCTCTGTCGCCCAGGCTGGAGTGCAGTGGCGCGATCTTGGCTCACTTCGAGCTTCGCCTCCTGGGTTCATGCCATTCTCCTGCTTCAGCCTCCTGAGTAGCTGGGACTACAGGCGCCCACCACCATGCCCGGCTAATTTTTTGTATTTTTTTAGTAGAGACAGGGTTTCACCATGTTAGCCAGGATGGTCTCAATCTCCCAACCTCGTGATCTGCCTGCCTGGGCCTCCCAGAGTGCTGGGATTACGGGCGTGAGCCACCGCGCCCGGCCTTAAGTACTATTTTAAAATATTTTTGTGATGACTATCAACTACATTTATGACTTTTTGTAGAACAACGGATTCGGCTGCTTGTCTCAGAAGTAATTATGCCCCCTTTTGCAATATTCACCATAGCTGAGCAATGGAGATTAGTCCTAGCTAAATGATGGAATGGTTGTTGACAGTACTTCCATTTGATGTTTTGTTTTGTTTTTCTTGTAACTGAGTCTCACTCTGTAGCCCAGGCTGGAGTGCAGTGGCGCGATCTCCACTCACTGCAAGCTCTGCCTCCCAGGTTCACGCCATTCTCCTGCCTCAGCCTCCTTAGTAGCGGGGACTACAGGCGCCTGCCACCACACCTGGCTAATTTTTTGTATTTTTTAGTAGAGACGGGGTTTCACCATGTTAGCCAGGATGGTCTTGATCTACTGACCTCGTGATGCGCCCGCCTCGGCCTCCCAAAGTGCTGGGATTACAGGCGTGAGCCACCACGCAAGTATAATTTTTTTGAAAGTCAAATTAACTCTCCTTCCACATCCACAAAAGACCAAAAAGCACAGGCCCTATCAGCCTAAGGAGCCTTCATCTTCTTTCTTACCCTCATCTTCCCCATTGTGCATCTCCATTAATTTGGAAGCAAGTATTGTGCTGCTTACTCAGATTGCTACAGTTGCTAGATGCAGCCCTGGAAGCCACAGTCCTACACTTTCATTATCCTTGTCTCAGAAGCACACTTCCTCTTTCTAACAGCGTAGTGGGAAAACAGCAATGTTGTTTTCCAGTTACTCACTTGTCAAGGCTCCTCAATAGAAAGCACAAAGAGCATACAAACACATGAATGTGTTCAAATAATTTGGAAACAGGTTGTTCTTTTACCATAGGGAGAACATGGAGACTTCTTTCTGTCACACCCCACCCAATTTTACCCACTAGCTATTTTCAGGGATATAAAGTTAGCTTTACTACTTCTTTTTTCCCAGAAAAAAAAGTTTTGAATAGGAGAATAGGAAAGTCGTTTTACCAAGATTAAGTGAAATCCTGGTCCCAAATCAAAGGGCATCAAGGTGGCAATATGAGGGAAAGAACACAGATGTGCCTATCTGTAAAACTCGAGGTTGTGTTCTAGATAGTCTGAGACGCCTTCCTGCTCTGGAATTCTAAGATTCTGTGATTTAAATTTAGAAAAATGATGAGGAAAGACAGGTATGTGAAAAGATTGGAGCTACCGCAGAGATAACCCATATGTTCTACCTTGCTACAGTGGTACAAGGCTGGCCTGGAGGAATCAGGACCTAAAGATAGTTTCAACAATTCCGCCACCTCTTCGTTGCATGGGTAAAGGTAATAGTAAAACAAACCTAGCTCTGGAAGCTAGGAAGAAGTAGAGACAAGTAGATATTGAATTCTGATTGATGAGACAATGCAAAGTAGACACTGGGGAGCTCTACAACCCATCAGTGAACCCAAATGGCAGGCAAAGAACAGACTGGAAATCAAAGTGTTTCCGGCATTGGTGGGTTCCTCTTCTTGCTGACTTCAAGATTGAAGCCATGGACCCTTGTGGCAAGTGTTACAGTTCTTAAAGATGGTAGGTCCGGAGTTTGTTCCTTCAGACGTTCATTATGTGTCCGGAGTTTTTTCCTTCTGGTGGGCTCATGGTCTCGCTGGCTTTAAGAAGTGAAGCTGCAGACCATCACACTGAGTATTACAGTTTTTAAAAGGAGGCACACTTGGGGTTGTTTGTGTCTGTTGGTAGGTTCGTAGTCTTACTGGCTTCAGGAATAAAGCTGCAGACCTCTGTGGTGAATGTTACAGCTCATAAAGACACCACAGACCCAAACAGTGAGCAGTAACAACATTTAGCAAAGAGCAAAAGAATAAAGCTTCCACAAAGTGGAAGAGGATTTGCCTAGGTTGCAGCTGCAAGCGCAGGCAGCCTGCTTTTATTCCTGTATCTGGCCCCACCCGCATCCTGCTGATTGGTCCATTTTACAGAGAGCTGATTGGTCCATTTTGCAGAGAGCTGATTGGTCTGTTTTACAGAGAGCTGATTGGTCTGTTTTGACAGGGTGCTGATTGGTGCGTTTACAATCCCTAAGCTAGACACAGAGTGCTGATTGGTGCATTTATAATCCTCTAGCTAGACATAAAAGTTCTCCACGTCCCCACTAGATTAGCTACACACAGCACTGATTGGTGTGTTTAGAAACCTTTAGCTAGACAGAGAGTGCTGATTGGTACATTGACAATCCTCTAGCTAGACATAAAAGTTCTCCAAGTCCCCACCCAACTGAGGAGCCCAGCTGGCTTCGCCTACTGGATCCTGCATCTGGGCCGGAGGGGGAGGGGAGCAGGGAGCACGGAGGGGAGCAGGGAGGGGGAGGGAGGGTGCAGGGGGAGGGGGAGGGAGGGTGCAGGGGGAGGGGCGGGAAGGGAGGGGGTGGGAAGGGTGCATGGGGAGGGCATAGGGAGGGGCAAGGGGGTGGGGATGGGGGAGGGTGGGGGAGGGGGTGGTGGGGAGGAAGGGGGAGGCGGGGAGGGGACGGGGGGAGGGGAGGGGGGAAGGGGGGTGCTCGGGTGGGCATGGCGGGCTGCAGATCCTGAGCCCTGCCCTGTGGGGAGGAGGCTGAGGCCTGCGGCTGTCAGTGCTGGGGGATCTGGCTCACCCTCTGCAGCTGCTGGCCCAGGTGGTAAGCCCCTCACTCCCCGGGGCCAGTGGCGCTGGTAGGCCGCTCCGAATGTGGGGCCCGCCGAGCCCGTGCCCACCCGGAACTCGCGCTGGCCCACGAGCACTGCATGCAGCCCCGGTTCCCGCCCAAGCCGGCTCCAGCCTTGGCCAGCCCAGAGAGGGGCTCCCACAGTGCAGCAGCAGGCTGAAAGGCTCCTCAAGTGCAGCCAGAGTGGACGCCGAGGCCGAGGAGGCGCTGAGAGTGAGGGAGGGCTGCTAGCACATTGTCATCTCTCAAAAGGACTGTTAATTTTCAGAGATCCAAGCAAAACAGGGGAAAGGTGGCCTCAAGGAAGTTGACTGGGACTTAGATGAACGCAAAAAGACGGAATCTGCTTGCAGAATTGGGTTCAAGGCAGGCCTTCTGGTCTCAGGAATAGGAAAAGGCCAATGTACAAAAGTAGATGTAAGTAAAGGAGGTGATGGATTAATGATGGCCACAAATCTGACACTTCTTCCAACAAGAGATAGGATCAATTTCCTACACTGTTGAATCTGGGCAGCTTTTTTGATTGATTTGATCCATAGAATCTGAAGGAAATTATGCTATGCTAGTTTCTTGGGTCAGGCCTTAAACAAGTGGCAGCTGCCACTACTTTCTGCCTCTTGGCACACTCACTCTTGGAAATTAGCTGCCATGCCGTGCGGAAGCCCAAGCAGTCTTCTAAAGACAACTAAGCTGAGAGAAAACAAAATCTCCATCCAGCCCTCCCAGCTGACTTTCAGCCAATAACGAGCATTAACTTGTCTGTTTATTATGAGTGAGTGAACCATCTTGGAAGTGGATCTTCCAGGCCCATTTGAGCTACCCCAGCTGATGACAGATGGAGCAAGGACCAGCTGTCCTTGCTAACTCTTCCCTAAATTACAGATTCATGAGCAAACTAAATGATTGTCTTAAACAACTGAATTTTAAAGTGATTTGTTATGTAGCAATAGATGACCAGAACAGTCATTATACTATTATCTCTACGTTTATGTATGTTTGAAAATTCCGGCCAGGCACAGTGGCTCACGCATTTAATCCTAGTACTTTGGGAGGCAGAAGTGGAAGGATCATGTGACCCTAGGAGTTCAAGACCAGCCTGGACAACACAGTGAGACCCAGATCTCTAAAAAAAGAAAAAAGAAGAACATTTCTATAATATTAACTTGAAAATATTTTAAATGCTTATGGAAACAGCAGCATGGTGTGACTTAGCATTTAAGCCCTTGAAAAGCGATGTTTCTCAAAGGGTGGTCTGGAAACCGTTTGCATCAAGTGCTTATAAAATAGATTACTGAACCTAACCTCACACTCGGTGAGTTAGAATCTCTCAGAAGAAAAAAGAACCTACATTTTTCACAGGCACTGCCAGGGAATTGATACCCTTTAAAGTTTAAGAGACACTGGGCTACCTTCGCCTCCTGGGTTCAAGCAATTCTAGTGCCTCAGCCTCCTGAGTAGCTGGAATTACAGGCACATACCATCACACCCAGATAATTTTTGTATTTTTAGTAGAGACAGGTTTTCACCATGTTGGCCAGGCTGGTCTCTGTCTCAAAAAAAAGAGACACTGGGCTAGAGCCATGGTTCTCAACCTTGGCTTCACATCGCAATCAGCTAGGGAGCTGTACAAAATACAGGTGGCTGGGTCCCATGCTCATAGTTAATAGTTTGAGGTGCACGTGGGCCCTAGGATTTTTCAAAGCTCTCCAGATGACTGCAATATGCAGCCAGGGTTGAGCGCTACTGAACAGAAGGGTTAGGATTGGAGAGCTCTGGAGGAGCCAGTTGTCACCATCTATGTGAAGGAGAGGGCTACAGAGACTGGGAGCTGCTGCAGAGTCTGCTGGAGCAGGCCACCTGTGAGGATGCATAACCCGAAAGAGCAATGGGGATTCTTTGGGAGACTAAGTGACATACGCCATGTGGGGTGGAAAATACAAAAACGTGAAAGGAAAGTCTGCATCATCATTTTGAACTAATGAGAAATGAAGGTCCCAAAACACAAACTCAAGTTCCCCTTCATGACTGGGTAGAAAATAGGTGTTTTTCTACTGAGAGGAATTCTGATTTTTATTTCCTTTTCAAAGTTATTTCTACCTCCACTTTAACTTTTTCATTTCTCTCTTGCGATCTCAAAGGCATTCCTAAGCATAACTTCATATCTGGGCCTCTGATTACGAGGGGTGTGGTGAGTTATTAAAGAAGTAGGTGTGGCCAGGCATGGTGGCTCACGCCTGTAATCTCAGCACTTTGGGAGGCCAAGGCGGGCAGATCACGAGGTCAGGAGATCGAGACCATCCTGGCTAATACGGTGAAACCCTGTCTCTACTAAAAATAGAAAAAAAATAGCAGGGCATGGTGGTACGTGCCTGTGGTCCCAGCTACTCAGGAGGCTGAGATAGGAGAATAACTTGAACCCAGGAGGCAGAGGTTGCAGTGAGCCGAGATGGCACCACTGCACTTCAGCCTGGGCGACAACAGAGTAAGACTCCATCTCAGAAAAAAATAAAAAAGTAGGCCTGTGGGAAGAGTCATTAAGTACAAGGAGTATGCAAGATGCTTCCAAGGGATTGCTGGATCTGCAAATGTAACGGGCCCCCAAATTATTTATTTTTCTTATTTTTTAATTGTTTTTGGCAACAGGGTCTCACTTTATCGCCTAGGCTGGAGTACAGTGGCATGATCACGACTCACTGCAACCTTGACCTCCCAGGCTCAAGTGATCCTCCCACCTTAGCCTCCCAAGTAGCTAGGACCACAGACATGGACCACCATGCCCAGCTAATTTGTTTTAGTTTTTATAGAGATGAAATCTCAGTATGTTGCCCAGGCTGCTCTTGAACTCCTGGCCTCAAGTGATCCTCCCACCTCCACCTCCCAATTGTTAAGATTACCCACGTGAGCCACCATGCCTGGCCTGGGGGCATAAATTATTAACATATGAGTATTCAGAGCTTCTCCCCTTTCCCCACTGCTAAAGGGAATTTTGTATTTGTCTACTTGATTTTAACCCTCTTCCGGCTTTCCCCAGATGGAAGAGAATTTATATGGATCCACTGGGAAGACAAAAGTGATACTAGAAAGCTGCACTGGCTGAGAGTTTTATTCTGGTATGAGTAAAACAGTCTTACCATGTCATGTGAGATGATTAGAAAGGAGAGAAAAAGGGTACAAATAAGTGATGCTGTGGATTATGAAAAGAATCTGTTTTTGATAGTCTCTGAGAAATTCAAAAGGAGAATTGAGTTGCTTTTTAAGTACTTTCACTTTTTCCTTGATGGCATCACCCACCTGAGTCTGGTCCTAGACAAGTGAGCATTGCATAAACATGAACCTAGTGTTGGAAGTTGCAATGCTGTTCCAGGGACTGACTGCTGTCCCTGTAAATTAGATGCAGTGTTCTGGGGCTAACATTCCACCTTTTTATGATTTATATATATTTTTATTAATAAGCATCCAAGAATTACCATATATATTTGACTAGTCAATTTTTTAGCACTACAAGAGGAAAAAAATGAATTTTTGTTACTCTGTTGCAGATGGAATCTCAAATCAAAATATTTTATGGACAGCTATATGAGAGGAGCAAGAAAAAATGTATTCCTGGTCAGTAGTAATGCCAACCACCGTCTGTATTGTATGAACCCAGTCTCTTGTGAGGAAGAACCAGTTCTCGTTTGCATGAAAATTACCAGACCAGGGTGTTAGTGGGGAATGGTTCTGAGTAGAGTCCTTGGGGGCAGAAATGGTTAATGTTTCCCAGATAGTGGTGGACTTCCCTACATTTCTCTACCTCCTTGCAGTTGGGTTGGGGACACATGATCAGACCTGGACAATGAGCTTCAAGCAGAAGGGATGCTTTTGTCACTCACTTCTAAGCCTGTGCATTTGAAAGCTAATGTTTCCTCTCATCCTCTCTTTCCCTTTCCAAAGTGATCTTGAAGGTACAGAATGCAGATGCCATCATCACTGGCCATATCAGGTTGGTGCAAAAGTAATTGCGGTTTTGCATTAAAAGTGCTCTGATTTCACTGTTTAGAGAGCTGCCAAGAGAAGCCTGCCTCAGGCTGTGATATGAGTGAAAAGTACACTTTTGTTAGGTTAAGCAGCTGAGAACTTGAGGTTTATTTGTTATTGAAGCATAACCTAGCATTACCCTGACTAACCTTGTCCCTGGGGAAAATGAGAAAAGATTATGTTACCCTTCTTACTGGAACACTGTGCAGAGAGAAGAAAGCCTATGGCTACTACTTTAGAAATCAACGTAGGAAGGCTACATTCCCATTTGCTGGGAGCTGCAAGGACACATTTGATATAAACATCTCGAGGCAGAATAATTTTGCATCTACTTGTCCAGATTCTCTGAGGTTCCCACTCATTGCTTGTCTCATACATTTTGTGACAAACTTTTCAGTAAACTTTACTATGATGACCTAGGGTGGAGCTCTGGGCAGAAATCTGTGTTCAATTTGAGGAAGATGTAGCAATACCTTTGAAAAAGCCAAGAGTCTTAATCTGCTTAATGATTTCGACACTGCCTTCTCACTTACCTGATGCTAAAGACTTTCTATAGCAGTGGGCTGCTGGGGGATGGCCGCCGTCCTCAAAGATCTTGTGGTCAAGGCTGGCTGACTTACAAGAAGACTGATCTCTTGGCTTTAGGCTCTCAGAACTTTAAAATAGTGCCACCCTGGCCAGGCGCAGTGGCTCACGCCTGTAATCCCAGCACTTTGGGAGGCGGAGGTGGGCGGATCACGAGGTCAGGAGATCGAGACCATCCTGGCTAACACGGTAAAACCCCGTCTCTACTAAAAATACAAAAAATTAGCTGGGCGTAGTGGCGGGCACCTGTAGTCCCAGCTACTTGAGAGGCTGAGGCAGGAGAATGGTATGAACCCAGGAGGCGGAGCTTGTAGTGAGCCGAGATCAGGCCACTGCACTCCAGCCTGGGCAACACAGCAAGACTCCATCTTAAAAAAAAAAAAAAAAAAAAAAATTGTGCCTCCTTGCTTTAGATGAAAGGACGTTTAGTTTCATTTTGATATAAGTCATAACTAGCGGCAAATTAAACCAAATTGGGATTTCAGAAATCAAGTCTTTATTACTTAAAACTAAGAGCTTTCCTTAAAGATTCAACAAGATCATGTTTTTTGTTTTATTTTGTTTTGTTTATTTGAGACAGAATCTCGCTCTGTCGCCCAGGCTGGAGTGCAGTGGCACAATCTCGGCTCACTGCAACCCAGCTCACTGCAACCTCCTCCTCCCAGGTTCAAGCAATTCTTGTGCCTCAGCCTCCCGAGTAGTTGGGACTACAGGTGCACACCATCACACCCAGCTAATTTTTGAGACAGGGTTTCACCATGTTGGCCAGGCTGGTCTCAAACTCCTGACCTCAGGTGATCCACCCACCTCGGCCTCCTAAAGTGCTGGGATTACAGGTGTGAGCCACCGTGCCCAGCCAAGATCATGTTTTTGAAGCCTCAACTGGATAATGTATATGAAAGTGCTTTATAAATCATTTGTTGTTGGCACTATCCATAGCTATGTTCACTCGTTTGGTTTTAGACAAAAGAGAATCATCATCATATTTTTTAAAGACGATTTAACACCAATAAAAATGTAGACTTATGCTCATGCAGACAGCTGCCTTGTGGGGTGTCTTTGTCCTTGACTAATGAATGTCCTCTCATAGTCTATGTCTGTTTCAATAGTGTGCAATCTGGTTATGTGAGTCTTTTTTTTTTTTTTTTTAAGCACCAAAACCCAGCATTTAGGCCACGGGTTTCTTTATTACCATCTAAGGAGTCCTGGCAGACTGGAGCCATTTTTCCCTCTGACAGACCTTTAAATGATTCTTCATGCATTTGTCACATAATTAAAATTAGATTACTTCAACTCCCTGCTGGCTGGCCTGAGTGGGGGCCCTTGTAAAGCCTCCAGCTGGCCCGGGGGCCTTTGAAAGGGGGAATATGGTCCAAACACACTCAGCCGCTGCTTTGCCCCACCCCCAGCCTGGAAGTCATTGTGCTCCTTGCCAGTTAGAGAAGATTTACCCGGAGTTTATCAATGGCTGCTTATTTTCTAAGGGCCGGATTTTCCATTCTAAAGAACGTGGAGTCAGAGATCAGTATGTTTTTTCCTAAGGAGCTGCAGCCGGTCTGGTCCTCTGTTTCTCAGCACCCAGAGAGCTCACCTTTTAGAGGTTTGCCTGGTAGGTCAGCTGAAATGGATAGCCAGGGACAGCAGAATGATTGCGCAGCTGAGAGCGTATATTGTAGTAAATATTTGCTGCCAAATAATTGTTTGTTTTCTCAGCCAAGGCAGAATTCAAAATCCCTTCTCTCTTCCCAAGGCCCTTCTCCTATAAACTTCTCCAGCCTTCTGCCAACAGGACACTCTCTGGCTGGGTTTCTCTGGACAGCCTAAATTAGGGCTTCACACTGAGAGCTCCCATCACTGCAGACAGCACAACGTGGCGCCTCGAAATATCTTCTCCAGCTGAATTTCCAACATCTGCCTTTTCTCTCTCTTTCTCAATTTCCTTAAAAATTTAAAGAAAGGACAGCCAGGCACGGTGGCTCACACCTGTAATCCGAGTACTTTGGGAGGCCGAGGTGGGTGCATCACGAGGTCAGGTGATCAAGATCATTCTGGCTAACATGGTGAAACCCCGTCTCTACTAAAAATACAAAAAAAAAAAAAAAAAAAAATAGCCAGGCGTGGTGGTGGGTGCCTGTAGTTCCAGCTATTCGGGAGGCTGAGGCAGGAGAATGGCATGAACCTGGGAGGTGGA
The DNA here is from genome assembly GCF_028885625.2 of Pongo pygmaeus. NCBI lineage: Eukaryota > Metazoa > Chordata > Mammalia > Primates > Hominidae > Pongo > Pongo pygmaeus. The sequence goes on from NC_072378.2 coordinate 17,171,735, forward strand.
GGTTGTAGTGAGCCGAGATCGCATCATTGCACTCCAGCCTGGGTGACAGAGCAAGACTCTGTCTCAAAAAAAAAAAAAAAAAAAAAAATTTAAAGAAAGGACAAGTGAAGATTAGTGTTACTATCTGTCAAGGAATCTCAGCTCCCTCTGCTAAAAGAACAGCTCTCATCTTTCACTCTTGGCATTTTCTCTCTCTGGCCAAGTGCCTCCTTTACAATCTTTCCCTGGGTCATTTCAGTTCATCTTCCCTCTGCCTGCCTTTTACTCGTCCACTTTCTATTATATTGCACAGCCGCAAAAGAAAGGGTTTGAATTCGATCCGATGTGAGCTAGACTCCCCTGTTAGCAATTTATTAGTGTTGTGACCTTGAGCTAGTGACTTAACCTCTCTGAACTTTATTTCTTTATCCTAAAATTGGGCATAATAATGGCCACCTTACGTGACTGTAAGGAGGATCAGGAATAATATAATTAATGCCTAGCCAATAATAAGTGCTTTAACCTGGCTTCTCAGCAGAGCAGAGGAATTATGCCCTTACGCTTAGTTATTAAACACTGCCTTCCCTATTTCTGTAAAGGCAGTTAATTTCTGTAACTTATTTATTATTAAATCCTTCACAATACGGTGGAGCTCCCTTAATCCACCATACAAAAGATAGCTATCGCCATCATTACTTACAAAAGATAGTCATCACCATAATTTATGCAAAAATGCCTTAACTGCAACTGCTCTGGGGTGTGTGTGTGCGCGCGCGCACGCGTGTGCACGCCTGCCTAACACTATTTGCAACGTGCCAGGCCTCTGATCGGTGATAAGCACTTGGTATGGATTCTCTTATGTGAGGTGGCTTCTATCGTATCCTCATTTCACAATGAGGAAATCAGGCTTAGGGATCAAAACTTGCCTGAAGCCCCCCCAGTTAGCAACTAGCAAAGCGAGGATTTGAGTCTGAGCAGTCTGGCTCTGGAGCCTGCACTCTATGCCTGTGTCTCAGCAATGCAGGGGGGTCAGTGAAGAAATTAGGACTTCCAGGGTTTTCAGGAAAAAAAATGTGCAAAAGTTCCTACAAACCTGGAGACATCCTTTATAGTCCTAGTCTCACAATCCTTTCTCTACTTCTCTGGATCCTCTGAGCCAGTGGAGCTCAACCAAGATAAATGATGTCCTCCGGAAGACATTTAGCCATGTCTGGAGACATTTTTGATTGTCACAGCTGGAAGGGTGGGTCAGGGGTGCTACTGGCATCTAGTGGGTAAAAGCCAAGGATACTACCAAACATCCTACAATGCAACAGACAGCTCCCCCTGCCCCTCCCAAAAAAAGAATTATCCATCCCAAAGTGTCAATAGTGTTGAGATTGAGAAAACTGGTTCTACATCTAGGAGCTTTCTTCCAATTCCTTCCCACAAAAGGGTGTGAGGTTGGGATAAGGAAATCCATGCACTTGTTTTTCTTATGCTACTATCTGGCATGGATATTTAAGGTCAATGCCAAAGCAACCCAACTTACACAATGTTGTCTATTGCAGGTTAGGATCATTCCAGGGCAATACATATTAAGATTTTATTAGGGCCAGTGCAGTGGCTTATGCCTGTAATCCCAGCACTTTGGGAAGCCGAGGTGGGTGGATCACGAGGTCAGGAGATTGAGACCATCCTGGCTAACATGGTGAAACCCCGTCTCTACTAAACATACAAAAAAATTAGCCAGGCGTGGTGGCGGGCACCTTTAGTCCCAGCTACTCGGGAGGCTGAGGCAGGAGAATGGCACAAACCTGGGAGGTGGAGCTTGCAGTGAGCCAAGATCACGCCACTGCACTCCAGCCTGGGCGACAGAGTGAGACTGTGTCTCAAAAAAATATATATATATATTTAACACATTTAGAGAAAGGTGCTCAAGTGTCTAAAAATTAGAAAAATAAGAATGACAGTATTTGAGGTGGAATTCATATTAAGCACAACTTAATATTTTAGGGCCTTTTAAAAACATTTAGGAACTACTGTAACTAGTGTCAAATGACAAATTATTAAATGCAAGTAAAGGTTTATTTTATTTATTTATTTTTAATAATTTCAACTTTTATTTTAGATTCAGGGGTACATGTGCAGGTTTGTTACATGGGTATGTTGTGTGATGCTGAGGTTTGGGGTATGAATGATCCCATCATCCAAATAGTGAGCATAGTACCCAATAGGTAGCTTTTCAAGCTTTTCAGCTTGTCTGCCTCCCTTTCTTCTCCACTAGTCCCCAGTGTCTATTGTTCCCATCTTTATGTCCACATGTACCCAGTGCTTAGCTCCCACTTATAAGTGAGAACATGCAGTATTTGGTTTTCTATTCCTGCATTAACTTGCTTAGGAGAATGGCCTCCAGCTATAACCATGTTGCTGCAAAAGACTTGATTTCATTCTTTTTATGGCTGCATAGTATTCCATAGTATAAATGTACCACATTTTCTTTATCTAGTCCAATGTTAATGGGCATCTAGGCTGATTCCTTGTCTTTGCTATTATGAATAGTGCTGTGATAAACATACAAGTACATGTGTCTTTTTGGTAGAATGATTTATTTGGGTATATACCCAAAAGAAAATAAATCAAACCCAGTAATGGGATTGCTGGGTCGAATGGTAGTTCTGTTTTAAGCTTTTTGAGAAATCTCCAAACTGCTTTCCACAGTAGGTAAACTAATTTATGTCCTCACCAACAGTGTATAAGTATTCCCTTTTTCTCTGCAGCCTCACCAGCATCTGTTATTTTTTTGGATTTTTAATAATGGCCATTCTGACTGGTATAAGATGGTATCTCACTGTGGTTTTGATTCCCATTTCTCTGATGATTACTGATGTGGAACATTTTTTCAGGTATTTGCTGGCCACTTGTATGTCCTGTTTTGAAAAGTGTCTGTTCATGTCTTTTGCCCACTTTTTAATGGGGTTATTTGTCTTTTGCCTGTTGAATTGTTTGAGTTCCTTATAGTTTCTAAATATCAGATCTTTGTCGGATTCATAGTTTTTGAATATTTTCTCCCATTCTGTAGATGGTCTGTTTACTCTGTTGATAGTTTCTTTTGCCGTGCAGAAGCTCTTAGTTTAATTAGGTCCGCAAGCAAAGATCCAAGTGCAAAAAAAGATTTGTACCAGCAGCTTAGAGAAAAGATTGCTAATTGTATTTTGATACAAATTTCGATGTAATGTGTCACTGAGCAGTGAAACTGTGTGATTTAAAAAGGAAGGGCCAGGCGCGGTGGCTCACGCCTGTAATCCCAGCACTTTGGGAGGCCAAGGCGGGCGGATCATGAGGTCAGGAGATGGAGACCATCCTGGCTAACATGGTAAAACCCCGTCTCTACTAAAAATACACAAAATTAGTCGGGCATGGTGGCGGGTGCCTGTAGTTCCTGGCTACTCGGGAGGCTGAGGCAGGAGAATGGCATGAACCTGGGAGGCGGAGCTGGCAGTGAGCTGAGATAGTGCCACTGCACTGCACTCCAGCTGGGGTGACAGAGCGAGACTCCGTCTCAAAATAAATAAATAAAAAGGAAGGAAGACGGGAGGAAACCAAGTGAAGGGCATACAGGATTTCTGTGTCTGTGTTATTTCTTAAAACTGCATGTGATTCAACAATGGTTTCAAAATTCTATTTTATTTATTTATTTATTTTGAGACAGAGTTATTATTTATTTATTTATTTATTTATTTATTTATTTATTTTTAGATGTAGTCTTGCTCTGTTGCCCAGGCTGGAGTGCAGTAGCATGATCTTGGCTCACTGCAACCTCTGAGTCCTGGGTTCAAGCGATTCTCCTGCCTCGGCCTCCCAAGTAGCTGGGATTACAGGCATCCACCACCACGCCCAGCGAGTTTTTGTATTTTTAGTAGAGATGGAGTTTCACCATGTTGGCCAGGCTGGTCTTGAACTCCTGACCACATGTGATCTGCCCGCCTCGGCCTCCCAAAGTGCTGGGATTACAGGTGTGAGCCACCACACCCAGCCTTAGTCTCAAAATTTTAAAAGCTTAATTTCAATAACAGAAGAGAGGAAGGATAAAGTAAAGGAAAGAAAGAATATGACATTTGTCTTTTGCTTTTTAAAATTAATTTCTATTTGTAGCAAATTACTACCAGTTACATTTGTTTTTAGCACTTATTTTCAAGATGTAGTTATGATGTGTGCTAAGCCTTTGGGAGGAACGTGGACATTAACAACGGGTCAACTCCTCTGGGCTGGACAGGGCCAATTTACCCATCAGGCACGGTAGGTACAGGCTCTAGGGCCAACAGAAATGTCTTAATCTTAATTTCTCTTAAAAATCAGAAAAAAAATGAATCTAATAATTAAAAATAATAAAATAATATTACAAATACTATATTTTGATATATTCTTGAATATGAATGATAGTCATTATAATGAATATATAGTCATAAATTCAGCCTAGATTATATTCGTTTTTATACCAACAAAGTCATTAAAAAGTATTAAAGTCATTAAAATATTATTAAAAAAATTTTTTTAATGGAGGAGGAGACCCATGAAATGGTTCGACACTGAACTGGGTATTAAGGGGATTTTTATAGACAGTTGTTGCTGTCATTAATTGCACCAGGATGGTTTTTGGCATAGATATGTTTATATATGTATGCACCTATTTATATAAGGAAATGATTTGAGGTCACTGGGGAAAGTGTTTATGAAATGATGCTGACCACGTGCCAAAGGCTGTAGTAACACCTTATGGCTATAAAACCAACTTTGTGATGTGCATGTTGTTCTAGCACCAGTGCACGACACTTGGGTGAGTTTTCCAGGTTTCTACTGCAGCGTTAGCCATGTTCCTGACAATAGCAGCTAATCACAAACACTGCAGCACTTACATCCCTCCCCTGTTGATGTTTCTTTTATTAGCACTCAGGGCTTCCAGGTGTGAGCAAGTAGAAACGGTCTATGGCATTACAGAAGTCCAAGGACACTTCCTGAGTGGACAAGGTGGGTGGGCGATCCAGTTGTCCACTAAGCAAGTGCCCTTGGGCTTCTGAGCTGGTTGGGTGATCTGCCTGCCATATGTGGCTTCCCATGGGACTCTGCAAAGGACTCTGACCTGGTTCACACCAGGTCACCAAGAGGTGTGAATGCAAGGAACAGTCCACTACCATTCACTGTCTTAACTGTGGCTATCTTGAAATGTGGCATCCATATCTATCCCCAAATTCAATGCCAGAAGCTGCTAATAAAGCATAGTCAGAAGCTGATTACATTTAGAAATACGTTTCCTGGTGTGTAGGTAGAAATATGTTTCCTGGTGTGTAGGTGCGGGGGGGCATCTTTCAGTGTGTCTTGTGCTTTGCCCATTGCTGCAGCAGCCAGGGGCTTACAGGTGTGTCCTGGCACACTGGCCTCAGCAGAGCAGCCTTTCTCTTGCTCACTGCCCTGAACTCTCTGTCATTGCTCACTGGGAGGCCTGCAGAGACCATCCAGCCACCCTGCCACATCTGTGGGCCTGGGACTGGGACAGGAAGGAGTCAACACCTTTGGGACAATCCTTGAGCAAGGAAAGTTGAGCCTGGGAATAAATACTCCTCCTTCTCTTGTGAATAATCTTCAAGTACATTTGAGAAGGTTTCTCAGAGGATCTGCAGTGGGCTAGGTCCCTAACTGACAATGAGAGAAACCAGCTCAATTGCACTCTGTTGAGTTGGCTTCCCTTCTTCCCCATGTCGCTCTCCCAAACACCTCCTCCCCCACTGCTGCTCCTTGGGTGCATTTTCCCAAGTGCACTGGCTGAACCAGGCCCTAGTCTCAGGCCATGCTTTTCAAGCTAAGACGGTAAGCATAACTGTGAAAGCAGTATGGTGCATAAGCGGTCCATGGCCCAAAGTCAAAGCCACAGCCACATTACCACACAGAGCCCCCAAAGAGGGAAATTGATTTCAACACTGTATATTTTGCTAATATTTGCCTGCTACTTACAGTATCAGCCACAACTGAATGTCCACAAATTGCAGGCTTGCAAAATTCAAGTGAGTTTGGCAAAAGGAGGAAAGCACTTACAAGTGTTCCAAAATGGGTAAGAGGAAAATTACCATGATTAGGAAAGAGATTTAGCATATCCCTCTTTTAATTGAGTTTAATGGAGTTTCTCCTTCCAAACTAAAATGTTATTTTAAAATGTGTTGGTGCCCTTAAGAAGGAATCCTCAATTTAATTCCCCGAATTTCATTTCTCAGTGGAAAACTGCCTATGTCTCACACAAAGACATCTGCAAACATTCATACAAATGTGTTCATAGGAACATCCTGAGACCAACAAGGAACCAGCCTTGTTCTGGTCATAACATGTCCTCATTTAATGTCATCAGAAAAAATAGCTCTATCACAATGAAAAGGAATATCACAAGAACATCTGGAAAAAACTGATATTCCTAAGTGATATATTTGAGTTCCAATTTTTGTTTTTAATTGTTTTGAGGGTTGGCCCACAATTTAAAAAAAAATAAAAAGAGAGATGATAAAAGGACTCTGTCAAAAACCTATTTTAAATACTTTTAAGTGTTGATCCAAGGAGAAAAGAAATGAACGAACCAGAGATGAGAAGGTAATAAAGATGCTGATATAACGACAGAAAAAGTGCTAGATAACCAATGAATAGGTCCAAAAACTAAAACAAAGAGGGGCGAGAAGGAGGTGGAGAAAGGGAGAAGAGACTTTAGGTCTAATTTCCTAACTTCCTAGTTCCTAGGACTGTTATTGGAAAGGAGTCCCAATCCACACCCTAAAAGAGGGTTCTTGGACTTCACACAAGAAAGAATTCAGGGTGAGTCCATACAGCAAAGTGAAAGCAAGTTTATTAGGAAAGTAAAGGAATAAAAGAATGGCTACTCCACAGGCAGAGCAGTGGCATGGGCTGCTCAACTGAGTATACTTATGGTTATTTCTTGACTTATGCTAAGCAAGGGGTGGATTATGCATGAGTTTTCTGGGAAAGGGGCTGGGATTTCTGGAACTGAGGGTTTCTCCCCACCTTAAACCATTTAGGGTAACTTCCAGATGTTGCCATGGCATTTGTAAACTGTCAAGGCACTGGTGGGAGTGTCTTTTAGCATGCTAATGTATTATAATTAACGTGTAATGAGCAGAGAGGACGCCCAGAGATCACTTTTGTCGCCATCTTGGATTTGGTGGGTTTGGCAGGCTTCTTTATCACATCCTGTTTTATCAGCAAGGTCGTTGACACCTGTACCTTGTGTTGACTTCCTATCTCATCTTGTGACTAAGAACGTCTAACCTCCTGGGAATGCAGCCCAGTAGGTCTCCACCTCATTTTACCCAGCCCCCATTCAAGATGGAGTCGCTCTGGTTCAAACGTCTCTGGCAGGACTAGGAAGGCAAAATAAGCTGCTGCTTTCTGTGGTATAAAATAATAAATTCTAAAAATCCAATCTATTCTAGAATGTCTTTTGTTTTAAGGCATTATTAAAAAAAAAAAAAAAACAACCCAGCACCTCCAGATCCAGATAAGCTGTTTTTCTGTATTGAGGAAATAAATACAGGTTAGTTGTCACCTACAGGAACTGCAAGAGAATGGGACACAAGGAGTGTAAATTTTGATCATTTTGATTATCACCTAGAAGGCAAGAGCACAGACCTGGGAAAAGACATTAAACAGTTCAGTAGAGAATCCTGGTTAATCAAAAGGTGGCATGATATCATAAGTGACTGATAGAGAGCTCACATATGGAAATTTAGTATATGAAAAAAGTGACATTTCAAATAAATGGGGAAAACATAAATTATTCAATACACGGTATTAGAACAAAGAGGTAGCCACCTGGAAAACATTAAAATAAACCCACATCACCTTCCTTGAACCAAAATAAATTTCAGAGAGAAAACATATTTCAATGTAAATAATAAGACCATAAAGTATTAAAAGGAAATGAAAAAATTTAAGTAATTATGGAGTGGGCAAAGATCTTTCCATGACTCAGAACACAGAAATATAACAAAGATAAATTTAAGTGTATAAAAATAATAAATTGGGCACAACAAAGAAAAAACATTAAAAATTGAAAACAACAAAAGTATTTACAACTCATACCACAGATATTAAGGTAATCTCCTAAATATATAAAGACTTACTTACAAATGGTTCTCAGATACATAAAAAGATGCTCAACCTCTCTCATATTAAAAGAAACACAAAATAAAACCATCAAAAGAAATAGCTTGGCAGCTAAGGATAAAGCAATTACAGGACTTCTCAAACCTAACATCTTAAAAACCACCTGGAGATATTATTAACAGTCAGATTCTGAAGGAGGTCAGTGTGGGGCCTGAGAATTATATTTCTAACAAGCTCCCTGCTGATGCTTATGCTGAGGGCCCACCAACACTTTGTGGAGCGTGCATTGCTGGAGGGCATATAAATTTGGACAATCTGTTTGGAGGGCAATTTGGTAATATCTTTCAAAATAAAAAGTATACATCTTTGTCAGCAATTCTACTTTAGTAATTACCCTATGATCGATTCATATATGCAAAATTATATGTGAAAAAGAAAATTTACTGCAGCATTTACTAATAATAGCAAAAAATTAGAATCAATATAAATATCCTTTGACAGGGGAGTATTTAAATACATAATCTATTGAGAAAAGAAAAGAACTTTTATCTGAGGAATGCAAGTCTTTTTAATTATCAGGCCCAGAGAGACATTAAAATAAAACCAAAATCACACCCTGATATGGTTTGGCTCTGTGTCCTCATTCAAGTCTCATCTCAAATTGTAATCCCCACATGTCGAGGGAGGGAGGTGATTGGATCATGAAGGTGCTTTCTCCCATGCTGTTCTTGTCATAGTGAGTGAGTTCTCATGAGATCTGATGGTTTTATAAGTATTTGGAAGTTCCTCCTTCACTCTTTTCTCCATCCTGCTGCCTTGTGAAGAAGGTGCCTGTTTCCCCCTCCACCCTGGTTGTGAGTTTCCTGAGGCCTCCCCACCCATGTGGAACTGTGAGTTAAACCTTTCCTTTACAAATTACCCATTCTCAGGGAAGTTCTTTACAACAGTGTGAAAATGGACTAATACACACCCTATTCCTTCCTTTGAGCTATGTATTCATCTGTTGAAACTGCTTGCTATTGCCACAAGTAGCTATAAATTAACCTAATAATGCCACACTGGACAAAATAACCATCACTCTATAGCAGGGGTGTCCAATCTTTTGGGTTCCCTGGGCCACGTTGGAAGAAGAATTGTCTTGGGCCACACATAAAATACACTAACACTAACGATAGCTGATGAGAAAAAAAAAAAATCACAAAAAAAATCTGATAATGTTTTAAGAAAGTATGAATTTGTATTAGGCCTCATTCAAAACCATCCTGGGCTGCATGTGGCCCATGGGCCACAGGTTGGACAAGCTTGCTCTATAGCTTAACAATGTATAGCCAATCATTAGCCAATGTTATTTCTGTAAACCAATGAGAATTCCTGACAAACAACTTTGTATCAGCCCACTCACTCCCTGCACCTCCCTTTTACCTTTAAAAATCCACACGTGGCCAGGCGCAGTGGCTCACGTCTGTAATCCCAACACTTTGGGTGGCCGAGGTGGGTAGATCACCTGAGGTCAGGAGTTCGAGACTACCCTGGCCAACATGATGAAACCCTGTCTCTACTAATAATACAAAAATTAGCCAGGCATGGTGGCACACGCCTGTAATCCCAGCTACTCAGGAGGCTGAGGCAGGAGAATCGCTTGAAACTGGGAGGCAGAGGTTGCGGTGAGCCGAGATCGTGCCACTGCACTCCAGCCTGGGCAACAAGAGTGAAACTCCATCTCAAACAAAAAAAAAATACACATGTAACTGCTGCTGATCTGAATGTACATTCAGGGCAGCTTGAATTCATGCTCCCAGGTTGCAATCCTCAAGCTTGGCCTCAGTCAACTGTCTGCTTACATTAATTTTGCCTCAACTTCATTCTTTCAGGTCAACACCATACAATTGAATATGCAGATGAGAGAAATAATAAGGCTAATGCTGATGTGGAGAAATCTCCAAGATAGTTTAATTATGTAAAAAAGATTCAAAATAGGTGTATAAAGAAAATCTACATTTGTGTGTGTGTGTGTGTGTGTGTGTGTCTGTTTCATTTAATGGGCTTCATGAAGACAACTCTTCTCTCCCCATTGCCTATTGAAACTTGCTATATGACCTTGTCCTTTCTCTGCTCATAGACAAAATCTCAGACAAATTCCATAACTTTTCCAGACACACATCTGCATGTGCGCGCACACACACACACACAGTGAAGTGCTGTTTGCCTCAGCTTCTTCATTTCAGGTGGCACCACACAATTAAACATGTAGATGGGAGAAATAATAGGGCTAATGCTGATGCAGAAAAATTGCCCCCTTTCTGTCTGCTCTGCCACTGCAGGAAGATACCACAGCTTCCTATCCCTCAACTGCTTACACACCAACCCTCAGGTATCATCCACTTGTCCCTCAAACTCTAGGAGACACATCAAGCTCTCCAAGTACACTGTTTGAAGCTCCTCTCAGGTAAGGCAGAAACTTTTATCTCGTTTAAGCTACTGCCTCTGGAGTCTCTGCTACTTGCTTCATTGCAATAGATATAGGTCTAGATCCTGTAACCATAACAAGTCAGTTGCCTGATGTGTGCAGCAAGTCAACACACTGAGACACCGCATTACAGCAGAGAAAGAGGTTTAATTGCAGGGCTGCCAAATGAGGCCATGGGAGGAAACCACAAATCTGTCTCCCTGTGGAGTTTGGGGCCAGTGTTTTCAAGGGTTTTGGAATGGGTGGAATCACGGAGATTGTTGATTGGTCAAAGAGTATAGAGTGAAGTTATGGGACAGGGAGATGAAGAAACTGTTGTGTTAATCCATTTCCATGCTGCTGATAAAGACATACCTGAGACTGGGCAATTTACAAAAGAAAGAGGTTAATTGGACTTACAGTTCCATGTGGCTGGGGAAGCCTCACAATCATGGTGGAAGGCAAGAAGAAGCAAGTCACATCTTACATGGATGGCAGCAGGCAAAGAGAGAGAGTTTGTGCAGGGGAATTCCTCTTTTTAAAACCATCAGATCTCGTGAGACTTATTCACTATCATGAGAACAGCATAGGAAAGACTTGACCACATGATTCAATTATCTCTCCCACCAGGTCCCTCCCACAACACGTGGGAATTCAAGATGAGATTTGGGTTATACAGCCAAACTATATCAACTATATTCTCATGCTGATCCCATTCCTCTGTGAGGGTCTTCAATCTGGCTGGTGTCATCCTGTCAGCTATTTCATTGGAATTCGAGATCTGAAAAACATCTTAAGCAATTCTCAAACAAAACCCTTATGATTCTGTCAGAAATCCTATCTGTAGGAATAATGGGGATGCAAATAGTCAATATCTAGTGCTACCTGACTTTTGGTTACCTGACTTTTGATCAGCATGGGAGTTTTGACCTGCTCCAAAAGTGCAGTCTGATTAATGCTTAATTAGAATTATATTTCTGTCCAGAATTCTTGTTAACCCTGTAAGGACGGCTTCTATCCTATTGACATAGACCCTAATATTTGGCAGTACAGATTCTTTGTTTCACCCTCGAAGTATTGGTCAATAGTCCCAAACTTGAAGATTTTACATAAAACTTCAGATTTCCAAAAGTCTAAAAGATCTGCCAATACAGGGCCTTTGAGATATTTGGCTGAAGCTGAGCCGTGGTTGCCCTTTTAGTGGAAGCCTCCAGATTCCAATGCTCCCAGCACTCCCGCATTGTCCTGGGTCCATCTATTATATCATCGCTGTAGTTTTTCTTCTACCCTCCTATTTCTTTCACTGGTGTCCATTTGAGTTTGTGACTTTTGCCCTGGCCATAGACAGCATTAACAATGAAGCAGAGCAAACAGATAAAGCTTCGGGCTTTCCTACTATTTCTTTCAAAAGTTTTCCCCTGATTTTAACTCCTCTCCCTTCCCTTCAAATCCAGAAAGTTAGTGTTTTCTTACTGTCCCAAGTTTTCTTTGCCTGGAAGAAAGAAATATGGTCATCCTATTCACACTAAATTGTTAGTGATTTAATATGTCCTTTTGGGTAAAAAATAGCCAGGATTTCCTTAACCTTTCCAAATGGTAAAATTCCAGCTCTTTTGGCATTTGGATGAGTGACACATTTTGGGGTGGTACACTTCTCTACGACCCTTCAAACCACAACTTGTGGACAATTACTCCTCCATTTTATGTCAGCCAGCAAAAATCTTTGCCAAAATGATCAGAACAGCTGTTCATTTTTGCTTCTCAGGGTAGTGGCTTGCCAGGGAATCCCTGTCCCAGTTGGGTTCTTCCTGGGAGAAATATTTATATAATTTGTTCCTATTCTGGGATGGGGTGCCCTGTGTGTTTTAGCCTACCAGAAGTTTACTATGTGCTAATGGTGTGGTGTGGCTATAAAAAAAAAGAGGTGTGGGGTGGGGAAAGAAAAGAAAATTTGAACATAAACTTAGCCAAATCCATAGATAGAAAAAGCACAGGAAGTTGTTTCACTGTGCTCTGAAATCTTAACTCACATCTGGGGATTTGTACAGATTATTCGGGGCGTCCACATTTAGAGAAGAATGCTGACAAGTCAAGGGCATCCTGAGAGGGGAGAGGCGAAAACCAAACCAAGAGTAAGAGAAGACTAAAGAAGCACTCAGTGGCTGCTTGCAAAGGTTGGAAAGGCTGTCACCAAGAGGAGGAACCACATGGATTAGTTCTTTGTTGTGCCAAAGAACAAACTAAGACTAATGGATACAAGTTAAAGGATGAGAGTGGGAGGAGATTTTGGCTCGGGAAATAAATCTAACAGCTACTAGATAGAGATTGGAGAAAAATGACTTTCCCTTTCACTAAAAATATCCTGAGAGAGGCTGTTTGACCATCTGTTTGGAATGCTATAGAAAGAATCCTTACCCTGGTTGGTGGCCTGATTTGATTTTTGTTGGGACTCTTCAGAGCAAATTCTACGTTTGTATGAACTCTGCTTGCATATCCTAGAGAACATGTAAATCCACAAATGCAGAATAATGTCTCTACCTACTCCGTTTGAACTTCAGTATCGTCACTTAGGTGCAATTACATCAATGTTCTCTTTCAGACCTAGTATCTGTATTACTGAAGTCAGTGATTTCTGCAGTTTTCTCTTCATGCCCCTTGGGTGAGCATACTTTGTATTCTTTGTTGTCAGTAAGCATGTGAAATAGATTTTCACTCAGCAGGGTTTTTCCTAATTGCTCTTGCAAAGAAAATGATGTGGCCAATTGTTTATTCCATTGATAGCCTTTTTCTGTCCCCAGAATGTGGCCAACATATGTATGACTCACATTCACAGGACAGAAGGATTGTTCTGGCTTGTGCTTCTACTTCTTTTAGCCAATTGGAGAGTTATTTATAAACATTTATTGATTTGGATTCATAAACCAAAGTGAAAAAAAAAATTCTTGCAGCACTGGTTGCTATGGTAACTAGCATTTCACACATGTATTCGCCAGCCGCGATGGCTCAGAACAGAAACCCAAAGCCTACCTGTAGCTTCTAACTGCATTTTCACTCCTATCTCATTTTTAACTGAAAATCGGTGACTTCCTCCATCAGTGTCAAGTGGGAGCATGGTATGGAGGCAGGAAAACAACAGCTTTTTTCATTTATTCTTGAGGTGATTTCTGTAGTTTTCTTGGGGTTATTTTCTAGACAGATGTGACTTCTAATCAATGTTGATTGTCAAGAGTTAAAGAGATTCCATCACAAGTTCAGCTCCCTGCCATGTGTTGGGGGTGATATGGAAGAAACCTGGGTTCCATTCTTTATCTTCAAGGGAACTTATATTATAGCTAGAATCCAGGAGCACAAATATAAAGCAGCAGGCAGGCTACACAAGAAAAAAAAATGTAGTTCAGTGCTAAAATACACAACATACACGATAATAGACGCAAAGCATGCTGGGAGGAGCACAGGTTGCAGAAAGAGACAGAACTACTTTGAACTGTGTGGCCTCCTGTAAATTACATCACTTTCTTGTAAATTTTTACATTTTTTGTAACTCATTGAAATGAGAACCATATCAGCTCCTAGGGTACTCCTGTTTTGTTTTGTTTTGTTTTGTTTTTTGAGACGGAGTTTTGCTCTTGTTGCCCAGGCTGGAGTGCAATGGCGTAATCTCGGCTCACTGCAACCTCCGCCTCCCAGGTTCAAGTGATTCTCCTGCCTCAGCCCCCTGAGTAGCTGGAATTACAGGCATGTGCCACGACACCCGGCTAATTTTGTATTTTTAATAGAAATGGGGTTTCTCCACGTTTGTCAGGCTGGTCTCGAATTCCCGACCTCGGGTGATCTGCCTGCCTCAGCCTCCCAAAGTGCTGGGATTACAGGCATGAGCTACCACACCTGGCCCCTAGGGTAGTTTTAAGGATTAAATAAGATAATTATATAAAGTACCTAGAATAATATCAGACCCATAGCAGCACTCAATTAATGGAAATTATTATGTGTGTTGGGATAATTTTTTGAGATAATAAATATGTCTTGTCTTTGCCAGAAGAAGATCCTGATTTTATGGGGAACTAAAGCTTACACAATTTTTTGCCTCTATTTTAAAAATGCAATAAAAACATAAATATGCCAGGCACAGTGGCTCATGCCTGTAATCCCAGCACCTTGGGAGAACTAGGTAGGAAGACTGAGGCCAGGAGTTAAAGGCCAGCCTTGCCAACATAGCAAGATCCAGTGTCTACAAAAAATAATTTCAAAAAAATTAGCCGGGTGTAGTGTCTTGCTTCTGTAGTCCCAGCTATAGGAGAGGCTGAGGTGAGAGAATTGCTTCAGCCCAGGTGTGTGAGGCTGCAGCGAGCTATGATCACACACTGCACTCCAGCCTGGATGATGGAGTAAGGCCCTGTCTCTAAACAAAATAAAAACTAAACACAAAAATGTATGAATATAAAACCAGCATTAAAAAACATTACAAATTCAAAACTTAAAAAGCTGACAAAACCTAAAAATATAACATTATCTTATTATTTAATTGCATAACACATCTCTCTATTTCTTCCTACACATTCTGACTGTATACTCTTTGACTGCCTCTTCGTATGACATTAATTTTGTAACATTTTCTACAGAACCAGTAGAAAGAAAATTCAGTCATTCTTCTAGCACAGTTCATTGAAGTTTGCTTTTCATTATTGATAGTGGGGATGTATAAGACATGTGACTTCACTTACAGATATGCTTGCTATTTATAGTACTCCTCAGGCTTATGACTTACAAATATGGAATTCTGATAAATTCTATTTCATGTGATTGCCATAAAGTAGGAAAAAATGTATAGTGCATGTATAATTTTATACACTGCATCATAGAGTGTATTCCAGAGAGAACTTCTGTTTTGACTAGGCACCCATAAGAATCAAATACTTGGCTTACATTTTTCTACATTTGGTGATTGGAAGACTTTTCCACAAGAAACCTTCCAGCTCCATGCATTTCAAACCTTCTCTTCCACCACCCATGTATTTCTGGCTCCAGGAGGGAGACATGTATACCTTAACTGACCCTTGACCCTGCCCAAAGTGTCAGCAGAGCAGGCAAAAGGAGGATTCCTAGCAGCCATTCCTAAACCAGAATGGCCAGCAATAACCTAGCAATATACAGAAGTGACTGCCTACCACATAAATATATTCTACCAAATTTAAACTAAATGTTTTCCCAATGTAACTTCCCCTAACCTCAACCTCCAAAATTCCCATGGTCACCCATCACCACCCGACACTAAAAGAAACAGAGAGTTTTCTTGTTAGTTGTGGTTAGAATATCTTACTTTTGCTAATTTTGCACTGACCACACAAATACATTGCTAGGGCCCTTTCCAGGGCCTTGGGAAAAGCCAATGCATGTGAAGGCCCTAAAGATTAAGCTTCGTTACCTTCATGAAAATGCTTTCTTTCTGCTTTTTAGGCAAAGGGACTTTATTCCACGTGTGAGACAGAACATAAGCAAGGGCTCTGAAGAAGTGTAGATATATAGAGAACTGACGGGACCCTTGTCTGTAAGGCTCCTAAAGATCTGACTCTGGAGGACATTGGAAAGCAGGCAGAGAAAGGGCAAGGGGTGAGGGGTGAGAGCTTTCGCCAGGAAAGAGTCAAAATGAAAGTAGTTCAGGCCAGGCACGGTGGCTCGTGGCCGTAATCCCAGCACTTCGGGAGGCTGAGGCAAGAGGATCTCTTGGGCCCAGGAGTTCCAGACCAGCCTGGGCAAAATGGCGAAACCCCATCTCTACAAAAAATACAAAATATTAGCCAGGCATGGTGGCGCATGACTGTAGTCCCAGCTACTCGAGAGGCTGAGGTGGGAGGATTGCTTGAGCCCAGGAGGTTGAGGCTGCAGTGAGCTGTGATCATGCCACTGCACTCCAGCCTGGGTGACAGAGTGAGACCCTAACTCCAAAGAAAAAAAATAAAAGTAATTTAAAATATGAGTTTCAATGAATGCCTACTGAGCCTTAGGTATTTGCAAAGGCCTAAAGAAAAACATATAGATTTCAGCATGAGGCAGAACTCAATATGGCAAAAGAACCATAATAGGTATTAGTTATCTGTTATGATAATTATCTAGAAAATAAGATTAGGGAAGTTCCATCTTCTGAGAATATGCTGTTTAAGGTGGACTATAGATCTAAAGACCATTCTACTGAAACATCCTGACAGTGTTGCACTAGAGAACAATCTATGAGGACTCAAATACAGGAGTGATATGAAAAAATAATTTTAATTAGTGGTCCTGTCAGGACACCAACTCCACTGGAATTTTAAATCAACATCTTGACTTGTCCTAGGAAGTCAAGATGTGAATGACAGAAGCCGGAGAGAAATCCTGCTCTCATAGCCAGTTCAGTTCGCATTCACTGATGTCTCCCAACCATCATCAAGAATATTCCAGCTTGGGTTGGGCACGGTGGCTCACGCCTGTAATCCCAGCACTTTGGGAGGCCAAGGCAGGCAGATTACAAGGTCAGGAGTTCGAGACCAGCCTGACCAACATGGTGAAACCCTGTCTCTACTGAAAATACAAAAATTAACTGGGCATGATGGTGCGTGCCTGTAATCCCACCTACTCGGGAGGCTGAAGCAGGAGAATCGCTTGAACCCGGAAGGCGGAGGTTGCAGTGAGCCAAGATCACGCCACTGCACTCCAGCCTGGGTGACAGAGTGAAACTCTGTCTCAAAAAAAAAAAAAAAAAAAAACAAACAAAAAAGAGTATCCCAGCTTGAAAAGAGCTAATGCATGCTGGGCTTAATACCTAAGTGATGGGTTAACAGATGCAGCAAACCATAATGGCACACATTTACCTATGTAACAAACCTGCACATCCTGCACATGTATCCCAAAACTTAAAAAATGAAATAAAAAAATAAAAAAAGAATATTCAGCTTTTCTGATGGACCATTGCATTGTTTCCTGAGGGTTACTAGACAGAGACCAAAGGAGAAACAGGGTTAGCCACAGAGTGCCTAGTTACAACAGGCAAAGGGGAGAGAAATAAGAAATTATCCACAAACAAAGGAAAGAATTAACCAGAATAGTTGGCTGTAAAGGCCTTCTAATGAGAAGGAGAGAGCAGCAAGGGCCTAGATTCATGTTGCTTTGAATATTGAAAGAGAGATGGGCATATTTTCTGCCCTAAGTCAGTGAGGCAGAATATATTAATTTTATGTGTTGGCCAATATGCTTGGATTTTAAATTGCTTACTTATTTATTCAGTAGCTATTGACTGAGTATCTATGTGCGCATGTCTATAAGCACTATTGTTGGTGAGGGAGAAAGCAATGTTCAAGACAGACAAGGTTCCTGTTCCCATAGAGCTCACATTTCTGTCAGAAAAAGAAGGGAAATAAAAAATTTTAAAGCATAATAATTTCAAATACTAAGTTGCTATAAAACTATAAAAGGGGGCCGGGTGCGGTGGTTCACACCTGTAACCCCAACACTTTGGGAGGCTGAGGCAGGCAGTGGATCACCTGAGGTCAGGAGTTGGAGACCAGCCTGGCCAACATGGTGAAACCCCGTCTCTACTAAACGTACAAAAATGAGCCGGGGATGGTGGCACGCCCCTGTAATCCCAGCTATGTAGGAGGCTAAGGCAGGAGAATTGCTGGAACCTGGGAGTCAGAGGCTGTAGCGAGCCAAGATCGTGACACGATACTCCAGCCTGGGCAACAGAGCCATCTCAAAAAATAAATTAATTAATTTAATTTAATTAAACTATAAAAGGGGTAATCAAATAGAGTTTGTGCCACGGGAGGAAAGAACTCAGCTATTTCCCCTTGGATGATCAGAAAAGGTCTCCTTGAGAATAGGATGAATGAGCTGAAAGATAGGAAAGAGTCAGCCATCCAAACATTTGAAGTAAAGCATGTTTGACAGAGAGAGCAGCGAGGACAAGGGCCCTGAAGCTGGAGGATCAGAAAGAAGAACAGGGGGGCCAAGTAGAGTGTAGAGTGTGCAAGGGAAGGAGTGCTCATGGGATGAGGATGCAGAGGGTAGGCAGGGGCCATCAGGTGATTTACAACCTGGTAGCCATGGTAAACAATTTGGGTTTCCCACTTTTCATCTAGGGACTTAAAAAAAAATCTGGATTTTAGTCTAAGTGCAATGGGGAACCACTGCACGTTCTGAGCAAGGGAGTCACATGGTCTGACTGACATTTTCTTTTTCTTTTCTTTTTTTTTTTTTGAGATGGAGTCTCGCTGTGTCGCCCAGGCTGGAGTGCAGTGGCGTGATCTCAGCTCACTGCAAGCTCCGCCTCCTAGGTTCATGCCATTCTCCTGCCTCAGCCTCCCGAGTAGCTGTGACTACAGGTGCCCACCACCTCACCCGGCTAATTTTTTGTATTTTTTAGCAGAGACAGGGTTTCACCGTGTTAGCCAGGATGGTCTTGATCTTCTGACCTCGTGATCTGCCTGCCTCGGCCTCCCAAAGTGCTGGGATTACAAGCGTGAGCCACCGCGCCCGGCCTTTTTTTTTTGACACAGTTTTGCTCTCTTGCAAGGCTGGAGTGCAGTGATGCAATCTCGCCTCACTGCAACCTCTGCCTCCCAGGTTCAAGCGATTCCCCTGCCTTGGCCTCTTGAGTAGCTGGGATTACAAGCGCACGCCATCACACCCGGCTAATTTTTTGTATTTTAGTAGAGACGGGGTTTCACCATGTTGGCCAGGATGGTCTCCTGACCTGGTGATCTGCCCGCCTCAGCCTCCCAAAGTGCTGGGATTACAGACGTGAGACCTCATCTTTACAAAAAAAAAAAAATTAGCCAGGCATGGTGGTGCACTCCTGTGGTTCCAGCCACTTGGGAGGCTGAGGTGGGAGGATTGCTTGAGCCTGGGAGGTTGGGGCTACAGTGAACCAAGATTGCATCACTGCATTCCAGCCTTGGTGACACAGCAAGACCCTGTATTATCAAAACACACACACACACACACACACACAAAGAAGAAGAACAACAACAACAACAACTAGCTGGCAATACACAAAGGAAAAATAAAACAAAAACAAAAAAGTGATTCTGACTATTGGGAATGGACTATAGAGGTCAAGAGTGGACACAGGGCAATAGCAATACAGTGGAAGCTACTGGAGTCATCCAGTCAAGACATGATAGTGTTGTGGCCTAGGGTGGTGCAGTAGGGTGGTTGCATGAATGGCCCCAATTAATGGCCTTCTGGTATCCAAACCCTTTGGTCTATAATTTATAGTTCCCTTCCATTCTGACTCTGGGCTTTGAGCAATGTAATACAGGTACAAGCGGGGGTGTGCAAAGGGCCTGTGCATCGGGGATCAATCTCTTGCAAATGACTCCAGCTTGCTCTTGGAGTTCGGCTATGCCATGAGAACAGGCCCAGGCTAGCTGCCTGCTGGAGGAGGAGAGACCACATGGAGCAGAGCTGAGTCATCCCAGCTGAGGCATCCTAGACCAGCCAGCCTCTAAGCAACTCTCTAGGTGAGTGTGGATGCATGAGCAAGCCCAGCCAAGACCAACGTAGAGTGCTTGTTACTCAGCTTTAGACAACTGATATAAATTATAGAAAAGATATGAAGAAAAACTTTGGGTCTGGAATATATTTTGGAATTAGAAGGTGGAACTGCTGACAATTAGGATAGTTATCCATCCTCTGGCACCTGTAATTCAACATATCAAAATGATTTGAATCTAGCAAAAAAACATATATTCTGTAATCTTGATAAACAACCCTTTTTTTTTTTTTTTTTTTGAGACAGGTTATCACTCTGTCACCCAGGTTGGAGTGCAGTGGCGCAATCATAGCTCACTGCAGCCTCAACCTCCTAGGCTCAAGTGATCTTCCTGAGTAAACAGGACTACAGGCATGTGCCCCTATGCCTAGCTATTTTTTAAAATTTATGTTTTATAGTGATCAAGTTTCACTATGTTTCCCAGGCTGGCCTCAAACTCCTAGGCTCAAGCAATCATCCTGCCTCAGCCTCCCAAAGCACTGGGATTACAGGCATAAGCCACCACACCCAAACAGCACATTTTTAATCACTAGTATTTCCATCCATTCTGGAAATCCAGATCAAAGTAAAATCGAGAGTTCCATTTAATTCTGTGATGCTCAAGTGTAGTAGTGCAAAGACTTGGAGCAAGCTAAAACTTTGATAATGGGGTAAATCTCTGGGGACTTGAGAGGGCAGGAACTAAAAAGAGGAGGATTATAGAGGAGGGCACAGCTTCTCTAATTGAGAGAACATCATTGTGATGGAAGCACCATTAAAAATTCAATTCATAGAAATTTGGCTATGGTTCCAAGGAAGAGGTGTTGATACAATATTATCCCAAATAAAAGTTATTCAGGAAAATAAAGAAATTTAACAAAAGACCTAGAAATTGGCACTTGACTTCATTTGTTGCTCTAAAAGCCCAGGCAAAATTATATTTCTGGATTCAGCCTGATCAAATCTTCCTGGATCAGTATGTGCCAGCAAAGGAGACTAATATATAGAGGTAGGATTAAAAGTAAGAAATTCCTGGCCCTATTACCAGTTTCTCCAGGGAAATACTTAGTTTCGCCTGTGTCTCATATCAAGTTTCCCCAGAAAACACTCAGAGATAGATGTGTGCTTGCAAGAAGTTTATTGAAACATGCTCTCAGGAACAACATCCCTTGAACTGAAATCTCGGAAAACACCACTAAAGAACTTATCCATGTAACCAAAAACCACCTGAACCCACAAAACTACTGAAATAAAAAATTTTTTAAAAAGAAACAGCACCCTTGGGAAAGGAAAGAAAGCAAGATTGGGCAGCAGAGAAATTGCACTTGCGGTGAAGTTGTAATAAAGCCTTCAGTCAGTCTCAGGGAAAGGCTTGAAGCTTGGATGCTCCTTCTAAGATGCCCTCACTGAGGCAAGGGGTCTTGTACTCACTCCAAAACAACAAGGCAGCAGATACAGGCTGACTTTGGAGAGAAGAGTAACCTTGGTGAGATGGCTCCCTTCTGCCAAGAGCAATAACGGAGGAAACACTCAGGTATAATCCCCTAGCAGGCAACACTCCCAGCAGCTGGAGAACACATGCTTTGGTCCTGGAGGGCGAATCTAGGAGCTAAAACAGTGTCCACTACAATCCATCAAGCAAGGACACTCATGTTTTCATCCCACCTCACTGAGAGGGAAGATACAGAAATTCACTCAGGCGGGACCATTAACAATGCCCTTCCATGACCTTGATGAGGTCAATGTCATGCCACAATGAGTTGAGAAACTGAGAAGTGAAGAAGCAAAGGCAGAAAATATAAGCTTAGTTATGGGGGAGGCGGCCAAGAGAAGGAGAAAAGCTGGTAGTGACTGCAGAAGAAAGAAGAGATGCAGATATTGTTATTTTTTGAATGTTGGAGAGATTTGATCATGTTAATGGATTGAGGGAAGAGTTAAATAAAGGTACTGAAAATACAGAAGAGAAAAAAATTGAGAAAACAAGTGTCAAAAAAACAGAGACTATTTAGAGTGGAGCATTCATGTAGAGATGAGCTTTCTGAGAGGAAAGAGGAGAGATGGCTGCAGAGACACTGGAGAGAGAAAAGGTGAAGGAATTCAGGGTGGCCAGGTAGTGGGCTTTATTATTCTCATGGAAGCAGGGGTCTAAGTCTTCTGCTAAAAGTGACAGGCTCAGGGTAGATTCAGGATTTGAGGTAAGGAATGATATTCTGAAGATGTCGCCTTGGGAAATGGGTAAGTTTGTTGGACAAGAATGAGAAAACCAGAGAGGCTAGAAATTATATGACGGTCATGGAGACAGTCCTGACTCAGTTTTTGGCTTAGGTTTTGCTTTTGATTGGGTTTTTTTCCCCGCTGTGGCATATTTCACCTCAGGGACAGGAATGGAAGACGTGTGCCGATGCTGGATTGGCTGATGTGGTAGCATCACAGGGAAGAGAAAACTATGGGTGGTGATGAGCACTTGCTTGAAATAACTGAAGACAGCTAAGAAGGAAAGCCCGGCCAGGAGTGGGGTTTGTCAACTTGGATAACTGGCTGGGACCAGGATAAGGAGAGGTTTAGTGGAAGTAAAAGACAGCACACTGGGGAAGGGTGTGGTGGCTCACACCTGTAATCCCAGCACTTGGGAGGCTGAGGCAGGTGGATCACCTGAGGTCGGGAGTTTGAGACCAGCCTGACCAACATGGCGAAACCCCGTCTCTACTAAATACAAAAAATTAGGCGGGCATGGTGGTGCATGCCTGTAATCCCAGCTACTTGGGAGGCTGAGGCAGGAGAATTGCTTGAACCTGGGAGGCAGAGGTTGCAGTGAGCCGACATTGTGCCATTGCACTCCAGCCTGGGCAACAGAGCAAGAGCAAGACTCTGTCTTAAAAAAAAAAAAAAAAAAAAAAAAAAGTCAGCACTCTGGTATGGTGGCCAGACAGCGGGGGGCTGCTGAAGTGAAGTGAAGGTACCCTCCCTCACCCATCAGGAATTTTATATCCAGCCTTGTCAACCAACAATCATCTTGGGGTTTAAATCTTCCTGGTCTTGGTGCCTAGAAAGCCAGTAGCCACCTAGCTCCATCAGGCCTGTACCTGAGAGTCACACCTCTATTACCCTCTGACTCTCAGATCTCAGTGATCCTTTGATCTCTCCTTCGTGTTGCACCCCAATATTCACTGTTGTCAGAACCATGAGAAGATGACCTATCATACCTTTGTAGATTCTGCTGGAAAACCATGGCTTCCTAGTAAAGTGCCACTGGGAAGACTAGCCTTTCCTCTGCAGGATTTTCTTCCATCTCCTCTCAAAACCAGAACCTTTCTTCCCAGGTGCAGGGCAAGGAAAAAATGCTTGATGGCAGAATTGATTTTATACCAACACAAAAGTTGTGTGTGCTGAATAAGTGCTTTCCATATGGAATATGCCCATATGCAACAACGATGAGTTTGTGTTTAAATAAACTTAGAGACACAGATATACAATAACAAGACATATGTTTCATACTGCATATAGGCATATACATAAATACCCTATTAAGAATTCATTTGAGGTGGTGAAATACTTCTGTTCTACGGGATTGCATCAGACTCAAAGTAATCTTTATTTAAATGATATGAAACAAGGTAACACGAGAACTGCTGTGGTTTTTTTGGACACCGCAGTGGAAACCAGAGATGGACAAGGTCAGTTAGGTCATTCGACACCTTAAGTTTCTTGGCAGAGTGGTTCTGCCCAATGCCCTGTGCTCACTTACACCTTCTCCAGGTGGGTTTTAACAGACACAAGAAATCAAGCTGCTGACACTTCCTCACTGTTAGTTAGATTTAAAATGCCTCCCAGGAAAGAGAAAGAGGGAGCACACTTCCTTGTAAGGAAGTTTTGGACCAAATGACCCTGACAACCAGCTCACCATTGACCTAAAAACCACAAGCCATCATGAAGGCCTCCCCACTTGCCTTAAAGACCAATAAAGAGAGCATCCTAGGCCTCATAAAAGAGTAGGTAGTTCAACAAGGAGATGCCATAAATAAGTAATTCACTCTCAGGTCCAATTTCTTTTGTTGAGTTTAAGTGTTCAAATACCACCTTGTTTTATTAATGCGGGTGTCTCATTTCTATTCTCAGTTTCAAACCCGATGGAATCAAAAAAACACAACACAAAAAAACTCAGCATCTGTGAATAGGCCAAAGTCCATCAATTTCCCCAATCTCCCCAAAAGTTTATTAATTCAAAATATTAAAGAAAAAGGTTCTCAGGCCGGGCATAGTGGCTCACGCCTGTAATCCCAGCACTTTGGGAGGCCGAGGCGGGCAGATCACAAGGTCAGGAGATCGAGACCATCATGGCCAACATGGTGAAACCCCGTCTCTACTAAAAATACAAAAATTAGCTGGGTGTGGTGGTGGGTGCCTGTAATCCCAGCTACTTGGGAGGCTGAGGCAGGAGAATGGCTTGAACCCAGGAGACGGAGGTTGCAGTGAGTCAAGATCATGCCACTGCATTCCAGTGACAGAGCAAGATTCTGTCTCAAAAAAAAAAAAAAAGAAAAAGAAAAAGAAAAAGGTTCTGTTGGTATTCTCTCTAATTTGATTATTTAGGATACACACCTTCCTAGCCTATCTTATTGTTGCTGCTTTGTATTGTCTTATTATGGGAAACTGTATCTGGCTGTATGTAAAGTAGACTCTACCAATCTATGTGATCCACTCTAAGGGAAAATTGACTCTCATCCTTAAGGATGGATCATTCAAATGAGCCCCAGATATGCCTGAGTGATGATAGAGGGTCTCAAGGAGAATGCCTGTTCAAAAGTGAATACCAAGGTTGAATTTAGATAGCAAATACCAAGGTTGAACTTAGTTAGCTGGAAGGGTCGTGGAGGCTCAAACTGGAAGGAATCTTAGAGATGGTCTAGTCCAGTCTCCTGCTAAAGGCAAGGAAACTGAGGTCTTGGCCATTCAGACTGCTCCAGCGCATAAACTAGTGGCAAAGACAAGAATAAAACCCAGTCCCCCTGGCCCCAAGGCCAACACTTTATAACCTGATGTTCTTAAACAGAAACCCACAACCCTACGGGATATACATTTACGTGCCAGAAAATACTCCAAGCCGTAGCAGAAATATGCCACTTTTTCCTAAATCTTGAATATTATCTCAAGGTGAGGACGTTAAACAAATGCTTTATTAAAAACTAGACATGTTAGACCAGGCTCAGGGACTCATGCCTTTAATCCCAGCACTTTGGGAGGCTGAGGTGGGAGGATTACTTGGGGCCAGGAGTTGGAGACCAGTCTGGGCAACAAATCAAGGCCCCTTCTCTTCAAACTAATAATAAATAAAGCTAGCTGGGCCTTTAGTTCTAGCTACTTGGGAGCCTGTGGTAGAAGCCTAGGCTTTAGCCTAGGAGTTTGCTTTAGCCTAGGAGTTTGAGGCTGCAGTGACCTATAATCTTGCCACTGCATTCCAGTCTGGGTGACAGAGCAAGACTATTTCAAAAAAAAAAAAAAAGAAAAAAGAAAGAAAGAAAGAAGAAGAAGAGGAGGAGGAGGAGGAAATAAAAATGCATTTATTATTCATTATTGCAGGAGAAAACCAAATTCACATGACTTTTTAAAGAGAACACAAATCTCACGGGAAGTTTATGCTTGGGGTAGCCAGCTTAGATGCTCCAGGTATGGTATGTGCTGCTGCGTGTTCTCTTCACTGCTAAGGGCACATCATAGACCAGTTTGACAAGCACAGCTTTACCCCACACTGCCTCCAATGCCCAAGAAATCCCTTAGAGGATCACTTTGGCTAATTTCTTTTTGTCCTGACCCTTTTCTCTTGCCTGTCCCTACATAAATAAGTACAAGTGATTCAAACCCGTATGTACTGGAATGTACTTTGTTTCCTTCTTCTTGCTCAGAGGGGAGAAATGGCCTCAATGTCTTAACACGTGAAATTTGAATCATATTTATGCCTTTTCTGCCCTATTCTTCTTGGACAACAGGCTCATTATAGCAATACTAACTTTTTCAGTTTAATAATACTAAACCTGAAAAGGAATAACGTAGGTATTTTTTAAGAAAATTCTTTTCACTTAATTTTACAGTGCTTTTTTTTTTTCTTTTGAGATGGAGTTTTGTTCTTGTCGCCCAGGCTGGCGTGCAGTCGTGCAATCTCAGCTCACTGCCACCTCTGCCTCCCAGGTTCAAGCGATTCTCCTGCCTCAGCCTCCCAAGTAGCTGGAACTACAGGCACACGCCACCACACCTGGCTAAATTTTTGTATTTTTAGTAGACACAGGGTTTCACCGTGTTGACCAGGCTGGTCTCGAACTCCTGACCTCAAGTGATCAGCCTCTCAAAGTGCTGGGATTATAGGCATGAGCCACTGTGCCCGGCCTACAGTGCTTTAATTTTTTTTTTTTAAACTTTCCTTTTTCTTTTTGAGATGGAGTCTTGCCCCATCGGCCAGCTGGAGTACAGTGGCACAATCTTGGCTCACTGCAACCTCTGCCTCCCAGCGTCAAGCCAATCTCCTGATTTAGCCTCTTGAGTAGCTGGGACTACAGGCATGTGCCACCATGCCTGGCTAATTTTTGTATTTTTACTGGAGACAGTGTTTCCCCATGTTGGCCAGACTGGTCTCAAACTCCCGACCTCAGGTGATCCACCCACCTCGGGTCACCCAGTCTGGAGTGCAGCATTGCAATCATAGCTCACTGCAGCCTCAAACACTCCTCCTGCCTCAGCCTCCCGCGTAGTTGGACCTATAGGCGTGCACCACACCTGGCTACATAGTGCTTTTTCTTAGTTTGCATAACAAAGTTTTCTTAGTTTGAAAAATTTTTTTTCAAATATGAAAAAAAATTTCATATTTACAAGCTCAATTTACTATCACTCCCATATTTTAAAGAGGAAATACAGGCCCCCACAGCCCTTAATTTACCCCCTGTCCTGAAAAAGGAGATGCTCTTAGAGTTTAGTAAAAGCACCCGTGGTATGAGGCATGTGCTTCTGAAAGTATAAACCGAGTGTTTAAACACTTTTTATGCCCTTTGCCAAATCTCTTTAGATTTTGTCAGAACAGCTAGAATTATTTAGATAATTCTGATTGCATTTCTATCCAGAGAAACAGGCTACAAAAATTGATCTGTAGAGTTCCTTTTCACTAGTTAATTTGTGATGCACTGCACTGGTGGCTCCAATTCTTCACCTTTCTTCTTACCATGCATTTATCTACATGACCTCACAGCCCTTCTTGTCAAATGGCAGAACATACTTCCTTATCCTTGATTAGGAATTTAGTCATGTGACTTGCTTTGGCCAATGAGATCTTAACAGATGAGCAGAGGCTTAAAAGGTGCTTGCATCTATCTGCTTACTCTCCTGTGTCTCTGCCATTACTGTAAGAAGAATATGCTCAAGCTAGCCTGCTGGACCTAGGAGCAGGATGAAAGACAGATGGAGCAGAGCTACCCCCAGTCAGCCCAAGATAAGTGGGTGTGTCCTGCCAAAAGCAGAAGTTGGTTATTTTATGTAAGAACTTTGAATGTTTCATTCTACTGCTCCTGGCTTCCACTGTTCTATTAAAAAAATCAAATGTTACTCTTATTGTTTTCTCTCTGGTTGCTTGAAATATTGTCTTCTTTCTCCTTTTTTTCAGCAGTTTCACTGTTATATGTTTAGCTATGGTTTTAGGTTCTGAATGTTTCTTACATCTATGGCTTAATATCTTTCTGGGATTTTTAAAATATATAAAAAAAGTTCTCAGCCATTATCTCTTCATATATTGCTTCTGCCCCACCATCTTTCTCTCCTCCTGTTCCAAGACTTCAATAACACATATGTTGACCTTCTCACTGTATGCTCTATGTCTCTTACACACTTTTTAGTGTTTTCTACTTTTTGTTTACTGCTGTTGCTCTAAGATTCAGAATAGATATTATCTTCCACTTATAAATTCTCTTTTCATCTGAGTCAAATCTGCTAATAAACTCATCCACTGAGTTCTGAATTCCAGCTTTTATATTTTTTTACTTCTAAAATACAATTTGGTTCTTTTCATGTTTTCCATTAATCTGTCAAAATTCTCATTTGCTTTTTAAAAATTTACTGAACTTTTAAATCTTATTTAACATTCCATTATCTGTAGGTTTATTATTTTTTTAATTATTTCGCTTGGGTTTTTGTGTTTTTTTGACCATGTTATGTTCTTTCCTCCAGTGATTGGTTAAATTTTGTCATACATGGCACATTAGATGTGAAAAATGGTAAAGATTATTTTAGGTTCTGGATGATGTTATCTTCCTCCAGAGGGTTTCATATTTGCCTGTAACAGGCTAGGCTAAGCAATCCCATTAGCAATCCCAAATCACCTTAATCCAATCAAAGATTGAGACTATTCAAAACTGATGTACATTTGGTTTACTCTTTCTTCTAAGATATAGTTCTTTATTCTTTAGGGTCCCAAACCAAAGCTTAGGGAAGAGTTTCCAGTGTATTCTCCACCCTTGGCAGCCCACAGTCTCTATATTTTGTCCTTTAAGGTTTATGAGTTAGTGGAGAGCTTTTCTCAGATGCTTAGCTGCCTCTTCTGAAACCAACAGCTATTTGCAAAAGAAAGCAGCCACCAATACCGAGACCAGCTCTCAGAGTTCCCTCTTTCTTCTGTATTTTTGCCCTATAATCATTCAGTGCCTCAGTAGCTATCTTATGTCATCAAACAGGATTTCCCCCCCATGTTCTCTGTTTGTTCTCTGTAGGAAAGAAAAAGAAAAGTTATCTGAGAAAGAATGAAATGCATCAGAAATGTTGGAAAGCAAAAGACAATGGAATGACATTTTTCAAGTAATAAAAGAAAATGACTGCTAACCTAGTTTTACATCTGGCACCAAAAAATTTCAAAAGAAAAGGTAAAATTAACATACTTCTAGATAAACACAAATCGAGATAGTTTGTCACAAGTAAACCCATAATAAAAGACATACGAAAAATGAAAGGAATTTCTTCAAATGGAAGGAAAATGATCACATATATGTAATCTACATAAATGCAAGAAGAAATGAAAAGCAACAGGAACGGGAAAATGTGGGTAAAGCTATATAAAAATTGACTGTATAAAACGAATAACATTTTATAAGGCTTATATATAGAGAGAATTAAAATGCATGACAGTCATAACACAAAAGGGATGTGGGGACAGGTAGAGTTCAACTGTTCTGAAGTGTTGTTTTTTTGTTTTTGTTTTGTTTGGCTTTGTTTTTTTTCCTGAGATGGAATTTCGCTCTTGTCGCCCAGGCTGGGGTACAGTGACGTGGTGTCGGCTCACTGCAACCTCTGCCTCCTGGGTTCAAGCAATTCTCCTGCCTCAGCCTCCTGAGTAGCTAGGATTACAGGTGCATGCCACCACACCCAGCTAATTTTTGTATTTTTGTTAGAGATGGGGTTTCACCATGTTGGTCAGGCTGGTCTCGAACTCCTGACCTCAGGTGATCCACCTGCCTCGGCCTCCTGTGAGCCACCATGCCCGGCCCTGAAGTTTTATCATTTTCTATGAAGAAGTAAAAATATGATTCTATATTAGACTTAAATGAGTCAAGGGTACATTCCGTAATCTCAAGGATAACCCCTAGTAAAAGAATATAGAACTAACATACCTATGGGTGGTGGAGGTGGTGGTGGTGGTGGTGGCAAAGAGTACAAAGAAAAAAGAAACATTTGATGAGTACAAATGAATGAAAGAAAGGAGAGTGAGGAACATAGAACAGATATCGGAGAAATAGAAATCAATAATAAAATGGTAAATATAACCCAAATGTATCCATATCTAGAATCACATTAAATGTAAACAGACTAAATACTCAACTTACAATATCGTCAAATTGAATTAAAATCAATGCAATCCAACTATATGCTACTTTTAAGAAACACACTTCAAATATAAGAACAAAGAAAAGTTGAATAGAAAAGATGGAAAAAGAAATACCATAAAAATACTAAGCAAAAGAAAGCTAGTGTTCTAGCATACTAATATCTTGCAAAGTAGACTTTAAGGTAAGAAACATTAATAGAGATAAAAAGGAACAAAACGATATACAATAATTGTAAATTTTTATACACTTAACATGAATAGAGAATACATAAAGATAATTTTGACAGACATAAAGGAAAAATAAGCAAATCTATAATCATAGTGGGAGAACTGAACTGTCTCTCTCAGTAACTGAAAGATCAAGCAGGAAAAATATCAGTAAGGATATAGAAGATCTGAACAACATGATTGACAAACTTGGATCATTTGGGATACATAAAACACTTACCTACAACAGTAGAATATATATTTAAAATATAGAAAACATCTATCAAAATTGACCATGCACTGGTCCATAAAGCAGGTCTCACCAAAATTCAGAGATTTTAGTTATTCAGGATATGTTTTCTGACCACAGTGGAATGAAACTAGAAATTAATAATACAAATATAACTTTACAACCCAAATATTTAGAACATAAACAATAAATTTCTATTTCAGGAATAAAAGGTTTCAAAAAAAGCCCAGGACCACATGGATTCAAAGCTGAATTCTACTAGATGTACAAAGAAGAGCTGGTACCATTACTGCTGAAACTATTCCAAAAAACGGAGGAGAAGGGACTCCTCCCTAACTCATTCCATGAGGCTAGTATCACTCTGATGTCAAAACCAGACAGAGACACAACAAGAAAAGAAAACTTCAGACCAATATCCTTGATGAACATCAATGCAAAAATCCTCAACAAAATACTAGCAAACTGAATCCAGCAGCACATCAAAAAGCTTATCTACCATGATCAAGTAGGCTTTATCCCTGGAATGCAAGGTTGGTTCAACACATGCAACTCAGTAAATGTTATTCATCACGTAAACAAAACTAAAGACAAAAAACACGATTATCTCAACAGATGCAGAAAAGGCTTTTGATAAAATTCAGCATCATTTTATGTTAAAAATTCTCAATAAAGTAGGTATTGAAGGAACATACCTCAAAATAATAAGAACCGTCTATGACAAATCCACAGCCAACATCGTACTGAATGGGCAAAAGCCGGAAGCATTCCCCTTGAAAACTAGCACAAGACAATGATGCCCTATCTCACCACTCCTATTCAACATAGTATTGGAAATCCTGGCCAGAGCAATTAGGCAAGAGAAAGAAATAAAGTGCATCCAAATAGGAAGACAGGAAGTCAAACTGTCCCTGTTTGCAGGCAACATGATCCTATATGTAGAAAACTCCACAGTCTCAGCCCAAGAGCTCCTTAAGCTGATAAACAACTTCAGCAAATTCTCAGGATACAAAATCAATGCACAAAAATCACTAGCATTCCTGTACACTAACAACAATCAAGCCAAGAGTCAAATCAGGAGTGCAATCCCATTCACAATTCACACACACACACACACACACACACACACACAAACTAAGAATACAGCTAACCAGAGAGGTTAAAAGTCTCTACAAGAAGAACTATAAAAAACTGCTCAAAGAAATCAGAAATGACACAAACAAATGAAAAAACATTCCATGCTCATGGATAGGAAGAATCAATATTGTTAAAATGGCCATACTGCCCAAAGCAATTTATAGATTCAATGCTACTCCTAATAAATTACCAATTACATTCTTCACTGAACTAGAAAAAACTACTTTAAAATTCATATGGAACCAAAAAAAGAGCCCAAATAGCCAAGGCAATCCTAAGCAAAAAGAACAAAGCTGGAGGCATCAAGCTACCCAACTTTCAAACTACACTACAAGGCTAAAGTAACCAAAACAGCATGATACTGGTCCAAAAGCAGACACATAGACCAATGGAACAGAATAGAGAACCCAGAAATAAGGCTGCATACCTTCAACTATCTGATCTTCTACAAAGCTGACAAAAACAGGCAATGGGGACAAGATTCCCCAGGCTGGGATAACTGGCTAGCCATATGCAGAAGATTGAAACTGGACCCCTTCCTTACAACATATATAAAAATTAACTCAAGATGGATTAAAGCCTTAAATGTAAAACTCAAAACTATAAAAACCCTGGAAGACAAGCATTTTGGAATGGAAGGCAATACCATTTTGAACACAGGAATGGGCAAAGATTTCATGATGAAGACACAAACAGCAATTGCAACTAAAGCAAAAATTGACAAATGGGATGTAATTAAACTAAAGAGCTTCTGCACAGAAGAAAAAAAAAACCTGTTAACAGAATGAACAGACAACCTACAGAATGGGAGGAAATTTTTGCAAACTGTGCATCTGATGAAAGTCTAATATCCAGCATCTTTAAGGAACTTAAACAAATTTACACACACACAAAACAAACAACCCCATTAAACAGTGGGTAAATGGCCAGGCATGGTGGCTCACACCTTAATCCCAGCACTTTGAGAGGTCAAAGTGAGTGGATCATCTGAGGTCAGGAGTTTGAAACCAGCCTGGCCAACATAGTGAAACTTAATCTCTACTAAAAATACAAAAATTATCCAGGCATGATGGCGTGCACCTGTAATCCCAGCTACTCGGGAGGCTGAGGCAAGAGAATCGCTTGGACCCAGGAGGTGGAGACTGCAGTGACCAAGATTGTGCCACTGCACTCCAGCCTGGGCAACAGAGTGAAACTCCACCTCAAGAAAAAAAGTGGGCAAAGCACATGAACAAACACTTTTCAAAAGAAGACATACATGTGGCCAAACAATCATGAAAAAATGCTCAATATCACAGATCATTAGAAAAATGCAATCCAAAATCACAATGAGATACCATCTTATACCAGTCAGAATGACCATTATTAAAAAGTTAAAAAATAGCAGATGCTGGCGAGGTTGTGGAGAAAAAGAAATGCATATACATTGTTGGTGGGAGTGTAAATTAGTTCAACCATTGTGGAAGACAGTGTGGCAGTTCCTCAAAGACCTAAAGACCATTCAACCCAGCAAGCCTATTAATGAGTATGTACCCAAAGGAATATAAATCATTCTACCATAAAGAAACATGCATGTGTATGTTCATTGCAGCACTATTCATAATAGCAAAGACATGGAATCAATCTAAATGCCCATCGATGGGAGACTGGATAAAGAACATGTGGTACATATACATCATGGAATACTATGCAGTCATAAGAAAGAACAAAATCATGTCCTTTGCAGGAACATGGATGGAGCTGGAGGCCATTATCCTTAGCAAATTAACGCAGGAACAGAAAACCAATACTGCTTGTTCTCACTTATAAGTGGGAGCTAAACGATAAGAACACATGGACACATAGAGGGAAACAACACACACTGGGGCCTACTTGAGGGTGAAGGGTGAGAGGAAGCAGAGGATCAGGAAAAATAACTAATGGGTGCTAGCTTAACACCTGGGTGAGAAAATAATCTGTACAGCAAACCCCCATGACACAAGTTTACCTATATAACGAACCTGCACATGTACCCCATAAACTTAAAACAAAAGTTAAATTAAAAAAAAGAATACAAGGTTGGTTTAAAATTGGAAAATCCACCAATATAATTCACCACATTAATAGAAATAAAAGAGAAAACTTGTACAGTTATGTTGATAGATGCAGAAAGAAGACCTCTGAAAAAATTTGGTGGTGTCAGAGTTCAGGATGTGGGCTATTTTAATAAGTGGTTAGTGGCATCTCATTATTGCTTTAGATTGCATTTTCCTGATGAGATATGATGTGAAACATCTTTTCATATGCTTCATATTCTTATCTGCCATCACTATCTCTTCTTTGGTAAGGTATCTGTTAAGGTCTTTAGGTCTTTCGCCCTTTTTTTTTTTTTTTTTTTTGAGACAAGCTCTCACTCTGTCACCCAGGATGGAGTGCAGTGGTGTGATCATGGCTCAGTGCAGCCTGAACTTCCCGGTCTCAGGCAATTCTCAGCCTCCTGAGTAGCTGGGAGTACTGGCGTGTGCCATCATGCCCAGCTAATTTTTGTATTTTACGTAGAGATGAGGTTTCACCATGTTGCCCAGACTGGTCTCAAACTCCTGCGCTCAAGCAATACACCCACCTTGACCTCCCAAAGTGCTCTGATTACAGGCGTGAGCCACCACGCCCAGCTGGCCTGTTTTCTAATTGGGTTGTTTGCTTTCTGAGTTTTAACAGTTGTTTTTATATTTTATCTAACAGTCCTTTATGAGATGTGACTTTTGCAAGTATTTTCTCTTGGTCTATGGTTTGTTCTTATTCTCTTGACACTGTCTTTCACATAGAAGTTTTAAATTTTAATAAAGTCCAGCTTATCAATTATTTCTTTCATGGATCATACCTTTGGTGTTATATCTAAAAAGTCATCACCATTCCTAAAGCCATCTAGGTTTTTCTCCTATATTATCTTCTAAGAGTTTTATAGTTTTACATTTTTACATTTAGGTCTATGATCTATTTTAGTTTTTACAAAGAGTGTAAGGTCTGTGTCTACATTCTTTTTTTTTTTCTTTTTTTTTTTTTCTTTTTTTTAATACAGGGTCTCACTCTGTCACCCAGGCTGGAGTGCAGTGGTGCAATCATGGCTCATTGCAGCCTTGACTTCCCAGGCTCAAGTGATCCTTCCACCTCAGTCCCCCAAATAATTGGGTCTACAAGCACACACCACCAAGCCCAGCTAATTTTTATATTTTTTGTAGAGATTGGGGCTTACCATTTTGCCCAGCTTGGTTCTTGAACTCCTAAGCTCAAGCAATCCTCCTGCCTCAGCCTCACAAAGTCCTGGGATTATAGGCGTGAACCACTGCACTTGGCTTAGATTCTTTTTTTTTTTTTAATGTATGGATATCTAGTAGTTCCAGCATCATTTGTTGAAAAGACTATCTTTGCTCCATTTTATTGTCTTTACTTCATCAAAGATCAGTTGACTATATTTATGTGGTTCTATTTCCTTTTGTTTGTTTGTTTGAGATGGAGTCTCGCATGGTTGCCCGGGCTGGAGTGCAGTGGCATGATCTTGGCTCACTGCAACCTCTGCCTCCCCGGTTCAAGCAATTCTCCTGTATCAGCCTCCCGAGTAGCTGAGATTACAGGCACCCACCACCACGCCCAGTCAATTTTTTGTATTTTTAGTAGAGACGGAGTTTCACTATGTTGCCCAGGCTGGTCTCAAACTCCTGACCTTATGATCCACCTGCACTGGCCTCCCAAAGTGCTGGGATTTCAGGTGTGAGCCACCATGCCCTGCCTATATGGTTCTATTTCTAAGATCTCTACTCTGTCCTATCAATCTATTTATCTATTCTTTCACCAATACCATATTGTCACGACTACTGTAGTTTCATAGTAAGTCAAAGTCAGGTAATGTCAGCCTTCCAATTTTGTTCTTCTTCAATAATGTGTTGGTTATTCTGGGTCTCTGGCCTGTCCATGTAATTTTAGAGTCAGTTTGTGGACTGATATCCACTAAATAGTTTGCTGGATTTTTTGCTAAGATTGCAATTGCTTTGAGTCTATAGATCAAGTTGGAAAGAACAGACATCTTGACAATATTGGGTCTTCCTATCCATGAACATGGAATATCTCCCCATTTATTTAATTATTCTTTGATATCTTTAATCAGAATCTTGTAGTTTTCTTCATATTTCTCATATGTTTTGTTAGATTTATACCTAAGTATTTCATTTGGGGAGGAACTAATGTAAATGGTATTGTGTTTTTAATTTCAAGTTCCACTTGTTCATTACTTGCATATGGAAAAGTGATTGACTTTTGTGTATTAACCTTGTATCATGCAATCTTGCTACAATCTATTTTTAGTTTCGAGAGGGTTTTTTGTCAATTCTTTCATATTTTCTAAATAGATAGTCATGTCATCTGCGGAGAAAGTTTAATTCTTCCTTCCCAATCTGTATACCTTTTCTTTTCTTTTCTTGTTTTATAGCTAGGGCTTCAGTATGGTGTTTGAAAAGCTGTCTGGTTATTTTTAATTAATAAAATAGAAGAAAAATAGAAAGTCTTTTTTTTTTTTTGAGACAGAGTCTTGCTCTGTCACCCTGGCTAGAGTGCAGTGGTGAGATCTCAGCTCACTGCAAGCTCCGCCTCCTGGGTTGACGCCATTCTCCTGCCTCAGCCTCCCGAGTAGCTGAGACTACAGGTGCCCGCCACCTCGCCCAGCTAATTTTTTGTATTTTTAGTAGAGACGGGGTTTCACCTTGTTAGCCAGGATGATCTCGATCTCCTGACCTCGTGATCCGCCCACCTCGGCCTCCCAAAGTGCTGGGATTACAGGCGTCAGCCACTGCGCCCAGCCGAAAGTCTTATTTCGGTAAATGAAACGTTCTTCTTTGTGTCCTAGTAAACTACTGAAAATTTATTTAAAGTTAAAGGCCTCCAATCAGGGCCTGCTTTATACTAGAAGCTTGCAGAGGGAAAAGGGAGGGGTGACTTTTTCTCTATTTTCTCTCTTTATTCTTCTCTAATACTTACCCCCTGCTCCTTAACTAAGTTGATTTCTAGATCCTCAAAGTGGAATGGGGTATCCTGGTGCTAGTTTTCTGGGAAAGAAGAAAGGTCTGGCAGAAGATGTCTTGCTTTACTGATCATGTCATGATCTGTTTTGCGTGATTTCTGGGATTTGTGTATTTTAGTGCTGATTCTTTTACTTGGGAGCAGTTTGGGTTTTTGAGTCCCCAATGAGACTCCACATTGCAGTTTTAACAGAGGCAACACTCATGCAACCTGCCCTCACCTGCTGTCCCTAGCAGTTTATCATGCAATCTTTTATTGCTTGGTACCCCTCACATTGGCAGGCCTCCATCTTGGGCAGGCCCCCTTCAAGATGACCCCCCAGTTCATGAGTCTGCAGTGCCTATTTATCCCTTAGGAAACAACGTATATTTTCCAAGCCAAATGGAGAAGTATTCCAACTACCAATCTTCTTTCTTGCCTTGCCTGGCACCTGCAAGTGTTTATAGCCAAAGCATTTTACCTTCATGAAGCCCTCTTGAGACTGAGTAAAAAACTAGCCCCTGTGTTTCCCCAAATTCGAAGGGACAATCTGAGATTCTCCAAGTGATCTTCTCAAAACCCCTTTTAGTAGACTTAAGATAAGCAGACTCTTCCCCCCTCCAACACACACACAAATGTGAAAAGATGGAAAATACCCCAGCCTTTAACTAATTTTTCCTGAGAAATGCTCTCCTGGCTTCTTCAGCTCAGGAGAGCTTTAACCTACTCTTAAAGTAGGTTTGGGCTAAGCTGTCAATGGTTTTTAGCACTTCCTTCCCACATACTGCATAGGTGGTTTTGTGCCTTTCTTTGTAATGAGAGACTACTTGCCGCCTAATATTTTGTTTTTGGCCTATAAGACAGACATAAGAGATCAGAAATTAAGACAAAGTTCCATTATAACATTCAATTACATATATTTTCTATTTTTAAGAAAGTCTATTTTTCTCGGATGTGCTGTAGTACCAGTCCAATGTGTTTAGGTGTGGATTCATTGTTACTCTATTCATAACTTGGTGTGTATCTGCATGTCTTTCTTTGATCTGGGAAATATTCACCCATTATCTTCTCAAATACTGCCTCTCTTTAAATGATGTTCCTTGTATCCAGAACTCCTATTAGACATATGTTGGGCCTTATGATTCAGTCCCCTATGTTTCTTTTTCTTTTGTCTTTTTTTTTTTTTTTTGAGATGGAGTCTCGCTCTGTCACCCAGGCTGGAGTGCAGTGGCACAATCTCAGCTCACTGTGAGCTCCGCCTCTCAGGTTCACACCATTCTCCTGCCTCAGTCTCCCAAGTAGCTGGGACTATAGGCACCCGCCACCACACCTGGATAATTTTGTTTTTGTATTTTTAGTAGAGACGGGGTTTCACCATGTTAGCCAGGATGGTCTTGATCTCCTGACCTTGTGATCCGCCCGCCTCGGCCTCCCAAAGTGCTAGGATTACAGGCATGAGCCACCGGGCCCGGCCTCAGTCTCCTATGTTTCTTAACCATTCTCATTTTCCATCTTTTAATCTTTGGGCATAATTTCCCCCATGTATTGTTCCCTCTGGATGAGTGCCTCAGCACTATCTTATGTCACACAATTTCTCCCTTCATTGGTATCACACCTCCTGTTTACTTATCTATTGCATTTTTAATTTTTTTTTCATTTCCTGAGGTTCTTTTTGACATCCACTTTTTAACTCACAGTATCCCATCTATCAATACAATCTTCGCATTATCTTTTGTCTCTTTAACAATTTTAAACATACTTATAGCATTTTTCCAATTATCACTTATTTCTAGTACGTGTGGTCATAGGAATACTACTTGTTTTGTCTGTTGACTCATCTTCACAGTATTTCATTTCTTTCTGTAACCTGTACCTTTTTTACTGGTAGCTCATGCTCAGTTTCCCTCTCTCCCCAAGGGAAACCCATTATATCTAAGTGATGGAACTGCCCCTAAACAGCCTTTTTTTTGGCATCTTCTTCTGTCAAGGCCCCAGAGTTTTCAGTGACTACACATTAATTTTCATGTTTATTTCTATGCTTCAGATTCCTTTACACTGCGGGCAATAAAAATGTGGACTTTATACCTGCATGTGACACAGGTTTGGAAATTCATTTTTTTCCCCTTATTTAGATTTTCTCACCCATTTACCTTCATTCTTGCGTACCATTGCTCCAAGAAAACAACAAACTTCCTTTTCGCTTTCTGAGTTGTTGGGCAAAGTATTTTTCTGGTCCTTTTTACATGCAAGGCAAACCTTCAATATTCCCAGCTTTAAGAAGGAGCCTCATTCCAAGCTCCCCTTCTCGCACAGCTTCAAGTTCATGTATCCTGTTCCTACGTGAACATTAAAATCCTGCCCAGATAGTAGGACCCCTTTGGGGTCTGACTTCTCTTTGGGGCTTTACTTCTTCAGTTTCTTCTTATGAGTCCAACTTTGAGTTTTTTCTCTGTTCCTGGCATCTAGGCATTTCCATTTCTATCAAGCTAGGTGACTTGTTATAGTTTACCATTGATATTTCATGTTATTTAGTATCATATAGAAGTTGAAGTGTTGGAATCAGACTGTCTAGATTAAAATCTCAGCTCTGCCGCTTACTGGATATATGACTATGACCAAGTGATCTTCTTTAAATATCAGTTTCCTTATTTGTAAAATGGGAGTGATAATAACACCCAGCTCACATGATTGCTATAAGGAGTAAGAGATTTAATATGCATGGAGGGCATGGAGCAATATATGGCATGTTTTAAAAGTCCAATAGTTATTAGGTATTATTGTTGTTGTCATTATTTTTCTTTTCTTATGATCATCATCATCATGCATTGCCGTGTGTTTATAAAAAACAGCTCTTGGCCAGGCATGGTGGCTCACACCTGTAATCCCAGCACTTTGGGAGGCTGAGGTGGGCGGATCACAAGGTCAGGAGATCGAGACCGTCCTGGCTAACACGGTGAAACCCCGTCTCTACTAGAAACACAAAAAATTAGCCAGGCGTGGTGGCGGGCGCCTGTAGTCCCAGCTACTTGGGAGGCTGAGGCAGGAGAATGGTGTGAACCCAGGAGGTGGAGCTTGCAGTGAGCTGAGATTGTGCCACTGCACTCCAGCCTGGGTGACAGAGCAAGACTCTGTCAAAAACAAACAAACAAACAAACAAACAAAAAACAGCTCTCACCTTTTTTTTTAACCAGAAGTGCTGCAATATATTTTCTTTTTAATCCCAAAACACTATCACTGCCATCTGTGATACTAAACAAACCTCCCTCCCCGCCAGCTCATATAAACTTAAAAGATACAAATCAACTTTATATTTAGTCTGTGTAAACTATAATTAGGAAGAGTGAAATGTTTCAAGGTCAGTTTATATATTTCTGAACTAATTATAAATAATTTGTATTGCCTTCTCTTTTTTTTTTTTTAATTATTTGAATCATAGTGTCCCTACATCAGGGCAAATGACTGAGAGAAGGCAGTTGCATATTAGTGATAGCACCAATGGCTCGACTATCAAAGACAGGTTATTTCAGTTGAATACTCTGTTTGTGAATCCCCTGGAGAAAGAGGTCCTCAGAAGTGAGGTCTTAGCAAGAATGAACAAAGTGGAGCATAATGAGGGAGGCTTTGTGGTAGAGTCTAATGAATGACTCCTTGACATTCTCTGATCTCTGACATGACAGGCATATGGTGTTTATCAATAAATAAAAAGGATATAATTACGCTGAGGCTGAAGCATTCAGGGATTGGTAACATTTGGTAAGCTGGCAAGCTGTCTGCCCCACTCTTTATCCTAACAGGTGGAATAAAATAAAATGTCTCCATAAAAATCTATTTATAGTACATGATAGTCTTTGGTTGTCTTTAGTTTCCCCAAAGAAGGAGTAGGTCATGCTCTAATTTGCATCCATGGATGTATGTTAGTGTATTATCTAAATGACACTTCAAGGTAATCACAAACAGCCCTTAGAACTTTCAATGCACAGATTCTTTTTTAAAATTTCAACTCTTATTTTAGATTCAGGGCATACATGTGCAGGTGCGTCACATGGGAACACGACATAACACTGAGGTTTGGGGTATGGATGATCCCGTCACCCAGGCAGTGAGCACAGAACCCAATAGGCCATCCCTCAACACTCACCCCACTCTTTCCCACCCACCTCCAGCAGTCGCCAGTGTCCATTGTTCCCATCTTTATGTCCACGTATACTTAATGTTTAGCTCCCACTTAGAAGTGAGAACATGCAGTATTTGGTTTTCTGTTCCTGCATTCATTCGCTTAGGATAATGTCCTCCAGCTGCATCCATGTTGCTGCAAAGGATGTAATTTCATTCGTTTTTATGGCTGCATAGTATTCCATGGTGTATATGTACCACATTTCCTTTATCCAGTCCACTGTTGATGGGCACCTAGGTTGAGTCCATGTCTTTGCTATTGCAATACACAGCTTCTTTAAAATATCTCCAGACAGAAGGTTGACACGTTTCATAAGACTAATAATTACCTGGTGTCTGACAAAACTAGTACATTGTTTTTGGTTTTGTGTACTCTACAAAAATCTTAATAATAGGCACAGCTTTGTGCTCTTCAACCTGTGGCAGAAGGTGAGAGATACATTGACAAGGAAACTCCAGTGGGAAAGGTAGATAGGACAGGCTTTCTGTCTGCCTCTTTTCTACATGTAGGCTGTGTTTATATAACAGCAAACATTCTGTCAGAAAACAAATGGTTCAACTCAATCAATCACACCAAATGAACCTTTAACTTATTTGTAATCCACAAATTTGCCACAACTTCTTAGAAAGAAGCCATTGCAACGGTGCCATGCATAAAGCACTTGCTTGGATAGAATCCTTGACATCACCCTTAAATCCTTTCCTTCTCTCACACTCCATTTTTAACCTTTAAGAAATCCTACTGGTTCAAGCTTCAATATACTCCCAAATCTCACCACTCCACATGACTTCTACTGCCACTACCATAGTCTGAGCCCCATCACCTCTCCCTTTGAGAGCTGTGAAAACTTTCTAATGGTCTCTCTGCTTCTATACTTTTATGTATTCCACACAGCAGGTAGAGAGATTAAAAAGACAGCTCAGGTGAGGTCACACCTCTGCTCAAAATCCTGCAATGGCTCCAAAGTCCTTACAATGGCTCTCCAGGCCCTTGAATCTGGCTTCCCATGTTCTCTCCTCCCACTCTCCCCCTCTTACTCTCCCTCACTTTTCTCAAGTCAACTGATCCCCTTGCTGTTCTTCAAATATTCTAGACACTGTCCCTTAGCCTGGAATATTCTTCCACTGAATTCTGGAGGGATGTGTCGTGTGTGTGTGTATGTGTGTGTGTGTTTTCCAATCTCACCTTCCAATGAGGTTTATGTCTCCACTTACCTATTTAAAATGAGAACCTGTCCTCCACAAATGCACACATCCAGGTTAAGGGATCCTACTTTTTTCTTTTACCCTAAAACATTTATCTTCTAACATACTATATAGTTTACTTATTAACTATGTTTATTGTCTTGTCCAACTCTCTGCTGTAAAATATAAGCTCTGTAAGAGCATGAAACTTCTGTTCAGTGAAGTACCCTAAGTACCTAGGTTAGGGTTGACAGACAAAATGAAGTGCACCCAGCAAAATCTGAATTTCAGATAAACAATGAATACTTCATTTTAGAATAAGTATGGCCTATATCATCATTTATATAATAAATATATAATCACGTATATAATAAATATATAATAAATTAATATATAATATATGTATAATAAATTTATATATAAATAAATATGTAATCATTTATATAATAAATATATAATAAATTAACAATTTATTGTTATCTGAAATTCAAATTTACCTGGGAATACTT
This sequence comes from Pongo pygmaeus, assembly GCF_028885625.2. Taxonomy (NCBI): domain Eukaryota; kingdom Metazoa; phylum Chordata; class Mammalia; order Primates; family Hominidae; genus Pongo; species Pongo pygmaeus. The sequence goes on from NC_072378.2 coordinate 17,214,140, forward strand.
TTTTTTTTTTTTTTTTTTGCTGAATCTGGCAACTCTAATCTAGAATAATGCCTGGCATCATCACAAGAAATATTATATGTAGTCTACTTTTTAAATTAAAATAAATTGGTTTTGTTTTTAAAAAAACCTCTGTGAATATATTTAACCAATGAGGTGAAAGATCTCTACAAGGAAAATCACAAAACACTGATGAAAGAAATTGTAGATGACACAAACAAATGGAAAAACATCCTATGCTCGTGGATCAGAAGAAATAATATCATTAAAATAACCATACTGTTCAAAGCAATTTACAGATTCAATGTAATTCCTATCAAAATTTCACATCATTTTTCACACAATTAGGGGAAAAAATCCTAAAATTCATATAGAACCAAAAAAGAGTCAAAATAGTTAAAGCAAGCCTAAGCAAAAAGAACAAAGCTGAAGGTATCACATTACCTGACTTCAAATTATACTACAAGGCTATAGTAACCAAAACAGCCTGATACTGATATAAAAATAGACACACAGATCGATGGAACACAATAGAGAACCCAGAAATAAAGACACAAATTTATAGCCAACTGATCTTTGACAAAGTCAACAAGAACATACACTGGGGAAAGGACACCTCATTCAATAAATGGTCCCAGGAAAATTGAATTTGTCACATGCAGAGGAATGGCACTGGACCCCTATCTCTCACCACATATAAAAATAAACTCGAGATAGATTAAATACTTAAATGTAAGATCTGAAACTATAAAAATACTAGAAGAAAATTTAGCAAAATCTCTTCTGGACATTGGTCTAGGTAAATAACACATGACTCAAACCTGAAGAGTACAAGCCACAAAAACAAAAATTGGACAAATAGGACTTAATTAAACTAAAAAACTTCTGCACAGCAAAAGAAATAATTAATTGAGTGAACAGATAACCTGAATGAGAGAAAATATTTGCAAACTATGCAACTGACAAGGGACTGACATCCAGCATTTGCAAAGAATTCAAACAACTCAACAACAAAAAAACCTACAAATAATCTCATTAAAAAGTGGGCAATGGACATGAATAAACATTTCTCAAAAGAAGAGAAACAAATGGTCAATGCTCAGCATCACTAATTGGCCGGGTGCATTGGCTCATGCCTGTAATCCTAGCACTTTGGGAGGCCAAGGCAGGAGGATACTTGAGGCCAAGAGTTCAAGACCAGCCTGCATAACATAGCAAGAACCCATATCTACAAAAATTAAAAATAAAAACTAGCCAGGTGTGGTGGCACACACCTGTAGTCCCGGCTCCTTGAGAGGGTGAGATGGGAGGATTGCTTGAGCCCAGGGGTTCAAGGCTGCAGTGAGCCATGATTACACCACTACACTACACTCTGGGCAACAGAGTGATACTCTGTCTCAAAAAAAAAATCACTAATCATCAGATAAATGCAAATCAAAACCTCAATGAGATATCATCTTAACCAGTCAGAATGGCTATTATTAAAAAGAGAAAAAAAAAATAACAGATGTTGGCAAGGATGCAGAGAAAAGGGAACGCTTATATACTGTGAGTAGGAATGTAAAATAATACAGCCTCTATGGAAAACAGCATGGATATTTCTCAAAGAACTGAAAATAGAACTACCATTCAAACCAGTAATCCCACTACTGGGTATCTATCCAAAAGAAAAGAAATCATTATATCAAAAAGATACCTGCACTTGTATGTTTATCACAGCACTATTCACAATGGCAAGGATATGGAATCAACCTAACAAATAATTGTCCAACGAATGGACATAGTCTATATATACAATGGAATACTGTTCAGCCATTAAAAAAGAATGAAGCATGTCTTCTGCAGTAACATGGATTGAAATGGAGGCCATTATCTTAAGTGAAACAACTCAGACACAGGAAGACAAATACCACATGGTCTCCTTTATAAGTGGGAAGTAAATAATGTGCACACATGCACATAGAGTATAGAATGATAGCAAAGAATTGGAAGCGGGGGGAGGGGGATGATGGGAAATTATTTAATGGGAACAATGTACGTTACTTGGGTGATGGATACTCTAAAAGTGCTGACTTTACAACTATGCAATCTATCCATGTAACAAAATGACATTTGTACCCCATAAATTTAAACTAATAAAAAATAAAAATAAAATTAATTTGCTTTTGAAATTTTAATGATATTTTGAGCCAACTGAAGATACCCTGGACTGTCGCAAGAAAAGTTTTATATCATTGTAGTAAATAACTTTAGGAAAAGTTCATGGCCAAAAACAAAAACAATCAAACGAAAAAAGCTAAGTGCATCATCTACAATGCAATATCACAAATATATATTAACCAATATTAAGCATTATGCTTTATGATATTGGGCAAAAAGAAAATGGAATGTTCCAAAACCAAAAGTTGAAAAATATGTTGGAGAAATCTTATTGCAGTGGAAAGCTAGAAATTGAGTTGAAGTATAATCTAATGTATTATTGAAGAACACATGGATAATGAGAACAAGACCCAGATTACCTCCATATCCAACTTCTAGTTGTCCTTTCCAATTAACCGTTGCCACTCACTACTTATGTGATCTTGGGAGAGTCAAATAACTCACTTTTATAATAAGTGAGTTATCTCTTTATGTAAAAAGTCAGATAACTCACTTTTGTAATAAAATTTGTAACATCCATTCCATCCCTAAAAATCTGATTCTGTATAAAAGTATGATCAGAAAGTGAAGAGTCTATTTTTACAAACCTACTAGGAGTTATATATGATAATAAATATTGTCAGAGTAGTTACCATAATAAGCTGTTCACTTATTCCAAAGGTGATACCAATGCTCAAAACATTTTTGGCACTTCTATTTTGTATTTTCCTTTTAAGAAATACTAACAAATGTTTTCATCCCAGCCAGCAAGAGGCAGAGCTAGGATCTGAACCATGCATTGTGGCAGCACCGTCTGTGATCTTAACATCTGTGCTTAACATCTATTGCTTTGCCCATTTCACCACACACAGCAAAAACACAGCCATTTGTGAACTGGTAAGCAGGCCTTCACCAGACACTGAATCTGCTGCTGTCTTGAGCCTGGATTTCCTAGCCTCCAGAACTGTGAGAAATAAATTTAGGTTATTTATAAGCCACTAGTCTATGGTTATTTTTGTTATAGCAACATGAACAGACTAAGACACCACCTCAGGCAGCTACGGCATTAAACAATTACCACTGAAAGTTTTTGACAAGTGCCCCAGGAAAAAGGCTGTTTGCACAAAGTTCTGCATGAGGTCAAATAAAGACAAGTTCTGTAAATGGAGGTTTTCAGGGAGCTGCCAGAGAGATAAATAATAAAAAAAAATCTCTGCAAATCATGCTTTCTTGGGATGCTCCAACACCATTTCGCCCCCTCCAGTGACTGCCGGGCTGCTTTTTTCACACCTACCATGGCTGCAAGACTATTTGTTTTCAAGGCTTCTGTGGAACTGGGTAGAAGATGAAAATAAGGTAAGATAAAATATCACAAAGCATACTCTTGTTATCAAGATTCACTTATTTTTCTTTTTTAATTTTTTTGTTTATATTTTTATTTATTTACTTATTTTTGAGACAGGGTCTCGCTCTGTCACCTAGGCTGGAGTGCAGTGGCGCAATCACGGCTCACTGCAGCCTTGACCTCCTGGGCTCAAGCGATTCTCCCACCTCAGTCTCTTGAGTAGCTGGGACTATAGGCATGTATCACCACATTCAGCTAATTTTTGTATTTTTTATGGAGATGGGTTTTTGCCATGTTTCCCAGACTAGTCTCAAACTCCTGGGCTCAAGCAATCCACCCGCCTTGGCCTCCAAAAGTGCTAGGATTACAGGAGTGAGCCACTGCGCCTGACCACTGTTTTTATTCAATAAACACTCCTCAAATTGTGGTAAGCCTTTGATTAATTTCCAGAGTTCTGAAGAAGTTTATTTTGACAATTTTTGCCAATGTTCTTCTTGCTTTTATGGAAGAACAGATTTTCAAAGGTCCTTACTCTGCCATTCCTGAAGTGCTTCTCCCCTTACAGTATGTTTTTAAACTGGCCAATTTAGACTCTTTGATTCTTCTTGACAAAGAAAGACAGATCATGTTTTGAAACTATTGTCCACTCCTTTGATTATTATTATTATTACTGAGACAGAGTCTCACTCAGTCACCGAGGCTGGAGTGCAGTGGCACAGTCTTGGCTCACTGCAACCTCCACCTTCCGGGCTCAAGAAATCCTTTTTTTTTTTTTTTTTTTTCCGAGATGGAGTCTTGCAATGTCACCCGGGCTGGAGTGCAGTGGCGTGATTTCAGCTTGCTGCAACCTCCGCCTCCCAAGTTCAAGCGATTCTCCTGCCTCAGCCTCCCGAGTAGCTGGGATTACAGGCGCCTGCTACCACACCTGGCTAATTTTCTGTATTTTTAGTAGAGACGGGTTTTCATTATGTTGGCCAGGCTGGTCTTCAACAAATTCTTGGGCCTCAGTCTCCCAAGTAGCTGGGACTACAGGTGTGAGCCACCACACCCAGCTAATTCTTATATTTGTAGTAGAGATAGGGTTTCACCATGTTGGCAAGGATGGTCTCAAACTCCTGACGTCAAGTGATCCGCCAAACTCACCCTCCTTTTGATATATTGCACATTTTACACTATCACAGACAACTTCTCCAAATAGAATACTTTTCTGTTGGGACCCACCCTTTGGTTTTGACATGTGCAAATGGATAATACTAAACAGCTAATTAATTTCCATGTGAGAAGAAAAATCAGTCCATTCTTCCTACATTTTAGCAGCTATTTATACTTTAACACATATTTCTCACATAGTTTTCTGAAATCTTCATTTTCTATCCCTTTCTTCCTGAGCTGAGCTTTTGCTGTGCTAAAATATAAAAGAGCACAAGTATAGCCACCTAATATTAGTAAAAGTGTAGCAGAGAAATCAGGATACATTAGACACCAATCACTTCAGAAAAGTTCTTCTTTGCCTTAAACCAGTAAGACATAAAGTAAGGTCAAGCAATCTATCTTTTTAAACCCATCTTGTCTATGGATGAATATGATTAGAAGATAATGCAAACCTTAACCAATGTATTTTGGCATTTAGAAAAGAGTATTTTTACACACGCGGGATGGTTCCAGGAAAATGAAGAGGTAGATTCAAGTTTCTAACATTTCAAAAAAATTCTTCAAACCTGTGATATTTTACTAGTCAGAAGTATTTTATTCTTCCCAAACTTACCTTGGGAATTTAGCTGAGATGATGACATCTCAATGTCAACAAGTTAAAAAAATACATAGGTCATAGATATAAAATATATACTCTCTTCTTACCAAGATCCACCTATTTTTCTTCATTAAACACTCCTCAAATTATTGTAAGACTTTAATTAATTTCCAGAGTTCTGAAAAAGTTTATTTTGACAATTTTTGCCAATGTTCTCCTTGCTTTTATGGGAGAATACATTTTCAAAGGTCTTTACTCTGCCATTCCTGAAGTGTTTCTCCCCTTACAATATGTTCATATATATATATATGTATATGTATAATATTAACATATATATGTTCATATATAAGTATATATACTTAAATCAGTGTATATTTATAATCAACAGGTTAAAAACAGATTCTTAGAAGTATAAATATTTAATTCCCATAAATGTGGATATTTGGGCCTGGGCTAATTTATTTTTCTATATAGAATTACATTATTTCTTGCAAAGTATAAGGCAGCCTAAGAAAATATTTATTTGCTTTTTCTATGTGAAAGTACTTGTTGGTCTTTATTTGGTAAAAAATAAAAAATAAAAATGATAGTTTTTCACCCATTAAGTGTGAAAGACAAAGGAAAAGAAAAGTTGAAATTAGAATTAAAATTAGACTAAAAAATCATTTTTCAAGCTGTGAGGGAAAACATCTCAGTAAACATCTCCCAAAGATTAGAAAAATATCCAACTGTGCAGTTAGTTACTTAGCTTAAATAACTTTTATACCACTGATTCATCACTTGAATTGTCCTTTTAAGTTAGAAGAAACACTGCTTTAATTAACATATCCTATACTGAGATGAGTTCTCAGTGTAAGTTGAAAATGACACTGTTCCATATACAAAGGGGGCCAAGTATTTTCATGCAGTGTAGTATAAATAGAAACAGAACAGATAAACCAAAATAATTTCCATAACATGTTTCGGTTATTTCACTATGTTTTGTGAGAATAATCAGATGAATTACTTTACTTTGTAAACAGAAAGAAATAGATATTATATCTTAATCCTAAGTATACATATATACATGTGTATAACATTGCTTTCACTGTTTAGCAGATTTAAAACACAGTACAGAAAGATTCCTTGCTTTGCACAAGACCCCCTCGGAATCACTGCAAGAAAATGACAGAAACCCTGATTGTGTTTTGACTCTTCGGTATGCTTTTTAGTTAATTTATTGGCACTTGTCTCTTTGGCAGAGCCTGCTGAATTGCTTTCTAAATGGAGTACTTGAAGTATATAGATAGACTGCCTGCTTTCCTTAATTGACACTCCTGCACTTCATCAACTGGTCGCTACACTGTCTCTTCTGTTTCTCCCTTCTAGGTTCGATTCCAGATTTCTGGCATGCCTCTCACAACAAGCATATATACCTGTAGTTATGCAAGAATATTGCTGGGTGAGGAAAGAGAAATATTCAAATGTCAGAGAAAAAACATCTGGAACATTTTCAAGGCCTAGAAAGTTTCATGTGGAAAGAGCATGAAGCCATGCCAAGGTAAAGCACTGTGGGGTATTCTGACAAACCACCCATCTAGAAACTGATATACTCCCATTTTAATGCCCCATCTCAGTCCAGTCTTGGTGTAGACAGAGTGAGAGGATGTGCATGGCCTTATGAAACACTTCTGGTTCCTCCTTCCCATCTGTCCTTAAAAAAATTCACATATGTACACCAAGGCAATAGTTGCAAGTGCATAAAATCACTTGCAAGGCTCATCAATAAGCATAAAATTCCCATACTTGCAGCCCAAGAACTACATTTGCAGAGAACAAACCTACACATCTTTGAAGAAGGGAAAAAGAATTCAGAGGCAGTGAAGATTTATATATTGAGCCTACAGATCTCCTGAGAGATACATTTGAATTATAATTTGGCCTCCTAACGTTGACTTCAGCTCATTTAAACTGTTCCTGAGCATTGTTGGCTAAAACTGTGAGATATTACAATCGACTTTATACAAACTTTCTCAGAAACTGATGGGTAAGGGAGTAGATGTGGAAGCTGACTTCAAGGAGTCCATGATTTTTTTAACTGCGTCTGTATTCCAAATTCTCATTAAAACTGACAGTTTCTTCATCTTTTGGCCTTAGCAAAAGTTTAGTGTGAAGAAGATATTTATTTATTCTGATATATTTTTTCTGCATAAATATGTAACTTACACACAGAGAGATATCACCTGCATTTTTGGCAAAAGTTTACATGAAAATCCAACATAATAAGTACACTAATTGGTACATTTCAGGTCTCAAGACATGTTTGTTTGATTAAAAACAGCTTAATATTTATTTGTTTTTTTTTTTTTTGAGACAGGGTCTCGCTCTGTCACTCAGGCTGGAGGGCAGTGGCACAATCTCGGCTCACTGCAACCTCCGCCTCCTAAGTTCAAGTGATTCTCCTGCCTCAGCCTCCCAAGTAGCTGGGATTACAGGTGTACATCACCACACTCGGGTAATCTTTTGTATTTTTAGTAGAGACGGGGTTTCATCATGTTGACCACGACGGTCTCAATTTCCTGACCTCGTGATCCACCCACCTCAACCTCCCAAAGTGCTGAGATTACAGGCATGAGCCACCATGCCCAGCCCTACAAACATTAAATTTTTAAAAATAAAAGAAAACAGATAAAATAGATAAAATATGAAATATTTTAGTGGAGGATTATAATTCATAGAAGTGTTACATGAACATTCTAGAAATGCAAAATATAATATCTAAAATTAGAAGTCACTTGATGTGTGTAACAGAACACAACAGAAAACAGCCTTGGGGAACTCAAAGACAGGTGAACCAAATGATAGAGTGAAAAAAGTAAAAAAAGCACAAAGAGTAAAAGAGATTGGGGACATAATTAAAAGATCTAACATACATGCCATTCGAGAGGAAATGCAGTATTTCCTCTCAATAGAGAAGAAACAGAAAATAAAATATGAAATTTTTTAAGGAAATAATACATCATTTTACAAATATAATAAAAGTCATAAATTCCAGAAGTTCAAAAAATCCAACAGGAGAAACACAAAACCCCAAGTAGGCACTTCATGGTTGAACTGCTGAAAACTAAATATAAATAAACAAAAAGAAAACTCTCAAAAGCAGTTTAAAAATATATATATACATATATATACACACACACACACACACACATATGACTCTCAAGGAAAAATAAATAAGGACAGATGATTTCTTGATATAAACCATCGAAGCCAGAAGACTTCATTAAAGTGCCAAAGGAAAAAATTAACTACTAACCTTGAATTCCAGATTGTATCAGAGAAAATATCCCTAATAAATGAAAATGATATAAGACTTTTAAGAAAACAAAGTTTAAGCAAATATATCATAGGCACACTAGTCCTACAAAAAATAATTAAAGAAAGACTTCAAAAAATAATTGTTACAAATGAGCACAGAAGTGCAAAAAAAAAAAAAAAAAAAGAAAAACACCAGAGAGTATAAACGTAAAAGACTCATAACCATTTAAAATGATAATAATAAAGTTTTATGTAGTTTGAAGTATATATCTAAGTAAAATATATTTTTTAAAACAGCAAAACATGTAGGAGATAAATGTAGTTAAGGATTTCTACATTTTGCAAGATGTGATATAGTACCATTTTAAGGTAGACTGCAATAAATTATAAATGCATTTTATAATTTCATTTTTTTTGAGACAGAGTCTTACTCTGTCGCCCAGGCTGGAGTGTAGTGGCGCAGTCTCAGCTCACTGCAATCTCCACCTCCTGGGTTCAAGTGATTCTGCTGCCTCAGCTTCCCAAGTAGCTGGGATTACAGGTGCCCGCCACCATGCCCGGCTAATTTTTGTATTTTTAGTAGACACGAAGTTTCACCATGTTGGCCAGGCTGGTCTGAAACTCCTGACCTCAGGTGATCCACCTGCCTCGGCCTCCCAAAGTGCTGGGATTATAGGCGTGAGCCACTGTGCCCAGCCACATTTTATAATTTCTACAGTAACCATCAGAAGAAAAATGTTATAATCAAGAAAAGTTAATAGAGGAAATATAATGGAATAAGAAAAGAAAAGAAGAAATGAAAGAATAGAAATCAGATACAACAAATAGAAGACAAGTTGGTAGATTTAAATCCAACTATATCAATAATAAATTTAAATAGACTAAATACTCCACTAACTAAACTAAATACTCTACTAAAACACTAAATTAAAGCACTGAACACTAAAGATTAAACATTAAACACTAAATTAAAACACTAAAATATCAGACTGGATATAAAAGAGTAAAAGAGATGAAAAGCTATTTGCAAGAAATATGCAGTAAATATCAAGACAGATTCAGAATAAAGAAATGGAAAAAGATGTTTCATGCAAACTAACTTAAAGCTGATGTGGCTCTATTAATGTCATACAAAGTAGATTTTAAGGTAAACATTATTATGAGCAATAGAGACAGTTCAAAAAAATGAAAAGACCAGTTCAACAGAAAAGAATCATAAATATATGTGTACTTCATAATATAGCTTCAGGTTGGACACGGTGTCTCACATCTGTAACCCCAGCACTTTGGGAGGCTGAAGCAGGCAAATTGGCTGAGCTCAGGAGTTCAAGATGAGCCTGGGCAATGTGGCAAAACTCTCATCTCTACAAAAAATACAAAAGTTAGCCAGGTGTGGTGGCACACTCCTGTAGTCCCAGCTACTTGGAGGGCTGAGGTGGGAGGATCACTTGAGCTCAGGAGGTTGAGGCTGAAGTGAGCACTGTTCACCCCACTGTACTCCAATGGGGGGCAAAGTGAGATATTCTCTCAAAAAATATATATAAAAGAAAAACTGACAGGAATAAAAGGAGAGACAGACAAATCCATAGTAATAAATGGAGATTTTAACAAACCTTTCTTAGTAACTGACAGAATAAGCACACACACAAAAAAAATCAATAAAGCTATAGATGTTTTGGACAACAATTAACAATTTGACCTAATTAACATATGTAGAAGATGCTACAGTAATTGTAAGACATGTAACATTTTCAAGTGCTCATAAAATGTTTATTAAAATAGAACATACTCTGGGCAATAAATAAGTTTAAACAAATTTCAGATGGTCAACGGATTTCAATCATACAATGTATGTCTCTCACCACTGTGTGGAATCAGATAAAACCCAAAATAGAAAGATAACTAGAAAATTTCCAAATGTTTGAAAATCAAGCAACATACTTCTCAATAAACCACGGGTTAAAAAAAATCACATGAAAAATAGAAAACATTTAATGATAAACGACAATGAAAATACAACATACCAAAATGTATAAGATGCATAAGTTTGGCCGTTTCCTAAAAAGTTAAAAGTACACCTACCTTATGACACAGCCATTCTACTCCTAGATGTTTATCAAAGAGTAATGAACACATATGTCCACGCTAAGACCTGTATATAAATGTTTCCAGCAGACTTATTTTGAATAGGCCAAACTAGAAACAACCCAAAGGTCCATCGACAGGTGAGTGGATAAATAAATTGTGCTACATGCATACAAGAGAATACTTAGAAATTAAGTTATAAATTATTAATATACACAACATAACTAAATTTCAAAATTATTGTGCTGAAAGGAATCAGACAATAAAAGAGGACATACCCTATTATTCCTTTTCTGTAAAATTCTAGAAATCAAACTAATAGTGACAGCAAGCAGATCATTGGTCACCTGGGGATACGGAGGGACAGAAGCTAGGGATTACTAAGAGGCATGAGGTAACTTTTGGGGTACTGGAAATATTAATCATCTTGATGGTGGTGATAACTTCACATGTGTATGTGGGTGTGTGTGTGCACTTATATGCCAAAATGCATCAAACTGTACATTTTAAATGTGTGCGGTTATCATTGATTATAAATCAACTTTATCACCATATAGCTGTAAAATTTTTAAAACAAACAAGGAAATAAACTTACAGTATATAAACTTTTGCTTCTGCTATGGAAAGTTAATCGTAATGGAGTAGCCCTCCCTCTGTAAACAATTATTAATATAGGCCGGGCGCGGTGGCTCATGCCTGTAATCCCAGCACTTTGGGAGGCCAAGGCGGGTGGTTCACGAGGTCAGGAGATCGAGACCCTCCTGGCTAACACAGTGAAACCCCGTCTCTACTAAAAACACAAAAAATTAGCCGGGTGTGGTGGTGGGCGCCTGTAGTCCCAGCTACTAGGGAGGCTGAGGCAGAAGAATGGCATGATCCCAGGAGGTGGAGCTTGCAGTGAGCCAAGATCGTGCCACCTGGACGACAGAGCAAGACTCCGTCTCAAAAAAAAAAAATTATTAATGTAATACTAGATAAAATATATGCAGTCACTGTGTTCAGGCATTTGGCAATGGACAGCACAGGACAAAAATTCCTGAAGGAAGAAAAACTCTGAGCTGCCTATTTTGATTGCCCTAGCTTTCTATTTGGGAACTAATTCCTGACCGTGGCACAGTGAATTGGAGTCTCAGCAGAGCTTGGTGGTCTTGCTGAGATGAGGAGTCAGGAAGTTTGGGGAAGATGAAGTGCCTAAAATTTGTGAGGCAGGGCACCAGGGAGAAGGGATCCTTGAGAGGCAGGAGTTGGGGAGAAACATGTGGGGGTTCCCCTAGAAGTCCTTGGCTAAGGGATACAGGGCAAGACTACCTGAGACTTGCCAAAGAGTGGCTGTTTTGGAAAAAATATATAAGAGGACAAACAAGTGCTGCAGAACACTGAAATTTCAGTCCAGCTAATAATTCATCGATACCTCATGCCAGGATTCAACAGATTAAGTTCTTTTCTAGACCCATCCCAAAAAAGCCTATAACTATGTCCAGACAAGATCTTCAGGGGAGAGAGAGTTTGTATGTTTAGTCTTACCAAATTATTGAGGCTTGGAAAATACCTCCATAGTTCTATCTAAACAAAATGTAAAACCAAACCCTCATACAGCTCAGGTAGTAACTTAACTGCCACACAGCACTAAAGTCAACACTCTTTAGAGAAACAAAACAATGTCCAAATTATCTCTAATGTATAATTGTCAAAGGCCATTATTGTTTTGTGTGTGTTTTCTTTTTCTTTTTCTTTTTCTTTTTTTTTAAAGCCACAGATCTCTTAACTTTGTCCAAAGAACATTTTTAATTAAAAAAAATTACTATACATGGCAAAAAATAAGTAACAGGGAAAAAAAAACAGTTTATACAAACCAACCCTGAGATGGCCCAGATATTGGTTTAGCAGAAAATAACTAAGCAGTCTTATAAATATGGTCAAAAAATACAAGAAAAATATGTTGTTTGTTTGTCTGTCTGTTTTTTTTTTTTTTTTTTTTTTGACAGAATCTCACTCTGCCACCCGGGCTGGAGTGCAGTGGCGTGATCTTTGCTCACTGCAACCTCCGCCTCCAGGGTTCTAGCAATTCTCCTGCCTCAGCCTCCCGAGTAGCTGGGACTACAGGCACACGTCACCACGCCCGGCAAATTTTTTGTATTTTTAAGTAAAGACTGGATTTCACCGTCTTGCCCAGGCTGGTCTGGAACTCCTGAGCTCAGGCAATCCACCCGCCTCAGCCTCCCAAAGTGCTAGGATTACAGGCGTGAGCCACCACGCCCAGCCAAATATGGTCTTAATGAGTAAACAGACAGAAAATCTAAGCAGAGAAATTAAAACTTTTAAAGCATGAAAATTCTATTGTAGAAAATATAATAATTGAAATTTAAAAACTGCTCATTTGGTTTAACAGCAGATTGGAGATGGCAGAATAAATAATTAGTGAACTTTAAGATAGGTCAATAAAAATCGTTAACTTGAAAAACAGAGAAAAAAATTCCAAAGAAAAAAAGAACATAGCCTCTGAGATTTGTGGGATAATATTTAAGATAATGTAACATACATATAATTAAATTCCCAGAAGGGGAGTTAAATGAAAATGAGGCCCCCCAAAATTGTTTCTGACAAAATAATGGCCAAAGAGAACATCACATTTATCCAGTATATTGATGACATCATGCTAATTGGACCAGCTGAGGAAGAAGTGGAGACCTTGGTATTACACATGGGCTTCAGAAGGTAGGACATAAAACCTATGAATATTCAGGGCCCGGCCACATCAGTAAAATTTTTAAGTATCCCCTCCAAAGTAAGGATGAATTATTGCATCTCCCACCTCCTACAACTAAGAAGAAACCATAATGCCTGGTGGGCCTCTTTGGGTCATAGAGGCAGATATTCTATGCCTAGGAATATTTCTCCCACCCATTTAACAGGTAAGATGAAAGCAACAAGCTTTCAGTGGGGTTCAAAGCAGGAAAGGACACAACATCAAGTCCAGGCTGTGATGCAAACAGTCTTATCACTTGGGCCATACACCCTGACAGCCCCTGTGTTATTACATTAGAGATATCAGTGGTGGGAAAAGATACTATGTGGGGTTTATGGGAAGTCCTCCTAAGAGGACTTAGAGGATTACAACATACTGTAACCCTAGGGTTCCAGAGCACACTGATGCCAATTGCAGCAGATATTAACACACCTTTCAGAAAAAGGCTCTTGGCACACTGTTGAGTTCTGGTAGAGACAAAGTGCCTGGCCATGGGACATTAAATGACCAGGCAACCGTAATTCCACATCATGAGCTGGACTCTATCAGAGCTACCAAGTTCTAAAGGTGAACAAGCCGAACAATTCATCACAAAGTGGAAGTGTTCCACCCAGAAGTGCACAAGCAGAACCAGAGGGCACAAGCAAGCTGTCCACACAGCTGCTGCAGACTCTATGTCACCCACCACTATGGAACAGGCACTTCTCCCTCAGCACACGGTGTCCAGTGGCTTAATCCTTTAGAACCAGCTGCCAGAAAAGGAAGAAGCTCCAGCCCGGTTCATAGTAGGCCAACCTATTACATGGGGAAGCAAAAAATGGATGATATCTTTACTACAACCCCATTCGGAGGCAGCCTTGAAAGACAGCAGGGGAGCGAAATCCTCCCATTGTATACAACTCAGGCAGTGCACCAGGCTATCCACCTTTGTGCAGAAAAATAAGTGGTGCAAGGTAAGAATATATGTAGATAGGTGGCTGGCATCATTTGGTCATCTGGTCAGAGACTGGGAAGAAGAAAGACAGGAAGATCAGGAACCAGCAAGTCGAGAGAAGAAGCATAAGGATAGAGATATAACACTGGGCACAAAGTGTGAAGATCTTTGTAGCACATGTTAATGCCAATCAGAATATAACTGCCCCAAAATAGCTTGAATAGTTGATATTGCCAGCTTCTGTCATCAGCCACACCAAGGCTGGCACAATGGGTACATAAACATGGTCACTGTATTAGTATCTTCTCACACTGCTATAAACAACAACCTGAGACTGGGTAGTTTACAAAGAAAAGAGGTTTAATTGACTCACAGTTCCGCAGACTGTACAGGAGGCATGACTTGGGAGGCCTCAGGAAACTTACAATCATGGCAGAGAGTGAAGGAGAAGCAAGAACATTTTTACATGGCTGGCAGGAGAGAAAGAGAGAGAGAAGGAGGAGGTGCTAAACACTTTCAAATAACCAGATCTCATGAGAACTCTACAAGAACAGCAACGGGGAAGTCCATATCCATGATTCAGTCACCTCCCACCAGGGAATTTAATCACCTCCAACATTGGGAATTAAAATTTGACATGAGATTTGGGTGAGACACAGAGCCAAACCATATCAGTCACCATGGTAGCAGGGGTGGAGGCTACACACAGGCCTTACAGCTCTGACCAAGGCTGATATGATGACTAACCTGCCGGCAGCAAAGGCCAATGCTGGTTCCACAATCAATCCCCACTCCTCGATGGGACCAACCAAGTCCTTTGGTAGCAAGTTGACTACATTCTATATTGGACTCCTTCTACTCAAGAAGGAGCAGAGACTTTGACAAGTATAAATATCTTTTGGGGAGACAGTTTGCCTTTTCTGCCCATAGGGAGCAGTATTGGCACCAGCACAGAACCTTGTATAACATTGCAATAAGCCAGGGGATCCACTTTATAATAAAGGGAGTATGAGATTGAACACGTGATCATAGAATCTACTGGTCATATCATATACCTCACTGCACAGAAGCTACCGGCCCGAGGACAGAATCATCTATTGAACGCACAGACCCCTTGTTGTTATTGTGGTAGAGCTCTCACAAGATCTGGTTGTTTGAAAATATGTAGCTTCTCCCCCTTCTCTCACTCTCTCTCCTGGTGCTCTCAGAGGTGATGCCTGGCAAAACTGAGTCATCATCCTACAGAACACGGTGTATGCTTTCAGTCAATGACCCTTATGCCGTGATTTATAGCTGCACGTTTTTTTCTGATACCAAATGTGTGATGTCTTTTCCAAGACCAACAAGCAATTCTTCAACTCCGACACCAACTGGGTGTCCAATAATTTAATTAAATTCTGACACTACATACCCACAGTTAGTGCAGACCCTGCAGATTAAGGGCTCAGAGTCACAAGACTGCCCCTACTTCAGACACCAGCCTCAAGCAGGAGCCCCAGGCACCCCACACTGCTGCTCAGTTGACTACAAATTCAGAGGTTCCCCTTGGATTCAATAATTCACGAGAATGACTCATAGAACTCAGGAAAGTGTTTTATTTATGATTACTAGATTATTATAAAGGACATAACTCAGAGGCCAGCAAATGAAACACTTGCATATGAATAGGGCAAAGCATGGAGGGGCTGGGGTGGGGTTGCCATCTCCATGTGTGCCACCCTCCCAGCACAACAATGTGTTCACCAACCCGGAAGCTCCCTGAACCTGTCATTTAGGGGTTTTTATGGAGGTTTCATCATGTAAGCATAATTGATTAAATCATTGGCCATTGGTGATTGAACTCAATCTCCAGCCCTTCTCCCCTCCCAGGTTGGAAGGTAAGGCTGAAAGTTCTAACCCTCCCACACTGTGGTTGGTTTTTCGGGTAACCAGCCCCATCCTGAAGCTATCTCATTAGCATACAAAAGACAGTAAATTCCAAGGGTTTTAGGAGCTCCTTGCCACAAACTAAGGACAAAGACCAAATATTTATTATTTAGTATACCACAGTTCTCAATAGGTGGAAGGAATAGGTCTAAGAACCAATGAGTGAAATTAAGAGTGCCCCTTCTTCCATCACCCCCCAGTGACTCTCTGGCCAGTCTGTGCTTTCTGCACCTGTAACTCTGGGCTCTGTAAGTTTAGAAGTCCTAGTCCCCAAAAGATAATTATTTTGCCAGGAGACACAGCAAGAGTCAAATGCAACTGTAAGGTACAACTGCCACCTGGGCACTTCAAGCTCCCTATGTCTAGGGACCAGCAGACAAGAGTCACCATCCTGACAGAGGTAATGACCCCAGTCATCAGAAGAACCTTGGGGTGCTTTATACTGTGAGGCAGGAATAGATTTGACACTCCCATGATCCACGTGGGTGCTTCTTGGTATTCCCTCATCCTATTTTGACAATGAATGCAGAAGTGCAGCAGCTCCATCATGAGAAGGGCATGGCAAGCAGGGGTCCATACCTCTCAGGATTGCGGGTCTAGGTTACATCCTGTCATGGTTAATTTTCTGTGTCAACTTGGCTTAGGTCATGGTGCCCATCTGTTTGGTCAAACACCGTTCTAGATGTTGCTGTGAAGGTATTTTGTAGATGTGATTCACATTTACAATCAGTTGACTTTCAATAAAGGAGCTTATTCTCAATAATAGAGGTGGACCTCATCTAATCATTTGAAGGCCTTGACAGCAAATCTGAGATTTCCCAGAAAAGAAGGAATTCTGCCTCAACGTTACAATGGAAAAATCCTGCCTGAGTTTCCTGCTTGCTGGCCTCCCCTATAGATTTCAGACTTGCCAGCTCCCAATTCCATGAGTCAATTCCTTAAAATAAATCAGTCTCCTCCCCAACCCTTCTCTCTGAAGAGGGAAAGAGAGAGAAAGAGACCTCCTATTGGTTCTGTTTCTCTGAAGAATCTTGACTGATACATACACATGACTAAGCAAATCACTGAGATCAGGAGGTATGCTAGCTGAGGATGACAGGAATTTAGAATGGATCATGAAGATGAGTATCAGTTGCAGGCCCAAAACCACCTGAAGCAGTAGAGGTTACAGTTTATTCCACTATCATTCTATTTCTAAGTTCCCTCAAGAAAAGGGGCACAAGAGCCCTGGAAGGGTTGCTCCCGTAACTTATATGAAGAAGTAAATCCAAGAGGCACAAAGAGTAGTGTGTGATGGAAACTGTGATGCATTGCCCAGGTTCCCCTTCAGGAATGAAGGACTTTTTTTCCCAGGTGCTAGAAGACCTACCAGCAGGAAGCCTTCTGCTGTCAGCCTCACATGGAGAATAAACTGGCTGAAGAGAGCTGCATTGTCCAAGGTTATGCCTCCTTCCTGTGTTGGCCCACTTCAATGACTGATGAATGAGAGCAGGAAAAAGGCACAGCTCTCTCCACTCCCAAGGGTCATCGCAGCTTCAAAACACCCCATAGTAACTGGCTGAAGACTCTATTGAGACTGCATTGCAGACAGTTTTCCCTGTGCTTAATCTTATTTCCTTCAATTGCTGAGAAAGGGATGTTAACATCTCCCAACTATGATTGTGAGTTGAGCAAAAAAAGACAAACAAAATAGAGTAAATAGTCTTTTATTTCATTTATATGGAAGTCAAGAACAGGTAAAAACTAACCTATCATGATGGAAGTCAGAACAGTGTGTGTGTGTGTGTGTGTGTGTGTGTGTAAGGAAGGTGGTTATTGATTGAGAAGGGGCACAGAAGAATCTTCTGGTTAATGGAATGGTCTGCAACTTGATCTGGTAGTGGTTACATGGTGAAAACTGCCATGCTGTACAGGGATGGCACCAACATCTGCTTGGCTTCTGGCGAGGCCTCAGGAAGCTTATGATCATGGCAGAAGGTGAATGGGAGCCAGGGTATCACATGGCAAGAATGGGAGCAAGAGAGAGAGAGGGGCGAGGTCCCAGACTCTTTTAAACAACTAGATCTGGCATGAACTAATAACTGAGCAAGAACTCACTGATCACCAAGGAGATGGTGCTAAGCCATCCATGAAGGCTCTGCCTCCATGATCCAATCATCTCCTACCAGGCTCCACCTCCAACATTGGAAATCACATTTCAACGTGAGATCTGGAGGGGGAACATATCCAAACCATATCAGGAGATAATAAATTCCTTTTATTATTTAAGCCAGTGTGAGTTAGGATATTTTGCAAACTGCAACCAAAATTATTTTATCTTTTTTATTTATTTATTTATTTTGAGATGGAGTCTCGTTCTGTTGCCCAGGCTGGAGTGCAGTGGCACAATCTCAGCTCACTGCAAGCTCTGCCTTCCAGGTTCACACAATTCTCCTGCCTCAGCCTCCCGTGTAGCTGGGATTACAGGCGCCCGCCACTGTGCCCAGCTAATTTTTTGTATTTTTAGTAGAGACGGGGTTTCACCGTGGTCTCGATCTCCTGACCTTGTGATCCGCCCGCCTCGGCCTCCCTAAGTGCTGGGATTACAGGCGTGAGCCACTGTGCCCGGTCCAATTATTTTATCTTATACAGAGGTGTCAGTGAGGATTCTGGAAAACTGACATCAACATGCAGCTGGTAGAAATAAAACCTGATGCTACCTTTTGGAGGACAATTTGGCAACATGCATCAAAAGATCTAAATATGGGCATATCCTTCAAACTACTGCATAAACTTGTAAAATTTATTCATTCATTCAACAAATATTTAAGCCCTGACTATGTGCCAAGCACCATTCTAGGAATCAGGGGTTTAGCAGGTTATGGAACCTGCCTTAGGAAACAATCAAGGCTGTGTAAAAATTATGGAGAAGTTAAGAAGAAATTATTTAGGCAGATAGTAAGTGTATGGGAGAACTCAGTAAGGCTTTTCTTTTTAATGAAAAGCAGCCCCAAATCATCTTCTAACAAAGAGCAGCCTGTAAAGTCAAGTTGTAGACATAAACAAGCAAGCTGGGAGCTTGCACAGTTGAATGCCGGCAGGAACTAGGGACTAGACATGTTCAAGATGGCAGCTCCATCTTCCCTTCTCTTTGTCAGCCACGTGTACAGTAAAGAGCAGATAAGATGGCTCTGATCAACTAGAAAGCCCATTTGCATAATAAGATTAGTGTGGGAGACCAGCCTTATTACCTATGCAGTATGTAAACGTCATATCTATGAGCCCTGTGTAAATCAGACACCACCTCCTCAAACTGGACTATAAAATCTGGCATATTCACCACCAGCTGGTCTTTTCTGCTTGGAGACCCCTTTCTTTATAGAGAGAGCTGTTTCTCCTTCTCTTCTCTTCCGCCTATTAAACCTCCGCCTTGTGTGTGTCCATGTCTTAAATTTTCCTGGCCCGTGACAATGAACCCCAGGGTATATACCCTAGACAACACAGTCTCTTCAAAAAGATTTATCTATTCTGTTCCTAGAAAATCTCATACTCTCTGCCCAAAGGCTCCTAGATGTGATAAACAACTTCAGCAAAGTTTCAAGATATTACTACAAAATCAATGTACAAAAATCAGTAGCATTTCTATACACCGACCATGTCCAAGCTGAGAGCCAAATCAAGAATGCAATCCCATTCTCAATAGTCACAAAATGAATAAAATACCTAGGAATACAACTAACAAGAAAGGTGAAGGATCTCTACAATGAGATTTACAAAACACTGCTCAGAAAATCAGAGATGACACAAACAAATGGAACAACATTCTGTGCTCATGGATAGGAAGCATCAATATTGTTAAAATGGCCATACTGCCCAAACTAATTTGCAGATTCAATGTTATTCCTATGAAACTACCAATGACATTCTTCACAAAATAGTTTTTTAGAAAAAAACTATTTTAAAATCCATGTGCAACAACAAAAAAAAAGAGCTCAAATAGCCAAGGCAATGCTAAGCAAAAAGAACAAAGCTGGAGGCATCACATTACTTGACTTCAAACTATACTACAAGGCCACAGTAACCAAAACAACATGATACTGGTACAAAAACAGACGCATAGGCCAGTGGAATAGAATAGAGAGCCCAGAAATAATGCCCCACACACATCCACAACAGTCTGATCTTTGACAAAGTTAACAAAAACAAACAATGGGGAAAGGACTTCCTATTCAATAAATGATGCTGGGATAACTGGCTAGCCATATGCAAAAGGTTGAAACTGGACCCCTTCCTTACAACCATAAAGGAAAATCTATTCAAGATGAATAAACAAGTTCAGCAAAGACTTAAATGTAAAACCTAAAACCTAAAAACCCTGGAAGATAACCTAGGAAATACCCTTCTGGACATAGGCCCTGGCAAGGATTTCATGACAAAGATGCCAAAAGCAATTGCAACAAAAACGAAAATTGACAAATGGGATCTAGTTAAACTAAAGAGCTTCTGCACAGCAAAAGACACTATCAACGGAGTAAATAACCTACAGAATGGGAGAAAAATTTTGCAAACTGTACATCCAACAAAAGTCTAATACCCAGAATCTGTAGGGAACTTAAACAAATTAACAAGCAAAAGTCAAACAACCCCCTATTAAAAAGTGGTCAAAGGGCCGGGAGTGGTGGCTCACGCCTGTAGTCCCTACACTTTGGGAGGCCAAGGTGGGCGGATCACTTGAAGTCAGGAGTACCAGACCAGCCTGGCCAACATGGCAAAACTCCGTCTCTATTAAAAATACAAAAAATTGGCCTGGCGCGGTGGCTCATGCCTGTAATCCCAGCACTTTGGGAGGCCGAGATGGGCGGATCACGAGGTTAGGAGATCGAGACCATCCTGGCTAACACGGTGAAACCCCGTCTCTACTAAAAATAGAAAAAATTAGCTGGGTGTGGTGGCGGGCGCCTGTAGTCCCAGCTACTCGGGAGGCTGAGGCAGGAGAATGGCGTGAACCCAGGAGGCAGAGCTTGCAGTGAGCGGAGATCACACCACTGAGCTCCAGCCTGGGTGACAGTGCGAGACTCCATCTCAAAAAAAAAAAAATACAAAAAATTAGCCGGGTGTGGTGGCACGTGCCTGTATTCCCAGCTACTCGGGAGGCTGAGGTGGGAGAATCGCTGGAACCCAGGAGACAGAGGTTGCAGTGAGCCGAGATCACGCCACTGCACTCCAGATTGGGTTACAGAGCAAGAGTGTCTCAAAAAAAAAAGGTCAAAGGACAGGAACAGACACTTTTCAGAAGAAGACATACACACAGCCAGCAAGCATATGAAAAAAAAAAACTCAACATCACTAATTAGAGAAATGCAATTCCAAACCACAATGTGATACCATCTTACACTTGTCAGAATGGCTATGATTCAAAAGTCAAAAAATAACAGATGCTGACAAGGTTGAAGAGAAAAGGAAACCCTTATACACTGTTGATGGGAATGTAAATTAGTTCAGCCATTGGGGAAAGCAGTTTGGCAATTTCTCAAAGAACTTAAAACAGAACTACCATTTGACCCAGCAATCTCATTATTGGGTACATACCCAAAAGAATAAAAATCATTCTATCATAAAGACAGATGCACACGTGTTCACTGCAGCAATATTCACAATAGCAAAGACACGGAATCAACCTAAATGCCCATCAAGAGTAGACTGGATAAAGAAAATGTGGTAAATATACACCATGGAATACTACACAGCCATAAAAAAAGAATGAGATCATGTCTTTTGCAGCAACATGGGTGGAGCTGGAAGCCATTACGCTAAACGAATTAACTCAGGAACAGAAAACCAAATACTGCATGTTCTCACTTACAAGTGAGAGCTAAACACTGAGTACACATGGACACAAAGGAGGGAACAATAGACACTGGGGCCAACTTGACAGTGGTGGGAATATAAATTAGTTCAACCACTGTGGATAGCAGTGTGGCTATTTCTCCCTAGGAGGAGGGAGAGGACCAAAAACCTACCTATCATGTGCTATGCTTATTACTTGGTGATAATCTGTACACCAGACACCTATGACAAGCAATTAACCTCTATAACAAAACTGCACATGTACCCCTGAACCTAAAATAAAAGTTTCTTAAAAAAAAATTTATTGGCCGGGCACAGTGGCTGACGCCTGTAATCCCAGCACTTTGGGAGGCCGAGGCGGACGGGTCACCTAAGATCAGGAGTTCGAGATCAGCCTGGCCAACATGGTGAAACCCCGTCTCTACTAAAAATACAAAAATTAGCTGGGCGTGGGGGCGGGGGCCTGTAATCCCTGCTACTAGAGAGGCTGAAGCAGGAGAATCACTTGAACCCAGGAGATGGAGGTTGCAGTGAGCCCAGATTGCACCACTACACTCCAGCCTGGGCAATAAGAGCAAAACTCTGTCTAAAAAAACAAAACAAAACAAAAAATATATATATATATATCTGCAAGGGTATTAATTTCAGAGCCCTTTATAACTGCGAAAAGTTGGAAATAATATAAATATCCAACAAAAAGAGACTGCATAAATAAACTTGGGGACAATGACATGTTAAAATGCTATTCAAATTGTAGAAACAATTTAAAACAAGGAAAAATATTCACTATATATACTAGTAGTTTTTTTAAAAAGCTGATAAAAGCTGTACTTTATGTTTGTAACACTTATGTGTGTATATTTATGTATAAGAAAAGCCTGGAATTAGATACTCTAAAATGTCAACAGTTATTTTAAGGAGTAGAAAGAATTGTGGGTAATTTTTATTTTCTTCTTTGTATATCTTTATGTTTTCATAATTTTCTATCATGAATATGCCTTTCCTTTGTTATCAGAGAAAATATCAATCTTACAAAATGATCTCAAATAGCTTAAATTAAAAAGTTAATAAGCAACACTCAAGTATTAACATTAAGCCATCTTCAAAATCAGAGGTCACCCTCTATATAGACATCTTTAAATAAAGAGACACGCTAGTATCCTCCATTCTAGGATAAGATCATGAGTACTTTTTCTAACCACATTTGTCCATTTTAATGAAGTAAACCAAACAAAGTCTTGGAGCTGGTTAATAACTGCCTGGACTAGACTCTAGGTCTCCTGTCTTGAGATCCAGGAGTATTTCCATCACCCGGTGCCCTCTGCCCAGCCCACAAGCAACAGCATTAGAATGTATCTGTCATCCAGAGAGAGGTCATTCAATACATTTGGAGTGTATCATCAGTTCCCTAAAAATAACTTGGCAGCTCAGAAGCTCACTGTTTAAAGACTTAAAACCAAAGGACACCCTGAGTTTAAAATGTGAACAAGCACACAGTGGGTTTAAAATGTTTGCATTCTCTTTCTTGCCTTTCGGGTTTACATAATAGAAATTAAAGTGTGCATACACTTAAAGCTACTTCTACACAGGCAGGGTGAAATTATTGGCACGGTGACACTGGCAATGAATTTTTTCGTCCCTCGGCACTTTGATTTTTGCCTTTGCCCGTCCCTCAAATAATCCTACTCTGCTTTCTGTTTTTTGGATTTTCAGTGTAAAAGAGGCATTATGACTTTAATGACTGAATAACAGGCACAAATTTCCATTTCACTTTATTTACCAGCTTAGCTGTGGTTTAATGCAACATGAATAGAATTCCCCCAGAGGTGAGTCTGAGCTGAACTGACTAGGTTTTTGACTGCCAATTCTTCTGCACACTAAAATAGCAACATAACCTATCACACACATTTGTTATCTGTTACTAAGAGAGAATTAGCAACCCACCCAAAGAAACAGAAATACAGCTGATGACGGGACTTCTCAAAAGGCCAGAAAACCTGTTGGTTTTACATCAAAATGCTCACACAGATACTCAAAAAGAAGATAAAATGTTTCCAACCAACCAAAACAAAAGACTTCACTGAAGCCATAATTTTGTTTAAAAAAAAAAAAAAAAAAAAAGTGCCCAGCCTCAAAAAAAACAAAAAAAAAGTGCCCACTTTATAGGTCCTTAGTTCTAATCAAGAATGTGTTTCTTCCCATCAAGCTTGAAGGTATCTTTAAAACATCAATTTTTTTCAGTAAATATTTCTTTAGTGCCAAGTATACGTAGAACCCTCTGAAGGGTTTTAATGACCAGCAGGAGATCCAGTGACAACTAAGAGTGTCACCCTGCTCTCAGGTGGCTTATTGTCCAAAGCAATATTATCTCTGGGGTAGGAGACTCAATAAGCCAGAAGAGTGCTTCTCAATCTTCATGAAATATTTCTCTCTTTTTTCAAAATTATTCTAAAAGACTGTGAGCCTGAAGTTGATTTCCATGATTAATTTAAGAGGGAAGGGGAAAAGAGAAGACAGTTACACACGAATGTGAAACTTGTGAGTTTGGTTCTGGCCTTTACAGTCAGATAAAGATTTTGAACAAAGTGGACAATAATTTACAGTAAGTAATAAAATAATATTGATCTTGCCATGGAGTAGGAACCAAAACCTCAGGGCCATCCATATGTACTAATTTGGAGATGACAAGCTTGTGGAACCTATTTATAACTTTTACAGTATTTTATGGTTCTTTCTTTCCAAAGAAGCACACATTATATTGCACAAGGCCTGTGAATATACAAGTATTCTCTGCCAAAAGCAGCTGAGAAAGCAAAAGGATTATCCAAGCATTGTTTTTCAAACCTGAATTTGTAATGGGTAATTGTACAGAAATATTTGGTACTTAACCTTGAAACCTTGAATTCAGAAAAAATTTATGGCCCCAAGGTTACATGATTTGATGACTCAGATTCGTAAATCCACCAAGAATGAGGATCTGGCCATTTTAACTGTGTCCACCTTTGTGCAAATGTAAAACAAAACCCACAGTGGGCAGCAATGATGCCTACCACAGTGCTTGCCTGGGCGAAGGGGAGGGGGTCTTGATGAAAGTTTGTTGAGATGAACTGGGTATGAATTCTGGCTTCCGTTTAAATAGGTTTGGAAAATAAGGAATCTCCATCCCTCTTAACCTTTGTTCTCAGTGACTCACGTAATACCAGTGTACTAGTAATGTTTTAATTATCCCTGGAATTCAAAATTAGGGACCATCCAGGCAAAGTTTCAGGCAAAGTGGTCAAGTATTTACTGTTCCCTTGAAAGAATAAAAACACTGCAGTCAGGGGTTGCACGGGATGGGAGGGACAATGACAAGGAGGCGTCTTATTTCCAGAAGCTGAGTTCTAGAACACAAGTATTCCAACCCGGGATCAGAATTTCCTTGTAGATCTCACCACTTTACCTAGTGAACATCCTAGCTGCTGGCTACACTCCCAGACACCCTCCTTCCCTGATATTATCACAGTCCCCTCCAGGGTGGGCTCCCAATCCAGGTAGCAAGAAAGGCGAGACAGCCAAAGGCGCCCTTCTAAGGCTTCTCTCTAAGCAGCTTCCCTTCACAAAAGGGTTTTGCCTGAGCCTCATCTACGTACAGTAATTCTTAAATGACACAAGATGGATGTTGAATATTAAAAAACACGCCTCTTCTCTTTCTCCGCTTGCTTTGTTTTTCTAACTTTTAAAAATTATCTTTCATCATACCAGCACAGAGAGTCGTTTTTGAACCTGTCCTTTAACTTAAGCAATGAAGAGAGGGTGTTTACAATTTCACTTTCTGGCTCTCATCTGTCTGTAAAATTCTTTATTATTTTTTTAATTGGGTGAAAAAATGTTTTTAACTTTAATAGATTTCTGATTTCTCTATATCTCCCACTGGGGGTTCAAACTTAAAGAAACCAGTGACGTCAAAAAGTCAACCTCATGAGGAAGATGAAAAACGGAATTTAATGTTTTGCACAAGAATATCTGCATTCCCATTAGCCTTTGCAAATGCAACATTTCTCACCCTCTTGGGTTGACTGCAAAGGTGTCCTGGAGAGAAACAGAGTATGCACCTCTCTAATGGTTAACATACTGAATTGTTTTAATGGAATAAATGGTGCGGCTCAGGGGCGATTAATGTAGGGACTGTAGACTCTCGTAGAAAGGACTTAAAAGGCAATTGTGCACCAACAATGGTTGATGAAACCTTCTGCTCACATTATATATTTTCATCCAAACCTCAAGTATGACTGAATGATTTTAAGGCCTAATTGAATGAATTCTCAATTAAAAGAAGTTGCAAAAAGCTGATGTAAAGTAATAAATATATATGGGGTGCCCTATGTTCTACAAATGCTTTCAGGTCTGCCGGTAGAAACCACTGGTTATGCAATAAGTTGATTTCAAAAATTATACCTTTTACATTTACATCCAGATAAAAACAGATGAGGTCAAGCCACTAAACATTCTTGTAACTCAAAGAGAAGGAAATAGATTAATTCTTTGTTTAGGAAAAAAAAAAAAAACAAGGACGACTTATGCTGAGACATCTGTACCAATCTTCCTGAATAACTAAGTTAGGGAGGAAAGACAAATTTGGTGACTGTGGGGGCTAAAGTACTAACTTATGGTCCTCTGAAATAGAAGGCGGTGCCTGATGGACATAGGTATCTCCGGTTACTTGGTTTGGCTGGGCGGTAGCAATTAAAGCTAATGGTTTTCCCAACTACACCCAAGGGCTAGATCTTTCTTTTCCTTCTGGCTCTACCTCTCTGATACTCCCCCGCACCGGCTTTTTGGGGCCAAGGAAAGTTGGGGCCCTCCTTCTCACTCTTCAGACCCCAGGGTGTCCAGCTTGGGTTTCGTTCGACCGAGCTCCTTGACCCCCCCGCGCCCGGGAGGGGATTGGCCTCTCAGCGAATCGCCCCAGGCCTCTGGGGACCCCAGTTCGCCAGTCCAGGTCGCCGGCCCTGACACCGAGGCCTAACCCAAAAAGCTCGCGTCGTCCCCTTTGGAAAGCAACGCAGCTTCCTCCTTGGGCACAGTCCCCGCACCCTGGGTCCCGGCTGGTGCTGAGCTGGGTCCCTAAGACTTTGACTGGTTAGGGCAGGCGACGCCGAGAGCCAGGCCGCCTACAGGCGTCTCCAGCCCTACCCCATCGCCGGCTACAGAGCCGGAGCCCCGAGCCCCAGCGCCGCGCCGCGCGGGGAGAGAAGCAGCTGTTCCCAACAGCTGGGGGGCGGCGGCGCCCGGCGCCCCAGGTGCTGCCGCGGCCAATCGCAGGCGTCCGGCCCGCCCCCCTCCCCAGCCGGGCGTCGACCCCCGGCCCGCGGGGGAAGGGAGCAGAGAGGTGGAGAGCCGTCCTCGGCACTCGTCTTCCAGATCCCACGGCGGGAGGGACAGACAAGAACCGAAGCTGCGCGGAGTTCCTCGCCCCTGGCCCCGCTGCCGCGCCCCCCGCCCGCTTCGGCGCTCGGACGCTCTTCCCGCGGACCCTCCCCACACACCACCCAAGGCACCTGATTCCTAAGGAACAAAAATCTACCTCTAAAGCACCCCCTTCTTCGCTTGAGGACTACCCTCTCTTTTCATTTTTGGCCTCCCCGCCGGGTGAGTGGAAACCGCTTGCACATTCTATAGAACCGGATTCTAATCCAGACGATCCGGAGAATTTGTACGGTGACCGGCAGGGGGGGCGGGAGGAGAGAGAGCGAAGTCAAGTCTCCAGGGCCGCTGGCGACTTCGGAAGCCGCGCTCCCGGCGCTCTCGGCCGCCCCCGGCCGCTCGCCCCCGCCGCGCCGCCGCCCTCGCCCCCGGGCTCGCCCTTGGCCCCCGGCGGCCGCGAAAGGGTGCGGGAGACGCGGAGCCGGAGGAGGAGGCGCAGCCGCTGCCCGAGCCGCAGCCGCAGCCGGAGCCCGAGCCGCGGGGCGGGCGCGAAGATGCACACGACCCAGAAGGACACGACGTACACCAAGATCTTCGTCGGGGGGCTGCCCTACCACACCACCGACGCCAGCCTGCGCAAGTACTTCGAGGTCTTCGGCGAGATCGAGGAGGCGGTGGTCATCACCGACCGGCAGACGGGCAAGTCCCGGGGCTATGGATTTGTAAGTTGCACGGACTGGGGGTGAGGGGGAGGGACGGAGTGGCGCCTGACCCCAGGGATCGGGAGCTTGAAGTGAGGGGCTCGGCGTGACCCGTGAGGAGCCCCGCGGGTAGAGCGGCGCTGCCCCTTCGCTCCGGGGTGAACTGAAACTTTGCTAGGGGAGAGGGCCGGCGCCAGCCTCGCGGGGCTCGGAGAAGACCCAGCGCTGTGCGAGGTCCGGGGGCTGGGCAGGGCAGAGCAGGGGTGGAAGGAGAGACCTGTAATGACGGCGGGATTTGGGGTGCGGAGGGTTGCGAGGGAGGGGCCGCAACCCCGAACAATTGCATTCCCGGGCTGGAGGCCGGTTGTTAAGCGCGCTGTTGCTTTGTAAAAATGCGTATGTTCTGGTGTTTCGGCTGGGGTAGGGAGGGGACCCCCCACGAGGTCTGGGGCTGTTCCCTTGTGTCATTCCCCCGCCTTTTAATTGCAAAGGTAGGTTCTTTTAAATGATGATCCTAGGGCTCTTTGCCGAACTGAAACAGAGCATATTAAGCTTCCTTCCTAGAGATTTAAGCGTGCAAATTCAGCTGCCGAAGAGCAGGGAGCCCCAGAGTAGGACAATAGCTATTGTCGTTGGGGAGTGTTTTCGAGGTTGGGAGCGTTGGGCGGATGTAAAGCTGGACTTTCTTTAAAGCAAACGGTGCCTCTGAGGCTGAGTAGGGACCTGGGGGGCGGGGGAGTCGGGGGAAGGAGGATCTAGAGTTCCAAGAATTTAGGCTTCCAAATCTCAGCTAGGCCCTACTAGCACCCTTAAGATTTCGGCGGTGGGGTGGGGGGAGGCAGGGTTAGAGAGTTTCTTTCTTTTTTCCTTCGTCTACCCCCCCACCCGCCCCCGCCCGCCTGTTAAAAATGGGAGATCGAGGAGGAGGGTCCAGCCAAAAGAAGCAAAAAATAGAAAGAAAGTTTGATCTCAGTTTTATCATGAATGACTTCTCCATTGTGATTCTTGATTTCCTTCAGGGGTTAATTTAGAGGTTATGTATGTATGTCTGTGTGTGTCTGTTGCTAAGGTCACCATGGCTGACCGGGCTGCTGCCGAAAGGGCCTGCAAGGATCCCAATCCCATCATTGATGGCAGAAAGGCCAACGTGAACCTGGCATACTTAGGAGCAAAACCAAGGATCATGCAACCAGGTGAGAAATGTCTGTCTCCCCTACCCCCCTCTCCAAGAACCCCCCATTTATGGGTGGGATGATTCTCTAATTTAGAAGACATTGTCTCCTTCTGTAGATGTGTTTAGTAAACTTGAACCATGGCTTGTTATTCTACCAAGGCATTAAACATAAATGAGAGTTGTAAATACTCCTCTCAAGGCTTGAAATGTACCTGTGTGCAAAAATGGATCTTGGGGGTCGTGCTGGAAGAAGAGTTAGTCATGACTCACCTGTTTCCTATATGGCATACATTTTTGTAGTCTGCTCTCAATTTTCCAATTTTTAGCCACCTGTAGATAATTCACATGTGGATTATGTAGGCCAAATTTGTCGACTTCAGCTAATATACTTCCCTACTTAGTGGTGTCTCTCCTTTTAGCACCAGTTGCACTGTGCTCAGAGCAGGCAATCTGACTTGAACACAGACCCAAGGGAAGCATTAAGGGGTAGGGGCGATGTCCAAATGGTAAATATTTTTTTTTTTTTTTTGAGCTGGAGTTTTGCTCTTGTTGCCCAGGCTGGAGTGCAATGGCGCGATCTAGGCTCACTGCAACCTCCGCCTCCTGAGTTCAAGTGATTCTCCTGCCTCAGCCTCCCAAGTGGCTGGGATTACAGGAATGTGTCACCACACCCAGCTAATTTTGTATTTTTAGTAGAGACGGGGTTTCACTGTGTTGGTCAGGCTGGTCTCAAACTCCTGACCTCAGGTGATCCACCCGCCTTGGCCTCCCAGAGTGCTGGAATTACAGGCGTGAGCCACCACGCCTGGCCCAAAACGGTAAACCTTTAACATAAAATCACAGAGTATTAGCAATCAAAGAAAATAGAAATTGCACCTACTCAAGAACCCTATGCTACAGACAAAGAAACTGATGCTTAGAGATGAGAAATATTTTACTTAAGTCATGTAGCTATTAGTTGCCAAAAGGGAGCAGCTTTTTGTCTATGGGAAAACAGTATCTCCTGGATTATTTACAACACTGCCCTTTGCATTAGCACAAATAGTTGAGAGTTGATTTTTAAGCAAATATAATATTTTCTTTGGTCAGGCAACTTTACTTGTAAAGTTTGATTAAATCATGTACTCTTCACTCCTGAGCCTTTCCATCTGAAATTTTGGGAAGAGGTTGACGCTTCCATCCAAACGGGTTTAAAAGGAAACTAGGTTGTCAAGAAAATGAGTGTTTGTGCAAATATTCATGGGCATTAAAAAAATTTGTCTAATACATTGTGGGTGTGTAGTATCCAGAAAAAAAGCGTTTTTTTGTGTAAATTTTTAATATTGGAAAGTGTAAAACCCATAATCTTCCAAAGCATTGGAAGCATCATGCTTCATGTCTGAAGCATCCCAGAACGTTCCAAATTACAAAGACTTTTCATAGATTGTGGTTCAAAACTGTGAGAATATTTGAGATGTAACTTCATTGTCAAATCCTGCTGTACTTAATTTTATTTCGTGAACATTTTCCCAAGGTCTGATTCTGTGTCTGTCAACTAAACTTTGCAGATTTTTTTTAAAGTTTCCACTTTTCCCCTGTTAAAACCTTTATTTTGAATCAACGATAGCATTTATAAAACTGACTTTAAAAAATATACATACATACAGTTTCTTTAAAGTGGCAAAAGAATGGTTATCTTTTATAAGTGAAAGTTGTGATTGCATTTTACATGTAGTAATAATACATGCCTAACCATGCACAAATAAAGAATGTGGTATATTTTGTTATTAGGTTTTGCCTTTGGTGTTCAACAACTTCATCCAGCCCTTATACAAAGACCTTTCGGGTAAGTTGATTAATCAGGCTTTCTTAAGTTTGAGTATGACTATAATTTGTTAACGTGCTCTTTGTTATATACAGATAAGTTCATGATGTCACAGAATGCTCCTGGTTATACAATTTTATATATATTTGTGCATTTTTCATGCTGATACTATAAATATTTTTAGATGAGTCAAGTTATCTGACCAAGTATGCAGCCTCCAAACGAGACAAATTTTGAGCTTATGATTAGCAAAACAAAACAAAAATACCAGGTATGACTTGTGTACAAGACGATTGTGTCCCATCACCATTACTACTGTTCAACTTGACTCAATTTTATTTATCTCTTTCTAACCTGACAGGGCTCGTATACAGTTAAGCTAACTGATCAGAAGGATACCATGATAAGAGGTGGAATAGTTCTGTTTGGAATTAAACTCTGTAACCAGTAGACTCAGACACACAAGCTCAGATGGTGATTAACGATGCATGGATGTTGGTGTTGTTGTTTTTATTTTTCACAATAGTCAATAGCCCTTCGTGTGCTTTATTTTATTTATTACAGTAATGAAGTGGTGTTGATAGCTAAACTGTGTGCTTTTTACTTAATTGAAAAGAGCTGTAGTGAAAGTGTTTTCTTTTCCTCGGGGAAGGGGCTCTTTGCGTTTTGGTTTTGGTGGTGGTGTTGAGGGGTGTTGACTTTTGACTTTGCCATGGGAAGCAAAGGGCCTTTTTTTTTTCTTGCTTTTAAGCTGTAGCCTGTGACTTCCATTTAACCATATTTTTGTAGTGAGTGCTAAATTGTGTGATTTCTCTTTGTCAGAATACAGATTCATTGCTTGCATGTCCTAAGTTTCTGTTTTATGGGAAATTTTCTGGGAATGGGGTTCTTTCTTTTGCAATGTGTATCCACTTCTAGGCCATCTAATTTAAAGGTTCGACAACTTTCATCAGATTTTATTAACACAAGCCAGTTTTTTTGAGTAGCGTAGCACTAACTTTCACCTTTCAGATCTAACTCAGGTGAACACCCGTTCATATTTGTGTTGTCTTTGGGTCTTGTGATTACCAGTTTTCCTGTTCCAAGGTTCCCATTTCTCTTCCTTTCAGAGGTTATATGGGTGGGAGATCACCCCTCACCTCAATTTATCCTGGACACTAGATTCTGTTTTGGCTCTATTCTACCTGATCAACATTCCTGTAACTCTAACGCAGGATATTTACATTTTCTTTTTAAATGTTCATGTTGTTGAAGGAGTGTTTTGTCCTCAATAATAATTTCTTCTCTAGCTTAGGACCTAAACATCTACCTATGTAACCTGGAAGGCTGGAATCTGTCTACATAGATAGATGTCTACCATATATATGTCTCTAAGAATAGATTTTAAAAAGAAAGTAATAATAACTTGACTTGGAAGAGTCAAGTTGTATTTCTCATGACCACCTCCTTACAACTCTAACATATCAGTACCTCACTGTTACTGCCAACTACTACTTTTGTTTTTTTTTTCAGCTGTGGAAGAGTCTTCTGTTCAATATGATCAGAAAGGGCCTTCCTATATCCATAGCTATTTAGCAAATCCCCAACCAAGCCAACCCAGATACTGAAAACAAATGGCAGTTTGATGGGTTCAGCTATTTCTGTGGGTAATTCATTTAGACTAACTGTTTAAGGTGGGATTAGGGAGGAGAGCATATATCTGAAGGTGTGATGTGAGCTTAGTGGTGAGCTCACACTAATAATCTTGAAACAGTTATAAAACTGAATCAATCAACAGGTAGTGCATGTGTTTATTTTTTCACTGTGCCAGTGGGTGATGCAAAACGAGGGAATTGCACATTAGTTTGGGAAGCAAAAGTCATGCAAAAACCAGTCAAGAATTACTAATTGCTAAATGACTTGGTATTGTGTCAAGTACAAAAGGAATTCAGAGTAGCAAGAAAATAGATTAGGTGGAGGAGTTGAATTAAGGCCATGGTGTGCGTGGCAGGTAGACTGGCACTAGACTTGCACCACTGGGTATGTCTTAGGCAGGTAAAAGGAAGACTGGATATGTCTGGAGAGTATAGGATGGAGTGAGCCGAAGCAGAGGCATAGAGGAGAAGACTCAGTGCGTGGAGAAACCAAACTGTCTAAGGTAGGTCTTGAGAGCTGGGCATAGGAATTTGGATTGATTGTGGAAGTCCTTATAGATCAGTCCTTAAGAAAGAAGGTAACACAAGGAAAATTAGAACCACCAGTGCAAGATGTGTCATGGAAATTTGAAAGCAAGTGTGTTTTGATAGCAACCTTTTGTTTTTCACCTCTTCTAATATTAACTGTCTTTATAAAGGATGGTGATTATTACTGTGTGCATAAATTGTTTGAACTTGAGATTCTTATTAGAAATAGATAGCATTCCAGGTGGAACAAGTGAGCTTTCTCTTTCTTTTTTAAGAGGTTCTCAACACTGCTCTAATTTCAGAGTCTGTACCTAACAAATCACACCTGGTCATCCTAAATTCTGTTTGAATGCTACATGTTCCTATTTTAGGCCTGGAAAGAAACTTGAGAATTTCAAATTTGACTTGACTTACTTGAAATTCTAGTAACTGAATTGTTCCTTTGAATGTGGTCCTTAAATGGCCCCCAGGTTACTTTGGGCCTTTGTAGACAAAACCTTGGCCTAAAAGGAATTTCTAATGTAGCACAGTGGGCAGATGTAGAAAAACTTACAAACTTGCTGAACAATATTTTATAGTTTATGGTTGAAAGAAGCATTTCTTTATTGAAACCTTGGAGAGGGGAGGCTACAGATCTGTGAGTAGAAATTTCTGGGCTAGTGGCCAGGTGTGGTGGCTCACGCCTGTAATCCCAACACTTTGGGAGGCCGAGGTGGGTGGATCACAAGGTCAGGAGGTCGAGAGGTCGAGACCATCCTGGCTAACACAGTGAAACCCCATCTCTACTAAAAATACAAAAAATTAGCTGGGTGTGGTGGCAGGCGCCTGTAGTCCCAGCTACTCAGGAGGCTGAGGCAGGAGAATGGCGTGAACCCAGGAGGCAGAGCTTGCAGTGAGCCGAGATTGTGCCACTGCACTCCAGCCTGGGCGACAGAGCGAGACTCCATCTCAAAAAAAAAAAAAAAAAACAAATTTCTGGGCTAGTTTAGATCAGGTTGAACATACACTTAAACATTGACTCAGTACCCCTTTAAGTGCTCAGTTTTATGCTGGGTGTGGTAACACTGTGCTTAATATTTATAGTGTCCACTAAGGAGGGCAGGAGGGACTGTAACTAACACTAACCAAACATTTACCATATGGATTGTAATGATAAGGGATTTACATAAATTACATAATTTAATTCTCACAGTAAGTGTTTGTTGAAGGTATTGTTAATATCTTTTCCAAAACTAAGACACAGAGAGGTTAATTAACTTCCCTGATCACAGGACTGCTAAGTGTTAGAGTCGGATTCTAGATTCAGAATCATGGTCTGCCTGACCTCAGAAACTGCATTCTTTCCTCTTTGTCAAGCTGTAGCCCCAAAAGACAAAACTCTATTCTTTCATAATCCAGTAAGAAAGCTGATAAGCACCAAGAAGGGCTGTCCATGTGGCTTCAGATAAGAGAGACGAACATCAGGACAGTGGGTGGGGATTCAGAAGTCTTCGTGAAGGAAGTAGAAGTTGACCTAGGTTTTAAAGAATGGTGGAGGGTAGGGAACTCTTTTATTGAGTGCCTACTGTATTTGTCATTGTAGACTCTCTCCACAGATAATTTTATTTAATGCACAGCAATCCAGGGTTGTGAGATTATTAGTCCATTTCACATATGCAAAACATGAGGCTGTGTTAAGACAAGATAGCATAAAAAAAGAAAAATATGAGACCAAAAGATAAAGCAAATTTCTGAAAGCTCTACACGTAGTGAGTGCTAGAGCTAGGGTGAGTGGGATTTGGATTTCAGCAGGTAGAGACAGTGTGAGGATTAGCATCTGGGTGAGGGATGGATGACATGAATAAAGGGCAAGAATCTGGGAATGTGAAGCTTGTCCAGGAAACATAAAGGAGCTCAGTTGACCTGGGTTCAAGGAAAGGTGGAAGGAAATACTAGAAAGGTGTTTTGGAGCCAGAGACAGTCTGGGTGTTTTGGCCTAGAATGCCAAGGCTTAAGAAATTTGCACTGAGTTCGGTTTTTTAGGGGCCAAGGATTACTTTGAGCAGATGAATGAGATGGAGACTTTGTCATCAGTTGCTGTGAGATAGATTGGAAAAGGAAACCAATTAGGATATTGCTTCAAAACTAGTTAGGATGTTACTTCAAAAGTCACGTAGAGATGTCAGTGGAACCTAAAGAGATGGGAAGAAAATGAAACTGTAGTAAATTTTCTTTGAAAATTACCAAAAGTATCTTCTTTGCACTTGTGCTTTTTGTAACTGCTAGACATGCACATTTTATGGTTAAGGAAACGACACTGGTAAATGTCTATTAGGAGGGAGATTCCCAGATCACCTTAATGGGTCTCAGACTATTAAAAAGAACTCCTAATTCAGGATTTCATTCCAAAGTGCCACTTGAACCTTGAGTCCAATTCTGCCTTCTTTCCTGACCCAGGATATTTTAGGCTTTCCGAGGTCTTTTGGGTTCTCCTTTTCCCTAAGCCTTAAAATGTTCTAGGTTTTCATTTGCCTTCCAGACGTCTCTTTAACCTTTGCCAAACTTTATGTAGGAGTCTGATAATCCAGTGAACTTTCTTTATATTCTCATTGTTTGACATTGTGAAATCAAAACTATTTCCTAATGCAAAGTAAATGCAGAGCTAAAGCCCCCCCAAGCAACCTTGCCTGTCTTTTAATGCATTCTTCACAACACATTCTCCTGCCTTTTTGTAGGATAAACGTTTTCACTTAACACCTTTATTCAGAGATACCAATCTAGCACCCACAGTGTTGTTCTTGCAACTTTGAGAGTACAAGGGGTTAAGGTTTCGGTGTCAGTGAGATCCGCACTGGCTGGCCTTTGCAGCTGATAGATGTTTTACTTTGGCCTTATAAAGACATTTTACCCGCTGGAAACCCTTGTCGCATGACAGGATCAAAAATAGCCCGGCTGCAGCCCCTGCTGTCCATCACCACATGTAAACTGGCATAAGAGTAGGCTCTCTTAGCCGTGTCTACACGTTGTGGACGCGGCAGCCTCCAGGGACAGTGTTTCATAAAGCCACACCTGTTGTTGCGAGTGAGCCAGTCACCAGACGTGCAGCAAAGTTCTGAGTGTGTGCATGACCACGCGCCTGCTTTCTGACAAGCAGTTAAGAACATCTCTGAGTGTCCTCAGAAACACTTGATGACGTCGTTTCTCCTGGCACTGGGAAACATCTACAAGTCTGGTAAAATTGAGTGTATTTTTATCATTGGGGCCAAAGTCCACTACCCTCTGAGATAAATTCATCTTTTCCATGGATGTTCGTTAATGAGTGCTTTCAGTAAAACTCTGAAAAGACAAAGCAAAATCTATGTTTCTGAAAAATCTACACGTGCTGTTCTCTGTTTTGAGTTCTTTGAAATTGGAAGATTGTTACTTGTCCTTGTATTTCTTATAAGTTGGCTTTGCCAACAACCACATAGCATTATAGTGTCATGTTTTTAGATATAAATATAGGGGGCTTTAAT
This sequence comes from Pongo pygmaeus, assembly GCF_028885625.2. NCBI lineage: Eukaryota > Metazoa > Chordata > Mammalia > Primates > Hominidae > Pongo > Pongo pygmaeus. Next base: position 17,250,926 of record NC_072378.2, read on the forward strand.
GGAGATTATTTTAAAGAAGAAGATAAATCAGATATTCATGGTAGTGTTTCAGATGGGCAGTAATAAATTGCAAGAGTGAGAATGGAGATGCATGGAATTTTTGTTTAAATACCTCTTGTGATTTATTTTTTTAACCACATTAACTTTTAAATAACGTCATTGGAGTCTGTCTTGTATTATCTGTGAATGTATAATTTTAAAAGATACTTGGTTTTGTTTGACTTTCTTGAACTTTTGCAGGATAACACATGATTATACAATTGATATGATTTGTACAAAATATCAACGAATAGGGCAGATTTCAAACATAACACTAACGTATTTCTGCTGATTTGGAGGATGAAACAAGAGTTAGTAGATGTGCAAAAAAAGTTTCCTTGTTATGTAAACCTTTTAAATTTCTATTAATTTTAGAAATATTTAGTTGTACTTCCCTGTCCTGCCTTTTCCCTCAACCTCATCATTTCCCCAAAACCCCTTCTGTCTGTCTTGCATAGAGATAAACAAGCTGGCTGACCCTCAGGTGCCTGATAGTCAAACAGGTTTGGTTGACCGTTGTGTCCTTATGAATTTTATGGGGGAAAAAAAGAGAAAGAAAGAAAATAAGTGTGCTGCACATCTCTTTGGGAATCACTGCCATGAATGTTAATAGCATTTTTGTAGCTTCCCACGACAGCCTCTTGTGACAGTGAGCTGCACTACAGTTCGTTTGAGAAGTGTGATTCTGCTGTGTTTACCACACTTGTGAACTTTTAAACTCCTTTTTTTTTATTTTGTCGCCTGCTTCCTTTTTTAATTATTATTTTTAATAAGGGTGACTGAGGTTGCAGAGAGATTAATGTGTGCTGAGTCTGCATAGCAATTTCAAGTAGGGTTGCCATGATAATAAACATACGGATTTTGTTAACGTTTATGTTAATTTCGACAAACTGGTGATCACCCCACAGAAGTGAATAATTATGGACTACCTTTTGAGTCCTATATTCTTGGCTAAGAATTTTTCTATTTACTTAAACATTTTTATTTTATGAACTCATTACAAAATTTTCCAAAGTCTTCATCAATTGAGCACTTGTTAAATATCTCTTATATGCGTAGCCCTCATGAATCTTGATTTATTTTCCAAACTCTTGATAAACTGTATTTAACAGCTCCAAATAATCATACATGACAATTCTAGCAGGGAGGGTGTCATCATATTTTTGGGGTCCAGTTCTTCTGGGGGCACTCTATGACTTTGGCTACTGCCTGAGTATTCTCAATGGACCACTAGAAAGTAGATATTGTGGCAACCCTATGCTCATAATAACCACTAAATTTGAGTTTGTTTTATCTTTGAACAACATGCTACAGATAGGAGGTGACTACCACCTGACTTTGTTTTCCATTTTTCAACAGGATACCTGCCCACTATGTCTATCCGCAGGCTTTTGTGCAGCCGGGAGTGGTCATTCCACATGTCCAGCCGACAGCAGCTGCCGCCTCCACCACCCCTTACATTGATTACACTGGAGCTGCATACGCACAATACTCAGCAGCTGCTGCTGCTGCCGCCGCCGCTGCTGCCTATGACCAGTACCCCTATGCAGCCTCTCCAGCTGCTGCAGGATATGTTACTGCTGGGGGCTATGGCTACGCAGTCCAGCAGCCAATCACCGCAGCGGCACCTGGGACAGCTGCTGCTGCCGCTGCAGCAGCTGCTGCCGCTGCAGCATTTGGCCAGTACCAGCCTCAGCAGCTGCAGACAGACCGAATGCAATAGACCAGCCATCTGATCAAAGTTGAATTGTTTTCTCTTTCCCTCCCAATTTTCCAATTTTTAGTAGCTAATAAGAGAGTTAACATTGACTTAACAGCTTTAAAAAAAAAACAGCCATGCTATTGTGAAGCAGAGTTATTATTTTTTTTATACTCCAGGTAGTGTTCTAGATGAGAAAGAGGTAAGAATGAGGGGAATGGGCACAATTTTGGAAATCAATCCCAAAGAGCCTGAGTAAATGAAAGGCCACTACGAAATGACGCCAGGAGTAACAACGGAACTTCACTTTTGTAACGGGATTTTTATTTTTGCTCTTTTTATAGTATCAGGGAAGCAAACTGCCTTTTACAAGTTAGAAAATGCTGTTTGAATCTAGTTGAACCAGGGAATACAGAGCGAGCAATATGTAGCTTGAATTACATTTAAAAGCAGATTTTTTACAAACAAAATGGCGAAAGCACTGATTGTCATTTTTAGCAGTCACTTAAGGCCTATAGAACTTTTTTCAAGTCGGAAGGTCCTGTTCTTACTATCTCAAAAATGGGCATCGAACAATCAATCTAGGAGCGTGGCAGTGGGTAAAATGGTGGACAGGCACCAAAGCTATTTTCTCATCTGTCCTGTGGATGAGTGGAACTGTGGAACAAGTGATGTGGAATTAATGGGTGCAACAGCTGTACAGACAATCAATAACACACACAGTTCTGGAAAGAACACATCACTTGTGCTTGTTTGATGAGCTTGTCACATTCTAATCCCTCTCCCCATCCTGTTTCAATTTTGGGAAACTTGTATCTGCTGGTGTCAGCAATTCTGATTCTGAAATAGGATCAGGCTTTTACTACAACAGCCTTCTCTTTCTATTTATTGTGTCGACTCGTGGCTTATGAATAAAGGCAGGCAAAGTTTGCAGAACTGTCTTAAGGACATTTATTTTTTTTCCCTTTTTAAGTAATTTTACACTTTTTAGTATCTATTTCAGAGTCATATTTAAAACTATTTATTAGTGACTACAGTACATGAGACAACAAGGTTACTGAGATTACAATTCTTCAAAGGTTAATGATAATGTGGTTTATACTGTGCCTTAATAGTAATGCTATTTAAGATATTTATTTTTAAGTTTTACTATGCTGCACTCTAAAGAAAGGAACTTTAGATGTGACACTGTAAAATTATGTATTCATCTCATGGCATAAATTATTTAGTAGGTCTAGATGTAGCGTATTAAATATTAACCTATTCAACTAAAGATGTTGACTTGGATTTATTTAAATTCATATGTGCACTGTATTAAGAGAGTACTCTTACATTAACACATTTTAGTTTAGTTTTTAGATTTTTTTTTAAACAAGATATATTGCTAGTTTCATGCTTCCTCCTCTGATTTTGCCTGTGTAGATTTCATTTATCGGTAATTCATTAGTTTAACACTATTCTTATGTAGTTTTTAAATGCTGCTTTACATTTTTCTTCTGAAACTGCAATACTTGCAATTTTTATTCTTAAACTAAATTGAATACTATTTTACACTGTATTGGATTTTTATACTTGAACAATTTCATACAAGGGAAGACAGGTTAGCATTTTTATGGACTTTCTCCATTATCACTGGATTTACTTTAAGTATTCCCATACTAGACAGTGTTATGTAATGTAGACATGACTCTCCTGTGCAAATTATTTATTCGTTGTGTATATTGCTTTATAACATTTCAGATCTTCTAATCTATTCACTTGTATTAAATATAATTTTTAAAAACTTCTGTTGCATTGGCTGTTTCTAATTCTGTAGTAAAGGTCAATGATTTCTCTTTTGAACTTGAATCAATAGCCATGATTGATACGTAACATTTTCAGTGAGCATAATACTCTCTTGGATGTTCTGGTTTTGTGCCTTTAAAGTAAGTTTCACTAACTCAATATCTACCTTATACTTAGCAAATGATATAGGTCATCCCCTATCCCACCAGGGGAGCACTAAAGGACTTCATATCTCTGAAAACTGGTTAGCTGAAAGATGGCTTGGAAGGTGTGGGCCAGTAGTAGAGAGGACCAGTCAGAAGTGGGACCAGCCCAGTGGTGCTGGGGTCAGCTAAACAGGTTTGAGCTGGACTCCCACTTTTCAGCAATGTGAGTGAAGCCAATTAATTGCTCTTTGTAATTCACCTTTTTTTTTTTTTTTTTGAGACAGAGTCTTGCTCTGTTGCCCAGGCTGGAGTACAGTGGCACGACCTCGGCTCACTGCAAGCTCCGCCTCCCAGGTTCACACCATTCTCCTACCTCAGCCTCCCGAGTAGCTGGCACTACAGGCACCTGCCACCATGCCTGGTTAATTTTTTGTATTTTTAGTAGAGACGGGATTTCATCGTGTTAGCCAGGATGGTCTAGATCTCCTGACCTCGTGATCTGCCCACCTCAGCCTCCCAAAGTGCTGGGATTACAGGGGTGAGCCACCGCACCTGGTCTGTAATTCACTTTTTTAATGCATTCCTCATCTATAATATTGTGACAATAATACTTGTCTCGCATGGTTATTTAAATATTAAATTTAAAAAGCACACCAACTACTTGCCACAGAGCCAGATACACAGTAAGTAAATATGTACTAGTGGCCAGGCGCGGTGGCTCACACCTGTAATCCCAGCACTTTGGGAGGCCGAGGCAGGTGGATCACGGGAGATTGAGACCATCCTGGCTAACACAGTGAAACCCCTTCTCCACTAAAAATACAAAAAATTAGCCGGGCATGGTGGCACGTGCCTGTAGTGCCAGCTACTCAGGAGGCTGGGGCAGGAGAATCAGGTAGGAGAATCGCTTGAACCCAGGAGGTGGAGGTTGCAGTCAGTGGAGATCACGCCACTGCACTCCAGCCTGGGCGACACAGCAAGACTTAAAAAAATATATGTGTGTGTGTGTGTGTACATATATATATATGTATACATATATACATATATATACGTATATATATGTATATATGTATACATATATATATATAGTAGCAATTGTTGTAAGGCCCAATGGTGGTAGCTAACCAGAGGAAGACACCTATTGGGATGTTTTAATTTATATCCACAATGATGTGGTAATATCTAATAAGGTATGTGTTAGAACATCAAATGAGTGTCATGTTGACAGTCTATATGTTATGCGAATTATGGAGTGGATTGCGGTTGGTTTTTTGGGGTTTTTTTTTTTTTTGGTTTGGTTGGTTTGTTGGTTGGTTGGTTTGTTTTAAGACGGAGTCTCACTGTGTCGCCCCAGGTGGAGTGCAGTGGCATGATCTCAGCTCACTGCAAGCTCTGCCTCCCGGGTTCAAGTGATTCTCATGCCTCAGCCTCTCGAGTAGCTGGGATTACAGGCACCCGCCACGCACGCCTGGCTAATTTTTGTGTTTTCAGTAGAGATAGGATTTCACCATGTTAGCCAGGCTGGTCTCAAACTCCTGACCTAAGGGATCTGTCTGCCTTGGCCTCCCAAAGTGTTGGGATTACAGGTGTGAGCCACAGCGCCCATCCTGGAATGGATTGTTTATTGATTTCTTGGTCCTGATATTTCCCAAATCCATGACATCTTTTCTTGAGCTCCATTAGTTTTCAATAATTATAAGCGACAGAAAGCAGTAATAACAGATTCCATATAATAGTTTCCATTCTATATCATAACTATTAGCCTATTTAGACCTATCAACAACCTTAAACTTTAATTTTTCAAGGAAAAATAGTTACCGGCCTGTCCCCAGGGAGAGAGATTACTGTACCCCAAGGTATTATCTAGGACCACTAAAATAATTTCTAAGCTACTGAATTCAGTCAATGCATCAATGGTTATTTCATTCCAAAAGATGTGCTTTAATTTTTCAGATTTATGGAAGGTCACTTTTGTCCTCAATGAGCTGTCTATTGCTGAACTTCAAAATGAAACAGTTTTGATTTATTGATAAAAAATAGGTCAGGCAGTTCTGGGAAAAGCTTGTCAAAAATAGGCGTACTCAGGAAAGCCAAAAGTCCACCTACCCCAGGCTGTACCTTTCTTCCTGATCTGCAGCAGTAGCAATATTAGCAGTTATAGAGAGCAAGATTTTTACTTCATAATGCTAAAGCATAAATTTTATTTCTGTTCTTTTTTTCTCTTTTTGAGATGGTCTCACTTTGTTGCCCAGGCTGGAGTGCAGTGTCGTGATTGTGGCTCTCTGCAGCCTCAACCTCTCAGGTTCAAGGAATCCTCCTACCTCAGCCTCCCAAGTAGCTGAGAGTACAGGTGTGCACCCACATGCCCAGCTCATTTAGTCTTGCTCTGTCCTCCAGGCTGGAGTGCAATGGTGTGATCTCGGCTCACTGCAACCTCCACCTCCTGTGTTCAAGCAATTCTCCTGCCTCAGCCTCCTGAGTAGCTGGGACTACAGGCACACACCACCAAGCCCAACTAATTTTTATATTTTTAGTAGAGACGGGGTTTCACCATGTTGGTCAGACTGGTCTTGAACTCCTGACCTCGTGATCCACCCACCTTGTCCTCCCAAAGCACTGGGATTACAGGCATGAGCCACCGCACCCGGCCCATTTTTTATTTTTTGTAGAGACAGATTCTCACGATACTGTCCAGGCTGATCTTGAACTCCTGGACTCAAGCGATCCTCCCACTTGAGAAACCTTCCAAAGTCCTGGGATTGTATGCCCAGCCACGAATACATTTCTAAAAAGAAACAAATCGAAGTTTTTTAATATCTAATAGGAAGGAGAGAATAGCCGTGACATAATGATTGGTCAGGCACGCTACTTGTAGAGTTAGAGAAAAGAATGGAGCTGAGATCCAAAGTGCTGGGTGAGTCCTGGCTTCATTACTTATCATCAGGGTGATCTTAAACCCTTCTAAACGGATAAAAAGTGGGTTGATAGTAGTCAGCATGGTTATTCCATCTACTTCTCAGGTTGTACTCATTGAATAAATTAAGGGAGATGAGAGCATTTTAGAAGTTCGAAAGCATTGAGCAAGGAAATTATTATACTGAGGATATATGTACAATATTAATTTGGTAACTGATCTCATTGTCTCATTAAATGACCCTTCCAAAAGAGGACAAAATGGTATCTCATGTTATCTTTATTCTATCCCAACCAAGGAAGAGCTAAACTGGCTGTACAATAAAAGCAGCACAAAAATAACGTTGAAAGATGGAGAGATTACCCAGATAAGGGAAAGAGAAGTAGATGAGATTATGGAATACATTTCTCTCACGAGAGAACTATATTTAGTTCTTTCCTCACTCCTGTCAATATTGTTCTTCTTAATTCCCTCTGAGGCTTGAAAGCGTTCATTAAGATGACAGCTTGAGGTTTGGAGGGGCAGAGGTGAAGAGGAACCAAAAAAATATATAAATGCGTTTTCATGCTTACTTTTGTCCTCTCTTCTACTTCCAGAGTTCCAGGCTGTTTCCATGGAAATTCTAACTTTGTTTTGCTTAAGCACTTGGTACAGAAGAGGTTTCATTTTGAGTATTTGTTCTGAGTTGAATTTTAGAAGTTCAATCATGATTTTAGCTAAATCATTTACATTTCAAGCTTTGAAGTCCCAATTGTAAATCAAACTAAGAAATGAGACAATGCCTATATGAGCCCTTTAGAATTTGTAGATAAGAAAAATGATACAGATTTATAGCTTTGATATAAAATAATTCTATCTTATTGCACAATATTTGGTCCTTCTTGACCAACTTGTTCAGAAAGAAAGTCTATAAGGTCCCTGTGTCTTCTGTCATTTGTCCCCTGGAAGACAAATACCATTCCTTTTTTATATACAAGAAGCTACCACCAAGCTATTAATATATTTTAAGTGAGTTGGAGGGTACACATTGTTTTCCATTCCGCCACTATTAGAGGTAATTCCAATTACATTATAACATGGATTGAGTACAAATCGTTACTTCTTTTCATTTAATACCTCAGATAATGTGTTCATAAAAGGGCAAGTATCAAACTGACTTCCAAAATGAGTTCTAAATGCAAAAACATAGTTTTGCCAAGTAGAAACTTACCTTTTAGCTCTATTTTTAAATGATGGTTATCTGACAGTCACAACCAGGTATGAACTTATTTACTTTTTATATACTGGCTCTGCCGCCTGTCCTGCAGATGCCTCAAGGTGAGGCAAAAGAGATACGGTGGTTGCTGGGTGGAGAGTCTTAGGACAGGCATTTTTCATTCTGCATTCACTTGTGTTCATTTTGAAATGTGAGGAAAAGGGAGTGTGGAAAGTATGTAGAAGAAAATCGTTTATAAAGGGAGAGCAAAAATCAAAAGCATCTCCTAAAAATAGGCAAAAGAAGGTGAGAAGAAGGAGTGAGAGTTACATGGGCTGGATCATGTGAGGCCAGGGCTTGCCACTAAGGGGATCATGGAGGGTAGAAAGGGGTGGTAATTTGCTGAGTGACAGGAGACTTCATCTGATGATAGGGAGTGGAGGATCACTCAAAGGACAGTAAACAGATACATTGTTTCCTTCTGTTTTCTAATAAAATAGGAAGGTAACAACTGAGTTCTTTTTTTAATTTTATTTTTAATTGACAAATAATAATTGCATATATTTATGAGGTACAATGTGATGTTTCTGTACATGTATACATTGTGGTATGATCGAATCAGGCTAATGAACATAGCCCTCACCTCACATACTTATCATTTCTTTGTGGTGAGAATGTTTCATTTATTTTTGTTTTTATTTTCCTTTTGAGACAAGGCCTTGCTCTGTCACCCAGGCTGGACTGCCGTGGCGTCATTGTGGCTCACTGCAGCCTCAACTTCCTGGGCTCAAACGATCTCACCTTAGCCTTCAGACTAGCTGCGACTACAGGCACACACCACCATGCCCGGATAATTTTTTTTTTTTTTGTATTTTTTGTAAAGACAGGATTTCACCATGCTGCCCAGGCTGGTCTTGAACTCCTGGGCTCAAGTAATCCACCTGTCTTGGCCTCCCACAGTGCTAGGATTACAGGTGGCATTCGCCACCATGCCTGGCCAGGTGAGAACATTGAACATCCACCTTAGCAATTTAGAAATATACAACACATTACTATTAATCGTGGCCATGTTGCTATGCAGCAGATCACCAGAAGGTATTCCTCCTGTTCAACTGCAACTTTGTACTCTTTGACCAGCATTTTCTATTTTTCCATCCAATCCCCTCCCTCCCTACCCCCCAGCATCTGGTAACCACTATTCTACTTTCTACTTCTATAAGTTAAACTTTTTAGATTCCAAATATAGGTAAGATCATGTGATAGCTGTTTTTCTGTACCTGACTTATTTTACTGAGCATAATATCCTCTATATTCATCCATGTTGCTGCAAAAGACATAATTTCCCCTTTTTAAAGGCTGAATAGTATTCCAGTGTGTGTGTGTGTGTGTGTGTGGACACACATACTATTTTTTTAATCCACGCATCCACTGATGGGCACTTAGGTTGTTTCCATGTCCTGGCTATTGTGAATAATGCAATGAACATGAAGTCACAGATATCTTTTCGACATTTCAATTCTTTTGGCTATATATCCAGAAGTGGGATTGCTGGATCATATGGTAGTTCTATTTTTAGTTACCAGCTGAGTTCTTGAACCATGCTTATAAAGGTTTAGGCTTTTTTTTAATGGAGTGTATTCTTTGTAACTGAAAACTTTTAGAAACCATTATGGCACCTCTAGCAGGTTTAGCTAGAGCTCAGTAATGGACATTGGGCCTCCAGGGACAGGGAACATTGGCATTCTTTTATCTATTGTCACTTCCCATTTCAAGCAGGCAAGTGAGTGGAAAGAGAGGGGAAAGATTAAAGAAAATGTGTGTACCTTGCTCTCCAGTATACTTTGAATCAATGCATTAAGCCATTTGTGGCTGGGAAACTCAAGCTCTTCACATCTGTATTTGCCCTGCAGTGCTGCCTCTGCCTTGACACTGGCCTACTCCTGTCAGTGGGCTTTGGGAGAAATAGAAAGTGCAATGGGATGTGAGAAAAGAGTCCTGCGCCTCTAACCACCTACCATGTGCCAGGTACTTGTATTTAATCCTCACAACTGTGATTGGTAGGTAATAGTATCCCCCATTTTTCAAAGAAAAAAGCCTGCCCACAGTCACGGTGTCAGTATGGTGCAGAACCCGGATTTCAAGATGGTATGCTCTCAGTCCTTTTGTGTGGTTATAAAGGGATACCTGAGACTGAGTAATTTATAAAGAAAAGAGGTTTATGGCCAGGCACACTGGCCCATGCCTGTAATCCCAGCACTTTGGGAGGCCGAGGCAGATGGATCACAAGGTCAGGAGATCGAGACCATCCTGGCTAACACGGCGAAACCCCATCTCTGCTAAAAATACAAAAACAAAATAAGCCAGGCGTGGTGGCAAGTGCCTGTAGTCCCAGCTAGTCAGGAGGCTGAGGGAGGAGAATCGCTTGAACCCGGGAGGCAGAGCTTGCAGTGAGCTGAGATCATGCCACTGCACGCCAGCCTGGGCGACAAAGTGAGACTTCGTCTCAAAAAAAAAAAAAAAGAAAGAAAGAAAAGAGGTTTATTTGGCTCATGGTTCTGCAAGCTGTACATGAAGCACAGTGCAGATATCTGCTTCCACTGAGGGCATCAGGAAGCTTCCAATTGTGGCAGACGATGTAGAGAAGCCAGTGCATCCCATGGCAAGAGTGAGAGTAAGAGGAGTGTGGGGAGGTGCCAGGCCCTTATAAACAACCTGATCTCACCTGAGCTCATTGAGTGAGAACTCACTCATTACCATGAGGACAGCACCACCATTCATGAGGGACCAGCCCTTATGACCTAATCACCTCCCATTAGGCCCACGTCCAACAATGGAGGTCATATTTCAACATGAGATTTGGAGGGGACAAGCATCCAAACCATATTATGTGGCCTGAAACCAAATCCCACATGCACACCACCTCACTGCACTGCTTTTGACCACTCCTTTTTCTAGTGAATTCTATGAGTTTCCATTGCTCTTCCTTAAGTAGAGCCATTGGTTCTCTGTCTTGAGCCTCCTGTTACACATGAGCAGGCAACACTGACTTAGTGGAAAGAAAATGCCTACCTGTAGATTTGAATTTTGGGGGAAGATGGAGACAGAAGATTCCAGGGGAGCTGAAGCAGCCTTCAGGATTGCCCTGAACACATTTGATTTATTCTCAACCACAGTTGAATCTATCCTTTTGACCTTCAGCCTAACTTCTAACTACTTTTGTGCCCGCTTATCACTGGAAGATCATATTGAAAAAAAAAATTCTTCCAATGCAAATTTTCCACACCATGTCTACTTCATCAGTACTATTTTCTTTTTTGTTTTGTTTTGTTTTTTGAGACAGAGTCTCGCTCTGTCACCCAGGCTGGAGTGCAGTGGCATGATCTCAGCTCACTGCAAGCTCTGCCTCCCAGGTTCACGCCATTCTCCTGCCTCAGCCTCCCGAGTAGCTGGGACTACAGGCTCCCACCACCACGCCCAGCTCATTTTTTTGTGTTTTTTAGTAGAGACGGGGTTTCACCATGTTAGCCAGGGTGGTCTCAATCTCCTGACCTCGTGGTCCACTTGCCTCGGCCTCCCAAAGTGCTGGGATTACAGGCATGAGCCACCACACCTGGCCTCATCAATAGTATTTTCAAAGCACTGTATATGCTTTGTCGTCTACCATGTTTGGCAATGTGCTTGGCATAAACCAATGCCCCCATGGAAAGATAATACATTGGAAGAGTGCAACTGGGCAAATGTGAAGTTAAAGGAAGTATCTGAAATGCCAGGAGGACTCAAGGGGTAGTTGTCGGTATAAAACCCTGCCTCACAGATTGTTTGGCTTGGGGCTGTCTCTGCAGCTATTGTTTCCTTTTTGTTTCTCAAATTTGTTTTGTTTTTTTTTTTAGAGACAGGTTCTCACTATGTTGCCCAGGCTGGTCTCAAACTCCTGGGCTCAACCTCTCTTCCTGCCTTGGCCTCCCAAAATCCTGGGATTACAGGTGTGAGCCACCACACCCAGCCTTGCTTTCATTTTTAAAGAGTCATTCTGTGTTATAGATCAATATTTGAGAAGGAATATTGGTTGTAATAACATCAGTTGAACACCCTTTTCTTTTTCATTTTTTTTTTTTTAACCATTGTTACTCCTTTACTTTAAATATCCTGATTTTGGCTACCATTTACTGAGCATCCATTTGTGCCAGACGCCAAATGCACTGGCTTACATCCTCACAACCTCACAGCAGGCCTGGAATTGTCATCTTCATTTAACAGAGTTAATGTAATTTGCCCAAAGTCACAACTCACGATGGTAGAAGTGTGAGTTGAAATGGGGATCTGTCCGATGGCAAACAGTAACTGCCCCTGGATTATTTTAGCATCTTTTTCTACGTCACTAGGAATTGTCTTAGAAATTCTAAGGAAAGCTAAATAAACATGACTTCAATTCTGGGGTCAAGACCAAATCTAAGGACTCTGAGGCGAGTTGTAGACATGATCAAAACCGTTAATAAGGATCACAGACCATAAACATCTCCATGCTCATTTTCTCTCATTTCTGCTGGCAACATTTGTTCAGTGATAATACTAAGGATTATTATGAGTAGTCATCTTGGCCTCAATCCACTTGTGCCTTTGTGGGGAAAACATACTAATGCTGTGATTTACTATGACGAACTCCTATAAAATTGAATAAGAGTATATCTCAGTTTATGTCAAAGAATATCAAGTAATCATAAGCTTTTAATAAACATCGCCTATTTTAATAATAACAACTTTGGATTTAAATAGACAATATAGTTACTAAAGGTGTATGGTTCAAGTCATCTACCACTAATTGCTTGCTTGACTCCTTTAAAACTGAGAGGAAAAGAAAATGTACATACACACAATGAAATGCTATTCAGGCCAGGCACAGAGGCTCACGCCTGAAATCAGCATGAGCTGATTTGGGAGGCCGAGGCGGCTGATCATGAGGTCAAGAGATGGAGACCATCCTAAAAATTAGCTGGGAGTGGTGGTACACACCGGTAGTCCCAGCTACTTGGGAGGCTGAGGCAGGAGAATTGCTTGAACCTGGGAGGCAGAGGTTGCAGTGAGCTGAGATCGCGCCACTGCACTTCAGCCTCGAGACAGAGTGAGACTTCGTCTCAAAAAAAAAAAAAAAAAAAAATTAGCTGGGAGTGGTGGCATGTGCCTGGAGTCCCAGCTACTTGGGAGGCTGAGGTGAGAGGATCACTTGAGCCCTAGAGGCAGAGATTGCAGTGAGCCAAGATCATGCCACTGAACTCCAGCCTGGGCAACAGAGCCAGATCCTGTCTCAAAAAGGGAAATAAAAGGAGAAGAAAGAAGAGGAAAAGAGAGAGGAGGGGGGGAAGGGGGAGGGAGGGCAGGGGACAAAGGAGAAGATAAGGAGAAAATAAAGGGAAGGAGAAACGGAAGGGGAAAGGAAAAAGGGAAAGGGAAGGGAAAAGGGAAGGAGAAGGGAAGGAGAAGGGAAAAGGGAAGGCGAAGGGAAAAGGGAAGGAAAGGAATGCTACTCAGCCATAACAAAAATGAAATCCTGTCATTTGCAGCAACATGGATGGAACTGGAGATCACTATGTTAAGTGAAATAAGCCAAGCAAAGAAAAACAAATATCCCATGTTCTCATTCATATATGGGAGCTTAAAAAGTTAATTTCATGGAGGTGGAGCATAAAATGATAGTTATCAGAGGCTGGGAAGGGTGTAGGGGGATGAAAACAAGTTGATTAATGGTTACAAACATATAGTTAGATAGAAGGAATAAGTCCCAGCGTTCGATAGCACAGTAGGGTGACTATCATTAACAACAATTTATTGTATATTTCAAAATAGCTAGAAAAGAAGATTTGAGGCCGGGCGCAGTGGCTCACGCCTGTAATCCCAGCACTTTGGGAGGCTGACGCAGGCGGATCACGAGTCAGGAGATGGAGACCGTCCTGGCTAACACGGTGAAACCCCGTCTCTACTAAAAATACAAAAATTAGCCGGGCGTGGTGGCAGGCGCCTATAGTCCCAGCTACTCGGGAGGCTGAGGCAGGAGAATGGCGTGAACCCGGGAGGCGGAGCTTGCGGTGAGCCGAGATTGTGCCACTGCACTCCAGCCTGGGCAACAGAGTGAGACTCCATCTCAAAAAAAAAAAAAAAAGAAGAAGAAGATTTGAAATGTTCCCAATACAAAGAAATGATGAATGTTCCAGGTGATGAATATGCTGAGAAGCCACCATAGAAAAATACCCTGATTTGATCATTACACATTGTATGCAAGTATCAAAATATCACATGTACCCCATAAGTAGGTACAATTATTATATAGCAATAAAAAAAAATTGAGTCTGGGCATGGTGGCTCACCCTTATAATCCCAGCACTTTAGGAGGCCAAGGTAGGAGGATTGCTTGAGCCCAGGAGTTAAAGACCAGTCTAGGCAACATGGGAGGCCTTGTCTACAAAACATTTTTAAAATTAGCCAGCCATGGTGACACCCACCTGTAGTCCCAGCTACTCAGGAGGCTGAGGCGAGAGGATCTCTTGAGCTTGGGAAGTCAAGGCTGCAGTGAACTGTGATTGTGCCACTGCATTCCAGCCTGGGCAACAGAGCAAGACCTTGTCTCAAAATTAAATTAAGTTAAAAACAAATTTTTAAGAATTTTTTTTTTTTTTTGAGACGGAGTCTTGCTCTGTCACCAGGCTGGAGTGCAGTGGCACGATCTCGGTTCACTGCAACCTCCACCTCCTGGGTTCAAGCAATTCCCCTGCCTCAGACTCCCTAGTAGCTGGGACTACAGGCATGCACCACCACACCCAGCTAATTTTTTTCATTTTACTAGAGACGGGGTTTCACCATGTTGTCCAGGATGGTCTCGATCTTCCGACCTCGTGATCCGCCCGCCTTGGCCTCCCAAAGTGCTGGGACTGCAGGCGTGAGCCACTGCACCAGGCCAGAAATTGTTTTTAAACCGAGAGAAGATGAAGGAGAAAAGGAGATTTGAAGTCGTAATGGCAGAAGCAGGATCCATCGCAGTTTAGGAATGACCAAGTGAGAGCCTGGCACAGTATCATAACTCCTAAAAGAGTTTGAGGAGTAAAACTGCCTGGTAAAAGGAGTCCTTTTACCAGGACTTGTCCTTTAAGTGCACATGTTGAATGTCTATGTCCGGGGCATACCGAGAATCTTGATCATTCACACTTTCGTAACAGCTGCATTTCTTATCATCTTTGGCATAGTTCTTCAGCGTGCACAAAGCCTCTTATCTCGCCCACAGTCCCTCTCTAGACCATTGTCTCTTTCAGCTGCTTAGAGGCCACGTCCCTTAAATCTCCCAGCTGTCTTTCTTACCTCTCAGCCTTTGCTTCCTTTATCTGTATTTAAAAAAAAAAAAAAATATTTCCCAGCTGCCACTTTTGGCACAGTGGTGGTCTCTCAGTTCTCTCAGAATGAGACATTTCAGCAAGATGATGTGGGGAAGAAACATAACCATTATAACAATGCATTTTCAAAATTAGCCCTGAAGTTCTATCAAGAAAAAAATTTCAACGCAGCTTTCTTACAACCTGTGCATGAATCAACCTCGTGCATTTCTGAAAGGATGAGACATCCCGGAGGCTTGTGCACAGAAATGCAAGCAAGAACCACAGGGCACTTAATTGTCCAAAATAAGAGATTTTTCTCCTTAGAAATGCAGATTCTCTGTGGCTGCAGCCTCACTGAGTTTCTGTAACGCTCTCAGTTGGATACAATGCTAACCAGCATCCCCACTGTGCACAGATATGTAAATGCTAGAAGCTGGAGAAAAAATTCATTTTATTGGAAACTATTTGGCTTCACTTGGCTACTGCCAATACCTCTGGTTGATTCCAAGCTTCTGTACTCAATGTGATTGTCAGCGCACAGGATGATTCTTACAAGAGAATTTTGGTGGTTCTGTGGAGTTACCAGATTTTCTTTTTTTTTTCTGAGACAGAGTCTCACTCTGTCGCCCAGGCTGGAGTGCAGTGGTGCAATCTCGGCTCACTGCAAGCTCCGCCTCCCAGGTTCACGCCATTCTCCTGCCTCAGCCTCCCGAGTAGCTGGGAGCACTACAGGTGCCCACCACCACGCCTGGCTAATTTTTTGTATTTTTAGTAGAGACGGGGTTTCAACGTGTTAGCCAGGATGGTCTCGATCTCCTGACCTTGTCATCCGCCTGCCTCAGCCTCCCAAAGTGCTAGGATTACAGGCGTGCGCCACTTCCCCTGGCCTAGATTTTCTTAATGTGATGAGTTCTGAGTGATTAAGAGATATAGTATATCAGTATTTGAGGATTTTTATAACTATGCAATAAGTCTTGAGGATCTCTGCACAGCAGAGAGGGGGGATTTGGAATGGCACACTGCCAAGCACTGCTAAGAGTTTTTGGCTTGGCAATTGTCACTCCTTCATTCCCATTCAAGAAAATGCTCAAAAAAATACAAGTGTCTTGGGTAATATACTTGCTCCCTTTGGGGTTGACCAATCTTGCACTTTCCATATTAATCCAGGAAATTTGAACAAATTTGTTGAAATATCTTTGTGTTGCCAGTACACCATTAAGACAAATTATTCTCCCAAAGAATGATATCAACCAGTGTTAAAGGTAAATCTCTTAATTGTACAGAAATACATGGACACCATGCTACAAAGTAAGTTCAAACTTTTTTTTTTCTTTTTTTGAGATAGAGTTTCACTCTTGTTACCCAGGCTAAAGTGCAATGGCGCGATCTCCGCTCCCTACAACTTCTGCCTTCCGGGTTCAAGCAATTATCCTGTCTCACCCTCCCAAGTAGCTGGGACTACAGGCGCCCATCACCATGCCCAGCTAATTTTTGTATTTTTTAGTAGAGATGGGGTTTCATCATGTTGGCCAGGCTGGTCCTGAACTCCTGACCTCACATAATCCATCCGCCTTGGCCTCCCAAAGTGCTGGGATTGCAGGTGTGAGCCACCGTGCCTGGCAGAAACTTTTTATATATTCAATGAAGTCCAGGTTCTTGGGGTAAAGGGAAAATCAGCAGCTAAGGTCTATCTAAGCTGTATTTACTCATTGGGAGCATCTTCTCAAGCAAAATCAATCAACACATCTGAACTTATTCTGAAGAAATCTGCATTTATTATAGTCTACCTAAAGGAGCAGCTGAACTGATACACAGCATATGCATCTCCAAGCTGAAACGGGAAAATTCAAATCTTAGTATTGCTAATTAGGTAACAGTTCAGATCCTGATAGAAATAGCTTGTATTAGAAGGCTAGAGGTTCTGTAACTGTAAAAGATAAACTGGTGTTGGGCCGGGCATGATGGCTCACGCCTGTAATCCCAACACTTTGGGAGGCTGAGGCGGGCGGATCACCTGAGGTCGGGAGTTCGAGACCAGCCTGGCCAACATGGAGAAACCCTGTCTCTACTAAAAATACAAAATTAGCAGGGCGTGGTGGCGCATGCCTGTAATCCCAGCTACTCGCGAGGCTGAGGCGGGAGAATCACTTGAATCCGGGAGGCAGAGGTTGCAGTGAGCCGAGATCGCGCCATTGCACTCCAGCCTGGGCAACAGGAGTGAAACTGTGTCTCAAAAAAACAAAAAAAGATAACTGGTGTCATATTTGAGATCCTCCGATTCCAGAAGTGTAATCTAACTGACTTGGGTCAGACCTTCATAGCCCTGGGGCAGACAAATGATACAGGGAGTACAGTCTACAAATTAAAATTTTAAAAGGAAAATTGCTATAATTTTTCGTTTCTAGAATGCTTTGTCTTTTTGTCGTAATAGTGTTCTCCCTTCCTGTTCTAATACAAAGACATCAATACTAAAATCTAACCTTTACTGGGCACTGCTGGGCATTTCCTCTGTATAAAAAGCTCAGTACACATTGCTGGGATTTTGCTTCTGTGGAATAGCCAGTCTGCAACTCCTAACACGTCCTTGATGTTCTTAATTTTTACTAAGTCTTTGAATAACTGACTTTTTCAAATCTCTATTAGAATAAAGTAGGAGTAACTAAAATGGTGGAAGCTGGTTTTTTTGTTTGTTTGTTTGTTTGTTTTTTGAGACAGAGTCTTGTTCTGTCCCCCAGGCTGGAGTGCAGTGGCACAATCTCAGCTCACTGCAAGCTCCGCCTCCCAGGTTCATGGCATTCTGCCTCAGCCTCCCAAGTAGCTGGGACTACAGACACCCGCCACCACGCCCTGCTAATTTTTTTTTTTTTTTTTTTTTTTGTATTTTTAGTAGAGACGGGGTTTCACTTTGTTAGGCAGGATGGTCTTGATCTCCTGACCTCGTGATCTGCCCACCTCAGCCTCCCAAAGTACTGGGATTACAGCCATGAGCCACCGCACCCAGCTGAAGGTGGTTTCTTAAAATTAACACTTTCACTATTTTATAGATCACTTATCTTTCTTATAATCATCCCAGAGGAATTATTTGCAATGGTAATGGTAAAATTTTAATCATTTTCGTGAACTCAGGTCGAGTGAGATACACCCAGTATATGTTTATAGATTCTTTTTTTTTCAGACACAGAAGAGATGTTAATTAACACTGATATGGATCCAAGCATAAAAACTGTAGAAAGGCTACAGGAACATGCAAGTGCATCAAAGAGTGAGGCAAGGTATTCGCTAAAGGTGGCAAAATAAAAATAGCATGCAACATGGTATAAAGAATCATAAATTTAAACAAAGAGAAGCGTTGAACTATTTAACTGTTCCAGTTACTTACTGAGGTATCATAAACCACCCCCAAACTTGGTAGTGTAAAAATAAAAACAGGCTGGGCATGGTGGTTCACGCCTGTAATCCCAGCACTTCGGGAGGCCGAGGCAGGTGGATCACTTGAGGTCAGGAGTTTGAGACCAGCCTGGCCAACGTGGCAAAATCACGTCTCTACTGAAAATACAAAAAGTAGCTGGGCGTGGTGGCACACGCCTGTAATTCCAACTACTCAGGAGGCTAAGGCAGGAGAATCACTTGAACCCAGGAGGCTGAGGCTGCAGTGAGCTGAGATTGCTCCACTGCACTCCAGCCTGGGTGACAGAGTGAGACTCCATTTCGAAAAAATTTAAAAATAAATAAATAAAAATAGAAACAGCAATTCTCTTTTCCTTTTTTTTTTTTTTTTGAGACGGAGTTTCACTCTTGCTGCCCAGGCTGGAGTGCAATGGTGCGATCTTGGCTCACTGAAGCCTCCGCCTCCCAAATTCAAACGATTCTCCTGCCTCAGCCTCCCAAGTAGCTGGGATTACAGGTGCGCACCACTACACCCGACTAATTTTTGTGTTTTTAGTAGCGACAGGGGTTTCACCATGTTGGCCAGGCTGGTCTCGAACTCCTGACCTCAAGTGATCCGCACGCCTCGGCCTCCCAAAGTGCTGGGATTACAAGCATGAGCCACCGTACCCAGTTCTCTTCTCTTCTCTCTGTTCTTCTCTTCTCTTCTCTTCTCTCTGTTCTTCTCTTCTCTTCTCTTCTTTTCTTTCGATGGAGTCTCACTCTGATGCCCAGGCTGGAGTATAGTGGTGTGATCTCAGCTCACTACAACCTCCACCTCCCAGGTTCAAGTGATTCTCGTGCCTCAGCCTCCCCAGTAGCTGGGAATATAGGCCTGTGCCACCAGACCCGGCTAATTTTTTTGTATTTTTAGTAGAGACTATATTGGCCAGGCTGGTCTCAAACTCCTGACCTCAGGTGATCCACCCACCTCAGCCTCCCAAAGTGCTAGGATTACAGGCATGAGCCACCATGCCTGGCCAGAAACAGCAGTTTTCTTGTGCTTGCTGCCTGTGGATCAGAAATTCCGAAAGGGCATAGTGGGGACAGATCTTCTCTGCTCTTTAGTGTCTACTCTACAATCAGTGGGATGATTAGAATGGCTGAGAGGACTCAAATGCCTGGTGGCCTCTGCTGGGGCTGGAAGATCACTTCCAAAATAGCGTCTCAGCATGATTGCCCCAGGGCTGTTAGACGACTTTTCACAGAACAGCCCAGAACTCCAAGAGCAAATGTTTCCCATCAACAAGGTGGAAGCTGCACATCCTCTCCGGGCCTGGCCTGAGAAGTTACATAGCATTACTTCCACCACATTCTATCAATTCCAAGTGAGTCCCAACCCAAACTCCATGGCAGGGACTTTGACCTCACCTTTTGGTAAAAAGAAGAAGAGGTATTTGATGTCATCTTAAAACTGCCGTATTAACAAAGTTTATTTTTTCCCCAATATAAATTCATTTATCTTTAATGCTTTTATCATCCCAATGTCTAATTTATAAAATATAAGTTCTCTTCCTCTTTCTGTGGCTGTTGCTTATTTGTGAATAATAGGAATTGGTGTGTTAAGTTATGAGTGACAGAGCCCCTGGATGTATCTGCACAAGAGGTTACTTCTTAGTATCAGACGTATTACACATTCGTTTTTTTTATTTTTGTTTTTTTTAAGATGGAGTCTTGCTCTGTTGCCCAGGCTGGAGTGCAGTGATGTGATGTTGGCTCACGGCAATCTTTGCCTCCCAAATTCAAGTGATTCTCCTGCCTCAGCCTCCCGAGTAGCTGGGATTACAGGTGCCCGCCACCATGCCCAGATAATTTTTGTATTTTTAGTAGAGACGGGGTTTCACTATCTTGGCCAGGCTGGTCTTGAACTCCTGACCTCAGGTGATCCACCCGCCTCGGCCTCCCAAAGTGCTGGGATTACAGGCGTGAGCCACTGTGCTTGGCCTACAGATTAGCTTTAATAATAAAACAGAAATGCAAATGTTAGTAGGATATGTTAAATAGTTATTATATGTGACTCATCACCCAACTTTTTAGGAGACTGATGCTTTTTCTAAACCTAATAATCAACTTGCCAGATACTAAGATGGGAGTCCAAATTCCTAGAGTTGTGATATACACCAGAGGAAAAATAGCCAGATCTAAGGAGCACAGAGGAAATCCTAACAATACAAGGTAGGAGCCCAGGCTCAGAGGAAGCCGGCAAGCTGTATGATGAGAAGAGCATGGGACTGGGAAGCTAGAGGCTCCAAGTTCAATTCATGCTCCACCAGTATTCACCATTATGTGCTGGGGCAAGTCTATTTCTTTGTCTTAAGTTTCTTCAAAGAGTTTGGGCTAGGTAACCTCAGGAGTCCCTTTCTTCAGTTATAATAACACTACAATTTTAGTTCAAGTCCCTCCTGCTACACTCCTATCAGAGGAGCTTTTAAAGTATATATGAAAAGAAGATAGGAAAAATAATTAAACAAGCATTTCTTTGGTAACCTACTTTATCTTACAATAGACCTGGTGCTTTGTGCATTTCAGTGCATTTTTGCATGTAATAAAATGCCTAAATGAAGAAAGACATGAGAAAGAGCTTGAAGAGAAGGTATTTTAATGCAACCAGGTTACAATCAGGATTTGGGGTCCAGCGAGAGCTTCCCGGCCAACCCGAGGGACATCCAGCAATGATGTCTGTCTAGAACAATGACAATAATTGCCAGTGTCCCTCCCCTCCCTTTTCAAGCTCACCTGATACCTCTGCTATTCACTCAGCCTGAGAAAAGGCGCTCTGCCTTTGAGCAGCAGCTTGAACGACAGCCACCCTCACATTGCCTTGGGCGGGCACGCACGTGGGCTGCTATACGGAGACATCTGTGCCCGCTGAAGTGAGGCTGAGGAGCTGTGTTGTGTTTGTCTAGGGTGACAGGAGGCCTTGCCTAACAGTGAGCTCCATCAATAATCTATGGCCCTGTGGAGAAAGAACCCTATTAATAAGACATGTTGCTGTTTGGAGAAGACAGAGCCAATGAGGCCCTCGTTCCAGGGAAACAGAATATGCTCAGCATGACGCAGCACTCCCTGAACTTTCCAGTTACATCACCCAATAGCTGAGATCAGAAGCAATTTTAGAAGATACATTCAACATACTAATGCCCTTTTGGCCAGCTTAGTTCAGTAAGGTCAAATTCTGGTCAAAAACACACTGTGACCTGAGGTTTGCTTGTTTGTTTGTCTTTAAGACTGATCAAGAGCACTGAGTTATTTTGGCACACTGGGCTTGTTATCAGGTCACTGTTTAAGTATAGAAATGTTTATCTGGGTGGTTTTAGATCCAATATGGAAGACTGAAAATCATCCGAATTCCCAAATATACTTTCCATTCCATTTAAAGCTCACAATCTTCTAGGTCCGCCCATTTCTTCTTTATGGCAACAGTTAATTATTAATCCTTCCTTACTTTTAGGTTCTAATTTAAGAGTGCATTAATAGATTGCTCACTCGGTATTTTGCCAAAATCATGGCAGGACAAATTCGTTAGCGTATGATGGCTAGAAGCATGAACTTGGAGGCAGACTGACCTGGGAGTGGGTCTAGGCTCTATCACTTACCAGCTGTGTGATCTCAGGAGAGTTACACACCCTTTCTGAGTCTCCATTCCTTCTCTGTCATGGGGAAAATGTCTCATAAAGTATGACAATGTAAAGCATAGAGCAAAGCAAGTAATAAGCATTCAATAAAGAGTAGGTTTTTGTTGCTGTTGTTGTTTTTGAGATGAAGTTTCACTCTTGTCGCCCAGGTGGGAGTGCAATGGCACGATCCCGGCCCACTGCAACCTCTGCTTCCCAGGTTCAGGTAATTCTCCTGCCTCAGCCTCCCAAGTAGCTGGGATTACAGGCATGTGCCACCATGCCCGGCTAATTTTGTATTTTTAGTAGAGACGGCGTTTCTCCGTACTGGTCAGGCTGGTCTCAAACTCCCGACCTCAGGTGATCCACCCACCTTGGCCTCCCAAAGTGCTGGGATTATAGGCGTAAGCCACTGCACCCGGCCGCATTGCTTATTAAGTATCTAAGAGAAGATGCCAAGCAGGCAGTTTGATCCACAGGTGTAGAGTTTAGCAGAGATGTCAGGGTCTGAGACAAAACTGTGAGAACTGTTGTAATCATTAAAGCTATTCACCAATTTTTTATTTTTTTGAGTTGGAATCTTGCTCTTATTGTCCAGGCTAGAGTGCAATGGCAAGATGTCAGCTCACTGCAACCTCCACCTCCAGGTTCAAGCGATTCTCCTGCCTCAGCCTCCCATGTAGCTGGGATTACAGGTGTGCGCCACCACACCCAGCTAATTTTTGTATTTTTAGTAGAGACAGGGTTTTGCCATGTTGGTCAAAGTGGTCTTGAACTCCTGACCTCAGGTGGTCTACCCACCTCAGCCTCCCAAAGTGCTGCGATTACAGGCATAAGCCACCGCGCCCGGCCCACCAATATTTTTAGTTCACTCCTTCCATTATGGTAGGACCCTCTTGTCTACACCCTTAAAGTTAGGCTGAGCCATGTGATTTGCCATAGCCAATGAAATGAAGGTGGAAGGGGCTGTCTCACTTCAGGCAGAATCCTTAAGCTTTAAGAGTATGGGCCAGTCACGGTGGCTTATGCCTGTAATCCCAGCACTTTGGCAGGCCAAGTGGAGGGTGGATCACCTGAGGTCGGGAGTTCGAGACCAGCCTGACCAACATGGAGAAACACCATCTCTATTAAAAATACAAAATTAGCCAGGCATGGTGGTGGGCGCCTGTAATCCCAACTACTTGGGAGACTGAGGCAGGAGAATCGCTTGAACCCTGGAGGCAGAGGTTGTGGTGAGCTGAGATCGTGCCATTGTACTCCAGCCTGGGCAACAAGAGTGAAACTCCGTCTCAAAAAAAAAAAAGAGTATGATTCTCGGCCAGGCACAGTGGCTCACGCCTGTAATCCCAGCACTTTGGGAAGCCGAGGCAGGTGGATCACAAAGTCAAGAGTTCAAGACCAGCCTGGCCAAGATGGTGAAACCCTTTCTCTACTAAAAATGCAAAAAAATAGCCAGTCGTGGGAGTGGGCGCCTGTAATCCCAGCTACTCAGGAGGCTGAGGCAGAAAATTGCTTGAACCAGGGAGGCCAAGGTTGCCAAGACTGCACCACGCACTCCAGCCTGGGCAACAGAGCCATACTCCATCTCAAAAAAAAAAAAAAAGAGTATGATTCATATGTCCCCGAGGGACCATGATGAACAGATACGCCTGTTGATTCATGACGGACATTTTACAGTGAAAGAGAAACATCTTTGTTGTTCTAAATGACTGAGATTTGAGGGTGTTGTGCAGAAAAATCTAGCCTATTGTGTATGAGTCCTAAAGATAGGACAGTATTTAAATGCTTCGAACTGGATGAGATCCCCTTCAGCATGAGTGTTAATGACAATGAGAAGGAACTGAGTCCTTAGCATCTCAGCTGTCAACATTGAAAGGTAAGGAAGAAAGGGGAATTCCAGGGAAGGAGATTGCTATGGAACGAATGTTTGTGTCCCTGCAAGTTCGTATGCTGACAACCTAATCCCCAGTGTGATGGAATTAGGAGGTGGGCCTTTAGGAGGTGATTAGATCACAAGGGTGGACCTCTTATGAATGGGATTAGTGCCTTTATAAAAACAGGCTCCAGAAGCAGGTACGGTGACTCATGTTTGTAATCCCAGCACTTTGGGAAGCTAAGGTAGAAGGATCACTTGAGGCCAGGAGTTCGAGACCAGCCTGGGCAATATAGGGACATTTGTCGCTACAAAAAATAAAATAATTAGCCAGGCGTGGTGGCGTGCACCTGTAGTCCCAGCTACTAGGGAGGCTGAGGTAGGTGGATCGCTTGAGCTCAGAAGATCCAAGCTGCAGAGAGCTGTGATCACACCACTGCACTCTAGCTTGGCAGACAAAGTCTCTGTCTCAAAGAGAGAGAGAGAGGCTCCAGAAAGCTGCCTCACGATAGACGGCACTGTCTGTGAGGAACTGGACACCAGGTCTGCCAGTGTCTTGATCTGGGACATCCCAGCCTCCTGTGAGAAATAAACTTCTGTTGTTTCTAAGCTACAAGGCAATTCTCATGCCTCAGCCACCCGAGTAGCTGGGATTACAGGCATGCGCTACCACGCCAGGCTAATTTTTGTATTTTTAGTAGAAATGGGGTTTCAACATGTTGGCCATGCATTATGGCATTTTGTTACAGAAGCCCGAACAGACTAGGACAGACACTGAGGAGTCGCTAAGGAAAAGTGAGAGGACAAGTGAAGACGTTGCCTCAAGAAGGAGGAAGTAGTTAACTGTGTCAAATGCTACGATAGGCTAAGAAAGACGAGAACGGGGAAATAAACACGGGATTTGGCAATACGGTGTTAGTGTGACTTTGACAGGAAAGATTTGTGAAGGGATGGGAGCAAAAGTCGGCTTATGTTGGGTTCATGAATGAGTGAGATAAAGAGAAAGGAGATGGCAAGCACAGACAAGACAGACGGAGGGAAATTTTCCATTAAAGGAAGCAGGGGGTGGAGGGGATCAAAGGAGGGCAATTTACGATAGAAGATTGTAGTGTGTTTATATGAAAAGAAGAATTAGCCAGTAGAGTGAGAATACTGATGATTCAGGAGCATAAACAACTGCAAGAGCAATGTCATTGATAGGCAGAGGGGATGATCTAGGGTCCAACCGGAGAGGCTGGAATGTGGACAGTCGTCCAGGTAAAAAGAGAGAAGACAAACTGTAAGGACACACATGTAGGTAGGTTGGTAGGTATGACTGGGAGGTACAAGTTCTCTTTTGATTCATTCATTTATTTTTTCTTTGAAATGGAGTCTTGCTCTATTGCCCAGGCTGGAGTACAGTGGCACACGGCTTACTGCAACCTCTGCCTCCTGGGTCCAAGCAATTCTTATGCCTCAGCCACCCGGGTAGCTGGGATTACAGGCATGCACTACCACACCAGGCTAATTTTTGTGTTTTTAGTAGAAATGGGGTTTCACCATGTTGGCCACACTGGTCTTGAACTCCTGACCTCAGGTGATCCGCCCACCTGACCTCAGGTGATCCGCCCACCTTTGCCTCCCAAAGTGCTGGGATTATAAGCATGAGCCACAGGACTTGGCCAAGTTCAATGGTTTTTTTTGTTTTTTTGTTTTTTGTTTTTTTTTGAGATGGAGTCTCGCTCTGTCACCCAGGCTGGAGTGCAGTGGCGCGATCTTGGCTCACTGCAAGCTCCGCCTCCCAGGTTCACACCATTCTCCTGCCTCAGCCTCCCAAGTAGCTGGGAATACAGGCACCCGCCACCGTGCCCGGCTAATTTTTTTGTATTTTTAGTAGAGACAGGGTTTCACCTTGTTAGCCAGGATGGTCTCAATCTCCTGACCTTGTGATCTGCCTGCCTCGGCCTCCCAAAGTGCTGAGATTACAGGCGTGAGCCACCGTGCCAGGACTTTTTTTTTTTTTTTTTTGAGACATATTTTCACTCTTTCACCCAGACTGGAGTGCAGTGGAGCAATCTCAGCTCACTACAGCCTCCACCTCCCGGGTTGCAGCAATTCTCATGCCTCAGCCTCTCAAGTATAGGCATGTATCACCATGGAGGCTAATTTTTGTATATATATTTTTTTTAAGTAGAGATGGGGTTTCACCATGTTGGCCAGGCTGGTCTTGATCTCCTGACCTCGTGATCTGCCCACTTTGGCCTCCCAAAGAGCTGGGATTACAGACGTGAGCCACCACTCCCAGCCTTGTTTCAATTTTTAAATGAAATCAGTAGTCATTAAGTGAGAGTGAGGATGGCAAAGATAAGGAAGGTTCTGCATGTTTTGCAAGGTTTTGCATGTTCTGGCTTCTCCCTGCCACCTCCCTGAGCTCATGTCCTACCACTCTCCCATTTATTTTCTCCACACTAGCTCTACTTTCTTCCTTGCACTTCCTTGTTCATATCAAGCACACTTCTGCCTCAGGACCTTTTTGCACATGCAGTTCCCTCTGCCCAGGATGATCTTCCTTCAAATGTCCACATGGCGTATTCCCTTACATCCTCTTGTTCTCATTCAAATGCCATCTTATCGAAGAAACCTCCCAGACTGGCCCATCAAAAATACTGCCCCCTCCTCACCTCTGTCACTATCTCTTTTTCTACTGTATTCTATGTCATTATATTTACCACCTATCTGAAAAGTATATTTACTTGCTTATTTATTTTCAACTGCACCCAGAATTTAAAGTTCAAGAGTACCAGAAATACGTGTTTTGAAGAGGGAGAACGAGATCTAAAATAAAAGTCTTGGAGTATGGGACCAATCAGGGAAATGGAGCAGGAATACCAGGCAGCTCTTAAGGCCCTACCAAGGCCAGAGACTTAAAATGCTGTATCTTTTTTAAATAAGCCAATATTTAGATTTATTTATTGATTTATTTATTTTTTAATTTTTTTTTTTTTTAGACGGAGTCTCGCTCTGTCGCCCAGGCTGGAGTGCAACGGTGCAATCTCGGCTCACTGCAAGCTCTGCCTCCCGGGTTCACGCCATTCTCCTGCCTCAGCCTCCTGAGTAGCTGGGACTACAGGCACCCACCACCACGCCCGGCTAATTTTTTGTATTTTTAGTAGAGACAGGGTTTCATCATGTTAGCCAGGATGGTCTCGATCTCCTGACCCCAGAGTGCTGGGATTACAAGCGTGAGCCACCGCGCCCAGCCCTAGAATTATTTTTTTTACCTGGAAAAAAGAAATCAGCTTTATAAACAAACAGCAGGGTTTTCTTAGGGGACAAAAAAAAAAGCGCTATAAGATGCCTAATGAAATGCTCTATCACCCAAATGGAGTTGCAGAATATGTCCCGAAAGCCCCAAAGCCTGATATCACAGCTAACTTCTTTACTCCCAAGATACCTTTTCACACCCATCTCATTCACCTCTTATTAGACACTGGTGTTTTCTTTTTAAGAAATTCAAAGGAGCAGTCTGGAACAAGTAAGAGACTTTTCTACTCTCACTGCAAAAAGCTAAACAACCTTAAAATTTTTTTTAAAGCTGCCATACTTATAGCTTTTTGGGTCTGTCTATGTAAAGCTGAGGGTTTGTTTTGTCTTTTTTAGAATGGGACACTCTTTGCTTATAATATGTCTTATTATATATAAGTTTAGTTCTATCGTAGTTGTAACTAACCTAAAAGGGTAACAAGACAGAAATTGTCTCACTTGCTGAGGGAGAAAATGTATTCTCTGGAACAAAGAGTCCCTGGTCTAGTTGGGGTGATAGTCATCTAAACATTTATAATATCTTCTGTTATAATAGCAGCTTGCAAAAAGTTCCAGAGGTATAAGGTAATGTTCTCTTCTTCCCAGGACCTATCTTGAGTTTCCTTGCCCATGAAAGATATGCTTTTGGTGATCCTGGCCAACCCCCCTCTAATATTTTATTAAATTAAGGCCTTGCATTTCTTTGTATGGAAGATTCAGCCTAACATTACTGATTAGCCCTCAAAGGTATACAATGTGAACAGGTTCCCAAATCTCAGGGGCCTGTAACAGCTTGAATTTTGCTCCTACTAGAAGTCCAGGACGGCTGGCCACCACTCTGCTTCATGTCATCTTCTTAGAGACTCAGGATAAGCTAGCACAAACTTCCTGGAATGGGGCTGGTCAGTGACGGGGGAAGGCAATTCAGCAAAGCACACACTGCCCTTCAACTCTTGCGTAGATGTGATCCACATCACTTCTCATATTCCACTGGCAAAAGCATTTCTCATGCCAAGCCTGACTTGAATGGACTGGGAAAGTAGACTCTTCTCCCAGGGAGGACAAACAAGCAGACATTGGTAAACAGTAATACAGCCTACCAAAGAAACTTCCCCTGCTCTCCCCAGAAAGTTCATCACTGTTTTTTTACACTTCTATAACTTTTGCACGACTCTATGATAACAGAGGATATTATAATTGTTTACATCACTATTGTAAGGGATAATTGGAAGGACAGCCGAGAAAGGAATGAGGCCAATAGACCCAAGTTCAGGCAAGCTGATTTATTGTCAGTCCTGCCAGGCTACCTTTGACAAAAGCAGAGGAGGCAGCCCCGCTTACAGGCTATAGCAGGGCTTTATAGGGCGTAGAACTGGGTCAGGGTGAAGGAAAAATAAAAAAAGTGGGGGGGTCCTATGTGCCAGGTGTCTGGCCGCTTCCTGGAGATGTTTTTTTTGCCAGTTCTGTTGTGCAAGGTAGACGTCTTAACTGCATCCTGGAACAGCTGGCCTCTGGTCAAACAGTTACAGGCGGATTTGGGATAGGGGGTTTTACTTTTCGGCCTTTGGGGCTTAGGTCTATGGGAGGGGTAAACAGTTCAGCTGGGTAGACCCTAACATTCCAGCCTTTTAATAGATGATAGAGAAGGGGCGTTGATTTCATCAGACTGCTTCAAGCTGAGAGGGGGCGGTGGCTAGGGGCAAGGCTGGAAGGTAGGGGTTGGCTTTGGTTTTGAAATTGTTGATACTCCTGGAGTAACATCATGCCCTGTATGGTTCCGTGGGCAAAAGCTCAGATACAGTTCTGTAAAAACTGGGTGAGGAGGCGTATTAAGCAAGGCCCGAAGATTAGGAGGAGAAAAAGGATTATATCGGGTACAAAGAGAGGGAGTAGCCAGGGGGCCCAGGTGCTGAGAGACGAAGAGGCCCAAGAGGGCCAGGTAGAGGAGCTGCTTTCCCTGATCTTTTGGGCTCGATCTTTGAGTTTTTTAGTGCATCTTGAACTAAGCCTAACTGATTAAAATAAAAGCAGCATTCTTCGTCTAGGAAAACGCAGAGTCCTCCTTTGTCGGCGGTCAGTAGGTCAAGACCTCTGTGATTTTGTAAGGCGACTGCCACTAGAGTCTAGCTGAGCTTGTAAGGTGGATATGGAAGTTGCAAGTCATCTATACCATCTGAAAGGCCTTTTGATAAGGTTTTATGGTAATAAGAGGAAGTTGTGACTTCTGCTACTCCTGTGCCTGCGGCTGCTGTGATGCCCAGGCCTACGAGTAGTGGGATAAGCTGTATTGCCCGGCACCTGCGGTGTGGGATTTGAGTATTTAGGGTTTGGAGGGGCAGGTTTTCTCCTGGAGCTATGCCTATTTTAGGGCTGAGGAAGACCAGTGTACAGGTGCCTGTCCAGTTGGTGGGAAGACAGAGGTAGGTGGAGGTGCCGCATAGAAAGAATACACCTTGGCTAGGGAGGCAGAATTGGAAATGTATGGCAAAAAGGGAGTGTAAAATGTTCTCTGAGCACCAGGCGTGGAGGGAGGAGGCTAGAGCTGCTCCGGTTAGGGGTTGAAGGGGGTGTGTTGAGTTGAGCTTGCTAGCTCCTACTGTTGAGTTTTCTAAGTATAGAATGAAGCGTTTTGTGTCAATAAGTAGTCTGTTTGAGGGTGTGTTAGGCAATGGGATTTCCATGCATTCTGAAGTGGGGACGGGGTCTAGACAAGTGCTCCACCCTGCAATTTCTATGCAGGGCCTGTGTCAGTTATTGCAGAATCCTGATGTTTCTCCCGTGACTCAGGTCTGAGGGGAGTTGGAGATTTTGAGAGTTTGTGTGGGGTTTGTTACTGTTACTCTTTGGATGCCTGTCGGGGGAGTGAGTGTCAGGGTATAGTTGCATAAGCTAGAGGAGAGGGTGCCTAGGGGGGACTCCTGAGGAAAGTTCACGTTTTATGCATAGGGATGCTTGTTGGCTTAGTTTTGAGTCTGAGGTAAGTGCTCCTAAGATAACCTTGTGTTTTAAAGTACGTGCGCTAAGATTAAGTTTGTAACTTTTGAGTGCATTTACTCCTCCGAAACTTTGGTAGCGGGGGTGGAGGGTTATATTGGTGAGAACCCAGTCTTTGAGGGGAACTGGGAAGGCATCCTTTGATATGGTTTCTGAGGGGTGTACACAGAACCAGCAGGCCTTGGCCAGGGAGGGGTTAGTTTGAGTATCGTATGTGCCTATTGAATGGTGCGCTGAAGGTGAAGTGGTAGTGAGGAGGAGGAGGGAAGAAGAAGTAAATAAACAGACAGCAAGTATAAAGGTAAAGAATTCGGCTTCATCTGGAGTGAATTCCTGTAAATCCCCTTGAAATATAAGATCAGTGATCCAGTCAAGGAATGCCGTGAGGGGGGATGTTCTGGGTAGGACCATGAGATGTTTTCTGTCATGCAGTGAAGGAAGAAGGTGAAACGGCAGGACGGGCAAAGACAGTACATTTAGGAGGGGCAACTATTTGTGGTGGCTGTTATACCTGCTATAAGGAGGATTATGAGGCAAAAGTTTACAGATACTGAGATTTTTTGTTTGAAATCCCACCCAGGAGGCCAGACAGTATATAGTCCTATGGCAAAGAGTAAAGTAAGTAGGTTGATTCCTGCAAGGGCAGCGTAATAGATGATTTCCATTAATAAGGGTTTGGATACTTAATGGTAGGGGGTGACAACTTATCTGTTATGGTTCATGAGGGAAGAGTGAGGTTTTCTGGGATGGGTGTTAGGCAGAATCAAGTTGGTCCGAGAAGAGTGCTGGAGTATTTGCAGGGAACAGCTGGTTGGTTAGTTGGTGATGGGTCAGCTGCAGGGGCCCTTTTTAACCTGGAAAGATAGTACCAAGAGTTGTGTCCTGAAAGTTTGGCTGCGGTGGGGGTAGTGCGAAGGACTTGGAAAGGGCCTTGTCACTTTGGTTTGAGACTCGTTGGAATAAGGATTTTTAGAAAGACATATTCTCCTGGAAGGAGTGTCTGGTTGGTGGGGCCTTGGTGGGGTTTTGGGAGGGCTTAGTCAGCTTGTTCGCAGAGAATATGACGCATGAGGGAGAGTGTTGGAAGGTACTCTCCTAATTGAGAGTTAGGAGGGGGTCTGTTTTGTAAGAGGAAAGGGCGTCCATACATTAACTCAAATGGACAGAGGAAGGAGGGGGCTTTTGGACTGGCTCTGATGCGAGCCAGTGCTATGGGTAAAAGGGAGGTCCAAGGTTTTTGACCTCAAGTGTGAGTTGGGTTAACTGAGTTTGAGAATTCCATTTGCCCGCTCGATTTCTCCCGATGACTGGGGCTGGTATGGGATATGGAGGCGCCACTGAACGTCAAGGGATTGGGAGACTTGTTGAGTAATTTGGGAGATGAAACTAGGCCCATTGTCTGATTATATGGAGAAAGGGAGACCAAATCTAGGGAAGATTTCTGATATGAGAATTTGAGAGACTTCTGCAGCTTTTTTTGAAGGGGTAGGAAATGCTTCTACCTAACCTGAAAAAGTGTCTACGGGGGTAAGAAGATATTTAGTTCTTTTTTTGACGGGAGGCATGTGGGTGAAGTTTACTTGCCAGTGCTCCCCTGGGAGTGTTCCTCTGAGCTGGTGTGTAGGGATGAGGAGAGGGCAAAGAGCCCCTTGGGAGGAAGTAACAAGCATATACAACAGTTTGAGGTTATGTCCTTTAGTGAGGTGACTAGATGGGGGGACAAGAAACAAGGGCGAAGGAGTAGGTACTGCGGGCATGCATCAATATGGAAGGATTGGTGAAGAGGTGTTAGAATTTCTTTGTTTTGCTCTTGGGGAAGAACGAGCTTTTGATTTTTTATTATCCAGTCCCCTTGAAGGGAGGCTCCTTGCTGTAGTAGCGAAGCCTTTTTGGTGGGAGGGTATCTGGGTGGGACTGCTGGGGTGACAAGGAGGATGGGGGCAAGGAGAGGAGAAAGGGAGGCCTGTTTTCCTGCCTCATTGGCCTTTTTATTTCCTCTTGAGATTTTATCTGATCCAGTTTGATGTTCTCGACAGTGGATGACTCCTGCTTCAGTTGGGAGGTGTGTGGCCTGAAAGAGTTGGTAAGTAAGGGGGCCATCAGTAATGGGGGTTTTTTGGTGATAAGGAGTCCTCTCTCTTGCCAGATGGTAGCATGGGAATGAAGAATGTGATAGGCATACTTGGAGTCTGTGTATATGTTGACCCGTTTGTCTTTGGAGAGGTTTAGGGCTCTGGTGAGAGCTATGAGTTCTGCATTCTGGGAGGAGGTTCCTGGGGGTAGGGTTTAGCCTCAATTACATGGTTTAAGGTAACTACTGCGTACCCAGCAATTTCGGGAGAGCTGGGGGCTCCAGAAGAGGAGCCAACTATGAATAGTTGGTCATCTGGGTTAGTGAGAGGCTTGGAGGAGATGTTAGGGAAGTGTGGCTGCAGATGGTCCAGAATGTCAGTGCAAGAATGAGTAGGAGGGGAAGAGGATATGGGGAGTAGGGATGCTGGGTTGAGGGGGGCACTTTTGGCGAGGCTGAATTCAGGATTTTCGAAAAAGCGGGCATGCAGTGACTGAATTCAGGAAGGAGAGAGGGAGCTTAACACCTGAGAGGAGAGGAGATCCTGTAAGTTGTGAGGGCTGTGGACGGTGGTGCTTTGGCCAAATGTTACTTTCCAGAGCCAAAACAGCCGCTGCTGCTAATGCTCTAAGACAGGTTGGCCACCCTCTGACAGTGTTGTTTAATTGTTTAGAGAGGTATGCCACAGGGGCAAAGGAAGGAGGATTTCCCTTTTGTTGCCCTAAGACCCTGGAGATATTCCTTGGTTTTCGGTGGTATAGAGAACGAAGGGTTGGGAGATGTCAGGTAAGGACAGGGCAGGTGCAGTGACGAGAGCAGTTTGGAGTTTACGGAAACCGGGAAGTATGTTGTGTGTGGGGCTTAGAGGTTCATTGAGGGGGCCTTTGGCTGCTTCGTAGAGGGGCCAAGCCAGGAGGGCAAAGTTGGGAATCCATATTCTAAAGAAACCTGCTAGTCCTAAGAAAGAGAGAATTTCATATTTTGAGGAAGACGGAGGCAAGCTGTTTATTAAGGTTGCTCATGCCAGGGTCATGGCTTGGGCCCCAGGGGGAGAGTTGGACTCCTAAGTATGTTACTGTTGGGGCGGATAGTTGGGCTTTGGAGGGGGAGACCCTATATTCTTTGCTAGCAAGAAAGTTTAGAAGGGTGATGGTGTGAGTTTGAGAGTCCTCTAGGGAGGGGCTGCAAAGAAGGAGATCGTCAACGTATTAGAGAAGGTGGCTGGGTGAACGGTTTAAGGAGGTGAGGTCTTGGGCTAGAGCTTGTCCAAAGAAGTGAGGGCTGTCTCTGAAGCCTTGAGGAAGGACAGTCCATGTGAGTTGTTGTGACTGAAAAGTGTCAGAATCAGTCCAGGTGAAGGCAAAGAGGTCTTGGGAATTAGAATGTAAGGGAATGGTGTAAGGGAATGGTGTAAGAAAGCATGCTTTAGGTCGATTGCTGTATAGTGGGTGGTGTTGGAGGGGATGAAGGTGAGAAGTGTATAGGGGTTAGGGACCACAGGCTAAATAGGGAGGACAGCCTGATTGATGGCTCAGAGGTCCTGAACGATTCAGTATGAGCTGTCAGATTTTCTAACGGGAAGGATGGGGGTGTTATATGGAGAATGTGTTGGTCTAAGAAGACCACATGAATAGAGCTTGTTTATAATAGGTTGGAGGCCCTTTTGGTGGGTTAGGGAGACGGGGTGTTGGGGAATGTTAGGAAATTTGGAGGGGTCCTTTAACAGGATTTTGATGGGGTTATGGTGTGCAGCTTCGGAAGGTGTGGTGGTATCCTACACCACTGGGTTAACGAGGGAGGAGGGAAGCGGGTACTGGGGAGAAGGGTCAGGGGCTGGACTAGTGGAGAGGTGCAGAAGGGACTCTGGTTGAGAGGCAGGAAAAAGTGACAGAGGCTTTGAATTTAGTTAAAAGGTCTTGGCCTAGAATGGGGGTGGGACAACGAGGCATGGTAAGGAAGGAGTGTGAAAAAACAGTATTAAACCAGAAACAAGTAAGGGACTCGGTGTGTGGATGTGAGACGAATCCATCAATCCCCACAACAGAGACCTGGGAGGGATGAGTGGGTCCTGAAAATTCAGGCAAAGCCAAGTAGGTGGCCCCAGTATCAATTAAAAAGGAGATTGGCTTACCTGCTACTAGCAGAATTACCCTGGGCTCCGATGCAGTGACGGCAGATGGGGCCAGGGGCCCTGGGCTCTGTCAGACTTCAGCGGCCAGGCCAAGGAGCTGCGGGAGGGTGAGTGATTTTTCACTCTCTGCCTTGCCAGGGCTTTGAGGAGTTGGTCTGTTAGCCTGGTTGTTAAGAGGACAATCAGACTTCCAGTGGCCAGTCTGTTGGCAGGCTGGGCAAGGAGTTTTTGGTGTCCTTGGGTTAAGACATGCCCGTGCCCAGTGACTTTCTTTGCTGCACTTAAAACAAGGCCTGGGGAGGTTACTGCCATTGGGTTTTTTGTGCCCTTGGGTACTATGGCTAGGCTGACAGATAGCTGCTGCCAGAAGCTGGTATTCAGCACGATCTCTTTGGGCCTTGTCTAATTTAATCTGCTCATCCCTGTTTATTGAAGACTTTGAAAGCCAGGGTAAGGAGGTCTTGTTGTGGGGGTTGGGGGCCATCTTCGGCTTTTTTACGTTTGCATTTTATGTCAGGAGCAGACTGAGAGATGAAATGGGTATTATGAACAATAGTTCCTTCCTGGGAGGTGGGGTCAATGCGGGTATATTTTTGGAGGGCCTCTGTAAGGCGGGAAAGAGATTCGGCAGGGTTTTCGTCAGCTCTTTGGGAGATTTCTTTGAGCTTTTCAAAATTTACAGCTTTATGGGCTTCTTTGTTAAGGCCTATGATGAGGCAAGTAATCATGCTTACGAGATGCCCGGTCAGGGTCTGTGGGTTGGTACTCCCGGGGGGTTCCTCCTGGGGAGCTGCAGCAGCCCCTATGGGCTTAGTAGGGTCTTGCCGATGAAGATCATCTGCATGTGCCTGTGCTGCAAGCCACACTCTTTCCTTCTCTTCTGGAAGGAGAGTAGAAGAGAGGATAACCTAGAGATCATGCCAGGTAAGTTCATAAGATTGGGTAAGGTATTTAAATTCTTTGATATAAGTGTCGGGATGAGAGGAAAAGAACCCGAGACATTTTTCAATTTGGGAGAGGTCAGAGAGGGAGAAGGGAACGTGGATGCAAATGATGCCTTCGGCTCTGGCCACCTCTCGGAGGGGAAGTATGGGGGCTGGTTGTTGGGCATGCTGAGTTCGAGAACGGGTGTGACGTGGAGATGGGGATGAATCAGAGTCAGAAGCTGGGTGGTTGGAGCCAGGGGAAAGAGAAAGGGCAGGAGCATAGGGTGGAAGGTCATCATGATTGGGCGGAAGATTATTATGTTGAAGGGGCAGGGGGAAGTCGGCAGGGTCAAAGGAGGAGGAATTGTCAGAAGGAAGGGAAGCTGAGGATGAGTCTGGCCTGGAGTCGGCGAGGAGGATGTGGAAAGCAGAAGAGGACTGACAAAGGGAGGGGAGGCTACGGAAGGCAAAAAAAGGCCTGAACATAAGAGACTTCAGACCACTTTCCATTGTGATGGCAAAAGTTGTCTAGGTCTCTGAGGAGGTTAAAATCCAATGTGCCATTTTCAGGCCATTGAGAGCCATTGTCCAATTTATACTGAGACCAGGCTGTGTTACAATAAAAGATGAGCCTTTCTGGCCAAATTTCGGAATGGAGGCCAAGGGCATTAGGGTTGTGGAGGAGACATCCGAGGGGGCACGTCTTTGAGGGAGTGGACTCAGAGGCTCCCATGGTAGAATGAGTAAGGGAGAGGTGGAGATGGGAGACTTTGCCAGAGACTAGAACGATGGG
This sequence comes from Pongo pygmaeus, assembly GCF_028885625.2. Classification (NCBI taxonomy): domain Eukaryota; kingdom Metazoa; phylum Chordata; class Mammalia; order Primates; family Hominidae; genus Pongo; species Pongo pygmaeus. Next base: position 17,287,172 of record NC_072378.2, read on the forward strand.
AGAAGGTGTCCTCTGTCCCACAGTTCAAGTCGGAGAGGTGCAATAATCCCCTGTTCAGGTGTCCCTGAAAGGGAGATACCGAGGGCCTGGAGGCCGGGAGGAGGAAACCCTTGGCCTAGCACTGGATCTTTCAGGAAAGGAGAAGCAGACAAGGGTTCTGATGGAAGGCAGAAGTCTCCTTTACTCACCCCTGAGGCGGTCTTGGTGTTGGATGTGTTTGCCAGCAATGGAGAAGAGTAGAAGATCCCATGGATCTTTGGGCAGGTTCAGGAAGGGGGAGTTCGACCGGGGGAAGGGAGAGAAAGAAAGGGAGGTCGAATTCTATCACCTTCCCAGGTTTCGGCACCAAGATGTAAGGGATAATTGGAAGGACAGCCGAAAAATGAATGAGGCCAATAGACCCAAGTTCAGGCAAGCTGATTTATTGTCAGTCCTGCTGGGCTACCTCTTGACAAAAGCAGAGGAGGCAGATCCACTTACAGGCTATAGTAGGGTTTTATAGGGCATAGAACTGGGTCAGGGTGAAGGAAAAAGAAAAAGGTGGGGGGTCCTTTGTGCCAGGTGTCTAACCGCTTCCTGGAGATGTTTTTCTTGCCAGTTCTGTTATGCAAGGTAGACGTCTTAACTGCATCCTGGAACAGCTGGCCACCAGTCAAACAGTTACAGGTGGATTTGGGGTAGGGGATTTTACTTTTTGGCCTTTGGGGCTTAGGTCAATGGGATAGGGAAACAGTCCAGTTGGGTGGACCCTAATAACTATCACCCCAACTACACCAGGGACACACTTTAAGGATAAGGACTGCCTTTTATTGTTTTGTCACTTACACAGTACGTAGGACATAGCAGATGCACTGTTGAATTAAATAGGATTGGACGGATTGATTAGGACTGGATGAATTGAATAGGATTAGGTGGATTGTATTGGACTGGACTGGAGTAAAACAGAGAATCCGGGCTGGGTGTGGTGGTTCATGCCTGTAATCCTAGCACTTTGGGAGGCCAAGGCAGGCAGATCACTTGAGGCCAGGAGTTCGAGACCAGCCTGGTCAACATGGCAAAACTCTGTCTCTACTAAAAATACAAAAATTAGCTGGGCATGGTGGCACATGCTTGCAACCCCAGCTACTTGGGAGGCTGAGGTGGGAGAATTGCTTGAGCCCAGGAGGCAGAGATTGCAGTGAGCCAAGATTGCACCACTGCACTCCAGCCTGGCAACAGAGTGAGCCTCCATCTCAAAAACAAAAACAAAAACAAAACAACAGGGCTGGGCGTGGTGGCTCACTCCTGTAATCCCAGCACTTTGGGAAGCCGAGGTGTGTGGATCACGAGGTCAGGTGGTCAAGACCAGCCTGACCAATATGGCAAAACCCTGTCTCTACTAAAAATACAAAAATTAGCTGGGCATGGTGGTGCATGCCTGTAATCTCAGCTACTTGGGAGGCTGAGAGAGAATTGCTTGAGCCCAGGAGGCAGAAGTTGTAGTGAGCCAAGATCACGCCACCGCACTCCAGCCTGGGAGACAGAGCGAGACTCCATCTCAAAAAATAAAAATTAAAAAATAAACGGAGTATCTGAATCCATCTGTTGGCGTGCTGTATGAATATAAGCCTGGATAGAATATAGCATAAGGCAACATTAGTCTAGATGGGACTTAGAATGTAGAGATCTGCTTGTCCAATGATGATGCTTTACTGATGAGAAAAGTAAAGCCTAGGTAGAAGTGATGGCTGGTCTGACACCACATGCAGAGTCAGTAAAGAACCAGGCCTCCAGTTCCCTGATTTCATTCTCTTTCCATCATAGCCTGAAGCCTCTTTTGTAACAACAGCAAAACACAATCACCACCTGATGTTTAATTACTTATCCACTTACAAAATATATATTCTAAGTAAAAATATAAATTTTAAAAAATTATAAGTAAAAGCCACCCTCCCCATATCTTGCCTCCACCCCAGCTCTGGACAAATAACCACTGCTGGGCCGGGCACAGTGGCTCACGCCTATAATCCCAGCACTTTGGGAGGCTGAGACAGGCGGATCACCTGAGGTCGGGAGTTCAAGACCAGCCTGACCAACATGGAGAAATCCCCATCTCTACTAAAAATACAAATTAGCCGGGTGTGGTGGCGCATGCCTGTAATCCTAGCTACTCAGGAGGCTGAGGCAGGAGAATTGCTTGAATCCGGAAGGCGGAGGTTGTGGTGAGCTGAGATCACGCCACTGCACTCCAGCCTGGGCAAAAAGAGCAAAACTCTGTCTCAAAAAAAAAAAACAAAACAAAACAAAAAACAACCATTGTTGGCACCTGCTTGTGTGACTTACAGGAATTTTCCATTCATGCACAGCATATATATATATGTTGTTATTATTATTATTTTTGAGACAGTCTCGCTCCGTCACCCAGGCTGGAATGCAGTGGCACAATCTTGGCTCACTACAACCTCCGCCTCCCGGGTTCAAGCAATTCTCCTGCCTCAGCCTCCCGAGTAGCTGGGATTACAGGTGCGAGTCACCACGCTTGGCTAATTTTTGTATTTTTAGTAGAGATGGAGTTTCACCATTTTGGTCAGGCTGGTCTCGAACTCCTGACTTCGTGATCCACCTGCCTCGGCCTCCCAAAGTACTGGGATTACAGGCATGAGTCACTATGCCCGGCCTGTGGTTATTTTTCATACAAATCATATAATACATGTGGTTATGCCCTTTGATTTTTTTACCCAGCAATATATCCTGAACACTTTTAATAGAATCCAGAGTCTACACCCTTGTTTAATGGCTGCATGATATTCCATTATAAGCACCATAATTTATATAGCTAGTTATTAGTATACATTTAAACATTTCTTGTCTTTTAATATCACAAAGGAGACTGGGCACAGTGACTCAAGCCTATAATCCCAACACTTTGGGAGGCCAAGGTGCAGATCACTTGAGCCCAGGAAATCAGCCTGGGCAATATAGTGAAACCCCATTACAAAATACAATTAAAAAAAAAAAAAAGCCAGGTGTGGTGACTCGAACCTGTAGTCCTCGCTACAAGGGAAACGGGTGAGAAGATGACTACAAGGGAAACAGGTAAGAAGACTGCTTGAGCCCCGGGAGGTCAAGGCTGCAGTGAGCCGTGATTGCACCAGTGCACTCCAGCCTGGCAACAGACTCAGTCCCTGTTTTAGAAAAATACATATCACAAAGGATGGAAATATGTCACCAATGTACTCCAGACTCCCTCATTTACATCTCAAGCCTTCACCTCTCCCCTAGATACTTATAGGCCCTAACTACTTGGTATCTTCACTTTTAATATCTAATAGACATCAAAAACTTACCCAGAAGAGTAGAAGATAATTCTTTTTTATTATTATTTTTATTTTTGAGACAGAGTCTCACTCTGTCACCCAGGCTGGAGTGCAGTGGCATGATTTCGGCTCACTGCAACCTCTGCATCCCAGGTTCAAGCAACTCTCCTACCTCAACCTCCTGAGTAGCTGGGACTACAGGCGTGTGCCACCGCACCCAGCTAATTTTTGTATTTTTAGTAGAGACAGGGTTTCGCCATGTTGGCCAGGCTGGTCTCAAACTCCTGACTTCAGGTGATCCACCCACCTCGGCCTCCCAAAGTGCTGAGATTACAGGTGTGATTCACTGCGCTTGGCCCAGAAGAGAATTCTTGTCTATCCCCACCAAACCTTTCCTTTCTTAATATCCCTCTTTTCAATTAATGGCACCTCCATCCATCCAGTAATACAGACTAAAATATTAATATTAGCAGTCATTATTATTGCCTATCTTTTCCTCTACTCACATATCCAATTTCTCATTGGCTTCACAGTATGTCCTGAATTCCGCTACTTTCTTTGATCTGCACTGCTCTCTCCCTAGGCTAAGCTCTTCCCATGCTTCCCCTGGTCTCCTGCAATCATCTCCTGGCTGGTTTGTTTCTCTGCTTCTGCTTTCAACCCTGTAGCTCCATTCACTACCAAGTAGCTAGAGTGCTCTGTTGCTTCTTTATTGTATGTACACAAGTGTATCCAATGTATACATTCTAGGTTAAGAAATATCAAAACAAACACCAAACACACCCATCATCCAGTTTAGCAAAGAGACTATCACCAATACATAACCTTTTTTTTTTGAGATGGAGTCTGTCGCCAGGCTGGAGTGCAATGGCGTGGTCTTAGTTCACTGCAACCTCCACCTCCCAGGTTCAAGTGATTCTCCTGCCTCAGTTTCCCGAGTATCTGGGATGACAGGCGTCCGCCACCATGCCTGGCTAATTTTTGTATTTTTAGTAGAGATGGGGGTTTCATCATGTTGGCCAAGCTGGTCTTGAACTCCTGACCTTGTGATCCACCTGACTTGGCCTCCCAAAGTGCTGGGATTGCAGGTGTGAGCCACTGTGCCTGGTCACCAATACATCATCTTGAAGCTCCCCTACCCCTTCACGAACACCCTTCTTCAATCATACACCAGCCCTCACCACAAAGGTAGCCACTTTATTGACTTTTATGCTCCTAACTCACCGTGTTTTTTACTGTTTTTACCACCTGTGTAATTTTCTCTACAACAGTAGGGTAACTAATCCTTAGCAAGATTTCTGGCTCTCAGCTCCTTCTGGACACCCACAAATTTGCTATTACGCATAATCATCTGAATTAAGTAATGAAATGTAAGGAGAAGTGACACATGAAAATGTAGGCTGGGCATGGTGGCTCACACCTGTAATCCCAACACTTTGGGAGGCCGAAGTGGGAGAATTGTTACTGAAACATCAGAGGTTTGGTCTGGGTCCTGCTGTTGGCTGCACAGTAAGGCAGTCACTGAGAGGACGAATATTGCCAAGGAAGAAGGCTTTAATCAGGTGCAGCAGAGGAGATGGGAGCTCATCTCAAATCCATCTCCCTTAGCTACTAAAACTAGCGATTTACATAGCAGGGAAGAAATGTAACAATGTATAAGAAAACAGGAACTAGGGAGAGGCAAGGAAGCAATCATGATGAATGATGGGTCTGGCATCTCATTGTCTGGATGTGGTCATCTGGTGAGTTTCAGTTCTATCCTTTTTTGGAGAGGCCTGAAGATCCTTTCCTGAGGAAGGAACTCAGATAAAACAAATGTAAGCTTCAAGCTTTAAGACCAGAATCAATATCTATCTTTGTCCAAAAAACAAACAAAAAACAAAAACAAACAAAAAAACTATTTTGGGACTATTGGGTCGGTTTCAGAATCACTTGAGGCCAAGAGTTAAAGACCAGCCTGGGCAACATAGCAATACCCTCTCTCTACAAAAAAAGACAAAAAAAAAAAAAAAATCAGTGGTGGTGTTTGTTTGCCTGTAATCCTAGCTACTGAGGAGGCTGAGGCAGGAGGATCACCTGAGCTCAGGAGATTGAGGCTGCAGTGAGCTGTGATTTTGCCACTGCACTACAGCCTGGGAGACAGAGCCAGACTCTGTCTCAAAAACAGAAAATAAAAATAAAATGTAATGATTTTAAATTGTCTTGAATATACTTTCATAAAGTATATTATTCTAAGTTTACAATTGAGCTTTTCTAAAAACATTCACGATACTTTTCTTTTTTTTTTTTTTTGAGACGGAGTCTCGCTCTGTTGCCCAGGCTGGAGTGTAGTGGCCTAATCTCAGCCCCACTGCAAGCTCCGCCTCCTGGGTTCACGCCATTCTCCTGCCTCAGCCTCCTGACTAGCTGGGACTGCAGGTGCCCACCACCACACCCGGCTAATCTTTTGTATTTTTAGTACAGACCAGGTTTCACCGTGTTAGCCAGGATGGTCTCGATCTCCTGACCTCTTGATCTGCCCGCCTCGGCATCCCAAAGTGCTGGGATTGCAGGCTTGAGCCACTGCACCTGGCCACATTCAAGACACTTTTCTCTTGCCTCCTGGCTTCTAATGTTGCAGTGAAGAAGTCAGCTACAAATCTAATTGCCGTTTCTTTATGGTGAGTCATCTTTTCTCTCTGGCTGCTTTTAAAATATTCTCTTATTTTTGGTTCCCTGCAGTTTTACTTAGTTATAGTGAGGTGTGGATTTTTTCTTTCTTTTTTTTTTTTTTTTTTTGAGACGAAGTCTCGCTCTGTTGCCCAGGCTGGAGTGCAATGGCTCAATCTCTGTGCACTGCAAGCTCCGCCTCCCAGGTTCACGCCATTCTCCTGCCTCAGCTTCTCGAGTAGCTGGGACGACTACAGGTGCCTGCCACCATGCCCGGCTAAATTTTTTTTTTGTATTTTTAATAGAGACGGGGTTTCACAATGTTAGCCAGGATGGTCTGGATCTCCTGACCTCATGATCCGCCCACCTTGGACCCCCAAAGTGCTGGGATTACAGGCGTGAGCCACCGCGCCCGGCCGAGGTGTGGATTTTTAAAAAAATTATCCTGCTTGAAATTTTATAGGAGTCCTTCGTCTAAGAATTGTTATCTTTTAGTAATTCTGTTCTCAGCTCTGAACATTCTTCTCTCAAAACATTTCCTCCTCCCATTCTCTCTTTGTCTTTCAAAACTCCGATTTGAGGCATGTTGGACCTCCCTTTCTATCTTCCTTGACTCTTCTTTTTTTTTTTTTTTGAGACGAGTCTTGCTCTGTCGCCCAGGCTGGAGTGCAGTGGCGCGATCTCGGCTCACTGCAAGCTCCGCCTCCCAGGTTCACACCATTTTCCTGCCTCAGCCTCCCGAGTAGCTGGGACTACAGGCACCTGCCACCACGCCCGGCTATTTTTTTTTTTTTTTTTTGTATTTTTTAGTGGAGACATGGTTTCACCATGTTAGTCAGGATGGTCTCCATCTCCTGACCTGGTGATCTGCCCGCCTAGGCCTCCCAAAGTGCTGGGATTACAGGCGTGAGCTACCGCGGCCGGCCCCTCTTCCTTGACTCTTAACCTCTTCCTATGGTATCTATCTCAGCCTCTCTGAGCTTCAGTTTGGATATCTTCTAGTTAACTAATAACTCTCTTCAGTTTCTAATCTGCTGATCATCCACTGAATTTTAAACTTATATTACTCTATTATACTTATTATTTATTTATTCAATATTTATTTACTGATTTATTTACTTTTAGAGACAAGGTCTTACTCTCGTCTCCCAGGCTGGAGTGCAGTGGCATAATCAAAGCTCACTGTAACTTCGAACTTCTGACCTCAAGCAATTCTCCTGCCTCAGCCTCTGGAGTTGCCGGTACTACAGGCGTGCAACACCATGCCTGGTTAATTTTTACATTTTTTGTAGAGATGAGATCTCACCATGTTGCCCAGGCTGGTCTCGAACTCCTGGCTTCAAGCCATCCACCCACCCTGGCTTCACTAAGTGCTGGGGTTACAGATGTGAAGCCACAGCTCCTGGCCATAAAATTTTTAATTCTAGATGACTTTTTAATCTAATCTGCTTGACAAAATTTTAGTCTTTTATTTCTTAGGATGATAAGTCTCTCATATTTATTTAAACACATTAAACATACACCATCTGATGATTCAAATACCTGAGGTCAGCCGGGCATGTGACTAACGCCTGTAATCCCAGGATCTTGGAGGCCGAAGTGGGTGGATCGCTTGAGGTCAGGAGTTCGAGACCAGCCTGGCCGACATGGCAGAACCCCGTCTCTTACTAAAAATACAAAAAAAAATTAGCCAGGAGTCATACCACACACCTGTAATCACAGCTACTCGGGAGGGGGAGGCAGGAGAATCGCTTGAACCCAGGAAATGGAGGTTGTGGTGAGGGAAGATTGTGCCACTGCACTCCAGCCCGGGTGAGAGTGAGACTCTGTCTCAAAAAAAACAACAACAACAAAACAAAAAAACCCTGAGGTCTTTGTGTGTTTTTCCAATTCATTGTTTCCACTGGCTCCCATTTATGGCCACTTTTTTCCTTATGTTCTGAGGGATTTGTGCTTGTGAGCTCATTCTCTGAGAATCCGTTATCTAAGAGGATCCTTTGGGCCGTGGGTTGAACCAGCATTCTCCTTGCATCTGTTTCTCCCAATTGCCTTATAGGCACTAATAACCGAGGACGATTTAAATTAAATGTTTCCTTTGGGGTAATATGAATTAGTTTTTGCCTTCCATTGACTTCTATCAAAGTTAAGACTGGCACATTTCCATACCTTCTTTTCTTCCATTAATTTATCATGAAAACTTTTATTTTTTCTCACTTATGTATTCATCCCTCTACTCATCCATCACTCCATTATGTTTTTTGGTGCATTTGAAAATACAAGTCACCCCTAAGCCCTTCAGCATACATATAATTAATCAAGTTAATATTTGTTTACAGTTTTTTTCTTTTTGGAGTATAAAATGTAAATGCAATGAAATGCAAAGTCTCTTTTTTTTTTTTTTTGATACAGCGTCTCACTCTGTCACCCAGGCTAGAGTGCAATGCCATGATCTCGGCTCACTGCAACCTCCATCTCCTGGGTTCAAGCAATTCTCCTGCCTAAACCTCCGGAGTAGCTGGAATTACAGGCGCACAGCACCATGCCCAGCTAATTTTTGTATTTTGTATTTTTCATCATGTTGGCCAGGTGGGTCTCAAACTCCTGAGCTCAGGTGATCTGCCCACCTCAGCCTCCAAAGTGCTGAGACTACAGGCCTGAGCCACTATGCCCAGACTGTTTTTTTTTTTTTCTTGAGACAGAGTTTTATTCTGTCACCCAGGTTGAAGTGTAGTGGCATGATCTCAGCTCATTGCCACCTCTGCCTCCCAGGTTCAAGCGATTCTCCTGCCTCAGCTTCCCAAGTAGCTGGGACTACAGGTGTGCGCCACCACGCTCGGCTAATTTTTGTATTTTTTTTTAGCAGAGACAGGGTTTCACCATGTTGGCCAGGCTGGTCTCAAACTCCTGACCTCAAGTGATCCGTCCACCTCAGCCTCCCAAAGTGTTGGAATTACAAGTGTAAGCCACAGTGCCCAGCCAGAATGCACAAATCTTTTTACCTGTAAAAGTTTGTGCTATGAAGATATAGAACATCAACATAACCCCAGAAAGTCTTCTCATGCCCCCTCCCAGAGTCAGTCCCATGTCCCCTGCCTCCAACAACTAAAGGCATCAATTGTTCTGTTTTTTTTTTTTTTTTTTTGAGATGGAGTCTCGCTCTGTCACGCAGGCTGGAGTGCAGTGGTGCGATCTCAGCTCACTGCAAGCTCCACCTCCCGGGTTCACGCCATTCTTCTGTCTCAGCCTCCCAAGTAGCTGAGACTACAGGCACCTGCCACCATGCCTGGCTAATTTTTTTTTTTTTTTTTTTTTTTGGTATTTTTAGTAGAGATGGGGTTTCGCCGTTTTAGCCAGGATGGTCTCAGTCTCCTCACCTCGTGACCCGCCTGCCTCGGCCTCCCAAAGTGCTGGGATTACAGGCGTGAGCCACCGCGCCTGGCAGCCTGTTCTGATTTTTTTTCCTTTTTCCTTTAGCTTGTTCTAGAATTTCATATAAATACAATCATACAGTCTGTGTTCTTTTGTGTGAGGTTTCTTTCATTGAGCATAATTTTTAAAAATTTGTCCATGTTGTTGTATGTATCAGTATCTCATTCCTTTTTATTGCTGGCTAGTATTCTATTGTGTATATATATACCACAGTTTGTTTATCCATTCTTGTGTTGATGAACACTTGGGCCCACTTCCAGTTTAGGGTTATTATAAACAAAGCGGCTGTGAACATTTCCATACAAGTCATTTTCTGAACATATATTTTCATTTTTCTTGGGTAAAGACCTCAGGAGTAGAGTTGCTGGGTCATAGGGTAGGATTATGTTTAATTTTCTGAGAAACTGCCAGACCATCTTCCAAAGTGGTTATACTATTTTATACTTTCGTCAACACTGTATGGGAATGTCTGCTTTCTCTTTCTGCACTGTAGCTTTATTTCTCATTCACTCCTTAAGATGCATGCCTTTGAGAGCTCAGCTTTATATGGGGAGTTTCTAATCGACTCCCACATTGGATGGGCTTGAGACTTCATTCCCTTCTTGTGTGCCCTAGGTGTCAATCAACGTTTTGCTACAGTTCACTGTAATTGAGAAAATACCCTTAGGATAAAAGCCAGTTTCAGGAATATGCCTCCTAGGATTCCTGTTTTTATTTCATTTTGGCATTTGCAAATTCTTCACGTGTTTGCCAGATCTTTGAAATGTTAAAAATATATAATTATTCATAATTTTTCGTTGTTTTCCATGAAAGAGTCATTTGAGTAATCTAGTCTGCCATGCTATCATAATGGGAAGTCTGAAGAATATATTTTTAAAAAGTAGATCAGGCTGGGCACAGTGGCCCATGCCTGCAATCCCAGCACTTTGGGAGGCCGAGGTGGGCAGATCACTTGAGGCCAGGAGTTCAAGACCAGCCTGGCCAAAATGGCGAAACCCTGTCTCCACTAAAATACAAAAATTAGTGGGCATGGTGGCGGGCACCTGTAATCCCAGCTACTCGGGAGGCTGAGGCAGGAGGATCACCTGAACCAGGGAGGTGGAGGTTGCAGTGAGCCGAGATCACTCCACTGCACTTCAGCCTGAGCAACAGAGCGAGACTCCGTCTCAAAAAAAAAAAAAAGTAGGTAAGATCATCTCATACCTCTGATTAAAGTTTTCTGATGGTTTCATCTGGCACTTAGAACAAAACTTCAGCTTCCTGGCCGGGCGTGGTGGCTGACACCTGTAATCCCAGCACTTTGGGAGGCCTAGGGGGGTGGATCACCCGAGGTCGGGAGTTCAAGACCAGCCTGGCCAACATGGTGAAACCCCATCTCTAGTAAAGATACAAAAAATTAACCAGGAGTAGGGGCACACGCCTCTAATCCCAGCTACTTGGGAGGCTGAGGCAGGAGAATCGCTTGAACCCCGGAGGCAGAGATTGCAGTGAGCCGAGATCGTGCCATTGCACTCTAGCCTGGGTGACAGGATGAGACTCCATCTCAAGAAAAAAATAAAACAAACAAAAAAAGAAACACAAAAAACAAAAAAACCTCAGCTTCCTATTTTGACCTTTATGATATGACTTATGCTTACTTCTAGGTCATCTTAAAACATTGCCCTCTTGCTACGTTCTTCTTGCTAATCCTCAAACACACTTACCTTCTCTCCATCTTGGGGCAATAATTCCTCCATGAAGCTGCCTCTGTGTTTCATCTTTAATGCTTCAGAGAGAATTTTACTGACTTTGCCGCCAAAAGTAGACCTCCCCCAATACCACTCCTTATCCCAATAGTCTGTATTCTCATAGCTCTTATGACCATAAGAAATTGTGTTATTATTTACCTATTTATTTGCTTGTTGTCTGTCTTCCTCTTTAAAAGAATGTAAATTCTATGAGAGCAGACACTGTTTCTTTCATTTCACTGCTGTTTCCCCAGTACCTAAAATTGCACTTGTAACTTAGAAAGGACTCGATGAACAGTTGTTAAATGAATGAAAGAATGAATGAATTCTGTAGCAACTAACCTTGCACACATATATAGCATATATTTATGAACTGTAAGTGTAGTCATGCCTGAATATGTAAATATTAATTAATTTTTTTTTTTTTTTGAGACAGACTTGCTCTGTTGCCCAGGCTGGAGTGCAGTGGTGCAATCTCAGCTCACTGCGAGCTCCGCCTCCCAGGTTCACGCCATTCTCCTGCCTCAGCCTCCCAAGTAGCTGGGACTACAGGTGCCCGCCACCACGGCTGGCTAATTTTTTTTTTTTTTTTTTTTTTTTAGCAGAGATAGGGTTTCACCGTGTTAGCCAGGATGGTCTTGATCTCCTGATCTCATGATCCGCCTGCCTCAGCCTCCCAAAGTGCTGGGATTACAGGCATGAGCCACCACGCCTGGCCTAAATTTTTATCTTAAAGAATAAATTGCCTACGTTTATGTGTCCTTTACATGGTATTATTGGAATTCTTAAAGAATTTATATGTGTATAGGCATATCTCGAAGATGTTGCAGGCTCAGTTCCAGACCTCTGCAATAAAGATATCACAATAAAGGAAATATTGCAATAAAGCAAGAGTCACACACATTTTTTCTTTTCCAGTGCATATAAGTTATGTTTACACTATACCATAGTCTGTTAAGTGTGTAATAGTATTATGTCTAAAAAAACCCAATGTGGGCCAGGCACGGTGGCTCACGCCTGTAATCTCAGCACTCTGGGAGGCCGAGGCTGGTGGATCACCTGAGGTCAGAAGTTCAAGACCAGCCTGGTCAAACAGTGAAACCCCGTCTCTACCAAATATACAAAAATTAGCCAGGTGTGGTGCGGGGCACCTGTAATCCCAGCTACTTGGGAGGCTGAGGCAGGAGAATGGTGTGAACCCGGGAGGCAGAGGTTGCAGTGAGCCGAGATCGCGCCATTGGGCTTCAGCCTGGGCAACAAGGCCGAAACTTCATCTCAAAAAAACAAAATAAAACAAAAAATAATGTACATACCTTAATTTAATAATGCTTTGCTGCTAGAAAAATCTGGCACAGAGACATAAAATGAGCACATGCTGTTGGAAAAATAGCATTGATAGGCTTGCTCAACACAGGTTTTCCACAGTCCTTCAATTTGTAAAAAGTGCAGTATCGCAAAGCACAATAAAGCGAAGTGCAATGAAACAAGGTGTGGCTGCATATTACCTATACATTGCAGAAGTGATACTAAGTATTTATTTTAAAAGGAAATGCTGGTTTTCAAAGGGTTGAGAACCACTGTCCTAAGTGCTGATGAGTCTCTATCCTCCAAGCATCAACTCATATTTGTCTGACATTCTACTGAACAGCCTACCCTCAGCTATTGCACGACATTCAAAGTTCAACACCTCCAAAACAAAACTCATCATCTGACTCCACAAAACTTCCTCCTTGTGCTTGGCTCCCAGGTGTTATGCTTTTGCCTACTATCTCCATGCCCAGCATCATTTAATCAGTTGTCAAATACTATCTTTGTACCTGCTTGACACCACTTGCAATTATCTATTCCTTTTCTTCCCCGTTACCATGTTGTAGTTTACATGCTCATCATCTTGCCCCGGTACCTTGCAACGTTTTCCTCTGGAGTCTTCTGCTGCCTTTGTGCCACTCTTATTTACTCTCTAAATAGCATTTATAGTATGTATATCAAATAACGCACAGCCTGTTGTGGGACTTTTCAGCCTCAATAGTCGCATGAGCCAATTCCCCTAATAAATCTCCTATCTATCTATCTATCTATCTATCTAATCTATCAATCATCTATCATCTGTCATCTCTCCATCCATCTTTCTATTTATGTCCTACTGGTTCCGTCTCTCGAAAGGACCATTACTAATACAGATTTTGTTATCAGGAGTGGTACTAGACGAACAGAATTTTCTTTTTTTTTGAGATGGAGTTTCACTCTTCTTGCCCAGGCTGGAGTGCAATGGCGCAATCTCTGCTCACTGCAACCTTCGCCTCCCAGGTTCAAGCGATTCTCCTGCCTCAGCCTCCCAGCTAGCTGGGATTACAGACTGCACCACTGCACCTGGCTAATCTTGTATTTTTAGTGGAGGTGGGGTTTCTCCATGTTGGTCAGGCTGGTCTCAAACTCCCGACCTCAGGTGATCCACTCGCCTTGGCCTCCCAAAGTCCTGGGATTACAGGCGTGAGCCACCATGCCCGGCCGAGGAACAGAATTTTAAGGTAAATTTCCTTAATTGGTTCTGGGGTTTCTGGAAGTGGCTTGTTAATTTGATTAAACCTAAAAATGCTGGGGACTCTACTTCTAGTAGTACAGAGGGCACTGATAGTCCATGGCCTGAACTGTTTTAGAGATATGCAAAATAAATGCATTTGATACTTGTAATTTACTACTTATAAGAGGCAAAGAATTTAATGACGCTATACATAATATTCTCAAACATTTGTGGAAAACCAAGAAATATAATTGTGTCCAGAATTGATTCCTTCCGGTGGGTTCTTGGTCTCACTGATTTCAAGAATGAAGCTGCAGACCCTCGTGGTGAGTTTTACAGTTCTTAAAGATGGTATGTCTAGAGTTTGTTCCTTCAGATGTGTCCGGAGATTCTTCCTTCTGGTGGGTTGATGGTCTTACTGACTTCAGGAGTGAAGCTGCAGACCTTCAGAGTGAGTGTTACAGTTCTTAAAAGTGGCGCATCTGGAGTTGTTCGTTTCTCCTGGTGGGTTCATGGTCTCACTGGCTTCAGGAGTGAAGCTGCAGACCTTTATGGTGAGTGTTACAGCTCATAAAGCTAGTGTGGACCCAAAGAGTGAGCAGCAGCCAGATTTATTGCTAAGAGCAAAAGAACGAAGCTTCCAAAGCACAGAAGTGGACCCAAGCGGGAGCGGGTTGCCACTGCTGGCTCAAATGGCCAGCTTTTATTCCCTTATTTGGCCCCACCTACATCCTGCTGATTGGTCCATTTTTACAGAATGCTGATTGGTGCATTTACAAACCTTTAGCTAGACACAGAGCGCTAATTGGTTCATTTTTACAGAGTGCTGATTGGTGTATTTACAAACCTTTAGCTAGACACAGTGCTGATTTGTGCATTTATGATCGTTTAGCTGGACAGAAAAGTTCTCCAAGACCCCACTCGACCCAGAAGCCCAGCAGGCTTTACCTCTCATGATGATGTTGGTTGGTTGGTCCTAGTGTCACTGGATAGAGTGATGAAGGAAATGGATGATCTCCCGGATTGGATTTCCTGACTCCCAGTCCGTGAAAGTGACTTAAGAGTTTCTAGGTGTGTCCTGAGTCAGAATCTTCTCTACTGTAACTACAAGTCTGAAATTGCTAAAAATCAAACACAAACCCTCATCACATGACTGGTTGAATTGCAAGAAAAGCTGAACTCTTAGCCTCACAGACTATCTACTGTTAAAGTGAGGGCATTGATTCAGTAAACAGTGGAATTCTGCAAATTGTGATGAAGACGTGTAGTAAGACCCTGATGAACCTGATGAGTCTCACTGGCCAGAAGTGACCTCCCCATTTCTACTCCCACCCTCAGAGGCAGCAGTGTCCCCACACACGTGGTATCAACCTTTCTGCTCCCTCTGAGGGGATTAACCGGAAATAGTAATGGCTTCCCCTGAGGCAGTAGCCATACAGGATAATGCTGATTCTCCCCAGGACGCAACCCCACCACCCTTTTTTGCTTCTAGAACTGTAACTAGACTCAAGTTTCATCAGGACCCTAAAGGCGAAATACCAAGTGTGAGTCAAGAAGAGGTGTGCTACACTCCAAAAGGGCTACTTAAGTTTTCTAATTTATAAAGCAGAAATACGGAGAACACGTGTGGGAATGGATATTAAGGGTGTGGCATAACGGTGGAGGGAACCCACAGTTGGATCGGGCTGAAATTTATTAATATGGACCCACTAAGCAGAGATTCTGCATTTAATGCTGCAGCTCAGGAGTAAGAAAGGTGCTAACAGTTTGTTTGGCTGAAACATGGATCAAAAGACATCCCATCAACAGCAAGTTAGAAATGGCTGATGTCCTATGGTTTACCGTAGAGGAAGGGATTCAAAGGTTGATAATGCTAGAGTGAATTTGCCATGAGAAACCTCACCCACACTAGGAGGGCCCAGAAGACATACCTTTCACCAATGCCTTGAGAAATAGATTTGTAAGGAGAGCCCCCGAATCCCTGAAGAGCTCTGTGACTGCTCTTCTCTGTAGACCATACCTTACAGTGGGAACTGTAGTCACTTAATTGAAAAACATAAATGCAATGGTAATAATTAGATTCCAAGATGGCAGGTCCCAAGTGCTGGCACTCAGTGGTCAAAGGCAATGTAGGGGTGGTTACTGTAAAAACAGCAGAGGCAAGGCAACAATTGCTACCCTACCTACCTTTCTCTCTCTTAGATGGGCAGAGATGACTCATGTAGTTCCTTTTATGAAAGAATCCACGGCTGGGCGTGGTGGCTCATGCCTGTAATCCCAGCACTTTGGGAGGCCGAGGCAGGCGGATCACGAGGTCAGGAGATCGAGACCATCCTGGTTAACTGGGTGAAACTCCGTCTCTACTAAAAATACAAAAAAAAAGTAGCCGAACGTCGTGCTTGTACTAAAAATACAAAAAAAAAAAGTAGCCGAACCTGTAGTCCCAGCTACTTGGGACGCTGAGGCAGGAGAACGATGTGAACCTGGGAGGCAAAGCTTGCAGTGAGCCAAGATCAAGCACTGCACTCCAGCCTGGGCGACAGAGCGAGACTTCGTCTCCAAAAAAAAACAAGAATCCACGATCCCACTTCACTTTACCATCGTAACCTAATCACCCCCTCATTAGGCCCCACCTCCCAACACTGTTGCATTGGAGATTAAGTTTCCAACACATGCTTTTGGAGGGACATTCAAACCTTAGCTCAGACTTAATGGAATCACTGCATATCTGTCATGGGCTGAGTAATTTAAGCTTGGAAAACCCCCCAAAACACTACAATCCCTACTTAGCGTTGTGAAGCTCACAATCTTGTGCGAAAATGATGGTATCACAGAAAGTTAGAGCTGGAAGAGACTTTTGAACTTTAATCCAGTCCATCATTTTACAGAAGAGGAAACGGAATAGAGGATACACCCTGAAGGCAAGTTGTAGTAGAACAGGACTAGAACCTAAATTCCCTGGTAGGAACACTAGAACACATACACACACACACACACAAACACACACACTTGTGCCTGCACACACACAGAGAGTAAGAGAGTGCAATAAGTGCATGCAGCCTTACTGGTTAGCCAGTAAATGAAACCCTATTTAAAAACGGAAATACAGCTGGGTGCAGTGGCTCACACCTGTAATCCCAGCACATCAGGAGGCTGAGACGGGCAGATCTCTTGAGGTCAGGAGTTCGAGACCAGCCTGGCCAACATGGTGAAACCCCATCTCTACTAAAA
Organism: Pongo pygmaeus; assembly: GCF_028885625.2. Taxonomy (NCBI): domain Eukaryota; kingdom Metazoa; phylum Chordata; class Mammalia; order Primates; family Hominidae; genus Pongo; species Pongo pygmaeus. Next base: position 17,304,025 of record NC_072378.2, read on the forward strand.
ATACAAAAATTAGCTGGGTGTGGTGGTGCACACCTGTGGTCCCAGCTATTCGGGAGGCTTAGGCAGGATAATTGCTTGAACCTAGGAAGCGGAGGCAGTGGTGAGGTGAGATTGCACTCCAGCCTGGGTGACAGAGTGAGACTTCGTCTCAAGATAAATAAATAAAATAATAAAAGCTGGGAAATACCAGTGAAGTAATTGAGATCAATGTGCAGCCTTGGATAAGTAACTTAAATTATTTCTGCCTCTGTTTCCTCACTTATAAAATAGGGATGATAATGGCTACCTTTCAGGGTGTTCTGGGAAAGATCAATGATGTATGTAAAACACCCTATCAGCTAGGGATGCTTTTGGCTGCAAGGGACACAAAATCCAACTGATAGTGTTCTAAACAAATAAAGGTTGATTTTTGTCCTATTAAGAGCATGGAGGGGTCAGGCGCGGTGGCTCACGCCTGTAATCCCAGCACTTTGGGAGGCCGAGTCGTGCGGATCACGAGGTCAGGAGATGGAGACCAGCCTGGCTAACACAGTGAAACCCGGTCTCTACTAAAAATACAAAAAAAATTAGCCAGGCATTGTGGCAGGCGCCTGTAGTCCCAGCTATTCAATGGCGTGAACCTGGGAGGCAGAGCTTGCAGTAAGCTGAGATCACACCACTGCACTCCAGCCTGGGCGACAAAGCGAGACTCTGTCTCAAAAAAAAAAAAAAAAAAGAGCATGGAGGTAGGTAGCTGCTGGCATTTATTAGTCCAGTGGCATGGGTCCCTGAAAGTTTCTTGGCCTTTCCTTTATGCTTGTGGCTTCATGATGTCCAAATAATATGAAAGTTCCAGATGTCATGTTTGCATTCAAAGTAGGAATAAGAGGAAACGAAGAAAGACTCTCCTAGGCACATCTATCCCTTGTCCTGGGGACAGTAGTTTCACCTAGATATGCCCCAACAGGATTCTGCTTATGTCTCATGGACCTAGTGCCATCATGTCATTACCCTAGCTAGATGAAAAGCTATAGGAAGCTAAATGTTTGGCTGTTAAGCCTCCGGAGTGGGGATGGCAAGGGAAAGGGGGTTGGGAATAGCTTTTTAGTAGCCAATGAATGGGACCTGCCATAAGAAACTATAATATAAGAGGCCTATTAAAGGGCAGTTTTTGGAATTTTTAGTAAACCTTTGAGGCTTGCCATGAACCTATCCAGGCATTTTGACTTTCAACAATGAACTTTCATTGCAAAGAGTTAGTAAGAAAACATGAGCTTGTTTTGGTGTGCAGTTTGCAGCTCTATCTCATCACTTACTTTTCACATTTTATGGATTTCTTGAAATTGCCCTGGGATTATGGGAATTTGGTGACTCAGGTCATGAAGTCCATTATTTTGGCTTTAGCCTTCAAGGTAAAGATCTGATATTAAGCTGGTCTTTACATCTATTTTTAACATCTTGGATTTGGAGGTAAAGGCGATTGTATGGAACCCCAAAACACATTCAAGATTGTGAAATAATGAAAATGTAAGTGGAGGCATGAAGAGTCAATGTGTTCTTTATCATCCTTCGCAGCTTAAGTAAATGACTGACTATTCTCAGAGTCAAAAATAATTCAGGATTTAATTGGCAAAGGTATTTTAAGGTTCTGTCTTTTTCTATTTTTCTCCTGCCTTGGTAAAGCTATGAGTTATGTTGTAAGCACTGAGCATCTTGAAATAGTAGTTACTAAGACAACGTATTAAATTAAGAATTAATTGGATTTGTAAAAAGTCTCCTGTGTGTACATACAAATCATTCTCATTTTACCTTGGCATAATATCCTCCTAAAGAGAAGCCCATATATCTTTGGATTCTGAAAATTATCATTTTCATACCTCCATAAGCAAATAGAATCCTTTTAACATATAAAGGATCTCCTTCCTAGGGAAAAGTTACTTATTATATACTCGTTAGTAGGTCTCCAGGCTGGCTTCCACCAAATTGTAATAAATCATTGCGTTTTCTATAAGTTGATTCCCCAGTTCCCATGATTATTTGCCGATAATGTCCAGGCATGTTTTCCGTATGCTTTCCTTAATTCATTGTGAACACATGAGATTCCTCTAAAGTGGTAAATTATGCATCTCAAATCTGAGCTCTGTAAGGGCTGGCAAGTGCTACTGATGATATGAACTATGTAGTCCAGTATGTTGTTGCAGTTGTCTATGGAAACAAACGTAAACTTTCCTGTCAATGCAGAAGGTTAGGGTCAGAAGGCATCTTAAAGAGCGCACAACACATCCTATTTATGTTATAAAGAATCAAAAGCATAGATTTTTGTGGGGTTTTTGTTTTGTTTTTTGTTTGTTTAGGGGGACAAGGTCTCGCTCCGTCACCCAGGCTGGAGTGTATGATCTCAGCTCATTGCAGTCTCAACCTCCCCGGCTCAAGCAATCCTCCTACCTCAGCCTCTCGAGTAGCTGGGACCACAGGCACAGGCTACTACACCTGACTAATTTTTGTACTTTTTGTAGACATGGAGTTTCACCTTGTTGCCCAGGCTGGTCTTGAACTCCTGGGCTCAAGCAATCTGCCCACCTTGGCCTCCCAAAGTGCTGGGATTACAGGCATAAGCCACCGCGCGCCCAGCCTGCATATCTTTCAGTAGAGATAGTATGGCAATACGCTTCTCCCCATAGGCTTCATTCCCTACCTCTGCTGGAATGTGAGGCACTATGCTAGATCTTAGGGATACAAAAAGGACTCAGATACAACCTTTCCCTAAAGAGCTCATGATCTTAGGAATCTGCAAGAGGAATGAGAAAGGTGAAGGGCCCTGATTTAGGTAGATGTCAACTCTGCCCATCTAAGGGAGAGAAAGGTAGGGAGGGTGGTGATTTAAATTAAATGAAGCCTCTTCTCTTGTTCATTCTGTCTTCTCTAAACAATCTTTAGCAGAAGGCAAAGTGATAGCTTTATATTCAGAAGACTGAGAAAACAAATTTTGACTCAGCTATTTACCCCTTTGCATCTCAATTTCTTTATCTGTAAAAAGGATGATAGTAATACCCATTCTCTAGAATTATGACAAGATACATAGAAAAATAGAGCCCCTAACGTGCATTTTAGGGAGAGGAGAATGTACTATTCTTCAGGTGGACTTCAGTAAATTTTATTTTCCTTATGTTTATCCAGCCTAGTTTTTCTCCCTCAAATAATTTGTCCTTCAAGGCTAAGATAAAACTTCCATCAACACTCTTCCTCTTGTGCCTCTCAGATCTGGTGGCTTCCAGGGCTGCTGGCAACACAAACCCCTTAGAAATCACAAGAGTGAAGCATAGGTTAGGGGTGTGGGGTTGGGGTAGCTCAGTAGGGTGTGTGGAGTAGGGAGATGGAAAGAAGGTTGTAGCTGCAATCATTGCAGGCTCCTCAGCTGTGATTAGGATGTGGCTTCCAGCTCTTCTGTCTCTAAAACAGACGATGAATAGAGAGCCTTCAGACTCAGCACTCGGTTTTCACTCCATCCTCACTTCTCATCTCCCACCACGAGGGCACAAACCAGGGCTTCTTTAGCATGGTTTAGGCAAGTGCCATGCCCTCCCCTTAGAATAACTGGGCACTTCATAATTCTTTTTTATTATAAATAATGATGATTTTCTTCATTATAGAAAGAATACATGTTATTTTTAATCAAAAAAATCGAAATACACTTTTTATGATTTTGAAGCTTCACCATCTTTTAAATGCAAGCACATAAGTGAATTGTTGAAAAAAGTTTTGATTTTTTTTTTTTTTTTTTTTTTGAGATGAAGTCTCGCTCTGTTGCCAGGCTGGAGTGCGGTGGCACGATCTTGGCTCACTGCAACCTCCACCTCCCAGGTTCAAGCGATTCTCCTGCCTCAGCCTCCTGGGTAGCTAGGACTACAGGCGCCTGCCACCACATCCAGCTAACTTTTTGTATTTTTAGTAGAGACGGTGTTTCACCATGTTGGCCAGGATGGCCTTGATCTCTTGACCTCGTGATCAGCCTGCTTTGGCCTCCCAAAGTGCTGGGATTACAGGCATGAGCCAACGCGCCCAGCCGAAATATATATATTTTTAATTAGCTTAGTGCAGTGGTGTGTGCCTGTAGTCCCAGCTACTTGGGAGACTGAGGCAGGAGGATTGCTTGAGCCCAGACGTTCGAGGCTACAATGAACTATGTTCATGCCACTGTACTCTAGACTGGACGACAAACTGAGACCCTGTCTCTGAAAATAAAACATAAAAATAAAGAAAAAATTAACAAAAGCAAAAAGTTTTTAGTTTAATGATTTGCTAAAATTAAATCGATAAATATCAATATTTCATCACCACTGTCTCATGAAAACTTTTTTTTTTTGGCTTAAGCTTTTAAGCATCACAATAATAATAGTTGTATTCAGAAGATTCATTTGCATCATTTCAGGTATGTTGGTTGGATATATATATTGTGTATATTTAGTGTGACATTATTTTTAATACTCACAAAGTTGGGAAACAATGAATAAACATTATGTCAAGGACATTTTTTTTTTTTTTGAGACAGAGTCTCCCTCTGTCGCCCAGGCTAGAGTGCAGTGGTGGGATCTCGGCTCACTGCAACCTCCACCTCCCGGATTCAAGGGATTCTCCTGCCTCAGCCTCCCGAGTAGCTGGGAATATAGGTGCTTGCTACCACGCCTGGCTAATATTTTGTATTTTTAGTAGAGACGGGGTTTCACCATGTTAGCCAGGATGATCTCAATCTCCTGACGTTGTGATCCACCTGCCTTGGCCACCCATAGTGCTGGGATAACAGGCGTGAGCCACCATGCCTGGCAGGTCCAAGATTTTTTTTAAAAGACATCTTTGGCCGGGTGCGGTGGCTCATGCCTGTAATCCCAGCACTTTGGCAGGCTGAGGCAGGTGGATGACGAGGTCGGGAGATTGAGACCATCCTGGCTAACACGGTGAAACCCCGTCTGTACTAAAAATACAAAAAATTAGCCGGGCGTGGTGGCGGGCACCTGTAGTCCCAGCTACTTGGGAGGCTGAGGTGGGAGAATGGCGTGAACCCAGGAGGCGGAGCTTGCAGTGAGAGGAGATCATGCCACTGCACTCCAGCCTGGACGACAGAGAGAGACTCTATCTCAAAAAAAAAAAAGACATCTTGGCCTGGCACAAGGGCTCATGCCTCTAATCTCAGCACTTTGGGAGGCCGAGGCAGGAGAATTGCTTGAGGCCAGGAGTTTGAGACCAGCCTAGGCAACATAGTGAGACTCAGTCTCTAAAAATATTAAAAAACTAGCCGGGCGTGCTGGCACACACCATGGCCCCAGCGACTCAGGAGGCTGAGGAGGGGGGATCGCTTTAGCCTGGGAGGTCAAAGCTGCAGTAAGCTATGATCACACCAGTGCACTCCAGCATGGGTGACAGCGTGAGACTAGTCTCAAAAAAAAAAAAAATCTGAACTCACAAATCAACTCCATTGTGGAGGTGATCAAATTATAGAAGAAACAGTAGCACACTTACCACTAGTTCTGTGGTCTTCTTTGTCTGTCTCTGGTGCTCCACCATATATCACTTTCTCAAGGATAAATGTGCACAGCTGAGACTTTGTCCCGCTCACACACTGAGATGTAGAATAGAGGAAATTATTCACATGGGTCACCCATTTGGGGCTTTTAAATGATCAGATTATTTATCTATAGAAAATTTTACTCTGAATTACCTAAATATCTGCCTTGGTGCTTTGATTCATTTTATAAGTGTACCCACAGGGGAAGATTGAGTCATAGTTAAAAGAATGTTTGTTTATCTACTTATGTGGTACACTAAAACAGGGAGGCATCTTTATCCAAATCTGAGTTGCTTGGCAACTGAATCAGCTTTCCATTTCTAGTTTACCAGCTGTGAATGGAGCCTTATAGAGTCCAAGAATCACACTAATACTCACATATTCATGGGAGGCCTAGACCCAAGGTCAGTAACTGAGCTACAATCTCAATAGAATCTATATTTCCTGCATTTATTATTTATAAGTCACAGCCTCCCAGATTTGAAAGACGTCTTAAATGTATTGGAAGAGGCCTTACTTTTTTTTGAGATGGAGTCTTGCTCTTCCACCCAGGCTGGAGTGCGGTTGCGCGATCTCGGCTCACTGCAACCTCTGCCCCCCGAGTTCAAGTGATTTTCCTGCCTCAGCCTCCCGAGTAGCTGAGATTGCAGGTGCCCATTACCACGCCTGGCTAATTTTTGTATTTTTAGTAAAGACGGGGTTTCACCATGTTGGTCAGGCTGATCTCGAACTCCTGACCTCGTGATCTGCCCGCTTCGGCCTCCCAAAGTGCTGGGATTACAGGAGTGTGCCACCGTGCCCAGCCAGAAGAGGCCTTACATATTAATCTAAGTGCCATCCTGTAGTTAACTTCACTGTGGAGTTATGGGCCAACCTCAGCATGGACATCTGCCAATTTTAGTTCTAGCATACTCGAATTTTAACAGATGATGAGGTTTCATACTATTAACCATGTGCCTATTTCAACATTTTTTTGTTTTCTGATTTTTTAAAAGGACATCCATTATGTTTTCAATGAAGAAAATCACTATTGCTTATTCCATCTTTGGACAGTTTTTACTCTTAAAAATTATTCCTTATAATGGGACAAAATCTGTCTATTAATTCTCCCAGACAATCATAGTTTATCTCTTGGTGCCTTATAGATCAAATGTAATACCTTTCCCATAAGACAGGTTAGCAATATGTTATCCTCATCTAAGTTTTTCCTTCAGGCTAAATTTTCCCAATTTCTTCAATCAAACCTCATACATAGCGTCAAGTCCCTTCACTACTCTGATCAGTCATCTCTCAACTCAAATTCATTTTTGCGTATTGTTTTTGAACCAGGACTCTGGAAGTAGAATGCAACCTTCCAGAAATGACAGAGTGAATTGGGACCATGCCCTAACTTGAATAATACCATTCTCTTGTGAATGCAACTCAAGATTGCATGACCTGCTTGATACAAACAATCTCTAAAGTTGATAGGTATTGGATTTATTGAAGATGAAAACCTCTGTCACTTAAACGTAGTCTCCTCCACCATGTTCATACACTTTGGGATTTTTTTGGACTCAAAACAAGACCTTAAATTTATCCTGCTAAATTCCATTCTATTTAATTCTGTCCCTCATATCAATATATCAAAATCTCTAGATTCTTTCCTACATATATCCTTTCTTTCAGCTCAGTGTCTTGCAAATAAATATATGATGTGCCACACCTTTTATACATTTACCCAAGTAGATGACAAAAAAATTTAAGTAGATAACAAGGATAGAGTCTTATGCTAAGCCTTGAAACTCAATGCTAGTGATCCATTAATCTACCCCTTGATTATTGCCATTGAAGCGGTTGCAAATCCTTACGTCTAGCCCATAATCCTCTACCTTCATGAGGAACAAACTATGAAGAACCTTATCAAATACCTTGCAGGAACTAGAAAAAGAGAAATAAAATATATCGGCTACCTCCTGCATTCAGTTATCTTTATATCACCTCATTTAATTAATTTGTGTTTTTTAAACAAAGATTTAGTGAGTACATATTATATGTCAGGTGCTATTTTAGGCTCTGGGTATATGCAGCAAAACTTCTTTTTTTTGGTATTATCATACATTCAAGTATTATCCTCATTTTGCAGAGTAAGAAAATGAGACTCAGAAATGTGAACTACCTCACAAGTGAATATATACTGTAATAGCATCAGAGCCAGGATCCACACTTAACCATGTAAATTTCTTTTTCACTGATGGATCTCATCTCTGAAGTACACACCCACTGTAGCTACCTAATCCTCAACAACTTCAGTTTTTCAGCTTTTGCCTTCTATGCATAATACTTTTTTCTTTTTCTTTTTTTTCAGATGGAGTCTCGCTCTGTCACCCAGGCTGGAGTGCAGTGGTGCGATCTCGGCTCACTGCAAGCTCCATCTCCTGGGTTCAAGCAATTCTCCTGCCTCAGCCTCCCGAGTAGCTGGGACTATAGGTACGTGCCACTGCGCCCAGCTAATTTTTGTATTTTTAGTGGAGACGGGGTTTCACCATGTTGGCCAGGCTGGGTCTTGAACTCCTGACCTCGTGATCTGTCCGCCTAGGCCTCCCAAAGTGCTGGGATTACAGGCGTGGGCCACCGCGCTCGGCCCAATTTTTTCTTTTTTATAATCTTTGTCCACAAAGTTTATATCTTAACCCTAAGTAGTGAATAATGATGGGAATTATATGCATCACAGTAAATTGATAGGAAAAATATTTGGGACAACCAGGCTACTAGTTTATACGGAATCACTAGTCTTCCGTGTTTTCCTTGATGCAACTCATTTTCTGGTTCTATTGTTATCCTCTTACCGTGCATCCACCTCCCTCAAAATGAACAAAATCTCCCAAGGCAGGGACAGGTAAGGTGAAGCATATTCAATTTCATATCTAGAAGGAATAAAATGTGCCTCAATTATAGTGAGTTATTGTCTATATCATAATCCAAAGTCATGCCTTGGAGAAGAGGATGAAGGTTAAGGATTTCCAGGGCTACTTTTAGTTCCCAAAGAAACACTAAAGTTGTGTTTAATGCCAAAGATACCAGCAAAGCAGTTCAGAATCTCATCTATCTCTTTATTCTTTTATAAACAATTGTAGAGACAGGATCTCACTCTGTTGTCCAGGCTGGAATGCAGTGGTGTGATCACGACTCACTGCAGCTTCCAACTCCTGGTCTCAAGTGGTCTGTCCACCTCAGCCTCCCTGGGACTGCAGGCACATGCCACCAAGTCCAGCTAATTTTATTTATTTAAACTTTTTCTAGAGATGGTGGTCTAACTAGGTTGTTCAGGCTATTCTCATACTCCTGATCTCAAGCAATCCTCCTGCCTCAGCCTCCCAAAGTGCTGGGATTATAGGTGTGAGCCACTGTGTGTAGCCTTATTTGTCTTTATTCTTTTAGGTGACAAAATTCAGTTTATGTCCTTCATCTTTCTCAATTATTCTTTTTTCCCTGACAAAAATCATAATTAACTGGATTTTTTTTTTTTTTTTTTTTTTTTGATGGAGTCTTGCTGTGTCACCAGGCTGGAGTGCAATGGTGTGATCTCGGCTCACTGCAACCTCCACCTCCCAGGTTCAAGCGATTCTCCTGCCTCAGCCTCCTGAGTAGCTGGGACTACAGGTGCACACCACCACACCCAGCTAATTTTTGTATTTTTAGTAGAGATGGGGGTTTCACCATGTTGGCCAGGATGGTCTTGATCTATTGACCTCGTGATCCGCCCACCTCGGCCTCCCGAAGTGCTGGGATTACAGGTGCCCAGCCTAACTGGATTTTTTAAAAGTAACTAAAATTTGGGTCATTTTTTTTTGTAAAAGTAAAAGGCATAACAAAAAGGGAGCCTCCCAACCTTTCAAGTCTCTTTGTGCCTCTCAGAAACAATTGTAGATAATAGTTATCTGCATGCTCTCCACACCTAATTCTCTATGCACATACGTATATGTATGTGTATATTTTTTGGACAACTTTCCATATTAGGGCAACTTGTCACATTCTTTTTAATGTGTGCATTATATACTCCTGTACAAATGTAGTACTATATTTGATTTAACCAGATTCCTACTGATGGATATTTAGCTCTTTTCCAAATCTTCACAATGAAAAGCAATTATTTTAACTTAACTGATCAATTCAAAGTATACTTATAAGGCACATACTAAATGCCAAGCTGTGTTCTAAGCACTTTATAAAAGTGCATTTATTTAATCTCTAAAATAACTCATTGAGGTAGGTTTTAATATTATCATCCCTGTTATACAGATGAGAACACCGAGGATAGAGTGAAGTAACTTGTTACTGGTCACACTGCTAGTAAAAGTCAGAATTCAACCTTGTTCTGGCTCAAGACTCCATGCCAACCTTTGGTAGGCTTTGATGCCTCTCTGTTGCTGCAACACAATTGTCTATTCCCAAAGTAGATCAGCTGCTTAGGCATAAGGAATGAAAGATGCTTTTAGTAGCCAGCATTAGCAATGCTGTGAAAAAAAACTAGGAAAGAAGATTTAAAAATTGACAGAATGGATCAAGACAGCCACTCCTATTCCACCCTACCACACCCATTCCAACAACCTCTGCAAAGATTTTTAAAAGGTTAGACAGACCAAATTCCCCTGCAAATGTGACAAATTTCCCTGCAAACATGAAATTGCTTCTACCAGACACATTGAGGGAGTGGAGGTGGCAGCTCAAAGAACTCTGGTTTTTAAATTCTGCAGAAAGACAGTACAGACAAGGAATGCAATTTTGTACAAAGCTTCACTGGAGTCCATGATTTTAAGTTAAGGGTAAACACAATCTAATCAAGGCCTTTTAAAATAATTTGTTTCAAGAAATCTTTTTATCAGAGCTGTTTTCAGTCAGAGGAGAAACAGTTTTGTTGCTGAAAAGCTCAAAAGCCAAATGCATTAAATCCTTTTTCCCAGATGCAAAGCAATTGGTTCTCTGGTGCCAATTTTTATATTTCTTAAGAACGTGGCCGGGTGTGGTGGCTCACACTTGTAATCCCAGCACTTTGGGAGGCCAAGGCGGGCAGATCACGAGGTCAGGAGATCGAGACCATCCTGGCTAACACAGTGAAACCCCGTCTCTACTGAAAATACAAAAAATTAGCCGGGCGTAGTGGCGGACGCCTGTAGTCCCAGATACTCGGGAGGCTGAGACAGGAGAATGGCGTGAACCCGGGAGGCGGAGCTTGCAGTGAGCGGAGATCGCGCCACTGCACTCCAGCCTGGGCGACAGAGCGAGACTCTGTCTCAAAAACAAAAACAAACAAAAAACAAGAATGGCATTGCATGCTGCCAGTGGTAACACTGTTTGAATACTGTTTGAATCTCAGTACTGGCAATACTGTTTGAATCTCAAAAGACTTGAGAACCCTGCCAATGTTTTGGGTTTTAAACTTGAGAAAGCCCACCTTCCCATTCCCAAGGGGTAAATATGAAACATAACTTTCAGTTCCTCTTTGTACATTCAATGCTAATTAGCTCAGTGCTCTAATTTTATTTCTGGCCTTTGGTACAGCTGAAGCTTTGCTGGTGTATTAGTAACGACATAAATGTTTGCACATTTCTGAGAGTCTGCGGATATGAATCACCTTGAGAGAAATAGCTTTGATCACAGCATGAGAGCTACATTTCAACAGTTTCTTTACTGTGTTGATGTTATTGGTGGTAAAAAGGGAATTTGAACTTTAGAATGAAAAAAATAGAAGATAAATAAAAGAGAGGGAGCTCCTGCAAAGTATATTAACTCTTAGATCAGGCAGTCCAAAGAGAAAAAATTCAGAAAATTAATGGCTCATTTGGGAGACACAAATTAATTTGATGATCTGATAAAAGAAAAAAATAACATTTTCCTAGGTTTAGAAGAATTTGCAAATAAATATTCAGAAATGTCGAAAATCTTTGAAATGTTTCTTGACATTTCGTTTGACAACCCCAGAGGTCAGACCCACTGAGGGTTCAAAGGCTGTTGGCCTCCCACTTCCATCTGATGGTCCCTCATATCTGATATGTCCCCTCCCATCTAGTGTGCTCTCATTATACCACATGAGACACACACTCCAGGAGGGGATTTGAGCTCTCAATAGCCATTTTGTTCTTCTGCTCTTGCAAGTGAAAGATGAATCTTCACATCCAAAAATTAAATATACATCATTGCTCTGTTTGGAATGACATTTCATAAGTCTACATCTACATCAGAAATACAAACTAAGAGAATAATTACCAAGGCCTGGGAAGAGTGGTGGGGTGGAGATGAAGAGAGTTTGGTTAATGGGTACAAACATACAGTTAGATAGAAAGAATAAGTTCCAGTGGTCGACAGCACAGTAGGATAAGTCTAGTTAATAATTCATTGTGTATTTCAAAATAGCTAGAAGAGAAGATGTGAAATGTTCTCAACACAAAGAAATGATAAATGTTTCAGGCAAGAGATCCTGAATACTCTGATTTGATCATTACACATTGTATGCATGTATCAAAATGTCACATTTACCCATAAATATGCACAATTATATATCAATGAAAATATTTTTTTGCCTGGGGGTAGTGGTTCACACCTGTAAGCCCAGCACTTTGTAAGCCGAGGTGGGAGGATCGCTTGAGCTTAGGAGTTCGAGACCACCCTGGGCGAAATGGTGAAATCCCATCTCTACAAAAAATACAAAAATTAACCGGGCTTGGTGGCATGTGCCTGTAGTTTCAGCTAACCAAGAGGTTGACGTGGGAGGATCATGGGTCACCTGAGCCCAGGAGGTCGAGGCTGGAGTGAGCCATGGTGGCACCACTGCAGCCAAGCCTGAGTGACAGAGCCAGACCCTGTCTTAAAAAAAAAGACAAAAGAAGCATTTGTTTTTTCTTGGTTTTATATCATCTATGTAGAAAACATGTTTGTGAAAGACTTTGAAATGTACCACAAGATTACTGAGTGACTTCAATGGAAAACAGTGTTCTGCTTATGGTGTGCCCTTGGGTTATCTGGTTCTATGGAGCATGTGTCTTTCATTGTCTTTGAGCTATCTTACAATTATGCAAGTTACAGATAAAAGATTTTGCAAACATTTTTGTCAATAAACCTGCAAATAAATTCCACCTGGTGGAGACACAATTGATTTATCCACCCTCAGAAATAGCCAGTTTTGCATCTATTTGCAAATTTATTTCATGGCTTATGTATATATCTCCTCTTTTCAAATTCCCTTTGGAATCAGTTATAAAAAATCTTATTTTTCATTGAATTGATTTCATTTTGAGGCTTCTTTTAAAATTTCAATCAGTACATCCTTGAAGTAAGTGGAAACATTTGTGTCATCCTTGTAATATTTGAATATCCAGAACAGACAGAAGACCAGAAGTTTATAGGAATAGAATTTGTTAACTTCTTACAGAAACTACAGCTAATGGGAAATAGAAGGGAGAGACTCAGGGAGAAGGATGAAGGTTTGTTCAGCCTAATGGTGAACCACAGCATACCCTGCCTCCACAGCAATCTCTTTACCTCTGACTTTTATAACAGAAAAAAAAAAAAGATATTTCATTAAATTTTCAAACAACGTGAAGCTAGAAAAAAATAGTTAATTGTTTGGATGATAAAACTGGGCATTCAAAAATATTTTGACTGTCTGGAAACATTGAATCACATCTCAAAGAATGAATATCACTTGGCATAAATGTAAAGTCCTACCTTTATGTTTAAAAATTCAATTACATGAGTAAAAAATGGGGGAAAATATGGTTTTTTTGCTTGTTTATTTTTTGTTTTGTATTTTTGCTTTTTTTTTTTTTTTTTTTTGAGATGGAGTCTTGCTCTGTCGCCAGGCTGGATTGCAGTGACGTGATCTCGGCTCACCGCAACCTCTACCTCCTGGGTTCAAGCGATTCTACTGCCTCAGGCTCCCAAGTAGGTGGGACTACAGGCGCGCGCCACCACGCCCAGCTAATTTTTGTATATTTGGTAGAGGCGGGGTTTCACCATGTTGGCCAGGATGGTCTCGATCTCTTGACCTTGTGATGTGCCCTCCTTGGCCTCCCAAAGTGCTGGGATTACAGGTGTGAGCCACTGCGTCCGGCCGAAAATATGGTTTAATAAAATCCCATTTGATAAGAGAGATTTTAGCTGAATGACACTCCAAATGATCTAATAATATAATTTGGTTGCCATAGATTTTTTTTTTTTTTTTAATGGAGACGGAGTCTCACTCTTGCCCAGTCTTGCCCAGGCTGGTCTTGAACTCCTGAGCTCAGGCAGTCCGCTTGCCTCGGCCTCCCAAAGTGCTAGGATTACAGGTGTGAGCCACCGCGCCCAACTTTTTTTTTTTTTTTTGAGACGGAGTCTCTCTGTTGCCCAGGCTGGAGTGCAGTGGTGCCATCTCCCTCACTGCAACCTCTGCCTCCCGGGTTCAAGCAATTCTCCTGCCTCAGCCTCCTGAGTAGCTGGGATTACAGGTGCCCGCCACCACGCTGGGCTAATTTTTGTATTTTTAGTAGAGACAGGGTTTCACCATGTTGGTCAGGCTGGTCTTGAACTCCTGACCTCAGGTGATCCGCCCGCCTCGGCCTCCCAAAGTGCTGGGATTACAAGCATGAGCCACCGCGCCCGGCCACCATAGATATTTGGTTACAAACTCCACCCAAGCACAGCATTAGCTCCTGGTCAATCAAAACCCATGTGTTTTGTTGCATTCTGTACTGAACAATTTAAGGATATACTGGTAAATAGACAACATCCAGATAAGTGCAACCAAGATATGGAAAGGGCTTTATAAACCATATCATATGAGAGTGATTGTGGAAGAAATTTTGAGTTATTGGGTTGCAAGAGATTTAGGGGAGAGAGGTAGGTTGCCAATTGAAAGAAGATTCCTACAGATCTAAACTAGGACCAAGCAGTGGAATAAATAAATTTTAGGTCAATATAAGGAAAAATACGGAGTTGGAGCTCCTGCAGAGAGTCCCCACCAGGGCACTGCCTAGTAGAGCTGTGGGAACAGGGATAGTGCTCTCCAGACCCCAGAATTATAGAGCAACCAGCAGCGTTTAATCTCAGCCTGGAAAAAACACAAGCATTGGACTGTAATCACGAGAGCAGCCCATGGGCTGTGCCCAGCAAAACCATGCGAACTGGGCTGCCCAAAACCGTGGGAGCCTACCTCTCATACAAGTGTGCCCAGGATGTGGAGTGTGGAGTCAAGCTAGATCATTTTGCAGCTTTAAGATTTAATATCTACCCTGCTGAGTTTCAGACTTGCATGGGGCCTGTGTTACCTCTTTCTTTTGGCTGATTTCTCCCTTTGGAATAGGAATCGTTATCCAATGCCTGTATAATCATTGTATCTTAGAAGTAAATAACTTGTTTTTTATTTTACAGGCTCACAGCTATAAGAAACTTGGCCTTGAGTCTCAGATGAGACTTTGGACTTCAGACTTTGAGTTGATGCTGGAACAAGTTGACTTTTGGGGACTATCAGGGTGGAATGATTATATTTTGCAATGAGAGAAGAACATGAGTTTTGGGAGGGCCAGGGGTGAAATGCTATGGTTTGGATATTTGAGGCTTCCAAATCTCGTGTTGAAATTTGATCTCCAGTGTTGGAGGTGGGGCCTAATAGGGTGTGTTTGAGTCATGGGGGCAGATATCTCTGAATGGCTTGGTGCAATCCTTGTGGTAATGAGTTGAGTTCTTACTCTATCAGTTCCCATGGGAGCCGATTATTAAAACGTCTGTCACTTCCCTCTCTTTCTCTCTCACCATGTGGTCTCTGCACACATGCTGCCTCCCCTTCTCCTTCCACCATGAGTGGAAGCAGCCTGAGGTCCTCACCAGAAGCTGATGCTGGTGCCATGCTTCTTGTACAGCCTGCAGAACCATAGGCCAAATAAACCTCTTTTCTTATAAATTACCAGCCTCAGATAGTCCTTTATAGCAACACAAATGAACTAAGACAAAAGCCAATACTGGGATCCTAAATATGTACATTTGTATAACGTGAATTCATAATTTACTTGTGATTTTTAATGTTTAAAACCCATATATGATATCATTTCTCTAACAAATTATTTTAGTTATTTGAATAATTCAACCAAGAATGATAGTCTTTTGGTAGGCACAGGAGGTACAATAGGTGGCCCAAGGGCTTTCTGCCTCACTGAACATGGTACATGTATCTTTATTAAAGGTACCTCCCCAAATTCCAAGCCTGAAAAAGATGATGAACTTCTAGTCAAGAATAATGTGATTGAAGATAAAATAGAATTGTTTACCTGAAGAAGATCGGATTCTTGTGTCCAACCTCACTCTCAATCTAGTGGGGACTCATTCTACTCAATCTACTCTGCACTCATTCACATTTCTACCTTTGCCACAATTATTCAAGGGTACCTAGCGTCAGGATGACTGATACCATTTGGGATACTGATAATAGTGGTATAGCAATTCCTCTACAACACTTGTATACCCTGACAGTAATTTCTGGTACTGTTGAGGAAATAAAAGTCCTCACCTCCTAGGCAATAAAGACTGGAGCTGTAGAAACATTTTCTGCCCTGGACCTTACCCCACAGTGAAGGCCTTTACTTTGCCCTATACCAGCCACTAATGTCAATGGGAGCTTTCCTGCCAAAGACTTTCTTCTATGTCGCCCTGGCTCCAAAGTACTGTGCCAAGAATTTATTCTTGTTTTGTTTTGTTTTTGAGACAGAGTTTCACTCTCACCCCGACTGAAGTTCAGTGGTGTGATCTTGTCTCACTGCAACCTCCGCCTCCCAGGTTCAAGTGATTCTCCTGCCTCAGCCTCACGTGTAACTGGGACTACCGGTCCCCGCCACCACGCCCAGCTAATTTTTTGTACTTTTTAGTAGAGATGGGGTTTCACCGTGTTAGCCAGGATGGTCTTGATCTCCTGACCTCGTGATCCACCTGCATTGGCCTCCCACAGTGCTGAGATTACAGGCGTGAGCCACTGTGCACAGCCAAATATATTCTTAACCCCTCCATCAGATTACTCATGCCAATATTTTCACAGCTTAATTTTTTTAAGCTGTAAAAATTGCTACTGTCTACCTTGATTTTGGTGGTGGTGGTGGTGGTGGTGGTGGTGGTTGTGGTGGTGTTAAATTAGGGAGAAAAACGACATGCAAGTGAAAAAGCAAATGGATCCATTGCAGCGTTCATGTTGAGTATGAAATGGGGGAAATTTGTTTCTAGGTGTGTAATGTAGTCAACTCTAAAAATTGATGCAAATGGTCAGAAGTATGCTAGTAGTTATTTAAGTACTCTCCAGAAAAATAAAAAAATAACTGATTTGCAACCTAGGTGCCCATCAACAGAGGATTAGATAAAGAAAATGTACATATACATCATGGAATACTAAGCAACTGTAAGCAAAAATGAAATCATGTCCTTTACAGCAATATGGATGCAGCTGGAGGCCATTACCCTAAGCAAATTAACACAGGGACAGAAAACCAAATACCACATGTTCTAACTCATAAGTGAGAGTTGAACACTGGGTATACACAGACACAAAGATGGCAACAATAGACACTGGGGACTACTAGACAGGGAGGGAGGGAGGTGGGGACTGAAAAACTACGTTGGGTACTATGCTAACTCCCTAGGTGATGGGATCAGTCATGCCTCAAACATCAGCATCAGTCAATGTACCAGTGTAACAAACATGCACATGTACCACTTGAATCTAAAATAAAATTTGACATTTTTAAAAACTAAGAAAATAAGTGATTTGTAACATTTTCCAATTTCTGTGGTAAAAATACTTCCACGGTGGTCAATTTCAAGCTACTAAAATGAACATCATTGAACCTGGGGTTGAGAAGAGACGTGCTAATAGGCCCTTATGAGTCAAGTGAGCCCCCTCAATTGGAAGTGAGGGCACCAATTTTGGCCGGTACTTAGGGGAAAAAAATGCCTATGACATTTGACTCCTGGAGTGAATCATTTTTCATAAAAGATTTTATAGAGTTATTTAAGGCTGGTTTGGACCTGGCACATTAAAATAAAGCAGTATTTGTTTATTTTTCCTGTCTTCTTGCCAACTATTTTGATCAGCTGTCCAAATTTGCTTTCTTTCTAAAAAGCATTTTAAGAATGAGAATTGCATCTATTCTAATATTTATCTTGAAGTGCTTCCCATCATTGTGAAGTTTAATCTGTATTTTTATATCAGGAAGAAACTTTAATAACAAAGCTATGTGGTTGTAAGAAGAAATATAATTTTATATCTTTTTTTTGAGACGGAGTCTTGCTCTTTCACCCAGGCTGGAGTGCAACGGCGTGATCTTGGCTCACTGCAACCTCCACCTCCATTCTCCTGCCTCAGCCTCCCAAGTAGTTGGGATTACAGGCCCGCACCACCACGTCCTGCTAGTTTTTGTCTTTTTAGTAGAGACGGAGTTTCACCATGTTGGTAAGGCTGATCTCAAACTCCTAACCTCAGGTGATCTGCCCGCCTCATCCTCTCAAAATGCTGGGATTACAGGTGTGAACTACCATGCCCGGCCAATTTTGACTTTAGAATTATTCAAATACCAGTGATACTCCTTCTTCCATAAATACACACATAGTTTGATCCCATTTAATATAATGACATCTGTTGTTTAAGGTTGGTAATAATTCGGAGGTAAAGAAAAGAGTGGCAAAATCTCTTGGCTCAATATTCCATTCCCAACCACTTCTTCCTTGCCTTCCTGAAAAGAAGCTGGAAAACTAAACTTTCCAAGAATCCTCTGTAGCTAGACTGGACAATTCCATGTTTAACAGGCCTGTCCAATACCATGCAAGTTGAAGCCTACTTAGGGATTATGAGAATGTTTTCCTGGCAAAAAAGAACTGATACAACTGTCAGCATCTTCTCTCTACCTTCTCCTTTTTTTCTGAGTTGAATGTGAGGATAATGCCTAGATCGGTGTCAGCTTAGATCATGGGGCAACTAGCATGATGATAAAAGCCAACACCATAGGATGGTAAATTAGAAAGAGAGATTAGTTGAATCCCGATAACACTGTCAAATCATTGACCAAAATAGAGTGTCTACATCTAGATATTTCATTATGTGAAAAAACACACCTGTTTCCCCTATGTTAAAACACAGCTGTTTCCTGTTTTAACACCCTATGTTAAAACACACCTGTTTCCCCTATGTTATCCTCGAAGTATAATATTAATTAATTAATTTATTTATTTATTTATTTTGAGACGGAATCTCGCTCTGTCGCCCAGGTTGGAGTGCAATGGCGGGATCTCGGCTCACTACAACCTCCGTCTCCTGGGTTCATGCCATTCTCCTGCCTCAGCCTCTCGATTAGCTGGGACTACAGGGACTCGCCACCAGGCCCAGCTAATTTTTCATATTTTTAGTAGAGATGGGTTTCACCGTGTTAAATGGTCAGGATGGTCTCGATCTCCTGACCCGGTAATCCACCTGCTTCAGCCTCCCAAAGTGCTGGGATTACAGGTTTGAGCCACCGCGCCCAACCAATTTATATTTCATAAAATTCACCTACTGTTAAGTATACAAAGTCAATGAGGTTTTTTGTTGTTGTTGTGGATTTTTTTTTTTTTTTTTTGAGGCAGTCTCGCTCTGTCTCCCAGGCTGGAGTGCAGTGGAGCAATCTCGGCTCACTGCAAGCTCCGCCTCCCGGGTTCACGCCATTCTCCTGCTTCAGCCTCCCTAGTAGCTGGGATTATAGGCGCCCGCCACCACGTCCGGCTAGTTTGTTTGTTTTTTTTTTTTAATAGAGACGGGGTTTTACCGTGTTAACCAGGATGGTCTCGATCTCCTGACCTCGCGATCCGCCCACCTCGGCCTCCCAAAGTGCTGGGATTACAGGCATGAGCCACCACGCCCGACCACAAAGTCAATGAGTTTTATAATTTTTTTTTTTTTTTTTTGAGATGGAGTCTGACTCTGTCGCCCAGGCTGGAGTGCAGTGACATGATCTTGGTGCGCTGCAACCTCTGCCTCCTGGGCTCAAGCAATTCTCCCACCTCAGCCTTCTGAGTAGCTAAGACCACACGCGTGAGCCACCACACCGGGCTAACTTTTGCATTTTTTGTAGAGACAATGTTTCACCATGTTGGCCAGGCTGGTCTTGAACTCCTGGCCTCAAGTGATCCACCCACCTTGGCCTCCCAAAGTGCTGGGATTACAGGCGTAAGCCACCGTGCCTGGTTAAGTTGCATAAATTTATAAAGTTGTGCAACCATCATGATCCACTTTTTCCTTCAAGTTAATTTTCAGTCAAGCCCCATTACTACCACTGGCCCTTGGCAAACACTGATCAGCTTTGTGTCTCTAAACTTGCCTTTTCTGGAGATTCCATATAAATAGAATCATACAGCATTTAGTCTAACATCTGGTTTCTTTCATTTACAGTAATGCTTTTGAGGTTTACCTATGCTGTGACATGTACCAGTATTTTACTCCTTTTTAATGTGGAATACTATTTTATTTGTATAGATATAGCTTAATATTTTTTAGCCATTTGTCTATTAATTGATAATTGTGTTGTTTTCAGCTTGGGTCTATTACCAAAAATGCTGATATAAACATTCATGTATAAGTCTTGATGTGAACTTATGTTTGCATTTCTCTTGGAGAGATTCCTAGGAGTAAAATAGGGGAATCACATGGTACATTTATGTCTAACTTTTACAGAAATTGACAAACTTTTACAGAAATTGACAAACTTTTCCAAAATGACTGTAGTATTTTATATTCCCACCAGCAATGTATGAGAGTTGCAGTCTTTCCACATATTTGCCAATATTTCATATTATTTGTCTTTTTAAATATAGCCATTCTTAGTAAGTATATAGTGGCTTTTTTTTCTTTTTTTTTTGAGACAGAGTCTCTATCACCCAGGTTGGAGTGCAGTGGCTCAATCTTGGCTCACTGCAACCTCCGCCTCCTGGGTTCAAGTGATCCTCCCAACTCAGCCTCCCAAGTATCTGTGACCACAGATGTGCACCACCACACCTGACTAATTTTTTGTATTTTTGGTACAGAGAGGCATTTGCCACGTGGCCCAGGCTGGTCCTAAGCTCCTGAGGTCAAGCGATCCGCCTACCTTGGCCTCCCAAAGTGCTAAGATTACAGGCATGAGCCATGGCCCCAGCCTAGTGGCATCTTACTATACTTTCAATTTTCATTTCCCTAATAACTAATGATGTTAAACACTTTTCCATGTGCTTATTAGCCATTCAAATGTCTTCTTTGGTAAAATGTCTGTTCAAGTCTTTTGTCCATTTTTACTTTAAAACTTTTGTATTGATTTTTATTTTTTGAGATTGGGTATCACTCTGTCACCCAGACTGGAGTCTAGTGGCGTGATCATTGCTCACTTCAGCCCCGACCTACCAGACTCAAGTGATCCTCCCACCCTCAGCCTCCCGAGTAGCTGGAACTGCAGGCATGCGCCACACATGCCCAGCTAATTTTTTAAAAAATGTTTTGTTGATTTTTGTACATTGACTTTGTATCCTGAGACTTTGCTGAAGTTGCTTATCAGCTTAAGGAGATTTTGGACTGAGACAAAGGGGTTATCTAGATATACAATCATGTCATCTGCAAACAGAGACAATTTGACTTCCTCTTTTCCTAATTGAATACCCTTTATTTCCTTCTCCTGCCTAATTGCCCTTGCCAGAACTTCCAACACTATGTTGAATAGGAGTGGTGAGAGAGGGCATCCCTGTCTTGTGCCAGTTTTCAAAGGGAATGCTTCAAGTTTTTGCCCATTCAGTATGATATTGGCTGTGGGTTTGTCATAGACAGCTCTTATTATTTTGAGATACGTCCCATCAATACCTAATTTATTGAGAGTTTTTAGCATGAAGGGTTGTTGAATTTTGTCAAAGGCCTTTTCTGCATCTATTGAGATAATCATGTGGTTTTTGTCTTTGGTTCTGTTTATATGCTGGATTACATTTATTGATTTGTGTATATTGAACCAGCCTTGCATCCCAGGGATGAAGCCTACTTGATCATGGTGGATAAGCTTTTTGATGTGCTGCTGGATTCGGTTTGCCAGAAATCACAAGCATTCTTATACACCAATAACAGACAAACAGAGAGCCAAATCATGAGTGAACTCCCATTCACAATTGCTTCAGAGAGAATAAAATACCTAGGAATCCAACTTACAAGGGATGTGAAGGACCTCTTCAAGGAGAACTACAAACCACTGCTCAAGGAAATAAAAGAGGGTACAAACAAATGGAAGAACATTCCATGCTCATGGGTAGGAAGAATCAATATCGTGAAAATGGCCATACTGCCCGAGGTCATTTATAGATTCAATGCAATCCCCATCAAGCTACCAATGACTTTCTTCACAGAATTGGAAAAAACTACTTTAAAGTTCATATGGAACCAAAAAAGAGCCTGCATCGCCAAGTCAATCCTAAGCCAAAAGAACAAAGCTGGAGGCATCACGCTACCTGACTTCAAATTATACTACAAGGCTACAGTAACCAAAACAGCATGGTACTGGTACCAAAACAGAGAGATAGATCAATGGAACAGAACAGAGCCCTCAGAAATAACGCCACATATCTACAAATATCTGATCTTTGACAAACCTGAGAAAAACAAGCAATGGGGAAAGGATTCCCTATTTAATTAATGGTGCTGGGAAAACTTGCTAGCCATATGTAGAAAGTGGAAACTGGATCCCTTCCTTACACCTTATACAAAAATTAATTCAAGATGGATTAAAGTCTTAAACGTTAGACCTAAAACCATAAAACCCTAGAAGAAAACCTAGGCATTACCATTCAGGACATAGGCATGGGCAAGGACTTCATGTCTAAAACACCAAAAGCAATGGCAACAAAAGCCAAAATTGACAAATGGGATCTAATTAAACTAAAGAGCTTCTGCACTGCAAAAGAAACTACCATCAGAGTGAACAGGCAACCTACAAAATGGGAGAAACTTTTCGCAACCTACTCATCTGACAAAGAGCTGATATCCAGAATCTACAATGAACTCAAACAAATTTACAAGAAAAAAACAACCCCATCAAAAAGTGGGCAAAGGATATGAACAGACACTTCTGAAAAGAAGATATTTATGCAGCCAAAAGACACATGAAAAAATGCTCACCATCACTGGCCATCAGAGAAACGCAAATCAAAACCACAATGAGATACCATCTCACACCAGTTAGAATGGCAATCATTAAAAAGTCAGGAAACAACAGGTGCTGGAGAGGATGTGGAGAAATAGGAACACTTTTACACTGTTGGTGGGACTGTAAACTAGTTCAACCCTTGTGGAAGTCAGTGTGGCGATTCCTCAGGGATCTAGAACTAGAAATAACATTTGACCCAGCCATCCCATTACTGGGTATATACCCAAAGGACTATAAATCATGCTGCTATAAAGACACATGCACACGTATGTTTATTGTGGCACTATTCACAATAGCAAAGACTTGGAACCAACCCAAATGTCCAACAATGATAGACTGGATTAAGAAAATGTGGCACATATACACCATGGAATACTATGCAGCCATAAAAAAGGATGAGTTCATGTCCTTTGTAGGCACATGGATGAAGCTGGAAATCATCATTCTCAGTAAACTATCACAAGGACAAAAAACCAAACACTGCATGTTCTCACTCATAGATGGGAATTGAACAATGAGAACACATGGACACAGGAAGGGGAACACCACACTCTGGGGACTGTTGTGGGGCGGGGGGAAGGGGGAGGGATAGCATTAGGAGATATACCTAATGCTAAATGACGAGTTAATGGGTGCAGCACACCAACATGGCACATGTATACATATGTAACTAACCTGCACATTGTGCACATGTACCCTAAAACTTAAAGTATAATAATTAAAAAAAAAATGTTTTGTTGAGACAGGGTTTCCCTATGATGCCCAGGATGGTCTCAGACACTCTTGGACTCACGCAGTCCTCCTGCCTTGGACTCCCAAAGTGTTGGGATTACAGATGTGAGCCACCATACCTTGCCCAGTCCATTTTTAATTGAGTTGTTTGTCATATGTTTGAGCTGTAAGAGGTTTTTGTTTGTTTTTGAGACAAAGTCTTGCACTGTCGCCCAGGCTGGAGTGCCATGGTGCAATCTCGGCTCACTGCAACCTCTGCCTCCTGGGTTCAAGTGATTCTCCTGCCTCAGCCTCCCGAGAGGCTGGGATTACAGGTGCCCGCCACCACGCCTGGCTAATTTTTTGTATGAGAGACGCGGTTTCACTATGTTGGCCAGGCTGGTCTTGAACTCCTGACCTCACGATCCGCCCACCTCAGCCTCCCAAAGTGTTGGGATTACAGGCGTGAGCCACTGTGCCTGGCCACTGTATGAGTTTTTTATAGATTCTAGGTACACGTCCATGAGATATATGATTTGCAAATGTTTCTCTGTGGCTTATCTTTTTATTTTCTTAATGTTGTTTTGGAGGCAAAAGTTTTTTATTTTAATGAAATCCAATTTATTGATTTATTATTTTATGGCTTGGGCTCTGTGTCATATCTGAACTCTTTGCTAACCCAAAGACATGGAGATTTACCCCCTTATTTATTTTTTTTTTCTTGAGACGGAGTTTTACTCTGTCACCTCGGCTCACTGCAACCTCCGCCTCCCAGGTTCAAGAGATTCTTCTGCCTCAGCCTCCTGAGTAGCTGGGATTACAGGTGCCCACCACCACGCCTGGCTAATTTTTGGATTTTTAGTAGAGACGGGGTTTTGCTATGTTGGCCAGGATGGTCTTGAACTTCTGACCTCAAGAGATCCACCCACCTCAGCCTCCCAAAGCGCTGGAAATACAGGCATGAGCAACCACGCCTGGCCCCCTACGTGTTTTTATAGAGGTTGTACCACTTCAATTCTTTTAAGGCTATGATGTCTTTTGAGCTAATTTTTGAGTATAGTGTGAGATAAGATTCCATGTTTGTTGATTTAGATGTATATGTATAATCTATTGAGGTATTGCTTTTTTTTTGTAGTGGATATCCAGTAAGCCTCATCACTATTTGACAAAAAGACTTTCCTTTCTCCATTTGTCGTGACACTTTTGTTGACACCTTCATTTCTGCATTCTCAATTCTATTTCATTGGTCTATGGCAGAGATCACAAAATATGGCCAGTGGCCTAAATCCAGCCTACTACCTTTTTGTTTTTTTGTAACATTTTAATAACATAGCCATTCCCATGTGTTTCCATGTGTCTGGGCTGCTTTTGCACTATAATGGCAGAGTTGAGAAATTGTAGCAGAGACCACAATGCCTCAAATATTTACTCTACAGCCCTTAAATAAAGTGTGCCAACTCCTGATTTATGAACTTATCATTATGTAAATACCATACTGTCTTTGTTACTGTAGCTTTATAAGTCATGACATCAGATAGTGTAAATCCTCCAACTTTGTTTTTAATCAAAAGTGTTTTGGTCATCCTAGATGATACTTTGTATTCCCATATAAATTTTAAGATCAGCCTGTCAGTGTCTACAAAATAGCATGCTAAGATTTTGATAGGGATTGTGTAGAATCTATAGCTTAATTAGAGGAGAATGACTATCTTGACAATACTGCTGCCCCTCTGTATTCATGGGGGATTGGTTCCACAACAACACCCATCCCCCACTCGGCAACCCCTGAAACCCTCACATCCCCCAGCTTTTTTCCCCTGCTACCAAAATCCATGGATGCTCAAGTCCATATAAAATGCCATACTATTTGCATATAACCTCTGCAATCCTCCCCTATAGTTTAGATCATCTCTAGATTACTTATAATACCTAATAAAATCTAAATGCTATGTAAATAGTTGCTATACTGTGTTGAGGGTTTTTTGTTTTGTTTTGTTTTGTTTATTTGTTTGTTTGTATTTTAAGAGATGGTGTCTTGCTCTGTTGCCCAGGCTGGAGTGCAGTGGTGAGATCATAGCTTACTGCAGCCTCAAACTCCTGGACTCAAGCAATCCTCCCACCTTAGCCTCCTAAAGTGCTGGGATACAGGCGTGACCCATTGTGCCCAGTTGTATTATTTTTTATTTGTATTATTTTATTGTTGTATTATTTTTAATCATTTTTTCTGAATATTTTCCATCTATGGTTGGTTGAATCATGGATGTGGAACAGGCAGATATGGAGGGCTAACTGCATCTTCCAGTTCATGAGTATGCAGTCTCTCTGTTTATTTAAAGTTTTAGTTTTTCTCAACCATGTTTACTTTTCAGTATACAAGACTTTGACGTTTTTTGTTAAATGTATTTGTAAGTATTTTATTATTTGTGACGTTATTTAAAAAGAAATTGTTGACTGGGAGCAGTGGCTCACGCCTGTAATCCCAGAACTTTGGGAGGCTGAGGTGGGGAGATCACGAGGTCAGAAGATCAAGACCATCCTGGCTAACAGGGTAAAACCCCATCTCTACTAAAAATAGAAAAAAATTAGCCGGGCGTGGTGGCGAGTGCCTGTAGTCCCAGCTACTTGGGAGGCTGAGGCAGGAGAATGGTGTGAACTTGGGAGGCAGAGCTTTCAGTGAGCTGGGATCGTGCCACTACACTTCAGCCTGGGTGACAGAGCGAGACTCTGTCAAAAAAAATAAATAAATAAAATTAAAAAAAGAAGAAGAAATTATTTTCTTAATTTCATTTTCAGGTTTTTTATTTACTTCTACTATATGGATACACGATTGATTTTTATATATTGATCGTGTATCCTGCAAACTAGCTAACATAGTTTATTACTTCTCTTTTTTCGTGGATTTTAAAGGATTTTCTACATAGAGAAATAAACACAAATAAACAGTTTTACTTCTTTCTTTTCAGCCTAGACTGGATGCATTTTTTGTTTTTGTTTGTTTGCTTTTTAACTTGCTGCAGTGACTAGAGAATATATTGACGAATATATTGAAGAATATATTGTTGAACAAAAGCAGTGAGAGTGGACATCCCTGCTTTCCCCCTGATTTTAGGGGGAATGTTTTCAGTCTTTCACTATTTAATATGATTTTAGCCATAGGTTTATCATAGATCCCTGTTATCATGTTGAGGAAATTCCCTTCTATTTCTAGTTTGTTGAGATTTTTAAATTTATGTATGGGTATTGGATATTTTTCACATGTTTTTCTTCATCAATTGAGATAGTCGTGATTTTTTCTATTTATTATTCTATTAATATGGTATATTACATTAATTTATTTTTTTAGGTGTTGAACCAAGCTTGCATTCCTGAAATACATCACACTTGTTCATGATATATAACCTTTTTAATACACTTGAATTCTGTTCTTGAATTCATTTTTCTAATATTTTGCGAATTTTTTTTTCATGTATGTACATGATACTGACTAATCGTCTTTTCTTGTGATTGTGCTATCTGGCTTTGCTGTCAGGGTAATATTGGTCTCATAGCATGAGTTTAAAGGTGTTCCCTCCCTCTCTATTTTCTAATAGTTTGGTGAAAACTGGTATTACTTTAAGTATTTAATAAAATTCACCAATGAAGCCACTTGGACCTGAGCATTTTTTTATAGGAATACAGTATTTCTAATTGCTAATTAGATTTCTACTAGAAATTACTGGCTCAATTTCTCTTTTTGTTTTAGGTATACTCAGATTTTCTATTTCTTCCTCAATTAATTTTTGGAATTTGTGTCTTTCTGCAACTCTCTCCCCATCTGCCCAATTTCAAAGTTTGTCTTATTAGTTAGCATAATATTGCTTATAATATTGTTTACACTCTTTCAAATTTTGATAGAATCATTAGTGATAGCCTCTCTTTTGTTCTCAATTTTGGTAATTTGTGTTTTCTGTCTTATTTTCTTTGTCAATCTACCTAAGGGTTTGTTAGTTTTATTGTATTTTTGATTTTATCTATTTTCTCTATTTTGTGGGGGCAGTTTTCTGTGTCAGTGATTTTCGTTCTAATCTTTATTATTTCCTTCTTACACTTGCTCTGGGTTTAGTTTTCTCTTATTTTTCTAGTTTTTTAAGTTGGAAGCTTAAGTTATAGATTTGTGCACTTTCTTCTTTTCTGATACTAGCTTTGCTGCAGATTTGATGATATTTCTTAATGAATTCAATTTAAAACTACCAGGTAAAACAGTACTTATATGTAAAGTTTATACCATGGTAAGATCATTTTGACAGCTAATGTTTAAATTACAAATAATATTAAAATGCTTTGCATATCTTCTGTGCTGGCAAAAGCTAAAATAAGAAGGAAGATTTGCATTAATATGCTAATTTTCAGCAGATGTATTTTCTGATCTTAAACTATGAGATAAGACTCTGATAGGATTCTATAAATGCCTTTCAAGCAATGAATATGGTCTGTGTTTGTTATTTGATACCAATATTTGGCAGTACCTGTCTGCGTAAAAAGCCATTTTCAAACATGAAATACAGAAAGTCTCATTACAGATCAGCATAAACATAAGAACATTTGCAGTTGACTGATGTTAGGGAATACTAAATTTGAACCCTAATTAAGCAAAATGTCATCTCAGAAAAAGAATTGCAATCTTGTGATTAGACCTGTATTACAAAATGTTCTTAATTATTATGATTATATTTTGAATTTCATCAATGAAAAATGCATGAAAATTTATTTTCTCATGTTATATAGATAACATCATACATAAGATCCTTGATTGCTTCTTGGCCTGCAAAACCTAAAATATTTATGATTTGGCACCTGACAACAAGAGTTTGCCAGCCCCTGTCTAAGATAATATCTGCCTAACAAATTAAAGGTTTACCCCATCTGGGAAATGATAACATCTCTAGCACCTCTAGAATTTTTCATACACAGTGTCTGGCATTCAAAGAAAAATTACTAAGTATTTTTAGCAATAAAATCAAACTACTAAAAGCCAAGAGAAAAAAAGAGACAATAGAAACAGAAAGATATGTATTATAGATACTGGAGTTATCCAATAAAAATTTTGTTCAGGCAAGTATATATATTATATATAACATATTTATACTAATATAGATTATATAATAATATAATATATAATATAATATAGTTTATAATACTACTTATTAATTTATAATACAATTTATATTTATTAATTTATAATACAATATAAATTATATCCCAATTATACAATAATTTATAATATGATTTATTAATATAAATATAACAATTATATCATAATATAATAATATATAATATATATTAGCAGAATCTTTTAAAGTTTATTTCAATAATTTTGGAGAACAAGTGGTTTTTGGTTACATAAATAAATTCTTTGGTGGTGATTTCTGAGAGATTTTGGTGCACCCATCACGCAAGCAATGTACACTGTACCCACTATGTAGTCTTTTTTTTTTGAGACAGAGTCTCCTGTCACTCAGGATGGAGTGCAGTGGCGCAATCTCGGCTCACTGCAATCTCCGCCTCCCGGGTTCAAGCGATTCTCCTGCCTCAGCCTCCTGAGTAGCTGGGACTACAGGTGCCCGCCACCATGCCCGGCTAATTTTTTTGTATTTTTAGTAGAGGTGGGGTTTCACCGTGTTAGCCAGGCTGGTCTCGATCTTCTGACCTCATGATCCACCTGCCTCAGCCTCCCAAAGTGATGGGATTACAGGCGTGAGCCACCGTGCCCAGCATATGTAGTCTTTTATTCCTCGTCCCCATCCCACCCTTCCTCCTGAGTCCCCAAAGCCCATTATATCATTCTTATGCCTTTGCTTTTTCATAGCTTAGCTCCCACTTACAAGTGAGAACACACGATATTTGGTTTTCCATTCCTGAGTTATTACACTTAGAATAATGGGCTCCAGCTCCATCCAATTTGCTATGAATGTCATTATTTCATTCCTTTTTATGGTTGAGTAGTATTCCATGATGTATATATACCACTTTTTTTTTTTTTTTTTTTTTTGAGACAGAGTTTCGCTCTTGTTGCCCAGGCTGGAGTGCAATGGCATGATCTTGGCTCACTACAACTTCCACCTCCCAGGTTCAAGCAATTCTCCTGCCTCTGCCTCCCGAGTAGCTAGGATTACAGGCACCTGCCACCATGCCTGGCTAATTTTTGTATTTTTAGTAGAGGTGGGATTTCACCACGTTGGCCAGGCTGGTCTTGAACTTCTGACTTCAGGCGACCTGCCCACCTTGGCCTCCCAAAGTGCTGGGATTATAGGCATGAGCCACCGCCCTTGGCCTATACCACATTTTTTTAATCCCCTTGTTGGTTAATGGGCATTAGGCTGTTTCCATATTTTTGTAATTGTGAATTGTGCTGCTATAAACATGCATGTGCAAGTGTCTTTTTCAAACAAGTCATATAATGACTTGTTTCCTGTGGGTAGATACCCAGTGGTGGGATTGCTGAATTGAACGGTAGTTCTACTTTAAGTTCTTTAAGGAATCTTCATACTATTTTTCATCGTGGTTGTACTAGTTCACAGTGCTAACAGCAGGGTAAAAATGTTCCCTTTTCACCCCATCCATGTCAACATCTATTTTTTTTTAATTTCTTAATTATAGCCATTGCTGAAGGAGTAAGGTGCTATCTCATTGTGATTTTAATTTGCATTTCCCTGATAATTGGTGATGTTGAGCATTTTTTCTTATGTTTGTTGGCCTTTTGTATATCTTCTCTTGAGAATTGTCTGTTCATGTCCTTTGCCTACTTTTTGACGGGATTATTTGTTTTTTTCTTGCTGATCTGTTTGAGTTCCTTGTAGATTCTGGATATTAGTTCTTTGCTTAATGCATAGTTTGTGAATATTTTTTCCCATAAGAATATATTTTCGAAAAACAGTGAAAAATAGAGAATTTTCTTCAGATAATTGGAATATATGAGAAAATTTCCCAACCATCACAAAATCTAGAAGAAAGAATAATACTTCTGTTAGTAATTTGTGATATAACACCATAATGCTCTTTTCCAACTTTTTGATCTGCTTACTCTTTCATTATTTCTTTGCATGAGAATAATTGATAATATTATTATATATGTAGACAATAGTTGGATTATTCAGTCTTTCCTCTAACGTGATTGTTCATTTCCCACATTAATAGTAATTTTGGGTGCCATTTCCTCAGAAAGCATCAGACTTTGTCAGGGTAAACTGCGTAAAATACATTAAAATACGATTGAGTACAGGGGCCGGGTGCTGTGGCTCACACCTGTAATCCCAGCACTTTGGGAGGCCAAGACGGGCGGATTACCTGAGGTCAGGAGTTCGAGACCAGCCTGACCAAGGTGGTGAAACCCCGTCTCTACTAAAAATACAATAAGTAGCCGGGCATGGTTGTAGGCACCTGTAGTCCCCGCTACTCAGGAGGCTGAGGCAGGAGAATTGCTTGAACCCAGGAGGAGGAGGAGGTTGCAGTGAGCCGAGATTGCACCATTGCCCTCCAGCCTGGGTGGCAGAGCAAGACTCTGTCTCAACAAAAAAAAAAAAAAAAAAAAGAAAGAAAAAAATACAGCTGAGTACATTGGGATACATAAAAATTTGTGACTTCTTACACAGACATACTTGCTCTTTATGGCACTGCTATTGGTTTGTGTTCTACAAATGCAGAAATTCTTGATAAATTTTATTTTACACAATTTCCATTAGAGAAAAAAATCCATAGTTGTATGCACTGTGTAACTGAGTATATGCATGACAGGAGAGAACTTTAATATGGATTAGATGTTCATGGGAACCAAATCTTCCATTTATAATTTTTATTTTATTTATTTTATTTAAGTTTATTTTGAGATGGGGTCTCACTCTATCGCCAGGCTGGAATACAGTGGCATGATCATGGCTCACTGCAGCCTTGACCTCCTGGGCTCAGGTGATGCTCCCACTTCAGCCTCCCATGTAGCTGAGACTACAGGTGCACACCACCACACCCAGCTAATTTTTTTTTTCATTTTGGTAAGGACAAGGTTTCACCATGTTGCCTAGTCCGGCGTCGAACTCCTGAACTCAAGCAATCTACCCACCTTGACATCCCAAAGTGTTAGGATTACAGGAGTGAGCCACCATGCCTGGCCTCATTTATAATTTTTAAATGTTTGATATTTGGAAGAACTTTCCACAGATTGTTTTTGCCTCTCTACATTTCAATCTTTATTTTTCCTCCACTATATATTTGCTCCGAGTGTTGTCTAAACTATGATATGTTCATGTAGTGATACAATCTCTGCCTCTGCACCTCTCATGTGTCACGAGAAAGGATGATTTAGCAGAGTGAACAGTAGAAATATTCCTAAAATCTATTCCCACATCAGAACAGCTACCAATAATTTATATATAAATGAAAGTGACTATAAATCACATAAATATATCCTTCTAAACCTAAATTTAATGTATCCCTAGGTCAACTTCTTCTTGGCTAGATCCCAAAATTGAATATCATCACCCTTCCTTCCTTGATAAAGTTGGCACAGGTGTGTCAAGTGATGATTTCATCAGTCCTACAAACTAGAAAAGTAGAGGAAATATGCCTTTAGAGCAGCATTGTCAAAGAGAAATGTAATGTGAACCATGTATGTACATTTAATTTTGAAGTAGCCACATTTTAAATAAAACAGGAAAAAGAAATTAATTTTAGTATGCTTTATTTAGCCTAGTACATTCTAAATATTATTTCAACATGTAATCAAATTAATTTTTTGTGAAACTGATTTTTGAGATGACTTTTTTGTGCAAAATCTTCGAAGGAAGTTGTAATGGAGAGAAAGTTGGAATGGAAAGAGGCAATGAACTTAACTTATTGTTATTGAAAATATCTTATTTTTAAAAGGTTACAAAAATATATTTCTTTGGGAGTACATTGTCTGCAACCCCAGCCAGGGACTTGGAAGGAACTGAGGCAAATGAAATGTCCTTAAGCTTAAGCTTCATTAGCTAGAAGGATAAAGGAGAAACAAATATTATTGGCAAAACCGCAATTACTTTTGCACCAACCTAATAACAACAGGTATGCACTGGAGACTAGGGAGCTGAGAAGACAGAGGACAAGGATAAGAAAGAAACACTCTACCATTTGCATTTTATCATTCTGATGTTTGTGTCACCTATTAAAAATTAAATTTGGGCTGGGCGCAGTGGCTCACATTTGGGAGGCTGAGGCAGGTGGATCACCTGAGGTCAAGAGTTCGACACCAGTCTGGCCAACGTGGTGAAACCCCATCTCTACTAAAATACAATGATTAGCTGGGCATGGTGGTGGGTGCCTGTAACCCCAGCTACTTGGGAGGCTGAGGCAGGAGAATCACTTGAACCCGGGATGCAGAAGCTGCAGTGAGTGGAGATTGTGCCACTGCACCCCAGCCTGGGCGACAAGAGCGAAACTCAGTCTCAAAGGATAAAAAATATAGGCTGGGCGTGGTGGCTCACTCCTGTAATCCCAGCACTTAAGAAGGTCAAGGTGAGTGGATCACGAGGTCAGGAGTTCGAGACCAGCCTGGCCAGCATGGTGAAACCTCGTCTGTACTAAAAAAATTTTTTTTAATTTTTTTTTATAATTTTGGGCATGGTGGGGTGTGCCTGTAATCCCTGCTACTCAGGAGACTGAGTCAGTAGAATTGTTTGAACCCAGGAGGCGGAGGTTGCAGTGAGCAGAGATCATGCCACTGCACTCCAGCCTGGGCAACAGAGCAAGACTCTGTCTCAAAAATAATAATAATAATGATAATAATAAAAGTAAATGTTTTAATTGAGGTCAAATATTACAAATTGGAAATGAGTGGCAAATACATTAGGCACTAAGTGAACACTGCTAGAAGCCTAACTGAAAAAAAAAAGTTGACAACCAGTGAATAAAGCATCTATCCAAGAATTCTGAGGGCTATCCATAGACCCTAAATGCCAAACAAGTAGTAGGATAATCATTCCATTTATTATCAACCCTCAGTCTCTCTCTCCTTCACAAATATTACACTGAAATATATCTAAGTATTGCATAATTCAATTCTTAATTTAATTACATGGATACAAAAATTCTGCTAATATTAATTCAGAAAGTGGAGAACTTTAAAGTTGCGCTATGGCCCTAGCCTCATTTGTCTACTAAGCAGGTAAAACGTGCCTAGTACAAATTGAGATGTGCTATAGGTGTAAAATACCTACTGTATTCAAAGATTTTGTAAAAAATTGATCTCAAAAATTAATTTCACAAAAAATTAATTTGATTACATGTTGATATAATGTTTAGAATGTACTAGGCTAAATAAAGTATATTAAAATTAATTTTCTTCTTTTTCCTGGGTTTTTTTTTTTTTTTTGGAGACAGAGCCTCACTCTGTCGCCAGGCTAGAGTGCAGTGGTGCAATCTCGGCTCACTACAACCTCCATCTCCCTAGTTCAAGTAATCAAGTAATTCTCCTGCCTCACCCTCCCGAGCAGCTGGGACTACAGGTGCACGCCACGACGCCCAGCAAATTTTTGTATTTTTAGTAGAGATGGGGTTTCACCATATTGGCAAGGCTGATCTCAAACTCCTGACCTCAGCTAATCTGCCCTTCTCGGCCTCCCAAAGTGCTGGGATTACAGGTGTGAGCTACCGCACCCAGCCTCTTTTTCCTGTTTTATTTAAAACGTAGCTACTTCAAAAATTAAAGGTACATGCATGGCTCACGTTACATTTCTATTTGACAATGCTACTCTAAAGGCACATTTCCTCTACTTTTCTAGTTTGTAGGACTGATGAAGACATCACTTGACACTCCTGTGCCAGCTTTATCACTTTTCAAGAGAAAGTTAAATTCCAAAATACCAAGAGCAAAAAAACTCCCAGAATGAGAAAATTACATATCTATCACTATAATTGAATAGATCTATTAAAGTGTTATACAATTACATTGTTTCACAAGTTTGAAATCATCTCAAGAATTCTCTTTAAAGTAATAAGTAGTTTCTCCAAATAGTTCATTCTAGTTTTTTTTATTACCAACACACTTTATGCCTCTCTTAAATATCTTAAATTATATAAAATGAGAATGATGAATTTTTATAATCTTTAGAAAATAATCTTATAAGGAAAAATTTATAAGCAAGCAAAAAAAAAAGACATACAAAATCTGATTTTTTAAGGAGTCAAATTCATTTATAACAGTAAGTAGTGTACTGGCTTACCCTTCAATATCAGTCTACAGATAAAAAACTTGGCTGGGTGCGGTGGCTCACACCTGTAATCACAGCACTTTGGGAGGCCGAGGTGGGTGGATCACGAGGTCAGGAGTTCGAAACCAGCCTGACCAACATGGTGAAACTCCATCTCTACTAAAAATACAAAAATTAGCCAGGCGTGATAGCGTGTGCCTGAATTCCAGCTACTCAGGAGGCTGCAGCAGGAGAATTGCTTAAACCTGGGAGTTGGAGATTGCAGTGAGCCGAGATCGCACCACTGCACTCCAGCCTGGGTGACAAAGCGAGACTCCATCTCAAAAACAAACAAACAAACCCTTAAGGCAAGGTGCTTCAACATATAAAAATTATGATAATATACTACATTAACAGAATGAAGGAAAAAAGCTACATGGTCATCTCAATTGATGTAGCAAAAGAATTCTCGACAAATTCAGCACCCTTTCATGACAAAAATACACTCAACTAATTAGAAATAGAAGAAAATGGCCGAGCGCGTTGGCTCACGCCTGTAATCCCAGCACTTTGGGAGGCCGAGGCGGGCAGATCACGAGGTCAGGTGATCGAGACCATCCTGGCTAACACGGTGAAACCCTGTCTTTACTAAAAATACAAAAAAAATTAGCTGGGCGTGGTGGCAGGTGCCTGTAGTCCCAGTTACTCGGGAGGCTGAGGCAGGAGAATGGTGGGAACCCAGAAGGCAGAGATTGCAGTGAGCCGAGATTGTGCCACTGTACTCCAGCCTGGGCGACAGTAAGACTCTGTCTCAAAAAATAAATAAATAAATAAGTAGAAGAAAACTAGATGCTGGGCATGGAGGCTTATACCTATAATCTTAGCACTTTGGGAGGCTAATGAGGGAGGATCACTTGAGCCCAGGAGTCTGAGACCAGCCTAGGCAACATAGTGAGACCCCATCTCTACAAAAAGTAAAAAAAAAAAAAAAAAAAAAAAAAAATCAACCACATTTGGTGGTGTGCATCTGTAGTCCCAGCTACTTGGAAAACTGAAGCGGGAGGATCTCTTGAGCCTGGGAGGTCGAGGCTGCAGTGAGCAATGATGCTGCCACTGCACTCCAGCCTGGGCGACAGAGCTAGACCCTGTTTCAAAAACCAACCAACCAAACAAAAAAAAAAAACAAAGAAAATTACCTCAAAATAATAAAGCCTATATATAAAAAACCAACAGCCAACATCACAGTCAATGGGGAAAGTCTGAAAACTTTAAGATCAGGAAAAAGACAAGGATACCCACTTTTGTCATTTGTATTAAATATGGTGCCAGTAGTTCTAGCCAGAGCAATTTGGGAAGAAAAAGAAACAAAAGGCATTCAAATAATGAAGAAGTAAAATTCTCTCTGTTCACAGACAACATGATCTTATATGTGTAAAACCCTAAATGTTTCATCAAAAAAACCTATTAGAACTAATAAATGAGTTTAGTAAAGTTGCAGGATACAAGTTCAACACTCAAAAATTGGTTGCATTTCTATACCTTAGCAATGAATAATCTGAAAAGAAAATTTAGAAAATAATTCCATTTATAATAGCATTGAAAAGAATAGAATACTCAGGAATAAACTTAACAAAGGAGACAAAAGATGTGTACCCTTAAAAACTACAAAATGTTACTGAAAGAAATCAAAGAAGACACCAATAAATAGAAAGACATTCCATGTTCATGGACTGGAAGACTTAATATTGATAAGATCTCTACCTGAAGTGGTCTACAGGTTCAATGCAGTCTCAACAGAAATCTCAGCATTGTTTTTCCAAAAATAAAAAATCCTAAAATTCATACAGAAATCTCAAGAGACCCAGAATAGCCAAAAAATCCTAAAAAATACAAAGTTGAAGTTTCCCTACTTCACTATTTCAAAACTTACTACAAACCTACAGTAATCAAAACAGTGTGATACTGGCATAAAAACAGATATCTAAACCAATGGAATAGAATAAAGAGCCAAGAGATAAACCCTTGCATATATGGCCAAATGACTTTTGACAAGGGTGCCATTTAATGGGGAGAAGATTTTTTTTTCAGCAAATGCTGGAAAAACAGAATATCCAGAAAAAAAATAGTTACACTATCCCATATACAGAAATCAACTCGAAATAAACTAAAAACCTAACAGCAGAAGCTAAAATGATAAAACTCTTAGAAAAAAATATATAGGGGGAAAGCTTAGTGACATTGGATATGATAATGATTTTTTAGATATGACAAAAAAACCACAGGCAACAAAAGAAAAAATAGGTAAGATGGACTTTATCAAAATTCAGAATTTCATGCATAAAAGGACACTACTAGCAGAGTAAAAAGGAAACCCACAGAAAGAGAGAAAATATGTGCAAATCATGTATCTGGTAAAGGATATCTGGACTAGTAAAGAACCTCTACAACTCAACAACAATAATGAAAAACGACCCAGTAAAAAAATAGGCCAAGGACTTCGGTACATATTTCTCCGAAGAAGATATGCTAATGGCCAATAAGCACATGAAAAGTTGTTCAACAGCACTAATCAATAGGGAAATACAAATTAAAACCACAATGAGATGTCACTTCACAAACATTAGCATGGTCACTATTAATAAGAAAGAAAACAACAAAGGTTGATGAGGATATGTAGAAGCTGAAACTCTTATGCACTGTTAGTGGGAACGTAAAATTGTGCAGCCATTCTAGAAAATGGTATGGCTATTTCTTTAAAAAATTAAACATAGAAATACCATATAATCCAGCAATTCCACTTCTGTATATATAGCCAACATAAATGAAAGCAGGGACTCAAACAGATAGATGTACACCATGTTCATAGCAGTATTATTCTTTTTTTGTGTGTGTGACAGTCTCAGTCTGTCACCCAGGCTAGAGTGAAATTGCACGATCTTGGCTCTTTGCAACCTCCGCCTCCCAGGTTCAAGCAATTCTCCTGCCTCAGCCTCCCTAGTAGCTGGGACTACAGGTGCACACCACCACGCCCAGCTAATTTTTGTAATTTAGTAGAGACAGGGTTTCACCATGTTGGCCAGGATGGTCTCAATCTCCTGACCTCGTGATCCACCCGCCTTGGCCTCCCAAAGTGCTGGGATTACAGGCATGAGCCACCGCGCCCAGCAAGCAGTATTATTCTTAACAGCCAAAAGGTGGAAGCGACCAAGTGTCAATGGATGAATGAATAAACAAAATATTATATATACATACAATGAAATATTATTCAGCCTTAAAAGGAAATTATGGCACATGCTACAATACAGATGAAACTTGAAGACATTATGTTAAGTAAAATAAGTCCATCACAAAAGGACAAATATTGTATGATTCCATTCATATGAGGTACCCAGGGTAGTCCTATTCATGGAGACCGAAAGTAGTATGGTGGTTGCCAGGGGCTGGGGGAGGAGAGAACAAGGAGTTAGTGTTTAACAGATAAGAATCTCAGTTGGAGAAATGAGAAAGTTCTGGAGATTGATGCTGGTGATGGTTGCACAATGTGAATGTACTTAATTGTACACTTAAAATTGTTAGCCTGATAAAATTTATATTTTGTGTATTTTACCACAAAAAAACTTAAATGGGGAAAAATTGTAGGCTTTTAAGAAATTCTAGTATCTTTCATTTTAAATTGTCTGAATCTACTTTTAAACAAAAGTAAAGCACTAATTTCAAACTTCATTTTAAAAAAATTCATTCTAAGCCCTGGCGATACTAACAATTGCTTATTTCGTGAGCGCAACCAATTTAGAACACGATTTCAGTTACCTGCTTAAAGACCTGATTAGGAAAGTGGAAGGGATCATGACAAACTCAGCAGAAACCCCTCAAACATTCTTTTCTTGGTATGGTAATGGCAAGAGTCACATGACCAGCATACTTCAGCGTGGCAAGACCAATCACTTGTTGAGAGCTTGCCTGAAAATTGTGTAAGGCTCTCTTAGAAATTAGCATTACCTACTTCTGCTTGGTGGCATATTTTTTTCATGTACTTAGGAGCTTCATTTGGGTGCATTTATCGAAACTGGAAAAACTGGAAACTGGAAAAAGTAGCAGTTAAAAAACATTTGACTGGGCGTGGTGGTTTGCGCCTGTAATCCCAGCACTTTGGGAGGTGGATCACCTGAGGTCAGGAGTTCAAGACCAGCCTGACCAAAATGGTGAAACCCCATCTCTTAGCCTGGCGTGGTGGCAGATGCCTGTAGTCCCAGTTACTCGGGAGGCTGAGGCAGTAGAATTGCTTGAAACTGGGAGGCAGAGGTTGCAGTGAGCCAAGATCATGCCACTGCACTCCAGCCTGGGCAACAAGAGTGAAACTCCATGTCATAAATAAATAAATAAATAAATAAGATGGTTACACTTTTAGTGAGTTAAAGAGCTAAGATTTTTTTTCCAGGCTACATTGTGTTTTCTTCTTCAGATAAACTTTTTAAAATTGAAATACAATTCATATATCATAAAACAAACCTACTGAGTGTACAATTCAGAAGTCTTTATTATATTCAGAAAATGGTGCGTCACCACTGTCCAATTCCAGGACATTTTCATCAAACCCAAAAGAAACTCCATACCCATTAACAGTCATTTAATTTTCTCCCACCCTCAGCCCCAGGGAACTACCAATATTCTTTCTGTCTGTATGGATTTGCCTACTATGGACATTTTACATAATTGGAATCATACAAATGTGGTCTTTTGTGCCTGACTTCTTTCACTTAGCATCATGCTTTCAAGGTTCATCTGTGTTGTATTCTATATTAGCACTTCATTTCTTTCCAGGGCTGAATAATAATATATTGTTGTATGACTATATCGCAATTTGTTTATCTACTCACCCATGGTTAGATATTTGGGTTGTTTTGGATATTATGAATAATGTTGCTATGAAAATTAGCATACAAGGTTTTTTTTGTTTTTTGTTTTTTGTTTTTGAGATGGAGTCTTGCTCTGTCACCCAGGCTGGAGTGCAGTGGTGTGATCTCGGGTCACTGCAACCTCCACCTCCCAGGTTCAAGCGGTTCTCCTGCCCCAGCCTCCTGAGTAACTGGGATTATAGGTGCATGCCACCATGCCTGGCCAGTTTTTGTGTTTTTAGTAGAGAAGGGGTTTCACCATTTTATCAGGCTGGTCTCAAACTCCTGACCTCGTGACCTGCCCTCCTCAACCTCCCAAAGTGCTGGGATTACAGGCATGAGCTCCCATGCCCAGCCAGCATACAAGTTTTTATCTGGTCATATGTCTTCACTTCTCTTCAGTAGATACCTAGGAGTGGAATGACTTGGTCATGGGGCAAATCTATGTTTAACATTTTGAGGAACTGCCAAACTGTTTCCAAAAGTGATTAGACCATTTTACATTCCCAACAGCAATGTATGAGATTTCTAATTTTTTATATTTTCACCAACACTTGTTATTGTCTGTCTTTTTATTTTAGCCATCCTAGTGGGTGCATAGTGGCATTCCGTTGTGGTTTGATTTGAATTTCCTTAAAGACTGATGATATTGGGTATCCTTCCATGAGCTTATGGACAATTGATGTATCTTCTTTAGAGAAATACCTTTTCAAATCCTTTGCCCCATTTTAAATTATTTTATTTGTCTTTTTAGTGTTGGATTATAAGATTTTTTTGTATGTAGATACTAGACCTTTAATATATATATGACTTGCAGATATTTTTTGCTATTCTTTGTGTTCTTTTCACTTTCTCATTAGTGTTCTTTGAAGGTTTTAATTTTGATAGTCTAATTTATCTATTTTTGCTTTGGTTGCTTGTACTTTTGGTGTCAAAAGTAAGAAACTTGCCTAATCCAAGGTCAGAAAGATTTACACTTACTATTTTGTAAGCAAAACTGCAGGGGTTCGGTCTAGGTTTGACTGCTTGCTGCACAGAAGGCCAATCACTGAGACAAGGAGTATTGCCAGGGAAGAAGACTTCCCTGCATCAGGTGATGCAGTTGAGGAGATGGGAGATCAGTCTCAAATTCACCTCTTTAACCAATTAAAATCAGAGGTTTATATAGCAGGGAAGAAATGTAACTATATGCCGGAAAACAAGAATAAAGGAAGGGTAAGGAAGAGGAGTTGGTCAACAGGAAGTAGGCAGTTGCTTAGGCAATCATGATGGGTGAGGGGTCTGGGCTCTCATTGTCCAAATGCAGTGATATGGTAAGTTTCATTTCCTTGATACTATCTGGGAGGCCTGATGTTTGGTTTCCTAAGAAAGGAACTCAGATAAGGAAAATGTAACTTTCTCAGGTTCCAAGACTGGGATGGTCAATTTCTATGTTTATTCAAAAGAAATCATAACATCTGTTTTATGGGACAATTGGGTCAGTTTCGTTTTCTTTTTTTTTTTTTTTTTTTTTTTTTGAGGTAGAGTTTTGCTCTGTCACCCAGGCACCCAGGTTGGAGTGCAGTGGCACGATCTCAGCTCACTGCAACCTCCACCTCCTGAGTTCAAGCAATTCTCCTGCCTCAGCCTCCCAAGTAGCTGGGATTACAGGTGCCTGCTACCATGCCCCACTAATTGTTTTATTTTTTAGTAGAGACAGGGTTTCACCATGTTGGCCAGGCTGGTCTTGAACTCCCAACTTCAGGTGATCTGCCCACCTTGGCCTCCCAAAGTGCTGGGATTACAGGCACAAGCCACAGTTTCATTTTCTTCTAAGAGTTGTATAGTTTTACATCTTACATTTAGGTCTTTGATCTATTTTGAGTTAATTTTTGTATATAGTGTGAGTTTTTTAAGTCCAAATTCATTCTTTTGCATATGTTTATCCAGATATTTCAGTACCATTTGTTGAAAAGACTATTCTTTCTCCATTGAATTGTCAAAAATCAATTGTCCCCAGCCTGGGCAACACAGTGAGATCCTGTCTCTAAAAAACAAAGAAACAAACAAACAAACAAACAAAATCTTTTTAAATTAGCCAAGTGTGGTGGTTGTAGTCCCAGCTACTCAGGAGGAAGAGGTGGGAGGGTTACTTGAGCTGGGGAGTTCAAGGCTGCAGTGAGCTGAGATTGCACCACTGTGCTCCAGCCTGGGTGACAGAGCAAGACTCTGTCTCAAAACAATAAAAATAAAAATAAATTGTCCATAAATGTAATGCTTTATTTCTGGACTTGGAATTCCAATCCATTGATTTATTTTCTAGCCTTATGCCAGTACCACACTGTCTTGATTTCTGTCACTTTTTAGTAAGTTTTGAAATCAAAAAGTGTATGTAATCCAACTTTGTTCTTCTTTTCTAAGATTGTTTTGACTATTCTGAGTCCATTGCAATTCCAGAAGAATTTTAGAATCAGCTTGTCAATTTCTCCAAAGAAGAGAGTTGACATTCTGATAAGGGCTGTGTTCAATCTGTAAATCTATTTGTGGAGTCTTGCTATCCCAACAATATTAAGTCTTTTGATCTGTGAATATCATATGTCTTTCCATTTCTTTTTTTTCTTTTTCTTTCTTTTTTTTTTTTTGACGTAGGGTCTCACTGTGATGCCCAGGCTGGAGTGCAGTGGTGCGATCATAACTCATTCTAGCCTCAACTTCCCAGGCTCAAGGGATCCTCCTGCCTCAGTCTCCTATGCAATTTCTTTCAATAATGTTTTGTAGTTTTCACTGTACAAGTATTGCACTTTTTTGTTAAACTTACTCCTAAGTATTTGATTTTTGATGCTATTTAAGTTGAATTATTTTCTTAATTTTATTTTCAGATTTTCCATTGCTAGAAATAAAATAGCCGTGCCCGGTGGCTCACGCCTGTAATCCCAGCACTTTGGGAGGCCAAGGCAGGCGGATCACAAGGTCAGGAGATCGAGACCATCCTGGCCAACACGGTGAAACCCTGTCTCTACTAAAAATACAAAAAATTAGCCGGGCATGGTGGCAGGTGCCTGTAGTCCCAGCTACTTGGGAGGCTGAGGCAGGAGAATGGCGTGAACCCGGGAGGCGGAGATTGTAGTGAGCCGAGATCGTGCCACTGCACTCCAGCCTGGGCAACAGAGCAAGACTCCGTCTCATAAAAAAAAAAGAAATAAAATAGAAATAAAATTTACTTTTTATATGTTAATACTGTATCCTTCAACCTTGCTAAAATGCATTAGCTCTAGTAGTTTTTTGTGCGTATCTCTAGGTTTTTTTATGTACAACATCATGTCATCTTCAAGTAGAGATAGGTTTACTTTTTTTTCATCTAGATGTCATTTTTTTGGCCTAATTGTCCTAGTTATAATCTTCAATACAATGTTGAACAGAAGTGGTGAGAACTGACATCTTTTTTTTCCCCCTGATCTTAGGGAGAAAGCTTTTAGTCTTTCACCATTATGTATGATGCCAGCTGTGATTCTTATAAGGTGAGAATGTTTCCTTCTATTTCTAGTTCTTAAAATGTTTTTCTAAAATCATTAAAGTCAGTTGGATTTAGCCAAATGCTTTTTCTGTATCTGTGGGGATGATTGTGTTCTTTTTGCCCTTTGTTCTATTCATGTTGGTCTATTACATATTTTTTTTTATGTTTAATCAAGTTTAGATACCTGGGATAAATAACCCATGGTTATATATGTTGGTAGATTCAGTTTGCTAGTATTGGTTGGGGATATTGGTCTGTAGTTCTCTTTTTCTGTGTGTGATGTCTTTGTCTGCTTCTCTATTTCATTGATTTCTGCTCCACATTATTTTCTTCCTTCTCTTCGCTTTGCATAAAGGAAGGACTCCTCCTTCCTAGGCCTCCCAAAGTGTTGGCTTACAGGCATGAGCCACTGCACCTAGCCACTGTTCAAGTCTTCTATTTCCTTTCTGTTTCCTTGCAGTTGTTCTCTTCATTATTGAAAGTGGAGTATTGAATTCTCCAACCAAGATTTGTTGAATTATCTTTCTCCCTTACATTCTGTCAGATTTTGCCTCATATATTTTGGGAGTCTATTGCTAGGTGTAATATGTTTATAATTGTTATATCTGCTTGATAATTGACATTTTCGTTATTATGAAATACCCTCCTTTTTCTTTTCTTTTTTTTTTTTTTGAGATGGAGTCTTGCTCTGTCACCTAGGCTGGAGTGCAGTGGTGTGATCTCAGCTCACTGCAACCTCCGCCTCCCAGGTTTAAGGAATTCTCTGCTTCAGCCTCCCGAATAGCTGGGATTACAGGAGCGTGCCACCACACCCAGCTAATTTTTTTGTATTTTTAGTAGAGACGAAGTTTCACCATCTTGGCCAGGCTGGTCTTGAACTCCTGACCTCGTGATCCACCCGCCTCAGCCTCCCAAAGTGCTGGAATTACAGGCGTGAGCCACCACGCCCAGCTGGTCCTCCTTTTTCTTTAGTAATCATTTTTGCCTTAAATCTACTTTGTCTGTTATTAGCATAGTCCTGACAGCTGCCATACTATTCATGCTATACTATGCATAACATATTATGCTATGCTATACACAAATATATACATATTATATGTATATATATGCAATACCTTACGCTACACATAACATGTACATATACCTTACGCTACACATAACATGTGTATATACATAAATATACACCTATATACATACATATATATTATGCTATGCTATAAACAGCTGGTTACTGTCTGCACAGAATTTCTTCCCTATCCTTTTATTTTCAAACTATTTGTATATTTAGATCCTGTTTTACAAGAAAGTATATAGTTGGATCACTTAAAAAATCTATTTTGCCAATATCTGCCTTTGATTGGAGTGTTTAATCCATATACATTTAATGTAATTACTGATAATATAGAATTTATGTCGTTAATTTGCCTTTGTATCTACACATTTTTTGTGCTTTTTTATTCCTCTATTCATCCATCACTGACTTCCTTTGCATTAAATAGATATTTTTTGTGTTGCATTTTACTTCCCCTTCACTATGTATTTTTTAGTTATTTTCTTAGTACTTACTCTACGACTTATCATTAACCTCTCATTTTATCCAAATCTAGTTTGGTTTAATACCAACTTAATTTCAACAGCCTAAACAAGTTTTGCTCCTATATAGATCCATGCCTTCTTTGTGCTGTTTTTACAACAGCATATCTCTATATATTATAGATCCACCAACACACACAAATTTATGATTATTGCTTTACACAGTTGTCTTTTAAATCAAATAAAAGAGTGTTAAAAAAATCAAAAAAGTTGTCTTTTATATTTACCT
Organism: Pongo pygmaeus; assembly: GCF_028885625.2. Lineage (NCBI taxonomy): Eukaryota > Metazoa > Chordata > Mammalia > Primates > Hominidae > Pongo > Pongo pygmaeus. Next base: position 17,348,854 of record NC_072378.2, read on the forward strand.
ATGCAGTTACCTTTCTTGGAGACCTTTATTTCTTCATGTGGATTTGAATCACTTAACTGTCTGGTGTCCTTTCATCATCTCAGTCTGAAGGATTCCCTTTAGCATCTTTTTTTTTTTTTTTTTTGAGACTGAGTCTTGCTCTGTCACCCAGGCTGGAGTGCAGTGGTACAGTCTCGGCTCACTGCAAACTCCACCTCCTGGGTTTACACCATTCTCCTGCCTCAGCCTCCCAAGTAGCTGGGACTACAGGCGCCTGCCACCACGCCTGGCTAATTTTTTTGTATTTTTAGTAGAGACAGGGTTTCACTGTGTTAGCCAGGATGGTCTTGATCTCCTGATCTCGTGATCCGCCCACCTCAGCCTCCCAAAGTGCTGGGATTACAGGCTTGAACCAGCATGCCCGGCCCCCTTTAGCATCTCTTGTAGGGCAGGTCTACTAGTGATGAACTCCCTTCACTTTGATTTATCTGGGAATGTTCTATTTTTTTTCATTTTTGAAAGACATATAATTCTTGGTTTACTGCCTTTCTTTCACAACTTTAAATGTATCATCTCATTGCCTCCTAGCCTTCATGGTTTTTGATGAGAAATCAACTGTTTTCTGATGTGAAATCTCATTGAGGATCCCTTGTGTGTGATGAGTAATTCTTTCATGCTGCTTTCAAAATTCTTTGTCTTTTGCTTTAGATACTTTAAATGTAATGTGACCAGGTTTGGATCTCTTTGAGTCTATCTATGTGGAGCTTCAAGCATGTGTAGTTAATGTTTTTTCTTAAATTTGGGAGGTTTTCACCCATTATTTCTTCAGATATTTTTTCTGTTCCTTTTTCTCTTTCTCCTCTCTTTCTGGACCTCACATTATATGTGTGTCAGTTCACTTCAAGGTATCCCACAGGTCTCTAAGAATCTTTATTTTTAGTCATTCTTATTTTCTTTTTGTTTCTCACTGTATAATCTCATTTGTCCTATCTTCAAATTTGCTGCTTGCTCAAATCTGCTGTTGAGATCCTTTAGTGAATTTTTTATTTTAGCTAGTGTACTTTCAACTCTGAAATTGCTATTTAATTCTTTTTTACTTTATTTCTTTTTTTCTCATCCCCCCCAACAGCTGCACTCCAGTGAGGTGGTTTGTGGGGACTTTAGGGCTGGTGTGAGGTGGTAAGCATGGCAGGGGGTGAGAGCTGCATGGGGGAGGTAGAGGGATGCTGGCAGCAGCAGCAATCTAGTTTTTAAAAATATATTTTCTGTCTCTTTATTGATACTCTCTAATGAGACATTATTCTCATACTTTCCTTTTAGTCCCTTAGATATGGCTCCCTTTAGTTCTTTGACAACATACTTAAAATAGTAACTGAAAGTCTGCATAGTAATTCCAAAATTTGGGCTTTCTCAGTGACCATTTATTTTGACTACTTTTTTTCCTGTGTATGGGCCACACTTTTCTGTTTTTTGTTTGTTTGTTTTTGTATTATGTAATTTTCTATTGAAAACTGGACATTTAAAATAATATAACATGGGGCCGGGTGAGTGGCTCACACTTGTAATCCCAGCACTTTGGGAAGGGGAAGCTGAGGTTGGCAGATCACCTGAAGTCGGGAGTTTGAGACCAGCCTGGCTAACATGGTGAAACTCTGTCTCTACTGAAAATACAAAAATTAGCTGGGCATGGTGGTGCATGTCTGTAATCCCAGCTACTCGGGAGGCTGAGGCAGGAGAAGTGCTTGAACCCGGGAGGTGGAGGTTGCAGTGAGCCGAGATCATGCCACTGTACTCCAGCCTGGGCAATAGATTGAGACTCAATCTCAATAATAATAATAATAATAAAACATGGCAACTCCAGACATTAGGTTCTCTCCATTTCCCAGGTTTGTTATTGTTGCTCACTATGGGTTTTTTGTTTGCATGTTTATTGACTTTTCTAAATTAATTTCGTAAAGTCTGGATTCTTTGTCATGTGTGGCCACTGAAGTTTGTTCTTGGTCCACTTAGTAGCAGCTAATGATTCTACATGGATTTCCTAAATGCCAAGAACCAACAAGTCTCCCCGTCTTTGCTGGGGGAGGCCTCTCCATGTGAACATTGTAGCATACCTTCTTCATGTCCTGCTTGCACGGAGCCTCACGTGCAGCCATAGGTGAGAGCTTAGGGCCTTCTCAGGTCTTTCCTGAGTGCGCACAGAGCTCTGAGCATGTTCAGTGTTTCCTATGCAGGTATATGGCCTTCTAGATTCCCAAGACTATGTCAGAGCTTTCCAAAGTGTCCATAGACAGCTCATTCTCCAGTTTTTCCTTTTAAACTTTTGGTTACCCTGTCGTTCACCCCAACAGTTATCTACCATCTCAGGCAGCTGCTATTTTAAACAATTGCTGCTGATTGCTTTTGTCAAATAACTTTAGGAAAAACTATGTTCTCTCTGGGAAAGTTCCAAATCAGGTCAAATAAAGACAAGATTTGTGAGTGGGATCTTGAGAGAATCACCAGACAGGTTAAATAATGACAGTTCTCTAGGAACAGAGCTTTGATGGTGCACCAATCCCATTTTGTCCGTCCAGTGCCTGCCAAGCACTGTTTTCACTGTGAGTTTGGGCTGTTGGTTTTTAAGATTGCCACAGAGCTGAAGTAGGGAAAGTGGGAATAGAGAAAATTAAATTGCCACAAAGCTCAGTATTTTTACCAGATGTGGCCACTTTTCTTGAAGAAAAACTCCCCTCTGATTGCTGCAAGCCTTCAGTTACAGTTAATTTCAAGTTCTGAAAAAGTTGATTCTGAATTTTTTCCCAGGGTTCTAATTACTTTTATTGATGGGAGGATTTTTAGAGGTCCTTACTCTGCCATTACCACCAGTATTCAATTCATGTTTTACTGTACTACAAAATTAGTTAACCAATGACAAACATTTCAATTAGAAACCAATATTTTGTATATTTGGCTCTAAATTAACTCCTCAAGTTGCTAAAGTACTACATAAACCCCCTTAGAACTAAGATAACAAATAGACATTCCCTACATATATTTTTCTCTAATGGAAATTTATTTCTAGATCTTTAATTTCTTAGTTTTTATCTTTTTTAAAATATTTATTTATTTATTTATTTATTTATTTATTTAGTGACAGGGTTTCACTATGTTGCCCAGACTGGCCTCGAACTCCAGGGCTCAAGTGATCCTCCCACATCAGCCTCCTGAGTAGCTGGAACTGTACAGGTGTGTGCCACCATCCCCAGCTAGATCTTTAATTTTAAAGTTTAATGACACTTCACTAAAATTTAAATATTTCTGAATGGCAGCATTGATGTGCATTCACTTGATTTAGATAATCCCCTTCTTCCATTTGTTGGACCTCAGTAGTCTAGGTCTTAGCTCTCACCTCCGTGGCTTCATCATTCCCATTCTTGTCCCTGAACAAGACATAAATGAGCTAAGGCTCTGAGCTGACCCACAGTGGGAAAGATATCATTGTTCTGGGAAGGATCCCTGATTCTGGGCTAAGAATCAAGTGCCCATTCTATTTATCTCTTTTTGGAGTTCTTTTTACCTACTGTCAACCATTTTTTAAATTGTCTAAAGGTTGAATTTCCATAACCCCTTACAGGTTGCATTCCACCACCTCCTCTTCTCCCCTTTAACAGTGAATTAAAAGTGTGACTTGTTAATTAACAAATTGCAGGAATTTTTCCTCTCTTAGCCTTCCTTGTCCTTGCCTCCTCAGTAGAGCTCTTTTATTATGAAGCAATTGCTCTTTCATCCATCACTGGATTGGCTTAGTTATAAGGAAGGCATGTTTAACTTTCTCATTCTGAGAGCTGCTCTTTCTAAGGTGCTTGGACCACTTCTTTTTCCATGAAATTTTTTCTTTTCTTGGTTTTTATAACATTGCTCTGCTCTCCTGGTTCTTTTTTATCATAATATTGTATTTCCCTTTCCTTTCCTCGTTGACCTTCCAAACTTGAAAGAAGGACTTTCCCAAGGTCCAGTCTTCCGTTATTTACCTTGCCTCCCTTTGTGCTTAAAGAGCTCACTGACTCCAGAGATCCAGACTTCAGATATCTTATATGGTGTCATGCCAATTACCATTTTTTCAGCAATATCTTAAGGAACCTCCATTTCTGTCCCAGAACATGCTCCTGAGCTCAGATTTATACTTCTAATTGCCTGTTACACATGTCCACTTGGCTGTTCTCCATTCCTTTCAAATTCAGCAGAGCTAAGTCAACTCATCACCTTGTCCTCTTCTCCACTAATCCTATCTCATCACAGTTTCCCTCTTGATTTTTCTGTTTCTGTTAACGATGTCATAATTTTCTCAATCCTTTGGATTTCAGAGCTAGAAAAATATAAAAAAATTATTTTTTAAATCTCTGGCTATTGGTCTTTAATACATAGTATTTTAGTTTGCTTGATTCTTCTTACAAAGTTTATTTTTTGTTTCATCTTTTTGCTGGGAGATTGGCAGTATTTAATACAAATTGTAATGCACACATTTTTTGACTCAACAGTTATATTTAAACTAATTTATCAAACAACTTTATACAGCTGGGAAAAGATTTATACATACAGGTGTGTTAATTTCAACATTAGTGAAATAGGAAAAGTTTGGAAATAAAAATATCTATAAATGAGTGACTGGGTCTGTATGTACCAATATGATATCTAAGACATTCTGTTGCATTAAAAAAATCAAGTAATAGGCCGGGCGCGGTGGCTCACGCCTGTAATTCCAGCACTTTGGGAGGCCGAGGGGGGCAGATCACGAGGTCAGGAGATCGAGACTATCCTGACTAACACGGTGAAACCCCGTCTCTACTAAAAATACAAAAAAATTAGCCAGGCATGGCAGCATGCACCTGTAATTCCAGCTACTCTGGAGGCTGAGACAGGAGAATGGCGTGAACCCGGGAGGCAGAGCTTGCAGTGAGCCCAGATCGTGCCACTGCACTCCAGCCTGGGCGACAGAGCTAGACTCCATCTCAAAAAAAAAAATCAAGTAATAATACTACATGCATGCTATTATTTCATTTTGTAAAACAAACAAAAAAAAAGATGTACACATAGCATGCATACATACTTGTATATGCATAGGCATTTTTTGTGTAATGTATTTTTCCACATATTTATTTATTTATTTATTTTGAGATGGAGTCTCGCTCTGTCACCAGGCTGGAGTGCAGTGGCACGATCTCGGCTCACTGCAATCTCCGCCTCCCGGGTTCTAGCCATTCTCCTGTCTCAGCCTCCCGAGTAGCTGGAATTACAGGTGCATGCTGCCACGCCCGGCTAATTTTTTTTTTGTATTTTAGTAGAGGCAGTGTTTCACCGTGTTGCTTCGGCTGGTCTCGAACTCCTGAGCTCAGGCAATCCACCTGCTTTGGCCTCCCGAAGTGCTAAGATTACAGGCATGAGCCACTGCGCCTGGCCTATTTTTCCCCATTTAAAAAATTAAGGTAGTCAGCAGGGTACGGTGGCTCACGCCTGTAATCCCAGCACTTTGAGAGGCCGAGGCGGGTGGATCACGAGGTCAGGAGATTGAGACCATCCTGGCCAACATGGTGAAACCCCGTCCCTGCTAAAAATACAAAAATTAGCCGGGTGTGATGGCGGGCACCTGTAGTCCCAGCTACTCGGGAGGGTGAGGCAGGAGAATCTTTTGAACCCGGGAGGCAGAGGCTGCAGTGTGCCGAGGTTGTGCCACTGCACTCCAGCCTGGCAACAGAGTGAGACTCCATTTCAGAAATAATAACAATAATAAGGTAGTCCAGGCATGGTGGCTCATACCTGTAATCCCAGCACTTTGATAGGCAAAGTAGGAGGGTTGCCTGAGCTCACGATTTCGCGACTGGCCTGGGCAATAAAGCAAGACCCCCATCTCTACTTAAAAAAGAAAAAAATTAGCTGGGCATAGTGGTGCCCACTTGCAGTCCCAGCTACTTGGGATGCTGAGGTGACAGGATCACTGGAGCTGGGGAAGTTGAGGCTGCAGTGAGCCCTGATCGTGTGCCACTGCACACAATTGTGTGCACACTGAAAAAGGTATAATTTATATACAAGAACATCCACCTATTAGTGTACAGTTTTGAGTGTTTTCACAAATGCATCCATGTGCAATCACCTTCACAATCAACACACAGTACAGTTACATCTCTCCAGAAA